>NC_138159.1:18892846-19547846 GCF_964199315.1 Orbicella franksi
GCTTTAGGGACGATGCCACACAAAGTGTTCGTTGGTACGGATTTATTTGGGCACACTGGTCTCTCAGGGTTGGGTAAAAATAAAATAAAAATAAATAACTTTATTTAAATGTCAAATGTATTTAGCACTGTTGTGCTAATTGAGGACACTGAATAATGAAACAAATATTACAAACAGAACATAAACTATTAAGAATCCCAACTGCTGGGAGGCTGACCAGTTGGCTATTTACACAACGCGGTCGAGGAGTTGAACCCGGGGCTACCGAGAACAAATCCAGATAACGGTAAGGAAGAGGATTTGAACCAGGGACCTCCAGATTTCAAATCCAGCACCCGTACTACTCGGCCACGCCGTCTTCTTCAGCTGTGCATATGGATGCCTGGAGGGGGCAGTGGCAGGTTGCAAAGGCAACCTGAAAAGATTGCTGCCTTCTTCCCCGGCTACCTTTAAGGGAATTACTCTACAAAACCTCAATGGCCACGGAGTTTAAAATCACCTAAATATTTTTTTATCTGTTTGCAGGATTTAAGTGAAAACTTAGACCCATCACTCAATCCAATCCTGGGTAAAAACACAATACAGCGAGGCAATCAAGCCATCATGTTGATCGGTGACGCCGAGATAGAATACAATAGCAACTTCCGGTTATACATGAGCACACCATTGGCCAACCCACACTTTCTACCGGAAGTGTGTATCAAAGTCACGGTCATCGACTTCACCGTCACGCTAGATGGACTGCAGGACCAGCTGTTGTCACGCGTTGTACAAAAGGAGCGACCTAAACTGGAGGATAGCAGGAAGGAACTGCTTCATAGCTTGGTGTCAGATCGGTACAAGTTGAGAGAGTTGGAAGATCGTTCCTTGTCCCTGCTTCATTCGTCGCGCGGTAATATCCTGGACGACGAAGACCTTATCACGACCTTGGACGACAGCAAGAAGATGGCAGACGTCATTCATTCCCGTGTCGTCCAATCAGAAGAGACCGAGGAGAAGATTAACCAGAGCCGCGAGAAGTACCTTCCCGTGGCAACGCGCGGGGCAGTTTTGTACTTTGTCCTCACCGACCTTGCCTATGTGGATATTATGTACCAGTTCTCTCTCCCTTGGTTCACAGACCTCTTCGAAAATTGCATCGAGTCGGCGCAAGATCCTGCGCAGGCGCAACGAAGTGAGTCGCCAATCGCGCCTGGCAGCGCGGGAACGCTTAGGCCAATCCGTAAGGACAAATCCGCCATGTCGACTGTGAACCGTCCCGGCTTCAAAAGACGACAAACCGTCGTTCGACCGAAAGATGCAAACGCGTTGCCCGAGTACCTGCAAGCCTTGGTGGAACTCTTAACCGAAAGCGTGTATCGAATCGTTTCGTATGCACTGTTCGCGCGTCACAAACTAACGTTTTCTTTCATGTTGTGCGTGGGGATCATGCGTCACGCCATGGTGAAGTCACGCGACGCACCTATCGATGAAGCCGAGTGGAATTGGTTTCTACGCGGATCAGCGGTCGCTGCTATTACTGACAGGCTCGAGAATGAGGAGGAGTTTGACGGGGGCTCATTGAGGACAGGTTGATATGTGATTAAATCCTATGTTCTCCCAACTGTACTTAGGGTGTTCAGCCGCCAAAGGTCCACACGGGAGCTATCGTGGTACCTTTCAGGGTACTGAACCGAAAAAAGTCACTGTCAGTTAATGTGTTTTTTTTTTTTCGGCCATGATCAGTGGTGACCGAACGCGCGACGCTCTGGACGAAATCAAAATTCAAAACCAGAAAATTCTGGTTTCGCTTTGACGGTGCGCAAGGGTTCGAGTTCAGTAACAGTTTCTGAACATGCGTTGGTAATGATGATGATGATGATGACGACGACGACGGTGATGATGATGGCGCACTTTTTTATTTCACGTAGAGGTCTCCATTTCTTGTTGTAACGTGGCGTCTGGAAACGGGATTGGTTTGTTCAATAATTTTCAGCGGGGGTTGGGGGAGGGTAGATACTGCTGTAGGGGTACCCCCGGGTATCGAAGTGTTTCTCACTAGATACCCCGTTCTTGTTTTGCAGCGCCTCATGTGAAAGCAGCCGGGACGATGGGTCAGTACATGTCTAAAATGAACAAGTCTCCTGCCTATTGGATCAACGAGTCCAAGTGGAAGGAATGCCTTCAGCTGTCAGCCTCCATTCCTGCCTTTGCTGGGCTGTGTAGTAACATCGCTGTAAATGGGGCCTTTTGGAGCAAGTTCTCGGCAAGTGAAAACCCGTTTACGTTTTTAGAGAACGAACCAAGGCTCCCGGATGAAATAGCTACCCCAGCAGACGGTATGTAGTGTCAATTTACTTGCCCCACGATAATCGAACGATCTCTCTTATGTCACGCAATGCCATGCATGTTTAAACAACTGTCACGTAGTATCAGGATATCTCACTTGTGTCACGCAATGCCATGCATTTTTTAACAACTGTCATCCAATATTGGGAGATCTCACTTATGTCACGTAATGTCATTCTGATTGCAACAGTTGTCACGCAACATCAAAAGATTTCGCTCCTGTCACGGAGTATCAATATCTTGTGAACCTCTCTATAGCGGCGACCTTGGGCAAAGATTTCAGTGACTGTTTAAGAGAAATTAAAATAATGTTTTAAATGATCATAATTTGATCATAAGATTTGGAAAAAAATGGTAACAGCTAAACTGTTTCCAGTAGTTACTTGGAGTCCCTTTTAAAATTTTATCAGAGGGTAAAAAACCCTATCAGCGTTTGTGTGCCATTCAGAAAGAAGAAGTAATTAGAGCGGTTTTCAACTGAATGTCGTGAAACGAAAGTAATCAATCTACCCTCTCACAAAGGACGCAGACAATCCAGTGACTCAAAGCCAATACGCGTAGCCAACAAAAAGCGCGGGAAAACCTGTCCAAGCGAGTTACGATTGGTTCTGGCTTAACTTGTGATTGGTTAAGAAAGTGGCGCGAATTTCTTAAACCAATCACAAAGCGTAGAAATGCAAAACCAACGAAAACGCGATCTACTTTTGAAACCCTTAACACGCAAGGAAAACCGCTCCACATAAGGGACAAACTGCGCGTAATATTTGGAGTGGTTTTCACTGAGAAACGAATTGTACGAAACAGTGTCCAGTGTGTGAAATTCAATCTCTGATTTTCACTGTTTTACAGGTAGAGACCATTCTCCTCATCTTGGCTGGGACGCCTGTTCTCTCACCAGTTTCCAGCGCCTTATCATTGTCAAAGTTTTACGGCCCGAGTGCCTGGTTGAGTCCGTCAGGTTATTTGTTCTCGAGAGAATGGGCTCGAAATTCGTCACGAGTGTTGGGTTTGATCTGCAAGAGATATTTGAAGAGTCTAACAATCGGAAACCACTCATCTTTATACTCTCTCCGGGTAATTGTTTGTTGTTGTTTTATTTTGTAAACGGGTTCGATAGCAAATTAAATTACAATGTAATTTTTAAAATGTATTACTGCCACGTTAAAATCATTTATATTGCTGGCAGTCTATGACATAACGACATAATAGCTAATGTTGGTAATTGAACATGGACATAAATTCATAAAGAAAAGATCAGTTTTTCCTTATATCGTCATGTTCATGCGGTTATGTTGCTATTATGTCATGAAGTCAGGATGTTCACACTGCAAACATAACTTAAGCAAGTGGGAACTAGGCCATACAGTCACGTATTTAGTAAGTTTGTGACTTGTGTAACGCCGATCTTACATGAAATGTGAACATGATATTTTTTCACGCACTCATGCTAAAAAAATGAACGTCCATATGAGGATTTTATACACTGCATACATATAGATAATATAATGTTTTCCACCTAATTATCGCCTCGTAATTTGGTTTACCACTACTTATTTTATAACGTTTTCTTACGAAAGTCTTCCCTTAAAACTCTTGCAAACTTCGTGGCCACAAAAACCTGAAGTGGTGTCGAATTTTTGCGTATGACCGCTGTGAACTATTTTGTCCTGTTTGCAGGCTCAGACCCTACCTCACAGCTTATGCGCTTTGCCAGAGAAACACGTGGAAGTGCGCTGCATTTGGACATGATTTCACTGGGGAGGGGTCAAGGGCCTAGAGCTGAGGAAGCTATCACTAAGGAGTACCAACAGAAAGGAAAATGGGTTTTCTTGCAGAATTGTCATCACGCCGCTTCATTTATGCCTCGCCTTCAGATGATTGTGAGAAGGTGAGGGGAGAGGGGGAGAGTATCAATATTGTCATCTTGGGGGAGGGCATAATTTTTTTATTACGTCACAGTTTGCATCTTTTTCATGCAGTTTCACACCTTTAGTTTCATTGCTTGGTTTTGAATGACATTTTAAAGCACTTAAAACTAGAATTAAGGGTTTTTAAATCGGTTGTACTGTTACTATGGTAACCTATTGTGCCACAGCGTCTTCATCAACGATTGGGCATTTGTGCGATAGCAATATTTTAACATCACTTGATAAAGAGTGGAAGTAATGTACCATTGAAGTATAACCGGCTGTTGGATAGTGCTGGAAACTGTTGTCAGCCAGCTTAAGATGCACGTTAGAAATAGACGTGAATCGCTCTCGAATCAACTTCTGGTAAGGCTGCTCAAAGCAGTATAAATAACGTTTTTTGTTATGGGAATTTTCAGAATATCTCGTCCAGAAACAGAGGTAGATCCAAACTTCCGAATGTGGCTGAGCTCCAAACCAGATCCATCCTTTCCAGTCTCCATCTTACAAGCTGGGCTCAAGGTATTTACTTTCTATTATACCTCCACGGACCTGTGATTGACATATCAATTCTCTTAACTTGCCTTCATACATTTGGCACAGAATTAGTTAGAGGAATTTACTAATGGTTTTTAATTTCTTGTAGATGACCGTTGAACCTCCCCCAGGCATGAAAGCCAACCTGTTACGCTCCTTAGGGGGAGTGGGTGGCGTGGTGACCGAGTCTGTCTGGGAAGACTCGGGGCCTGGGCCTGCATGGAAGAGACTTCTGTTTGGTTTATGTTTCTTCAATGCAGTTGTCCATGAAAGAAAGAAGTTCGGAGCTCTGGGATGGAATATCCCGTATGAGTTCACGGCTTCAGATCTCGAGGTATTTGCCGTTCGTTTGTTTATAGACTATTGCCAGCACTTATTACAAACATTACAAGTCAAATAGCTCTAGGCAAACAGATGGTCCTATTAATCGTGAAATGGCTCAGACATTCTCGAAACACATGATAAATACACCGGTTATATGTATGTTAATCGTCGATGTCGAAAGTGTAAACCTGGGACATTTTCGCATTGTCAGGTCAAACTTCGGGTAGCTCAGCCCTCGTTTCCAATTCTTCCGCAGTTCTGATAAACGTTTCGTTTATTCTCTTTGGAAATGAAAACAGATTTATCTTAGACCAGTGTTAAGGCTATATTATTCAGCGTTTTTTTTATTTTTCAGCCTTTTGTTAAACACTAGATCAATAGTTCCAAGTAATTCCATAACAAAAAGCTTAGACAGTGTTAAATAGTTTAGGTCTAAATCATCGTGTCGCATCAAATAGAGAGGCGCTATATCAAATGGTTGGCGTCAAATTCTACGGATTTCGCTCGAAGTTCGAGCAATAAGTGCAAAAATTATTTACTAAAAATCTACTCATAGTAAGATAACTTTTTGAATACTATTTGAAACAACTCACTTTAGTTCATTCCTCTCTAAGTGACCCCGCGATTAAATTCTCAAGCATTCTCGAGAAAGTTAATGTCAAACCTCGTAAAAATGCTAAATGCGTTAATCAATCAATCAATCAGTCAATGAATGAATGAATCGATCTATCAATCAATCTTTATTTGTACTCACTCTTGCTAAAGAAAAAAAATACAATTTCAATGAAAATATTAAAAGTAAAAATTAGAGTACTAGCTGCCAGGAATAACCATAGGGGATAGTGGAGCCAGGCAGCCAGTTAGCGTTAGCCAGTTAGCCAGTTAACGCCAGGCAGCGTGTGTTATTGTGTTTTAACTAACGCGAAACGTCTGTTTTAATTGAAATATGGATAACTTCAAGTTCGATTTTCCCTTACGGGGTCAGCTTTAGAGCTAAAGTCTCGATAAGTTCTTTCTTAGCTGTATTCACAATATTACCATGCCATGAGGGTTTTTTTTGCCATTATTGCTCCAATGTTCTGCGAAATCATCGTAATCATTTTTAATTAGCTTTTCATAGACATGGGAAATGGCATAAATGTTGAGGGTTAGCGTCACGTAATTTAATAACAGCCTGCGCTACGTTTTCTCTCAGTCCCGCTCAGTAAGAGTTGAAAACTCCTAGGCGCTTTATACTTCAGAAAACCAATAGGCGAAACACCTCTTACTCCTTATGCTGCAGGTGTCGATTTTGATGCTGCACATGCTTCTTACGGAGCATCAGGAAGTGCCTTGGAAAGCTATTAGGTATCTTACAGGTGACATTGTGTATGGCGGCCGAGTCACAGATTACTGGGACCAACGCTGCCTTCAGAGCATCCTGGGAAAGTTTTATTCTCCAGATGCCTTACAAGAAAGCTACGGGTACACAGTGGATTATGTAAGTGTTTCTCTTGTCCTCTGTCTTGTTTTGTTTTGTTTTGTTGTTTTTTTTCTGAAACCTTGGACTCTGAAGGGACACAGTTAGCTTTGGGACCGCGCTGACCTGGACACTAGTTTTTCTCACTTTGAAAAAAGTTCACCTTAACCTGAAATAAAAGTACCTCTAGAAATCCGCTTCAATCTTCGCATTGTTTTGCTTGATTCTGAATCGTTTACTGAAAAACCTGTTTTTTAGTGTGCTTTTGCTCATCCTATGATATTACTTTTATCACATTTGGTTAAAAACAGTACGGATCGCGTCTCTGTGATATGCAAATTACCTATGAAATGATGTCTAAATCGCATGTGCGCCAGCTGACTGTGTCCCTTTAAGACTGCAGCCTATCGTAGCCCCTAGAAAACTTTCCGAATGGTTATGAAGAAGCCGAAAGGACATTTTATTGAGAGAATGGCCGAACACCACACACCAATTTGAACCTTAAACGTAAATCTGAGAGTTACGTGTAAGTTTTTCTTTGTTTTCTGAGCTGGGAAAGGTTTAAAATAACCGAATCTGTAAAAAGGTATGTTATTTTTTTTGAATGATTTTAAGATACGCTCTATTCTGGCTTTGCTGCTGTGTTGTGTGAAACTCTGGTTGGTGAATCCAATGGAACATGGTCATTCAAGCTAAACAGTTTATAAACGAAACTCAAGACACGAAAAATTCAGTTCACATTTCGTTTAACCCACACTGCTTAAATGACGTGCCGGACTTGACTCAACTCTGCTGAAAGACCCGTTCAGATAACGTTGGCCGAGGGTTTCTTCCAATAAACGGAGAGGTCTGGTTTCGAGCTCCCACTCACACACAATATCATCTTCTATACATGACAGGTGTACCGTCCACCACCCCCTGAAATCTCGTTGTCAGTCTGCTGTGAGTACGTTGAAAACCTGCCTACTGTGGACGCTCCCGAACTCTTCGGAATGGACCAGAATGCAGACACAGCCTTCCTTGCTAACCAAGGTAGAGCTCTTACAGCCGACCTTCTAGCAGCTCAACCAAGGCTCACGGCGGCTGTCGGGTACGTAATCTGTGTTTATGGTGCTGAAGCCACCAGAAAACGTCGTCTAAATAAAGCAATTGAATTTTGTCTAGTAGGTCCTTTTCAGTGAGAGAGGGGATGTACTAATGGTTATTGGGTTGCGCTCCAGAATTACATCTGACCGGGATTATTTTGTCGTTGTCTCGTGCAAAGCACGTTTCTCTCTCAACGTCTCTTGTAACTAAAACTGTTGGAGCGATCTGTGCTCATAGTTCTTTAAAAGCCCAAAGACCGGCCGACGAAAGAGCAATTAAAAGGCATTGTGTACAAAGTGACCTGTAGGACATGTTCTTTCACGTATGTCGGGGAAAGCAGAAGAAATTGGAAATCTCAGAGGACCGAACACAAGCCCGGAACCAATGGAAATGTCAATTCCGCAATTAAACAGCATGCGGAAACCGGCCACGATATACATCCTATTTACGCCAATATTCTTGAAACAGGTGTGAGCGGCAAGAACAAAAGACTGTTTCTGGAATCCTTGCACTCTTTCTCAGGCAAAAACTCCGTAAATGAAAGAGCACCCTTCCCAAGGATTTACGCGTTACTGGTTGTCTCCCAAGGGGACAACGAAAAATATATAACGTTCCAGCTTATTAAAATTCTGTGAATCGCGCGAAATCATCATTCTCTGAAGAAGACCGCAGAAAGCGGTCGAAAGTTTAGAGACAATTTTACTTTTCAGGTCTCTTGTAACCTAGGAGTATAAATTATTAATACCTAACTCTAGACAAACCTTATTGCCTCAAAATGTCTCTACTTAAAAAAGCTACCTTGTATGACTGGTTCCTTGACTGTGTCCTCTTGTGGGAGGTGAACGCCTAAGGAAGTTGTCCGTTAGCGAAGTCTCAACATGTTGAAGTGTGTTTTTTTTATCTATCATTTTTATAACAGCTCGAACATAACCAATGATGATATTGTTCTGGATCTTGTGAGAGACACTTTAAAGTACCTCCCTCAACGGGTGGACTCAACTGCTAATGGAGTCACCACTGGCCTGATGGATCCAAGGCTCGGATCTATGTCTCCAGATCGACTGAGGCAGATGACTCAAAAGAAGCTATCCCAGGATCCCCTGGCTGACCATGCCGATCAAACAGCTTACGTCACAGTCTTGAGGCAAGAAATAAACCGGTTTGACAGGTTGCTGGGAATTATTCACACATCGCTGTCGTCATTGCAATTAGCAGTTAAGGGAGAAGTGCTTATGTCTGAGCAGTTAGAAGACGCATACAATGCGTTGCTCAGCAACCGTGTTCCTAAGGCTTGGGAGGTATGTAACTGCTGTAGTATCTTTTGCCTGGTGGAGCGTTTGCATGGAAAAAAATCTATAACTCTTTACCATTTCCCTGTTTCCTGTGTAATTTTTTTTTTTTTTTTAATTTTTTTTTTTTTTCAATTCAACCTTTAATAAAGCGTTTGCAACTTTCTTGTTTGGCTTGTTTCCTGGTACAGGCCCCTCTTCTAACGAATAATTGTATGCTAAAATTTCTTACAATAATTCTTTCTCGAACTCCGCTTTCTCCTAAGAATCACCTTGCCAAACTCAGCCATAACCCACTTAACCATTTGAAGATGTCGTTTTGTTTCTTGTTTACCAAACGTTGTTTTTTGTTAGAGTGTTAAACGTTCAAAAATGTCTTTTATTACAGCAAGCAGCCTATGAATCTTGCAAGCCGCTTGGAGCTTGGGTAGACAATTTGGCCAAAAGAGTCGACTTTTTCAGCAGTTGGCTGGACTTAGTCCGACAAGACAAAACATCCAAGTCGCGGATGTCACGTGAATCTGGTATGACGTCAACACCAACCCCCAGCCAATCATCAATGTCCGTCTCTCCACCACGTGATCATCCTAATGCTTTCTGGCTACCAGCTTTCTTTTTTCCACAAGGTAATCTAAATGGAAGCTGTTTTACGGTCTTTACCTCTTGAGGAAAATCAGCTTCCATTTCGTTCAAGTCGCTATTCTAAATCCGCCTCAATCTCCCCACAAACCACCAGCATTCTTGTTCTCTGTAGTTCATATTCAAGAGACCGAACATCTCTTTTACTTTTACCCACAAAGGGACAAATCTGCGTCTACCATTTTTTTGTAATTGTTTCGTCAAAGTGAATACTTTCAAATTTATCATGACTCTCCAGAGAAAACAAAACAAAATCCTCGCCAAATTGAATTTGATCGTTTTCCCTGTAACGTGCCGAAACTTGGTACTAAAATATCTCTATTATAACCTTGGCATGATACTCAGACACTTAAATAAAGTTCGTTCGTTTGTTTGTTTTTTTCTTTACATGTAGTAAAGCCTAATCTTTCTCGTTTTCCACTGTTTGGTTAGGTTTTCTCACAGCCGTATTACAGACTCATGCGCGTGAGCGAAACGTTCCAGTCGACTCGCTAAGTTTCTGTTACCGAGTGCTGAACGAGAAGTGGACAAACCATGAACGAGTTCACACTGAAAGCAATGTTGATTTTAAACGAGTTGCCTTCCAGGTGAGAGTATTTCTGTAGTGTGACTAGGTAACCTAAGGGTGGAGTCTTCTTGAATTTTAATGATACTGGATGAAATCATGGTCAGTAAAGTAAGGGTTATGAAGCCCGGCAAACTTGAAAGGAGCAAAGAAAGATGGCTAGATTTAGTAGTAACAATCTTTTATTAGGAAGCTCCATCACTAAAAGTGGTTTACATAGAGGTCCTAATACTAGATATATACTATATAATGATACAATTAAAATCTATAAATTAGAGCTAAAACCGAAATAAATAATATTTACAACATATACACTACAGAGATTAAAAAAAAAAAATAATAATAATAATAATAATAATAATTAATTATAAAAAGCAGAAAAAAGACACTTCTTAAAAATTGGCAAATTTGCTGAGTTTCTTACAGTTCTCTCTAACTCATTGAAGTCTTTGAAACAGTGGTACCGTGAACGTTGTTTTCCCCAATTGTATTGGATTTTGGGGAGCTTTATAGTATCTTTATTGCGAGTATTGTAGGAGTGCAGATCACTTTTTTTTACAATGTCCAAGGATTGATCGAGTTGGCCATTAGCACACTTGTATGCATATATACATCGATGACATTTCCTACGTTCTTCGAGATTCAGCCATCTCAAGACTGTTAATGCATCAGTGGATGAGGATTGAAGTGATCTATCTATCCGGAAGATCCACGACCGTGCACAATCTTTTGTTTTGCGCTCATACACTATGCACGAATTACGTCACCAACACGTTTCTATTGGTTGGTTCTTCAGTCACAAGTAAACAACCATTGTGTTTTGTGCACGGTCAAGGCCAAAAAAAATAAACAACAAATTAACTTCTCGGGTTTCATAACCATTCCTCTCTATTTACTATGATGAAATAACACCGAAAATAGACTTCCCCAGTACATGTACCAGAACATTTCTCGTTGAGGGTAGCTTTCATCAATGTCATCTGTCAATTATCAAATAAAATCATCATTAAATCCTTATTTTTCCATATTCGCTCTAAAGCCACTAATCCTTTCTCCGATTTGCTCTCCTTCGTACAACTCTTCAACATCACCAAATTCAGTTTCCATGGAACCTCCAAGTTTAACTCTATTAACATTACGTTTATCCCCAGGGTACTCCCCGAGAGGAAGGATCTGTAATATTTGGTCTCTATCTGGATGGAGCATCATGGGATTCCTCAGGGGGCTGTTTGCAGGATTCTTTATCTGGCCAGCGGTTTTACCCATTGCCTAAACTGCTTGTCACTCCTACACAGGTAATAATTCTAGATCCCACACCCAGAAAACCTTGCGGCAGAGAAATTTGTCCCAGATCCCTTTGAAATTCACACGTCTGTAATTTAGATTTTGTGACAGATGTGATATATGTTATTTACGGACTGAATTGATTGCTTAACAACTGCTATGGATATTGCTCGAACTCCAAAACAGGCGCTGAAAAGTGTAACTCTTGACTTTGTAACTTTCAGCAAAACTCATCAACAACACCTGAAGCAAAAGGAAAAGAAGACCAAGAAGACGAACTCGACTTGTACGACTGTCCGCTGTACAGAACTTCTCTTCGCGCCAGCTCTCTCACGTCCACCGGTCACACCACAAACTTTGTCACGTCTGTGAATCTGCCGTCTGTTCAGCCAGCGGACCACTGGATTACTCGAGGAGTGGCTCTGCTTTGTCAACTGGACGAATGACGTCATCTGTATCCAGATGGAACTATTTTAATGTTTAAACTTGATGCAGTTTTAAAGTAGCTTTGATATGAATTTCTCGAAAAGTTTTAAATCATACTTTGGTGCAACACGACCGAGATAATAGAAAGTAATTGATCTACAGCATTGATGTCACGCAACAGTTGTTTCGTGACAATCCAAGTAACGCGTTAGTCGGTCTTTAGTGTCGCCATTATCTCTTTACTGCAAATTACACGTCTATGATTATATTATTTCTGGGCCTGCCTTTTCATGGTCGGTCCATGAAAGGTAAAGAGGAACTTTTTTTATAAGCGAGAGCCAATATTATTATTTTGCTCTCGGAAATTTTATTCCATAAAAAGTCAAAATTGCGTGGAACTTTTTAAAGTATTTTTAGACCTACAAGCATAGTGTAAACTTGACCGAGTGAAGTATATTTATTCAGAATAACAGTATTTAAAATAAAAGAGTTCCAAACAGTGTTGCTGTTCTTTTTTTGTGATCAATGTTTTCCTGATATCTGATCAGCGATATCAAACTGGGTGAATCAAGGTCACATTCTTAGGAATCAGTATCTAAGACAAAATGACAAACAAAGGCTCTTAAAGCAACGAACCATGGTTGATGGTTGGCTCACGAAAGAGAAAAGATTATCATAATAAACAGCGCTTCCGAGAGGAGCTGAAAAAAGAAAGACACAAGACTTTATTGTTTCCAGTTGAGTTCCACAAAACCTTGCATTACACGCTTGTCGCTCGCTTGTGGAAGTCGTTCAAGCGAAAAAGTTATCAGAAATAATCTTCGAGGGCGTTGATCAAACTACCAAGTGGTTTTCGGGGGTTATCTTGCCAAAAGATGTTGAAGACTGTCAACACCGAACAAATTGGAACACTGGAAATACTGCAGCAAACTCAAGCAAGTCAATCTGTCGCTGAAGGGAAAGGCATCCAAGAAAGAAATGTCGGAGTTGAAGCAGAGTTTGTTCTGACCACTAGAAACGTAGAGGGAGAGCATTGTTACAATAAACATGACCTTGTAACCGTAGAGTTCAGGGACGAACAAGGACGAGAATGCGCGACGCAAGTGCGAATAAATGACAATAAGGATGGAAGGTACAAAATCTCCTATTCACCGAAAGATCAAGGCAAATACAAAGTGACAGTAAAGGTTAAAGGCAAACACGTTCTTGATAGTCCTTTTTCTACTGAGGTGAAATTATTTCAGTTAAGACCTGTTTCTTTCTTTTGGAAAAGAAGGTTCGTCTGTCGGAATGTTTAAGAATCCCTGGGGGGTGGCAGTGAATGCCAGGGACGAGATAGCTGTAACTAATTGGGGGACCCACAGCGTTCAAATCTTCAAGATTGATGGGAAATTCTTAAGATCTTTTGGTCGGAAAGGTAACAAAATGGGCGAATTTAAGTATCCAGCGGGAATAACTTTTCATAAAAATGGAAATATTTTCGTAGTAGACCAGGGTAACCATAGGATCCAGATTTTCAGTGGGGAGGGTGAATACGTGGGTATGTTTGGTGGGAAAGGAAGCCTTGATAGTCGGCTTTCGGATCCTTGAGGTTTATCTGTAGACAGAGATGGAAATATCATTGTTGCTGATACAGGCAACAAACTGATTAAGATCTTTTCTCCTGATGGCAAGTTTCTAACGAAGATAGGTGGGCAGGGTTCTTTTACTTTTCCTATCCACTGTGTTCAGTGTGATAGATATCTCATAGTGTCAGACCGAGACGAACATTGTCTTGAAGTTTACGACAGGAATGGAAACTTTCAGCACAAGTTTGGAAAGCAGGGTGAAGAGGACGGGGAGTTAACTTATCCCCGTTGTTTGTCATTGACCAAGTCAGGACACCTGATGGTCTGTGATTCAGGTAATCATAGAATACAAGTATTTCAACTCAGTGGAAAGTTTGTTGGCAAGTTTGGAAGAAAGGGCAGTAATTTAGGAGAATTCAATTGGCTAAGGTCTGTGGCAGTTCTCAGTAATGGCCGAATTGTTGTGTCTGACAAGAATAACCATCGCATCCAGATACTGGAGTGAACACTGTCCTTTACAAACAAAAAAAACCCAGTAATTATGGGATTATTTTCAGGGATTAAAAATTCATTTTAATATTAAGTTTTTTTTAATTTGTAGAAAATCTTTTCCGTGATGAAAGGCTAGAGATGCGGCATTCACGTAATTGCTGGTGGTTTGGTTCTGTATCGGTTGGACTGTTCTATTATTGTTTTCGGGGTAGGGGGAACGGGTGGGTGGGTGACAAAAACAAATGTGTCTCTTGCAGATGGATGGGATGAATAACTACATCTATTAAGTTGTATTGTCTGAATTATTTTTTAGGAAAAGAAACCGTTTGTTTGTTTGCTCTACAACTGCGTACATTAATTAATAGAGTGACTAGCAATTCAAAATAAGAAAGTAATAAAACCACTTTTTGGATTAATTGCTTAATTCTTAATTTAAAGAAACATATCGTTTCTAAAATGATTCCTATATTCTGACATTTAATTATCTTTATGATGTTTTTATAGCAAGTTTGTTTTAGGGATTAGCAGGTTATTGACGGTCAGTCATGTACTGGAAAATATCTAGTGTAATGAAAATTGCTTCAATGAACTTACTGAGTTACTATTTGCCTTGAAGTTTGTATTTTCCTAATACTCAATAACAGTATTTGTTAGCTACAGTGCTACAGTTAAACCCCACTTTACGAATGACTGCTTAATACGGACACCTGGAGATGAAGGAAATTGATTTTAGCTCTTAGCTCCAACATCTTCTGTTAACTTGACCAGCTTAAGAGAGACGTCTGGATTATATCAACACTTAGCGTGCTCCCGACGGTGTCCGAGAAAACGGGGTTCGACTTTATCTGTAGGTTAATATATATTTTTAAAGTTTACATCTCTAGCTTTGGTTTATTGGAACTTTAGAGTTAGCTGCTTTAATGGTAAAACGTTTTATAGAAAGAGCTGTTAGCAATGATGAACAATGGTGAATAGCTTTGAACATAAAATAATTGTAAAATATTCATTTACTTTCACGATGTGAGAAACTGAAATAAAGTGTAAGTTAAGTGAAACTGTAATATGCCTTCAGTTATCACTGTTGCTCGAGGAGCGAATTGTTTTGTTTACTTTTAAGAGAAATTTGCGAGCCAAAGGTGAAATCCATAAACTAATAACAACAGAACGAAAGCAATGTTTCCTTTGTACTGAGCAAACAATAATCTTTGTTGTATTTGTTCCTTTACAACTTCGCTCATAGATCTTACAAACATGGTTTTTATTTTCGGCTCATGAACTCGAGTAATGACCGGAAGGAGTGCACCAAAGCGAGAACACCCTCGCGGGTTACTACAAGCGAGGAAAAGGAAAGAGCGCCTGCAAGAGAGGGACAGGGAAATTCATTTCCTTCCCCGAACATCGCTCAAACTCGCGCCATATTATTCCTCAAGCGCTTGCTATGCAGATAATGAAAACGGAGAAACTAACAAACTGTTAATTAACGAATGGAGACCTTATCGATGAGCATAACATGAACCTTGGTTTGATTTCTCTCGTTCTTCTGTTTACTTGCGTTTCCGGGATGGAAACGTGTATCGTTGTAAGAATTGTAGACGAGTATAGCTTACTACTAAAGTAACCTATAAATAACAAGCCACAAGGCAAGACACAAAAAGTATATTTGACGGCTAGCGGCTAAAAATAGTGAGGTTTTGTCCCTTAGTGAGACCAGAAGCATGGATTTACGCCCCTTAGCGAGCCGACGAACATCCATCCCCGACTATTTCACATGAGAGTCCCCTCCGATCCACCACGCGGAAAGCGAGCCAAACTCCAGATTAAGCAGTCCGGGTATAAGCAGTGGGCAGTGACAGTGTGGACAATTGATGGGGAAGTGCCCCCCCCCCGACATTTTACTGTTGTAGTGCCTCTCGTCACACAAGAGTGTACCACCATGCACCAAACTGTTGGGACAAACTAAGAAAATGTTGGGAGGAAAGTAACCTGTGTTGGACTAGCATCCAATCCGGGGGAAGCCGCAATACTCTGGACTGCTTTATACCACGCAAGTCAGGATGAGTTCCAGCAGTGTTGGTCAGTTTGGCTAAAGTGTGACATCACTCCATTATTAACTGAAAATAGCTCACTATTTCAGTGTGGTCAGCTGTTACAAATCACAACAGCTCTTAATTCAAACTTGCTACTGATTTTTACCGTCCAAAGAAAAAGATCGATATCAAATTTCTTCTTAATGAGTCACGATATTTCTTTAAATAATTTTGAGAGAATCTGGGTTTTAGTCAAACGCTTTTAACTGTGATGATTGAGTCTTGTATTCCCATAACGTGTCTTTTTACATTTGCCATAAGATTGTAAGGAGAAATGAGGCTTTCATCACAGGCAGAGATAAAACGGAAAGATTTTAGAGGATGTATAGCATGCCATTGCCATATGAAAATTACAGTCCATAATGACATAAGTTGTTTTGATCATAACAGACTGCCAAGAAGCATTTTTCCTCTCGTGAGAGATCGACGCGCGGCGTGCGAACCAGCTCACGAGGGACGCGTGACTCGCAGATAATCGCGAGTCTTCGCGAGTCCGTAGAGATTGTAAGTTCAAACCATTGCTTGAAGTTCTGTCTGACCAACAGACCCTAACAAAATGAGCTGTCCATCTTTTGCGCGTGATCAAAACAAATGAAGCCTATTCGGACAGAAAGGAATTGAAATACAGACTCCAAAGAATTTCTCTTTTGTTCTGATCAATGTTTTAGTGACATCTGATCAACGAGCTTAAACGATGTACCTCGGGGTCACATTCTTAGGAATCAGTATCCAAGACAAAATGACAAAGGCTCTTTAAAGCAACGTTCCATGATTGGCTTGAACAAGCGAAAAGATTAGCATAATAAACAGCCACGATTCCAAGAAGAGCTAAAAAAAGAAAGTCACAAGACTTCATTGTTTCGGGTTGAGTTCCGCGAAAACCTTGCTTTACTCGCTTGTTGCTGAACACGACATGGATATCAAAACGTTGCTCCATAATCTCCGTGAAGAAGTGTCTTGCTCGGTGTGTTCCGACATATTTACCGATCCAAAACATCTGCCATGTTTACACAGTTTCTGTCTGCAGTGCTTGAAACAATGGCATAGGACGAGTCATGGCCGCGACACCATCAGATGCCCAAATTGTCAAGCCGTTAGCAGAGTACCTGAAAGTGGCGATCTGAAAGATCTTCCAACCAGTTTTTATCTGAATGGCTTGATTGATGTGCTGGCAATCAAAGAGTGTAGAAGTAGTCAAGTAAGATGTGGGAACTGCGAGAAGAAAAGCTCTGCCACTTCTTATTGTTTCCAGTGTTGCATATTTCACTGTCAAGAGTGCGTAACTGCACACAACATCATGCGAAGCAATAAAGATCATCGTGTTCTGGCGCTGAAAGACTTTGAAGACAAGGACTATGAGGATGTGCTAAAGCGACCTGTGTTCTGTACAAAGCAACGGCACGAGAAAGAAGAGCTAAAGTATTTTTGTAAGAACTGTGAAGCGGCCGTTTGCCAATCTTGTGTTTTGATGGATCATCCTGGTCATTCTTTGGAGCACATAGAAGACGAAGCTGAAAGACAAAAGATTGAAATGAAATCAATGATTGAAACACAGAAGCGTAATTTACAAGCAAAGCTGACTGCTGTTAGTAAACTTGATGAAGACTACGCGAAGATCATACAACGAGGCGAAGAGGTAAAGAGGGACGTTCAGAGGACTGTTGACAATTTAATTGCCAATATTGAAGCGAAGAAACAGACTATTTTTGCAGCGGTGGAAGACCAAACAAAGAAATCACTCGAAAGTCTAACAACCCAGAAGACCGAGATCGAGAATCAAATAGAGGTGATCAAATCAACGTTGGATAAAGCTGATAAAGTTTTGACACGAAGTGCAAACGCTGAAGTCGTTCAAGTAAAAAAGTCATTACAAACAATCTTGGAGGGAGTTGATCAAACTACTAAGCCAACTGAGCGTGACCTGAAAGATCTTCCGATTTTAGTTTTCGTGCCAAATCTAAAGATGTTGAAGACTGTCAACACCGAAGAAATTGGAACACTGAAAATACTGCAGCAAACTGAAGCTAGTCAATCCGTCGCTGAGGGCAAAGGACTCGAAAAAGGAACTGTTGGAGTTGAAGCACAGTTTGTTCTGACCACTAGAAACGCAGAGGGAGAGCAGTGTTACAATAAACATGATCGTGTAACGGTAGAGATCAGCGACGAAGAAGGACGAGAATGCGCGACGGAAGTGCGAATAAATGACAATAAGGATGGAAGCTACAAAATCAGCTATTCACCCAAAGATCAAGGCAAATACAAAGTGACAGTAAAGGTAAACGGAGGACATGTTCTTGATAGTCCTTTTTCCACTGATGTGAAATTATTTCAGTTAAGACCTGCTTTTTCTTTTGGAATAGCAGGTTCGTCTGTCGGAATGTTTAAGTATCCCTGGGGGGTGGCAGTGAATGCCAGGGACGAGATAGCTGTAACTGATTGTTGGAACCACAGAGTTCAAATCTTCAAGAGTGATGGGAAATTCTTAAGATCGTTTGGTCGGGAAGGTAACAAAGCGGGCGAATTTAAGTATCCTTTGGGAATAACGTTTCATACAAATGGAAATATTTTCGTAGCAGACCAGGATAACCATAGGATCCAGATTTTCAGTGGGGAGGGTGAGTACGTGGGTATGTTTGGTGGGAAAGGAAGCCTTGATAGTCAGCTCTCTGATCCTTGTGGTTTATCTGTAGACAGTGATGGAAACATCATTGTTGCTGATGAAGGTAACAGCATGATTAAGATCTTTTCTCCTGATGGCAAGTTTCTAACGAAGATAGGTGGGCGGGGCTCTTTTACTTTTCCTTTCCACTGTGTTCAGTGTGATAGATATCTCATAGTGTCAGACTTCAAAGAACACTGTATAAAGGTTTTTAATTGTAATGGAGACTTTCAGTACAAGTTTGGAAAGCAGGGTGGAGGGGACGGGGAGTTTAATCATCCCCATTGTTTGTCAGTGACCAAGTCAGGACACCTGATGGTCTGTGATTTAGGTAATAATAGAATACAAGTATTTGAACTCAGTGGAAAGTTTGTTGGCAAGTTTGGAAGAAAGGGCAGTAATTTAGGAGAATTCATTAATCCAGCGTCTGTAGCTGTTCTCAGTAATGGCCGAATTGTTGTGAGCGACCCAGATAACCATCGCATCGAGATACTGGAGTGAGCACTGTACTTTATGAAAAAAGAGAAACTCCAGGACATTAATTCAAAATTCAAAATTCAAAATTTATTTTAGTTTTCAGTTTGTTTAATATGTGGAATTATTTTCTGTGATAAAACGTTAGAGATGGTGTGGCTCTGTATCGGTTGAACTGTTCTATAATTGTTTTGGGTTAGGTGGGACGGGTGGGTGGGTGACAAAAACAAATTTGTGTGTCTTGCAGTTGGATGGGAATAATAAGTACATCTCTTAAGTTGTATTGTATGAATTATTTTGAAGGACAAGAAAAAAACCTTTTTTTTTTGTTTACTTTACCAGTGGTTATATTATATAATAGAGTGACTAGCAAAATAAGAAAGTTATAAAACCACTTTATGGATTAATTGTTGTAATACGAACCTCCACTATAGGAGAAAAGGCTGTTTAGAGGATTTGCCTTTTCTTAATTTAAAGAAGAAACATTTTGTTTCTCAAATGATTACTATACTCTTTGACATTTAATTATCTTTATGATGTTTTTATAGCAAGTTTGTTTTAGGGATTAGCAGGTTATTGACAGTCAGGTATGTACTGAAAAATATGTAGTACAAAGAACATTGCTTCAATGAACTTACCGAGTTACTAATTGCCTTGACGTTTGTATTTTCCTTATACTCAATAGCAGACGGTATTTGTTAGCTGCAGTGCTACAGTTAAACCCCACTTTACGAATGACCGCTTAATACGGACACCTTGAGCCTTATGGAAATTGATTTTAGTTCCTAGCTCCAACATTTTCTGTTAGCTTGACCAGCTTAAGACAGACACCTGGATTATAGCAACACTTAGTGTGCTTCTGACGGTGTTTGAGAAAAAGGGGTTCGACTGTATCTGCAGGTTAAAATATATGTTTTTAAAGTTTGTATTTTTAGCTTTAGTTTATTGGAACTTTAAAGTTAACTGCTTTAATGATAAAAGGTTTCGTAGAAAGAGCTGTTTGCAATGATTAAGAGCAGTAAATAGCTTGATATGAAATAATTGTAAAATCGTCATTTTCTTTGATAATGTAAATAAACAAAGTGTGAGTTCAAGAAAGTTGCTCTTTGCTTTGAGTTTACTTTTTAGTTTCTTATGTGAAAAAAGAAATTGCTAGAGATCGTAAAGAGAGGTTCATAGATTCTCCAGTACAATGGGCCGAATAAGCTTGTTTAATAAGGTTTTATCGTATTTAACTCTGTTCTTTTGTGACTACGTTATAAACTGAAAAAACTTGAGTTTGTTTTGGAGCCATGAAAACGAAATGCACGATAAGTTACGTGGTTATTTGATACATGATTAAGTTTCAGCTTCTTGTTAACACGAGCCCAGGTCGAACCATATCTTTATCTCTTTGTTGCGTTCAGATGCAAAAGATCCACTTCAAAGCGGTTACGTTAACTTTTCCCTCCCTACAGAACTCTTGCACACTACTCTTAGCTAGCGGGTCGGCTAGGCGACTAAGCGAGCACTATTTTCATATTCTGCAGGGTTTCTTTTTTCCTGGTAGCGCAAAATTCATACGTATAGAACTGGGCTCACAAAAGTGGCAATAGGTTAGATAAACTGGCGCCGTTTTTAAAGCGTTTTATGTTTCTTTCTCTGCAGCTGGGTATTGTGCTTCGCCAGTTTTCTTTTTGGAAGCAATGCTACAATACAATATTGTGCCGGAATACAACGTCCGTAGATACTTTTTGAATAAAAGTTAGTTAATAGTTTTTAATATTCCATTGTATTAATTTTATTCATTAGAGTTTTATTTTTTATTTTTTATTTTTTTGATATTTCATTGTATTATTTTTATTTAGATTGTTTTATGTTTTACTTTTTTTATATATTCCATTGTATTATTTTTATTTAGATTTTTACAGTTGGTGTGATATCTCACGGTTTTTACCGACTTAGTTAACTAAGTATAGATGTAGATGTAAAGTGCGTTCTCCAGCTTCCGGCTTGTCTGTTCTCTCTTCAGTGTTTCAATCAGAATGTACACAGTTAAACATTGCCCTTGTTTTCCCGCCAAAGAATAGAATCGCTTGAACAGTGACGTACGACAGCCCTGCTTTAGTAAGGTATTGTTGGGACGCCCCCAAGTTTTGTATACAGCGCACTCGTTAGTAAGGCCTTCAAATGAAGGATTAATAAAGCTAACCGGATCGTTTGATGCGAAGCTGCTTAATTTCTCACGAAATAAGTTTACTTTCTTACTAAATATCCTGGGAGAGTGTTTGTCTTCTCCTCATAGCAACAAGACAGAAAGAAAACGGTTGAACGTATCTAGATAATTGCTAGAAGGAGGCATCGAGAAACACTTCATTGAAAACATTTGTTTCTTTCTCAATCTTTAACTGAAAAGTTTTTTACTGTTGATGGGTTGACAGGCACACAAGATCCTTTTCAGACCAAAAAACGCTTTTCATTTCACCAATAGAATAACTACACGTCACATGTATGTAAGCATTAAGCACTGACGGCCAGCAAGCCCCGGTGCGGGGTAGCGGGGGGGGGGGGGGGTTGTTAGAGGAGTCCCATAGAAAAATGTCGGGGATACTCGTCGGAAAATTCGAATTAATGTCCAGAGGAGACCAATCTGGGTGTGGCTATAGCTTTATTTTCAATCCCTACAAAATACCAATTAAAACGAAAATCACAGTGTTAACGTCTTAAGCGTCTTCAAATACACACTTAGACAGCTAACACTAGTGGGGATTTTGTCCTGAACACCCTATAAGTGAGACCAGAATCATTGATCTACACCAGCTCCTTAGCGAGACCACGAGCATCAATCCCCGACTATTTCATTTGGTCGCCTCCTCCCAAGTAGTGAGCTAAACTCCAGATTAAACAGTCCGGGAATAAGCAGTGGGCAGTCACTTTTCAAAAATTGACGGGCAAACCCCTCCTTCGCTCGCCCCCTCTGACATTTTACTGTTGTAGTGCCTCTGGCCACACAGGAGTGTACCACCATGTTAGAAGAACCTAATAAAAGGTTACGAGGGAAGTAATCTGTGTTGGAGTAACATGCAATCCGAGGGGAGCCGCAATGCTCTTGGCTGTTTTATACCACGCAAGCCAGGATAATTTCCAGCAGTGTTGGTCAGTTTGGCGAAAGTGTGACATCACTACATTGTTAACTAAAAATAGTCACTATTTCAGTGAGGTCAGCTGTTATAAATCACAGCAGCTCTTAGTTCAAACTTGCCAGTGATTTTCACCGTGTAAAGAAAAATATCGATATCAAATTTCTCCTTACTTAGTCACAATATTTTTGTAAATAATTTTGAGAGAATTTGGGTTTTAGTCCAACGTTTTCAACTGTGATGGTTGCGTCTTGTATTTCCATAACGTGTCTTCTTACATTTGCCATAAGATGGTAAGGAGGAATGAGGCTTTCATCACAGGAGCAGGTGAAACAGAAAGATTTTAGAGAATGAATAAGATGCCATTGCCATATGAAAATTACAGTCCACCGCGTTACTCACAGATAATCGCGAGTCTTCGTGAGTCCGTAGAGATTGTAAGTTCAGACCATTTCTTGGAGTTTTGCCTGACCAACACACCCTAACAAAATGAGCTGTCCATCTTTTGCGCGTGAACAAAACAAATGAAGTCTACTCAGACAGAAAGGAATTGAAATACAGACTCCAAAGCAGCAATGTTTTGTTCTGATCAATGTTTCAGTGACTTCTGATCAACGAGCCCTAAGGGTCACATTAAGAATCAGTATCCAAAACAAAATGACGAAGGCTCTTAAAGCAACGTTTATTGATTGGTTTCAACAAGGGAAAAGATTAGCATAATTTGGTTTCAACAAAGGAAAAGATTAGCATAATAAACAGCCACGATTCAAAGAAGAGCTAAAGAAAAGAAAGTCACAAAACTTCATTTTTCGAGTTGAGTTCCGACGAAACCTTGCTTTACTCGCTTGTTGCTGAACACGACATCGATATCAAAACGTTGCTCCATAATCTCCGTGAAGAAGTGTCTTGCTCGGTGTGTTCCGACATATTTACCGATCCAAAACATCTGCCATGCTTACACAGTTTCTGTCTGCACTGCTTGAAACAATGGCATAGGACGAGTCATGGCTGTGACACCATGAGATGCCCAAATTGTCAAGCCGTTAGCAGAGTACCTGAAAGTGGCGATCTGAAAGATCTTCCAACCAGTTTTTATCTGAATGGCTTGATTGATGTGTTGGCAATAAAAGAGTGTAGAAGTAGTCAAGTAAGGTGTGGGAACTACGAGAAGAAAAGCTCCGAGACTTCTCACTGTTTCCAGTGTTGCATATTTCACTGCCAGGAGTGCGTCACTGCATACAACATCATGCGAAGCAATAAAGATCATGGTATTCTGGCGCTGAAAGACTTTGAAGACAAGGACTATGAGGATGTGCTAAAGCGACCTGTGTTCTGTACAAAGCAACGGCACGAGAAAGAAGAGCTAAAGTACTTTTGTAAGAACTGTGAAATGGCCGTTTGCCAATCTTGTGTTTTGATGGATCATCCTGGTCATGCTTTAGAGCACATAGAAGACGAAGTTGAAAGACAAAAGAGTGAAATGAAATCAATGATTGAAACACAGAAGCATAGTTTACAAGCAAAGCTGACTGCTGTTAGTAAACTTGATGAAGACTACGCGAAGATCATACAAAGAGGCGAGGAGGTGAAGAGGGACGTTCAGAGGACTGTTGACGATTTAATTGCCAATGTTGAAGCGAAGAAGGAAACTATTTTTGCAGCGGTGGAAGACCAAACAAAGAAATCACTCGAAAGTCTAACAACCCAGAAGACCGAGATCGAGCATCAAATAGAGGTGATCAAATCATCGTTGGATAAAGCTGATAAAGTTTTGACACGAAGTGCAAACGCTGAAGTCGTTCAAGTGAAAAAGTCATTACAAACAATCTTTGGAGGGAGTTGATCAAACTACTAAGCTAAATGAGCGTGACCTGAAAGATCTTCCCACGTTGGATTTCGTGCCAAATTTAAACATGTTGAAGACTGTCAAAATCGAAGAAATTGGAACACTGAAAACACTGCAGCAAACTGAAGCTAATGAATCTGTCGCTGTGGGCAAAGGACTCGAAGAAGGAACTGTTGGAGTTGAAGCACAGTTTGTTCTGACCACTAGAAACGGAGAGGGAGAGCAGTGTTACAATAAACATGACCGTGCAACGGTAGAGATTAGGGACGAAGAAGGACGAGAATGCGCGACGGAGGTGGGAATAAATGACAATAAGGATGGAAGCTACAAAATCTCCTATTCACCGAAAGATCAAGGCAAATACAAAGTGACAGTAAAGGTAAACGGCAAACACGTTCTTAATAGTCCTTTTTCTATTGAGGTGAAATCATTTCAGTTAAGACCTGCTTTTTCTTTTGGAAAACGAGGTTCGTCTGTTGGAATGGTTAATTATCCCTGGGGGGTGGCAGTGAATGCCAGGGACGAGATAGCTGTAACTAATTGGGGGAACCACAGAGTTCAAATCTTCAAGAGTGATGGAAAATACTTAAGATCTTTTGGTCGGGAAGGTAACAAAGCGGGCGAATTTAAGTATCCAGCGGGAATAACTTTTCATAGAAATGGAAATATTTTCGTAGCAGAGCAGGATAACCATAGGATCCAGATTTTCATTGGGGAGGGTAAGTACGCGGGTATGTTTGGTGGGAAAGGAAGCCGTGATAGTCAGTTCTCTAATCCTTGTGGTTTATCTGTAGACAGTGATGGAAATATCATTGTTGCTGATACAGGTGACAAATTAACTAAGATCTTTTCTCCTGATGGCAAGTTTCTAATGAAGGTAGGTGGGCAGGGCTCTTTTACTTTTCCTTTCCACTGTGTTTAGTGTGATAGATATCTCATAGTGTCAGACTACAGTATAGATTGTATGAAAGTTTACGACAGGAATGGAAACTTTCAGTACAAGTTTGGAAAGCAGGGTGGAGGGGACGGGGAGTTTAAGTATCCCTGTTGTTTTTCAGTAGACAAGTCAGGACACCTGATGGTCTGTGATTTAGGTAATGAGAGAATACACGTTTTTGAACTGAATGGAAATTTTGTTAGCAAGTGTGGAAGAAAGGGCAGTAATTTAGGAGAATTCAATTTCCCATCGTGTTTAGCAGTTCTCAGTAATGGCCGGATTGTTGTGTCTGACAAGAATAACCATCGCATCCAGATACTGGAGTGAACATTGTCCTTTACAAACAAAAAGAAAACCGGTTATTGTCGAGTTATTTTAACGGATTCAAAATTCATTTTAGTTTTCAGTTTGTTTAATTTGTGGAATTCTTTTCTGTGATCAGTAAAACGTTAGAGGTGCAGTATTCACGTAATTGCTGGTGATTTGGTTCTGTATCGATTGAACTGTTGAATAATTGTTTTGAGGGTAGGGGGAGGGTGGGTGAGTGGGTGACAAACACAAATTTGTGTCTCTTGCAGATGGATGGGATTAATAACTACATCTCTTGAGTTGTATTGTATGAATTATTTTGAAGGACAAAAAAACCTTTTAGTGGTTAGTGGTTATATTAAATAATAGAGTGACTAAATAAGAAAGCAGTAAAACCCCTTTATGTATTAATTGTTGTAATAAAAACCTCTACTATAGGAGAAAAGGCTCTTTAGAGGATTTGCGTTTTCTTAATTTAAAGGGGAGACGGGTGGGTTGGTGACAAAAACAAATTTGTGTCGCTTGCAGATCGATGGGATAAATAGCAACGTCTCTTAGGTTGTATTGTATGAATTGTTGTATGTTTACTTTACCAGTGGTTATATCAAACAATAGACTTACTAGCAAAATAAGAAAGTAATAAAACCACTTTATAGATCAATTGTTGAAATAAGAACCTCCACTATGGGAGAAAAGGCTGTTTAGAGGATTTGTGTTTTCTTAATTTAAAGAACAAATGTTTTGTTTCTAAAATGATCACTATACTCTTTGACATTTAATTATCTTATGATGTTTTTATAGCAAGTTTGTTTTAGGGATTAGCAGGTTATTGACAGTCAGTTATGTACTGGAAAATATGTAGTACAATGAACATTGCTTCAATGAACTTACTGAGTTACTATTTGCCTTGAAGTTTGTATTTTCCTTATACTCAATAGCAGTATTTGTTAGCTACAGTGCTACAGTTAAACCTCGCTTTACGAATGACTTCTTAATACGGACACCTCGAGATTACGGAAAGTGATTTTAGTTCCTACCTCCAACACATTCTGTTAATTAAGACAGTCACCTGGATTATATCAACACTTAGTGTGGTCCTAATGGTGTGTGAGAAAACGGGGTTCGACTGTATCTGTAGGTTAATATATATATATTTTAAAGTTTGTATTTGTAGCTTTAGTTTATTGGAACTTTAAAGTTAGCTGCTTTAATGAAGAAACGTTTTGTAGAAAGAGGTGTTAGCAATGATGAACAAGTAGTGAACAGCTTTTCATATGAGATTATTGTTAAATCATCATTTACTCGATGTGAGAAACTGAAATAAAGTGTAAGTTAAGTGAAGTTGTAATATGCATCCAGTTTTAACTGTTTCGTGAGAAGCGAATTGTTTGGTTTACTTTTGAGAAAAGTTAGCCGGCCAAATGTGAGAACCTGTAACAACAGAACGAGAGCAATATTTCCTCGTTATAAAATAACTGAGATACTACGCGCGCTCTTATTGGTCGATAGGTGTGTTTAGATGAGAGTATGTAAACTGGGTTGTGACGTTTTACATTCGCGCTATTTTTGAGAATTATTTTATAAAGCAAAAGAACGCTTTTTCCGTGTTTACATAGCCTCATCTAAACACTCGGGGATTGGGAGAATTCTCGAAAGTTATGCAAACCCGAGACGTAGTCGAAGGCTTGCATAACTGTCTCGAATTCTCCGAACCCTCCTCGTGTTAAGATGAGGCTATGTAAACACGGAAAAAGTGTTCTATATCTTAAGTACTGAGCAAACAAATATTTAAACAAAGTTGCTCTTTTACAACTTCGCTTATGAATCTTACAAACATGGTTTTTATTTCCGGCCCATGAACTCGAGTAATAACAGGAAGCGACGTACAAAAGCGAGAACACGCGCACGGGTCGCCACACGCCAGGAAACGAGAAGAGCGCTGCAAGCCGAAGGCAATTCAATTCCTTCCCCGAACACCCCTCACACTCGCCCCATATTATTCCTCAAACGCGTGCTATGCAGATAATGAAAACGGAGAAACTAACAACATGCATAAAATCTTAAAAGTTGTTGTCACTGACTTAAAAATCTTAAAATAGACGTTTCGGCTAAAATACTATAACCTTCTTTAGTGATGAAATGAATGTTAATGGCGTCTAAATGTAAATGAGATGTTTATAAGAATGTGAGGAACTCGCTAGGGATTAATTTAGCATTTTGTAAATGTCTGGAATATGCGCGTGGTCATTAATTGAGTTCGGTTCGCGAATGGAATGCCACGCTTCCAAGAACAATCTACGCGACCACAAGGGACAGCGGTCTATGACCTTGACATTATCAAAATCAAATTCGTGGTTGTTTTTCATACAGTGTTGCGCCAAAAGAGAGTTCTTGTCACATGTGAGGACGGCTCTTTTATGTTCTTTTGTTCTAGATCTCAGTGCTCTGGATGTTTGACCGATGTAAAGTTTTTCACAGTTTTTACAATTGATTTTATACACGACACCAGTTGACAGGTCTTGATCGAATTTATCCTTCGGTTTCTTCAGGATCGAACCAACCGTCTTGACGGGTTTATGAGCAACATTTACGTCGAATTGTCCTAAAGTTCTTGCAATTTTTTCAGAGATTCCTTGAAAATATGGCAAAGTAACAAAGCCTCTGTGGATTTGAAGCTGATTATTTTGGGGCTGATTTGATGCTTTAGGTGGTTTGGTTCTTTGGCAGCTTTTTAACAAGATGCATGTTCATTGATGAACGGGTCCCTTATCAATGAGCATAACATGAGCCTTGGTTTAATTTCTCCCGTTCTTCTGTTCAGTGGCCTTTCCGAGATGGAAAAGTGTATCGTTATAAGAATTGCAGACAAACAGCTTACTACTAGTAAGCTATAATTAACAGGCCACACGACAAGACACAGAAAGTATATTTGACGGCTAGTGGCTAAAAATAGTGAGGTTTTTGTTTTGAACACCGTAAGCGAGACCAGAAGCATGGATTTACACCCCTTTGCGAGACGACGAGCATCCATCCCACGCAGATAGGGAGCTAAACTCCAGATTAAACAGTCCGGGAATAAGCAGTGGGCAGGGACTGTGTGGACAATTGATGGGGAAGCTCCCCCCCCCCGACATTTTACTGTTATAGTGCCTCTCGTCACACAGAAGTGTACCACCATGCACCACACTGTTAGGACAAACTAAGAAACCTGTGTTGGACTAGCAGCCCATCCGGGGGAGGCAGCAATTCCCTTGACTGCTTTATACCACGCAATTCAGGATAAGTTCTGCTGGGCACGCTTCGACCGAACGGAGTGAATATTGAATTCAATTTCTTGTGACTGTGGGTCTAGCGCGTATTACACTTACGCGCACTAAAACAATGGTTTTCCCCTTTGTTTACTTTGTACTTCATGCGCGCGCTTTTCGTGCGTGCTTACGCGTACAGTTTTTTTGTATGGCGTGGCTAAATCCACCTACTGAAGAAGGGCTAAGCCCGAAACGTTTAGTTTCTCAGAACAAATTCGACAATTTTCAGAGCATTTCAGCTTTAAATACAACTCATATGAGTGTTTTGCTCATTCCTACTGAATTTAAGTTTTCGCGGTCCTGCTTGTTGATGTACTCCGCCCGTTGTATATTCGATGGCGAGGTGAATGTTGTTTGTTTCGTCTGGTGACCCTGCAGAATTTTGATTATTTTAAAACTGCTTAGATGGTCTGAAGAAGTAAATCTCGAGTATAATCCGCCGCTTTTCTTTGTGCTAGAAGGGTTTTGGTCTTCGTGTAAAGATTGAAAGTCACACATGGAGTCTTCCACACAGTACACGCTCCATTGCTAGCCTTCGTTACGTCGTCTGCTGATAAACCAAGTTTTTGATGTAGAAATGACTCAAAACGTTCAACCGAGCCATTCCATTTAAACTGAATTTTAGCATTAACAAATACCGTAAATCCTCGAATTAGCACCCCGGGCGCTTATTTCAAATTAGGAGAAGACGGGGGGTCGCTTATTTAATTTTTATGTTCTTTCGTGACTTGGCGATATAAATCGAACAAAGTTAACTTTGTTTTGGAGCCAAGAAAACGGGATACAGTCGAACCACTCGTAACCAACTATCCAAAATGTCAAGCGTGCGTGTCCTAGGTGGTCGGTTTCGGCAGAATGCCGCTTACGAGAGCTTAGACCATACTTGGTCAAAAGTTTGCCTCAGTAGCATATCTGGTAACTGTATAGACCACATGTTTTAAATGTTTTATTCATGTCATCAAAAACTCAATATCGAGAAAAAATCCTGTACTTCCCATTGAAAAAAAAAAGTCAGTCTCTTGTGCTACCTAGGAATTTGCGATAATGTCTTGTTACCAAATCTCCACTCTATTATCTGTCCAATGGTCGATTACGGGAGGCTAAAAAAGAAAAGAAAATTTCAAACTTTGAGCGTCAAAAGTTGTCGCGATCGCTTACTAGAGGTGGTCGCTTACAAGGGGTTCTAAATATAATGATTTGACTTCAAAACTTTTAGTATTTTAGAAAACTGGTCGCTTACGAGAGGCGGTCGCAACCGGAGATTCGAGTATATCTGATAAGTCACTTGATCATTTGATTCATGATTACTTTTCAGCTTCCTGTTAACTACAGAAGACACACTTCAAAGCAGTTACGTTTCCCTCCAAATAACATTTCTACAGATCTCTTGCACGCTACTCTTAGCTGGGTCGGCAAGGCGAGTGAGCCTTATTTTCATATTCTGCCGGAGGGTTTCTTTTTTTCCGGTTGCGTTAAATTCATAATTGGAGAACTAAACTCTCAAATGGGTCAAATGGAAATTGCCAATTGGTAAGATGAACTGGCGTAGTTCTTGAAGCGTTTTATGTTCCTCTCTGTTTGGCTGGGTGAGGTGCTCTGTTAGCTTTTCCTTTAGCTAGTAATGTTTCAATGCTTTTCGTCATCACTATACTCTTCCATTAGACGTAAACGCTAAAAAGAGCCACATATGGGAAAGGCTATATGATGTATACAGCAAGCGAGCAAAAAGCGTGTGTTGCTTGGATTTTCAACTGAAACACAGAATAACAAAACGCGAGCGAGAACGTTTTTCTCCGGCTTCATGTCGAAACGTTTGCTTTAGACTAAGGTATTTATGATCTGAATTCTTCTTGAATTCAAATTTTGAGTTGGATCGCCGTTTTTCCGCAATATTTTCCATTTTATGTTGTACTTTTTTGGTCTGCGTATAGACAATACATAACTTCACGGCCTCTCGGAGCACAATGTACTCCAGTCTCTCCAACCCTCTGTGGTCTTGCAGTTGTTAATTTCTCTCCCTTCGACCAATAGCACGTGTTATTATTTCTACCGATAAATTAGGGGTTGACATCGTGTTTCCTTTGACTGGTTCTTCTAGCCAGGGAGGGGAGGTTGTTATGCCGAAACTGAGTTTGATGTGCTGGGAGCTGTTTGTCGCAATGTCCTTGGTTTCTAAGCACTCAAGTAAGCAGGTAACCTAATTACAGGTCATGTTATACAAAAACTACAAAACTCAAAACCACTTCCATCTCTCGATAGCTACTCGAATTCACTGTGGAAGATAAACTTAAGCGTAGCAGGTTAAGAACAATGAGAAATAACACAATACAGTGTATAAATGTTAGCTTGCTGATAATTGGTCCTGTATATTGTATTGTTAAAGCGACGTGTGTTCTGGTCTTCTTTTGTCATGTATAAGAACCTTCGTCTTCTAAAAAGTTATCGATATCTGTCAAGGCTGAATTGCTGATTTAAGAATGAGTATCGTTTCATCTGATCAGTACCGTACGAGGAGCCGTGTCTGTTTCGGTTTCTCTGTCTTGTCTTCAGTGTTTCAATCAGACATTTCCCTTGTTTTCCTGCCAAAGAATAGAATCGCTTGAACAGTGACGTATGACGGTGCTAGTGCCCTTGCTTTAGTAAGGTATTCTTGGGACGCCCCTAAGTTGTGTGTATGAGATAAAGCGCTTTCGTTTGCAACGCCTTCGAATGAAGGATTAATAAAGCTAACCAGATCGTTTGATGCGAGGCTGCTTAATTTTACGTGACATGAGTTTACGTTCTTACTAATTGTCATGGAAGAGTATCTGTCTTCTCCTTATAGCAACAAGACAGAAAAAAGGTTGAACGTATCTAGATAATTGCTAGTAGGACGCAACGAGAAACACTACATTGAAAACATTTGTTCCTTCCTCGATCTTTAATTAAAAATTCTTCACTACTGATAAGTTGACCGGTACACAAGATCCTTGTCAGACCAAAAATCACTTTTCTTTCCATCAATAGAATAACTACACGTCTCCTGTATATAAGCATGAGGCACAGACGGCCAGCAAGCCCCGGTGCGGGGTGGGGGTAAGGGAGGGGGGGTGTTACGGGAGTCCCATGCAAAAATGTCGGGGATGCTCGTCGAAAAATTTGAATAAAAGTTCTAGAGGAGAGCCTGATTCTGGGTGTAACTCTAACTTTATTTTCAATCCCGACAAAATACCAATTAAAACGAAAATGACAGCGTTAACGTCTTCAGGGTCTTCAAATGCACACTTAGACAGCTAAAACTAATAGGGATTTTGTCCTGAACACCCTATAAGTGAGACCACAATCATTGATTTACACCAGCTTCTTAGCGAGACCACGAGCATCAATCCCCGACTATTTCATTTGGTCGCCTCCTCCCAAGTAGTGAGCTAAACTCCAGATTAAACAGTCCGGGAATAAGCAGTGGGCAGTCACTTTTCAAAAATTGACGGGCAAACCCCTCCTTCGCTCGCCCCCTCTGACATTTTACTGTTGTAGTGCCTCTGGCCACACAGGAGTGTACCACCATGTTAGAGGAACCTAATAAAAGGTTACGAGGGAAGTAATCTGTGTTGGAGTAACATGCAATCCGAGGGGAGCCGCAATGCTCTTGGCTGTTTTATACCACGCAAGCCAGGATAATTTCCAGCAGTGTTGGTCAGTTTGGCTAAAGTGTGACATCACTCCATTGTTAACTTAAAATAGTTCACTATTTCAGTGAGGTCAGCTGTTACAAATCACAGCAGCTCTTAATTCAAACTTGCCAGTGATTTTCACCGTGTAAAGAAAAAGATCCATATCAAATTTCTCCTTGCTTAGTCACAATATTTCTGTAAATAATTTGGAGAGAATTTGGGTTTTAGTCAAACGTTTTCAACTGTGATGGTTGCGTCTTGTATTTCCATAACGTGTCTTCTTACATTTGCCATAAGACGGTAAGGAGAAATGAGGCTTTCATTACAGGCGCAGGTGAAACAGAAAGATTTTAGAGGATGAATAAGATGCTATTGCCATATGAAAATTACAGTCCACCGCGTTACTCGCAGATTATCGCGAGTCTTCGCGAGTCCGTAGAGATTGTAAGTTCAGACCATTGCTTGGAGTTTTGCCTGACCAGCACACCCTAACAAAATGAGCTGTCCATCTTTTGCGCGTGAACAAAACAAATGAAGTCTACTCAGACAGAAAGGAATTGAAATACAGACTCCAAAGCAGTAATGTTTTATTCTGATCAATGTTTTAGTGACATCTGATCAACGAGCCCTAAGAGTCACATTAAGAATCAGTATCCAAAACAAAATGACAAAGGCTCTTGAAGCAACGTTTATTGATTGGTTTCAACAAGGGAAAAGATTAGCATAATTTGGTTTCAACAAAGGAAAAGATTAGCATAATAAACGTAAACAGCCACGATTCAAAGAAGAGCTAAAGAAAAGAAAGTCACAAGACTTCATTGTTTCGAGTTGAGTTCCGCCGAAACCTTGCTTTACTCGGTTGTTGCTGAACACGACATGGATATGAAAACGTTGCTCCATAATCTCCGTGAAGAAGTGTCTTGCTCGGTGTGTTCCGACATATTTACCGATCCAAAACATCTGCCATGCTTACACAGTTTCTGTCTGCACTGCTTGAAACAATGGCATAGGACGAGCCATGGCTGCAACACCATCAGATGCCCAAATTGTCAAGCCGTTAGCAGAGTACCTGAAAGTGGCGATCTGAAAGATCTTCCAACCAGTTTTTATCTGAATGGCTTGATTGATGTGTTGGCAATAAAAGAGTGCAGAAGTGGTCAAGTAAGATGTGGAAACTGCGAGAAGAAAAGCTCCGAGACTTCTTATTGTTTCCGGTGTTGCATATTTCACTGTCAAGAGTGCGTCACTGCACACAACATCATGCGAAGCAATAAAGATCACCGTGTTCTGGCGCTGAAAGACTTTCAAGACAAGGACTATGAGGATGTGCTCAAGCGACCTGTGTTCTGTACAAAGCAACGGCACGAGAAAGAAGAGCTAAAGTACTTTTGTAACAACTGTGAAGCGGCCGTTTGCCAATCTTGTGTTTTGATGGATCATCCTGGTCATTCTTTGGAGCACATAGAAGACGAAGCTGAAAGACAAAAGATTGAAATCAAATCAATGATTGAAACACAGAAGCGTAATTTACAAGCAAAGCTGTCTGCTGTTAGTAAACTTGATGAAGACTACGCGAAGATCATACAACGAGGCGAAGAGGTGAAGAGGGACGTTCAGAGGGCTGTTGACAATTTAATTGCCAACATTGAAGCGAAGAAACAGACTATTTTTGTAGCGGTGGAAGACCAAACAAAGAAATCACTCGAAAGTCTAACAACCCAGAAGACCGAGATCGAGAATCAAATAGAGGTGATCAAATCAACGTTGGATAAAGCTGATAAAGTTTTGACACGAAGTGCAAACGCTGAAGTCGTTCAAGTGAAAAAGTCATTACAAACAATCTTGGAGGGAGTTGATCAAACTACTAAGCCAACTGAGCGTGACCTGAAAGATCTTCCGATTTTAGTTTTCGTGCCAAATCTAAAGATGTTGAAGATTGTCAACACCGAAGAAATTGGAACACTGAAAATACTGCAGCAAACTGAAGCTAGTCAATCTGTCGCTGAGGGCAAAGGACTCCAAGAAGGAACTGTTGGAGTTGAAGCACAGCTAACGTTTGTTCTGACCACTAGAAACGCAGAGGGAGAGCAGTGTTACAATAAACATGATCGTGTAACGGTAGAGATCAGGGACGAAGAAAGACGAGAATGTGCGACGGAAGTGCGAATAAATGACAATAAGGATGGAAGCTACAAAATCAGCTATTCACCCAAAGATCAAGGCAAATACAAAGTGACAGTAAAGGTAAACGGAGGACACGTTCTTGATAGTCCTTTTTCCATTGATGTGAAATTATTTCAGTTAAGACCTGCTTTTTCTTTTGGAGAATATGGTTCGTCTGTCGGAATGTTTAAGCATCCCTGGGGGGTGGCAGTGAATGCCAGGGACGAGATAGCTGTAACTGATTTTGGGAACCACAGAGTTCAAATCTTCAAGAGTGATGGAAAATACTTAAGATCGTTTGGTCGGCAAGGTAACAAAGTGGGCGAATTTAAGTATCCTATGGGAATAACGTTTCATACAAATGGAAATATTTTCGTAGCAGACAAGGATAACCACAGGATCCAGATTTTCAGTGGGGAGGGTGAATACGTGGGTATGTTTGGTGGGGAAGGAAGCCTTGATAGTCAGCTCTCTTATCCTTGGGGTTTATCTGTAGACAGTAATGGAAACATCATTGTTGTTGATACAGGTAACAAACTGATTAAGATCTTTTCTCCTGATGGCAAGTTTCTAATGAAGATAGGTGGGCAGGGCTCTTGTACTTATCCTGTCCACTGTGTTCAGTGTGATAGATATCTCATAGTGTCAGAATTCTATGAACACTGTATAAAGGTTTTTAATTGTGATGGAGACTTTCAGTATAAGTTTGGAAAACGGGGTAGCGGGGACGGGGAGTTTAATTGTCCCTATTGTTTGTCAGTGAACAAGTCAGGACACCTGATGGTCTGTGACTTTGGTAATAATAGAATACAAGTATTTCAACTGAATGGAAAGTTTGTGGGCAAGTTTGGAACAGAGGGCAGTAATTTAGGAGAATTCAATTGGCCACATTCTGTAGCAGTTCTCAGTAATGGTCGAATTGTTGTGAGCGACCCGGGTAACAATCGCATCCAGATACTGAAGTGAGCACTGTACTTTATGAAAAAAGAGAAACTCTAGGACATTAATTCAAAATTCAAAATTCAAAATTTATTTTAGTTTTCAGTTTGTTTAATATGTGGAATTATTTTCTGTGATAAAACGTTAGAGATGCAGTGTTCACCCAGTTGCTTGTGGTGTGGCTCTGTATCGGTTGAACTGTTCTATAATTGTTTTGAGGTTAGGTGGGTCGGGTGGGTGGGTGACAAAAACAAATTTGCTTGTTTTGCAGTTGGATGGGAATAATAAGTACATCTCTTAAGTTGTATTGTATGAATTATTTTGAAGGACAAGAAAAAACGTTTTTTTTTTTTGTTTTCTTTACCACTGGTTATATTATATAATAGAGTGACTAGCAAAATAAGAAAGTAATAAAACCACTTTATGGATTAATTGTTGTAATAAGAACCTCCCCTATAGGAGAAAAGGGTTTTTAGGGGAATTGCCTTTTCTTAATTTAAAGAAGAAACATTTTGTTTCTGAAATGATTACTATACTCCTTGACATTTAATTATCTTTATGATGTTTTTATGGCAAGTTTGTTTTAGGGATTAGCAGGTTATTGACAGTCAGTTATGTACTGGAAAATATGTAGTACAATGAACATTGCTTCAATGAACTTACCGAGTTACTAATTGCCTTGAAGTTTGTATTTTCCTTATACTCAATAGCAGTATTTGTTAGCTGCAGTGCTACAGTTAAACCCCACTTTACGAATGACCGCTTAATACGGACACCTTGAGCCTTATGGAAATTGATTTTAGTTGCTAGCTCCAAGATTTTCTGTTAGCTTGACCAGCTTAAGACTGACACCTGGATTATAGAAACACTTAGTGTACTTCTGACGGTGTTTGAGAAAACGGGGTTCGACTGTATCTGTAGGTTAATATATATATTTTTAAAGTTTGTATTTTTAGCTTTAGTTTATTGGAACTTTAAGGTTAGCTGCTTTAATGAAGATACGTTTTGTAGAAAGAGCTGTTAGCAATGATGAACAGTAGTGAACAGCTTTTTGTATGATATTATTGTTAAATCATCATTTACTCGATGTGAGAAACTGAAATAAAGTGTAAGTTAAGTGAAGTTGTAATATGCATCCAGTTTTAACTGTTTCTTGAGAAGCGAATTGTTTGGTTTACGTTTGAGAAAAGTTAGCGAGCCAAAGGTGAGAACCTGTAACAACAGAACGAGAGCAATATTTCCTCGTTATAAAATAACTGAGATACTACGCGCGCTCTTATTGGTCGATAGGTGTGTTTAGATGAGAGTATGTAAACTGGGTTGTGACGTTTTAGATTCGCGCTATTTTTGAGAATTATTTTATAAAGCGAAAGAACGCTTTTTCCGTGTTTACATAACCTCATCTAAACACTCGGGGGATGAGAGAATTCTCGAAAGTTACGCAAACCCGAGACGTAGTCGAAGGCTTACATAACTGTCTCGAATTCTCCGAACCCTCCTCATGTTAAGATGAGGCTATGTAAACACGGAAAAAGTGTTCTATTGCTTAGGTACTGAGCAAACAATTATTCAAACAAAGTTGCTCTTTTACAACTTCGCTTATGAATCTTACAAACATGGTTTTCATTTCGGGCCCATGAACTCGAGTAATAACAGGAAGCGACGTACAAAAGCGAGAACACGCGCACGGATCGCCACACGCCAGGAAACGAAAAGAGCGCTGCAAGCCGAAGGCAATTCATTTCCTTCCCCGAACACCCCTCACACTCGCCCCATATTATTCCTCAAACGCGTGCTATGCAGATAATGATTATTAACTGCGTGTATGGTCTGAAGAAGTAAATCTCGAGTATAATCCACCGCTTTTCTTTGTACTAGAAGGGTTTTGGTCTTCGTGTAAAGGTTGAAAGTCACACATGGAGTCTTCCACACACTACACGTTCCATCTCTCGAAAGCTACTCTAATTCACTGTGGAAGATAAAATTAAGCGTAGCAGGTAAGAACAATGAGGAATAACACAATACAGTTTATAAATGCTAGCTTGCTGATAATTGGTTCTGAATATTGTATTGTTACCGCCGCCTGGTTAGCTCAATTGGGAGAGCGCCGGACTGCTGTGCGGGAGGTCGAAGGTTCGAGCCCCAGACCGGACCAACACTCAGGGTCTTAAAATAACTGAGGAGAATGTGCTGCCTTTGTAATTACATCTACAAATGGTTAGACATTCAAGTCTTCTCGGATAAGGATGATAAACCGTAGGCCCCGTCTCACAGCACTCCACTGATCTGGTTCTTGTGGGACGTTAAGGAACGCATGACACTGTTCGAAAAGAGTAGGGGACGTAGAACCCGGTGTCATGGTCTATCGGTCATTGGTCTGGGGTGGGTAAGGTGAGATCATACATGGACTGAAGTGGCTGCAAAGTGCGCCTTCATATACTGACGTCCGATCTCACCTCTCTGGTTCCTCCGCAATTCAGCCTCTTGCTGCAAGGGAGGAAATTGGCACCAACTATCTATCTGTTAAAGCGACGTGTGTTAAATTGTGTTTGTATTGTTAAAGCGACGTGGTCTTCTTTTGTCATGTATAAGAACTTTCGTCTTCTAAAAAGTTTTCGATTTCTGTCAAGGCTGAATTGATGATTAAAGAATGAATATCGTTTCATCTGATCAGAACCGTACGAGGAGCCATGTCTGCTTCGGTTTTTTTGTCTTGTCTTCAGTGTTTCAATCAGAATGTATACAGGTTGACATTTCCCTTGTTTTCCCGCGAAAAAATAGAATCGCTTGAACAGTGACGTATGACGGCGCTAGTGTCCCTGCTTTAGTAAGGTATTGTTGGGACGCCCCTAAGGTGTGTGTATGATATACAGCGCTCTCGTTTGAACGCCTTCGAATGAAGGATTAATAAAGCTAACCGGATCGTTTTATGCGAGGCTGCTTAATTCTACGTGACATGAGTTAACGTTCTTACTAATTGTCATGGGAGGGTATCTGTCTTCTCCTCATAGCAACAAGACAGAAAAAAGGTTGAACGTATCTAGATAATTGCTAGTAGGAGGCAATGAGAAACACTACATTGAAAACATTTGTTCCTTCCTCAATCTTTAATTAAAAATTCTTCACTGCTGATAAGTTGACCGGTACACAAGATCCTTGTCAGACCAAAAAACGCTTTTCTTTCCACCAATAGAATAACTACACGTCTCATGTATATAAGCATGAGGCAGCAGACGGCCAGGGGGGTTACGGGAGTCCCATACAAAAATGTCGGGGATGCTCGTCGAAAAATTTGAATAAAAGTTCTAGAGGAGACCACTCTGGGCGTAACTCCAGCTCTATTTTCAATCCCGACAAAATACCAATTAAAACGAAAATGACAGCGTTAACGTCTTCAGGGTCTTCAAATGTACACTTAGACAGCTAAAACTAGTAGCGTTTTAGTCCTGAACACTCTATAAGTAAGACCAGAATCATTGATTTACAGCCGGCCCTTAGCGAGACGACAGCACGGGTAGAACATGAACTGCGCTCGGCCCATGGCCGCGCGGTTAAAACCACGGGTAAACCATGAACCGCGCTCGGCCCATGGCCGCGCGGTTAATAAGGATGGAAGCTACAAAATCACCTATTAACCCAAAGATCAAGGCAGATACAGAGTGACCGTGAAGGTAAACGGGAAACACGTTCTTGATAGTCCTTTTTCTATTGATGTGAAATTATCTCATTCAAGACTTGCTTTTTCTTTTGGAAAAGAAGGTTCGTCTGTCGGAATGTTTAAGCATCCCTGGGGGGTGGCAGTGAATGCCAGGGACGAGATAGCTGTAACTGATACTTTGAACCAGAGTTCAAGCCTTTGATAGTGATGGGAAATACTTAAGATCTTTTTTTCGGGAAGGTAAGAAAGTGGGCGAATTTAAGGATCCAGCGGGAATAACTTTTCATAAAAATGGAAATATTTTCGTAGTAGACCAGAGTAACCATAGGATCCAGATTTTCAGTGGGAAGGGTGAATACGTGGGTATGTTTGGTGGAAAAGGAAGCCTTGATAGTCAGCTTTCGGATCCTTGAGGTTTATCTGTAGACAGAGATGGAAATATCATTGTTGCTGATACAGGCAACAAACTGATTAAGATCTTTTCTCCTGATGGCAAGTTTCTAACGAAGATAGGTGGGCAGGGTTCTTTTACTTTTCCTATCCACTGTGTTCAGTGTGATAGATATCTCATAGTGTCAGACCGAGACGAACATTGTCTTGAAGTTTACGACAGGAATGGAAACTTTCAGTACAAGTTTGGAAAGCAGGGTGGAGGGGACGCAGAGTTAACTTAGCCCCGTTGTTTGATTAAAAATTCATTTTAACGGGTGGAACGGGTGGGTGGGTGACAAAAACAAATGCGTCTCTTGCAGATGGATGGGATGAATAACTACATCTATTAAGTTGTATTGTCTGAATTATTTTTTAGGAAAAGAAACCGTTTGTTTGTTTGCTCTACAACTGCGTATATAAATAAAAATAATAAAACCACTTTTTTAATTAATTGCTTAATTCTTAATTTAAAGAAACATATCGTTTCTAAAATGATTCCTATATTCTGACATTTAATTATCTTTATGATGTTTTTATAGCAAGTTTGTTTTAGGGATTAGCAGGTTATTGACGGTCAGTCATGTACTGGAAAATATGTAGTATAATGAAAATTGCTTCAATGAACTTACTGAGTTACTAATTGCCTTGAAGTTTGTATTTTCCTAATACTCAATAACAGTATTTGTTAGCTACAGTGCTACAGTTAAACCACGCTTTACGAATGACTGCTTAATACGGACACCTGGAGATGAAGGAAATTGATTTTAGCTCTTAGCTCCAACATCTTCTGTTAACTTGACCAGCTTAAGAGAGACGCCTGGATTATATCAACACTTAGCGTGCTCCCGACGGTGTCTGAGAAAACGGGGTTCGACTTTATCTGTAGGTTAATATATATTTTTAAAGTTTACATCTCTAGCTTTGGTTTATTGGAACTTTAGAGTTAGCTGCTTTAATGGTAAAACGTTTTATAGAAAGAGCTGTTAGCAATGATGAACAATGGTGAATAGCGTTGGACATAAAATAATTGTAAAATATTCATTTACTTTCACGATGTGAGAAACTGAAATAAAGTGTAAGTTAAGTGAAACTGTAATATGCCTTCAGTTATCACTGTTGCTCGAGGAGCGAATTGTTTTGTTTACTTTAAAGAGAAATTTGCGAGCCAAAGGTGAAATCCATAAACTAATAACAACAGAACGAAAGCAATGTTTCCTTTGTACTGAGCAAACAATAATCTTTGTTGTATTTGTTCCTTTACAACTTCGCTCATAGATCTTACAAACATGGTTTTTATTTTCGGCTCATGAACTCGAGTAATGACCGGAAGGAGTGCACCAAAGCGAGAACACCCTCGCGGGTTACTACAAGCGAGGAAAAGGAAAGAGCGCCTGCAAGAGAGGGACAGGGAAATTCATTTCCTTCCCCGAACATCGCTCAAACTCGCGCCATATTATTCCTCAAGCGCTTGCTATGCAGATAATGAAAACGGAGAAACTAACAAACTGTTAATTAACGAATGGAGACCTTATCGATGAGCATAACATGAACCTTGGTTTGATTTCTCTCGTTCTTCTGTTTACTTGCGTTTCCGGGATGGAAACGTGTATCGTTGTAAGAATTGTAGACGAGTATAGCTTACTACTAAAGTAACCTATAAATAACAAGCCACAAGGCAAGACACAAAAGTATATTTGACGGCTAGCGGCTAAAAATAGTGAGGTTTTGTCCCTTAGTGAGACCAGAAGCATGGATTTACGCCCCTTAGCGAGCCGACGAACATCCATCCCCGACTATTTCACATGAGAGTCCCCTCCGATCCACCACGCGGAAAGCGAGCCAAACTCCAGATTAAGCAGTCCGGGTATAAGCAGTGGGCAGTGACAGTGTGGACAATTGATGGGGAAGCTCCCCCCCCCCCCGACATTTTACTGTTGTAGTGCCTCTCGTCACACAGGAGTGTACCACCATGCACCAAACTGTTGGGACAAACTAAGAAAATGTTGGGAGGAAAGTAACCTGTGTTGGACTAGCATCCAATCCGGGGGAAGCCGCAATACTCTGGACTGCTTTATACCACGCAAGTCAGGATGAGTTCCAGCAGTGTTGGTCAGTTTGGCTAAAGTGTGACATCACTCCATTATTAACTGAAAATAGCTCACTATTTCAGTGTGGTCAGCTGTTACAAATCACAACAGCTCTTAATTCAAACTTGCTACTGATTTTTACCGTCCAAAGAAAAAGATCGATATCAAATTTCTTCTTAATGAGTCACAATATTTCTTTAAATAACTTTGAGAGAATCTGGGTTTTAGTCAAACGCTTTTAACTGTGATGATTGAGTCTTGTATTCCCTTAACGTGTCTTCTTACATTTGCCATAAGATGGTAAGGAGAAATGAGGCTTTCATCACAGGCAGAGATAAAACGGAAAGATTTTAGAGGATGGATAACATGCCATTGCCATATGAAAATTACAGTCCATAATGACATAAGTTGTTTTGATCATAACAGACTGCCAAGAAGCATTTTTCCTCTCGTGAGAGATCGACGCGCGGCGTGCGAACCAGCTCACGAGGAACGCGTGACTCGCAGATAATCGCGAGTCTTCGCGAGTCCGTAGAGATTGTAAGTTCAAACCATTGCTTGAAGTTCTGTCTGACCAACAGACCCTAACAAAATGAGCTGTCCATCTTTTGCGCGTGATCAAAACAAATGAAGCCTATTCGGACAGAAAGGAATTGAAATACAGACTCCAAAGAATTTCTCTTTTGTTCTGATCAATGTTTTAGTGACATCTGATCAACGAGCTTAAACGATGTACCTCGGGGTCACATTCTTAGGAATCAGTATCCAAGACAAAATGACAAAGGCTCTTTAAAGCAACGTTCCATGATTGGCTTGAACAAGCGAAAAGATTAGCATAATAAACAGCCACGATTCCAAGAAGAGCTAAAAAAAGAAAGTCACAAGACTTCATTGTTTCGGGTTGAGTTCCGCGAAAACCTTGCTTTACTCGCTTGTTGCTGAACACGACATGGATATCAAAACGTTGCTCCATAATCTCCGTGGAGAAGTGTCTTGCTCGGTGTGTTCCGACATATTTACCGATCCAAAACATCTGCCATGTTTACACAGTTTCTGTCTGCACTGCTTGAAACAATGGCATAGGACGAGTCATGGCCGCGAAACCATCAGATGCCCGAATTGTCAAGCCGTTAGCAGAGTACCTGAAAGTGGCGATCTGAAAGATCTTCCAACCAGTTTTTATCTGAATGGCTTGATTGATGTGCTGGCAATCAAAGAGTGTAGAAGTACTCAAGTAAGATGTGGGAACTGCGAGAAGAAAAGCTCTGCCACTTCTTATTGTTTCCAGTGTTGCATATTTCACTGTCAAGAGTGCGTCACTGCACACAACATCATGCGAAGCAATAAAGATCACCGTGTTCTGGCGCTGAAAGACTTTGAAGACAAGGACTATGAGGATGTGCTAAAGCGACCTGTGTTCTGTACAAAGCAACGGCATGAGAAAGAAGAGCTGAAGTACTTTTGTAAGAACTGTGAAGCGGCCGTTTGCCAATCTTGTGTTTTGATGGATCATCCTGGTCATTCTTTGGAGCACATAGAAGACGAAGCTGAAAGACAAAAGATTGAAATGAAATCAATGATTGAAACACAGAAGCGTAATTTACAAGCAAAGCTGACTGCTGTTAGTAAACTTGATGAAGACTACGCGAAGATCATACAACGAGGCGAAGAGGTGAAGAGGGACGTTCAGAGGACTGTTGACAATTTAATTGCCAATATTGAAGCGAAGAAACAGACTATTTTTGCAGCGGTGGAAGACCAAACAAAGAAATCACTCGAAAGTCTAACAACGCAAAAGACCGAGATCGAGAATCAAATAGAGGTGATCAAATCAACGTTGGATAAAGCTGATAAAGTTTTGACACGAAGTGCAAACGCTGAAGTCGTTCAAGTAAAAAAGTCATTACAAACAATCTTGGAGGGAGTTGATCAAACTACTAAGCCAACTGAGCGTGACCTGAAAGATCTTCCGATTTTAGTTTTCGTGCCAAATCTAAAGATGTTGAAGACTGTCAACACCGAAGAAATTGGAACACTGAAAATACTGCAGCAAACTGAAGCTAGTCAATCTGTCGCTGAGGGCAAAGGACTCGAAGAAGGAACTGTTGAAGTTGAAGCACAGTTTGTTCTGACCACTAGAAACGCAGAGGGAGAGCAGTGTTACAATAAACATGATCGTGTAACGGTAGAGATCAGCGACGAAGAAGGACGAGAATGCGCGACGGAAGTGCGAATAAATGACAATAAGGATGGAAGCTACAAAATCAGCTATTCACCCAAAGATCAAGGCAAATACAAAGTGACAGTAAAGGTAAACGGAGGACATGTTCTTGATAGTCCTTTTTCCATTGATGTGAAATTATTTCAGTTAAAACCTGCTTTTTCTTTTGGAAAAGAAGGTTCGTCTGTCGGAATGTTTAAGTATCCCTTTGGGGTGGCAGTGAATGCCAGGGACGAGATAGCTGTAACTGATTGTAGGAACCACAGAGTTCAAATCTTCAAGAGTGATGGAAAATACTTAAGATCGTTTGGTCGGGAAGGTAACAGAACGGGCGAATTTCACCGTCCTTTGGGAATAACGTTTCATACAAATGGAAATATTTTCGTAGCAGACCAGGATAACCATAGGATCCAGATTTTCAGTGGGGAGGGTGAGTACGTGGGTATGTTTGGTGGGAAAGGAATCCTTGATAGTCATGTCTCTGATCCTTGTGGTTTATCTGTAGACAGTAATGGAAACATCATTGTTGCTGATGCAGGTAACAGCATGATTAAGATCTTTTCTCCTGATGGCAAGTTTCTAATGAAGATAGGTGGGCAGGGCTCTTGTACTTTTCCTGTCCACTGTGTTCAGTGTGATAGATATCTCATAGTGTCAGACCACCATGAGCACTGTATAAAGGTTTTTAATTGTAATGGAGACTTTCAGTACAAGTTTGGAAAGGAGGGTGGAGGGGACGGGGAGTTTAATTATCCAGGTTGTTTGTCAGTGAACAAGTCAGGTCACCTGATGGTCTGTGATTCAGGTAATCATAGAATACAAGTATTTGAACTCAGTGGAAAGTTTGTTGGCAAGTTTGGAAGAAGGGGCAGTAATTTAGGAGAATTCAATGATCCAACGTCTGTAGCAGTTCTCAGTAATGGCCGAATTGTTGTGAGCGAGGCGGGTAACATTCGCATCCAGATACTGAAGTGAGCACTGTACTTCATGAAAAAAGAGAAACTCCAGGACATTAATTTAAAATTCAAAATTCAAAATTTATTTTAGTTTGCAGTTTGTTTAATATGTGGAATTATTTTCTGTGATAAAACGTCAGTGATGCACTGTTCACCCAATTGCTTGTGGTGTGGCTCTGTATCGGTTGAAGTGTTCTATAATTGTTTTGGGGTTAGGTGGGACGGCTGGGTGGGTGATAAAAACAAATTTGTGTGTCTTGCAGTTGGATGGGAATAATACGTACATCTCTTAAGTTGTATTGTATGAATTATTTTGAAGGACAAGAAGAAACGTTTTTTTGTTTTGTTTACTTTACCAGTGGTTATATTATATAATAGAGTGACTAGCAAAATAAGAAAGTTATAAAACCACTTTATGGATTAATTGTTGTAATAAGAACCTCCACTATAAGAGAAAAGGCTGTTTAGGGGATTTGCCTTTTCTTAATTTAAAGAAGAAACATTTTGTTTCTCAAATTATTACTATACTCTTTGACATTTAATTGTCTTTATGATGTTTTTATAGCAAGTTTGTTTTAGGGATTAGCAGGTTATTGACAGTCAGGTATGTACTGGAAAACATGTAGTACAAAGAACATTGCTTCAATGAACTTACCAAGTTACTAATTGCCTTGAAGTTTGTATTTTCCTTATACTCAATAGCAGTATTTGTTAGCTGCAGTGTTACAGTTAAACCCACTTTACGAATGACCGCTTAATACGGACACCTTGAGCCTTATGGAAATTGATTTTAGTTCCTAGCTCCAACATTTTCTGTTAGCTTGACTAGCTTAAGACAGACACCTGGATTATAGCAACACTTAGTGTGCTTCTGACGGTGTTTGAGAAAACGGGGTTCGACTGTATCTGTAGGTTAAAATATAGGTTTTTAAAGTTTGTATTTTTAGCTTTAGTTTATTGGAACTTTAAAGTTAACTGCTTTAATGATGAAAGGTTTTGTAGAAAGAGCTGTTTGCAATGATTAAGAGCAGTAAATAGCTTGATATGAAATAATTGTAAAATCGTCATTTTCTTTGATAATGTAAATAAACCAAGTGTGAGTTCAAGAAAGTTGCTCTTTGCTTTGAGTTTACTTTTTAGTTTCTTATGTGAAAAAAGAAATTGCTAGAGATCGTAAAGAGAGGTTCATAAATTCTCCAGTACAATGGGCCGAATAAGCTTGTTTAATAAGGTTTTATCGTATTTAACTCTGTTCTTTTGTGACTGCGTTATGAAATTGAAAAAACTTGAGTTTGATTTGTTGTCAAGAAAACGAAATACATGATAAGTTACGTGGTTATTTGATACATGATTACGTTTCAGCTTCCTGTTAACACGCGCTCAGGTCGAACCACAACCCAGGCTTTATCTCTTTGTTGTGTTCAGATAGAGAAGATACACTTCAAAGCAGTTACGTTAACCTTCCTCTCCCTACAAATCTCTTGCACGCTACTCTTAGCGGGTCTGCATGGCGAGCGAGCACTATATTTTCATATTCTGCAAAGTTTCTGTTTTCCGGTAGCGCTAAATTCATACGTGGAGAATTGAGCTCGCAAACTGAGGAAATCAATGACAAAAGGTTAGATAAACTGGCGCCGTTCTTAAAGCGTTTGATGTTTCTTTCTCTGTAGCTCGGTATTGTGCTCCGCCAATTCTTTTTTGGAAGCAATGCTACAATACAATATTGTACCGGAATACAACGTCCGTAGTTAGTTTTAAATCAAAGTTAGTTAATAGTATCAATTTTATTTACTAGAGTTTTTTTTTTATTTTTTATTTTTTTTATATTTCATTGTATGATTTTTATTTACATTGTTTTATTTTTTATTTTTTTTATTTATATTTCATTGTATTATTTTCATTTAGATTTTTACAGTTGGTGTGATATCTCACGGTTTTTACCGACTTGGTTAACTAAGTATAGATGTAGATGTAAAGTGCGTTCTCCAGCTTTCGGCTTCTCTGTCCTCTCTTCAGTGTTTCAATCAGAATGTGCACAGTTAAACATTTCCCTTGTTTTCCCGCCAAAGAACAGAATCGCTTGAACAGTGACGTACGACAGCCCTGCTTTAGTAAGGTATCGTTGGGACGCCCCTAGGTTTTGTGTACAGCGCAGTCGTTAGTAAGGCCTTCAAATGAAGGATTAATAAAGCTAACCGGATCGTTTGATGCGAGGCTGCTTAATTTTTCACGAAATAAGTTTACTTTCTTATTAAATATCCTAGGAGAATATTTGTCTCCTCCCTAGCAACAAGACAGAAAACACGGTTGAACGTATCTAGATAATTGCTAGAAGGAGGCATTGAGAACACTCCATTGAAAACATTTGTTTCTTTCTCAATCTTTAACTGAAAAGTTTTTTACTGTTAATCGGTTGACAGGTACACAAGATCCTTTTCAGACCAAAAAACGCTTTTCATTCCACCAATAGAATAATTACACGTCACATGTATGTAAGCATTAGGCACTGACGGCCAGAAAGCCCCGGTGCGGGGTGGCGGGGGGGGGGGGGGAGAGTTAGGGGAGTCCCATACAAAAATGTCGGGGATGCTCGTCGGAAAATTTGAATTAATGTCCTAGAGGAGGGGTGTGGCTATAGCTTTATTTTCAATCCCTACAAAATACCACTTAAAACGAAAATCACAGCGTTAAGGTCTTCAGCGTCTTCAAATGCATACTTAGACAGCTAAAACTAGTGGGGATTTTGTCCTGAGCACCCTATAAGTGAGACCACAATCATTGATTTACAGCAGCTTCTTAGCGAGACCACGAGCATCAATCCCCGACTACTTCATTTGGTCGCCTCCTCCCAAGTAGTGAGCTAAACTCCAGATTAAACAGTCCGGGAATAAGCAGTGGGCAGTCACTTTTCAAAAATTGACGGGCAAACCCCTCCTTCCCTCGCCCCCCTCTGACATTTTACTGTTGTAGTGCCTCTCGCCACACAGGAGTGTACCACCATGTTAGAAGAACCTAATGAAAGGTTACGAGGGAAGTAATCTGTGTTGGGCTAGCATCCAATCCGAGGGGAGCCGCAATGCTCTTGGCTGTTTTATACCACGCAAGCCAGGATAAGTTCCAGTAGTGTTGGTCAGTTTGGCTTAAGTGTGACATCACTCCATCGTTAACTAAAAATAGTTCACTATTTCAGTGAGGTCAGCTGTTACAAATCACAGTAGCTCTTAATTTAAACATGCCAGTGATTTTCACCGTTCAAAGAAAAATATCGATATCAAATTTCTCTTTACTGAGTCGCAATATTTCTTTAAATAATTTTGAGAGAATTTGGGTTTTAGTCAAACGTTTGCAACTGTGATGATTGGGTCTTGTATTCCCGTAACGTGTCTTCTTGCATTTGCCAAAAGATGGTAAGGAGAAATGAGGCTTTCATCACAGGCGCAGATGAAACGGAAAGATTATGGAGGAAGGATAAGATGCCATTGCCATATGAAACTCACAGACCATAATGACATAAGTAGTTTTGAACATAACAGACTGCCAAGAAGCATTTTTCCTCTCGTGAGAGATCGACGCGCGGCGTGCGAACCAGCTCACGAGGGACGCGTGACTCGCAGATAAACGCGAGTCTTCGCGAGTCCGTAGAGATTGTAAGTTCAAACCATTGCTTGGAGTTCTGCCTGACCAGCACACCCTAACAAAATGAGCTGTCCATCGTTTGCGTGTGAAAACGACAAATGAAGTCTATTCAGACAGAAAGGAATTGAACTACAGACACCAAAGCACTAATGTTTTGTTCTGCTCAATGTTTTAGTGACATCTGATCAAGGAGTCCCAAGGGTCACATTCTTTGGAATTAGTATGCGAGACAAAATGACAAGGGCTCTTAAAGCGACGTTCCATGATTGGTTTGAACAAGGGAAAAGATTAGCATAATAAACAATCACGATTCCAAGAAGAGCTAAAAAAAGAAAGTAACAAGACTTCATGGTTTCGAGTTGAGTTCCGCGAAAACCTTGCTTTACTTTCTTGTTTCTGAACACGACATGGATATCAAAACGTTGCTCCATAATCTCCGTGAAGAAGTGTCTTGTTCGGTGTGTTCCGACATATTTACCGATCCAAAACATCTGCCATGCTTACACAGTTTCTGTCTGCACTGCTTGAAACAATGGCATAGGACGAGTCATGGCTGTGACACCATGAGATGCCCAAATTGTCAAGCCGTTAGCAGAGTACCTGAAAGAGGCGATCTGAAAGATCTTCCAACCAGTTTTTATCTGAATGGCTTGATTGATGTGTTGGCAATAAAAGAGTGTAGAAGTAGTCAAGTAAGGTGTGGGAACTGCGAGAAGAAAAGCTCCGAGACTACTCACTGTTTCCAGTGTTGCATATTTCACTGCCAGGAGTGCGTCACTGCACACAACATCATGCGAAGCAATAAAGATCATCGTATTCTGGCGCTGAAAGACTTTCAAGACAAGGACTATGAGGATGTGCTAAAGCGACCTGTGTTCTGTACAAAGCAACGGCACGAGAAAGAAGAGCTAAAGTACTTTTGTAAGAACTGTGAAATGGCCGTTTGCCAATCTTGTGTTTTGATGGATCATCCTGGTCATGCTTTGGAGCACATAGACGACGAAGCTGAAAGACAAAAGAGTGAAATGAAATCAATGATTGAAACACAGAAGCGTAATTTACAAGCAAAGCTGACTGCTGTTAGTAAACTTGATGAAGACTACGCGAAGATCATACAAAGAGGCGAGGAGGCAAAGAGGGACGTTCAGAGGACTGTTGACGATTTAATTGCCAATGTTGAAGCGAAGAAGCAAACTATTTTTGCAGCGGTGGAAGACCAAACAGAGAAATCACTTGAAAGTCTAACAACCCAGGAGACCGAGATCGAGCATCAAATAGAGGTGATCAAATCATCGTTGGATAAAGCTGATAAAGTTTTGACACGAAGTGCAAACGCTGAAGTCGTTCAAGTGAAAAAGTCATTACAAACAATCTTTGGAGGAAGTTGATCAAACTACTAAGCCTAATGAGCGTAACCTGAAAGATCTTCCCACGTTGGATTTCGTGCCAAATTTAAACATGTTGAAGACTGTCAAAACCGAAGAAATTGGAACACTGAAAACACTGCAGCAAACTGAAGCTAGTCAATCTGTCGCTGTGGGCAAAGGACTCGAAGAAGGAACTGTTGGAGTTGAAGCACAGTTTGTTCTGACCACTAGAAACGCAGAGGGAGAGCAGTGTTACAATAAACATGACCGTGCAACGGTAGAGATTAGGGACGAAGAAGGACGAGAATGCGCGACGGAAGTGCGAATAAATGACAATAAGGATGGAAGCTACAAAATCTCCTATTCACCGAAAGATCAAGGCAAATACAAAGTGACAGTAAAGGTAAACGGCAAACACGTTCTTGATAGTCCTTTTTCTATTGAGGTGAAATCATTTCAGTTAAGACCTGCTTTTTCTTTTGGAAAACGAGGTTCGTCTGTTGGAATGGTTAATTATCCCTGGGGGGTGGCAGTGAATGCCAGGGACGAGATAGCTGTAACTAATTGGGGGAACCACAGAGTTCAAATCTTCAAGAGTGATGGAAAATACTTAAGATCTTTTGGTCGGGAATCTAACAAAGCGGGCGAATTTAAGTATCCAGCGGGAATAACTTTTCATAGAAATGGAAATATTTTCGTAGCAGAGCAGGATAACCATAGGATCCAGATTTTCATTGGGGAGGGTAAGTACGCGGGTATGTTTGGTGGGAAAGGAAGCCGTGATAGTCAGTTCTCTAATCCTTGTGGTTTATCTGTAGACAGTGATGGAAATATCATTGTTGCTGATACAGGTAACAAATTAACTAAGATCTTTTCTCCTGATGGCAAGTTTCTAATGAAGGTAGATGGGCACGGCTCTTTTACTTTTCCTTTCCACTGTGTTTAGTGTGATAGATATCTCATAGTGTCAGACTACAGTACAGATTGTATGAAAGTTTACGACAGGAATGGAAACTTTCAGTACAAGTTTGGAAAGCAGGGTGGAGGGGACGGGGAGTTTAAGTATCCCTGTTGTTTTTCAGTGAACAAGTCAGGACACCTGATGGTCTGTGATTTAGGTAATGATAGAATACAAGTTTTTGAACTGAATGGAAATTTTGTTAGCAAGTGTGGAAGAAAGGGCAGTAATTTAGGAGAATTCAATTTCCCATCGTGTTTAGCAGTTCTCAGTAATGGCCGGATTGTTGTGTCTGACAAGAATAACCATCGCATCCAGATACTGGAGTGAACATTGTCCTTTACAAACAAAAAGAAAACCGGTTATTGTCGAGTTATTTTAACGGATTCAAAATTCATTTTAGTTTTCAGTTTGTTTAATTTGTGGAATTCTTTTCTGTGATAAAACGTTAGAGGTGCAGTATTCACGTAATTGCTGGTGATTTGGTTCTGTATCGATTGAACTGTTCAATAATTGTTTTGAGGGTAGGGGGAGGGTGGGTGAGTGGGTGACAAACACAAATTTGTGTCTCTTGCAGATGGATGGGATTAATAACTACATCTCTTGAGTTGTATTGTATGAATTATTTTGAAGGACAAAAAAACCTTTTAGTGGTTAATGGTTATATTAAATAATAGAGTGACTAAATAAGAAAGCAGTAAAACCCCTTTATGTATTAATTGTTGTAATAAAAACCTCTACTATAGGAGAAAAGGCTCTTTAGAGGATTTACGTTTTCTTAATTTAAAGGGGAGACGGGTGGGTTGGTGACAAAAACAAATTTGTGTCGCTTGCAGATGGATGGGATAAATAGCAACGTCTCTTAGATTGTATTGTATGAATTGTTGTATGTTTACTTTACCAGTGGTTATATCAAACAATAGACTTAGCCAATAGACTAGCAAAATAAGAAAGTAATAAAACCACTTTATAGATCAATTGTTGAAATAAGAACCTCCACTATAGGAGAAAAGGCTGTTTAGAGGATTTGCGTTTTCTTAATTTAAAGAACAAATGTTTTGTTTCTAAAATGATCACTATACTCTTTGACATTTAATTATCTTATGATGTTTTTATAGCAAGTTTGTTTTAGGGATTAGCAGGTTATTGACAGTCAGTTATGTACTGGAAAATATGTAGTACAATGAACATTGCTTCAATGGACTTACCAAGTTACTAATTGCCTTGACGTTTGTATTTTCCTTATACTCAATAGCAGTATTTGTTAGCTGCAGTGCTACAGTTAAACCCCACTTTACGAATGACCGCTTAATACGGACACCTTGAGCTTATGGAAATTGATTTTAGTTCCTAGCTCCAACATTTTCTGTTAGCTTGAGCAGCTTAAGACAGACACCTGGATTATAGCAACACTTAGTGTGCTCCTGACGGTGTTTGAGAAAACGGGGTTCGACTGTATCTGTAGGTTAAAATATAGGTTTTTAAACTTTGTATTTTTAGCTTTAGTTTATTGGAACTTTACTATTTGCCTTGAAGTTTGTATTTTCCTTATACTCAATAGCAGTATTTGTTAGCTACAGTGCTACAGTTAAACCTCGCTTTACGAATGACTTCTTAATACGGACACCTCGAGATTACGGAAAGTGATTTTAGTTCCTACCTCCAACACATTCTGTTAATTAAGACAGTCACCTGGATTATATCAACACTTAGTGTGGTCCTAATGGTGTGTGAGAAAACGGGGTTCGACTGTATCTGTAGGTTAATATATATATATTTTAAAGTTTGTATTTGTAGCTTTAGTTTATTGGAACTTTAAAGTTAGCTGCTTTAATGAAGAAACGTTTTGTAGAAAGAGGTGTTAGCAATGATGAACAAGTAGTGAACAGCTTTTCATATGAGATTATTGTTAAATCATCATTTACTCGATGTGAGAAACTGAAATAAAGTGTAAGTTAAGTGAAGTTGTAATATGCATCCAGTTTTAACTGTTTCGTGAGAAGCGAATTGTTTGGTTTACTTTTGAGAAAAGTTAGCCGGCCAAATGTGAGAACCTGTAACAACAGAACGAGAGCAATATTTCCTCTTTATAAAATAACTGAGATACTACGCGCGCTCTTATTGGTCGATAGGTGTGTTTAGATGAGAGTATGTAAACTGGGTTGTGACGTTTTACATTCGCGCTATTTTTGAGAATTATTTTATAAAGCAAAAGAACACTTTTTCCGTGTTTACATAGCCTCATCTAAACACTCGGGGATTGGGAGAATTCTCGAAAGTTATGCAAACCCGAGACGTAGTCGAGGGCTTGCATAACTGTCTCGAATTCTCCGAACCCTTCTCGTGTTAAGATGAGGCCATGTAAACACGGAAAAATTGTTCTGTATCTTAAGTACTGAGCAAACAATTATTTAAACAAAGTTGCTCTTTTACAACTTCGCTTATGAATCTTACAAACATGGTTTTTATTTCCGGCCCATGAACTCGAGTAATAACAGGAAGCGACGTACAAAAGCGAGAACACGCGCACGGGTCGCCACACGCCAGGAAACGAGAAGAGCGCTGCAAGCCGAAGGCAATTCAATTCCTTCCCCGAACACCCCTCACACTCGCCCCATATTATTCCTCAAACGCGTGCTATGCAGATAATGAAAACGGAGAAACTAACAACATGCATAAAATCTTAAAAGTTGTTGTCACTGACTTAAAAATCTTAAAATAGACGTTTCGGCTAAAATACTATAACCTTCTTTAGTGATGAAATGAATGTTAATGGCGTCTAAATGTAAATGAGATTTTTATAAGAATGTGAGGAACTCGCTAGGGATTAATTTAGCATTTTGTAAATGTCTGGAATATGCGCGTGGTCATTAATTGAGTTCGGTTCGCGAATGGAATGCCACGCTTCCAAGAACAATCTACGCGACCACAAGGGACAGCGGTCTATGACCTTGACATTATCAAAATCAAATTCGTGGTTGTTTTTCATACAGTGTTGCGCCAAAAGAGAGTTCTTGTCACATGTGAGGACGGCTCTTTTATGTTCTTTTGTTCTAGATCTCAGTGCTCTGGATGTTTGACCGATGTAAAGTTTTTCACAGTTTTTACAATTGATTTTATACACGACACCAGTTGACAGGTCTTGATCGAATTTATCCTTCGGTTTCTTCAGGATCGAACCAACCGTCTTGACGGGTTTATGAGCAACATTTACGTCGAATTGTCCTAAAGTTCTTGCAATTTTTTCAGAGATTCCTTGAAAATATGGCAAAGTAACAAAGCCTCTGTGGCTTTGAAGCTGATTATTTTGGGGCTGATTTGATGCTTTAGGTGGTTTGGTTCTTTGGCAGCTTTTTAACAAGATGCATGTTCATTGATGAACGGGTCCCTTATCAATGAGCATAACATGAACCTTGGTTTAATTTCTCCCGTTCTTCTGTTCAGTGGCCTTTCCGAGATGGAAAAGTGTATCGTTATAAGAATTGCAGACAAACAGCTTACTACTAGTAAGCTATAATTAACAGGCCACACGACAAGACACAGAAAGTATATTTGACGGCTAGTGGCTAAAAATAGTGAGGTTTTTGTTTTGAACACCGTAAGCGAGACCAGAAGCATGGATTTACACCCCTTTGCGAGACGACAAGCATCCATCCCACGCAGATAGGGAGCTAAACTCCAGATTAAACAGTCCTGGAATAAGCAGTGGGCAGTGACTGTGTGGACAATTGATGGGAAAGCTCCCCCTCTGACATTTTAATGTTGTAGTGCCTCTCGTCACACAGAAGTGTACCACCATGCACCAAACTGTTGGGACAAACTAAGAAACCTGTGTTGGACTAGCAGCCCATCCGGGGGAGGCAGCAATTCCCTTGACTGCTTTATACCACGCAATTCAGGATAAGTTCTGCTGGGCACGCTTCGACCGAACGGACTGAATATTAACTTCAATTTCTTGTGACTGTGGGTCTAGCGCGTATTACACTTACGCGCACTAAAACAATGGTTTTCCCCTTTGTTTACTTTGTACTTCATGCGCGCGCTTTTCGTGCGTGCTTACGCGTACAGTTTTTTTGTATGGCGTGGCTAAATCCACCTACTGAAGAAGGGCTAAGCCCGAAACGTTTAGTTTCTCAGAACAAATTCGACAATTTTCAGAGCATTTCAGCTTTAAATACAACTCATATGAGTGTTTTGCTCATTCCTACTGAATTTAAGTTTTCGCGGTCCTGCTTGTTGATGTACTCCGCCCGTTGTATATTCGATGGCGAGGTGAATGTTGTTTGTTTCGTCTGGTGACTTGGCAGAATTTTGATTATTTTAAAACTGCTTAGATGGTCTGAAGAAGTAAATCTCGAGTATAATCCGCCACTTTTCTTTGTGCTAGAAGGGTTTTGGTCTTCGTGTAAAGATTGAAAGTCACACATGGAGTCTTCCACACAGTACACGCTCCATTGCTAGCCTTCGTTACGTCGTCTGCTGATAAACCAAGTTTTTGATGTAGAAATGACTCAAAACGTTCAACCGAGCCATTCCATTTAAACTGAATTTTAGCATTAACAAATACCGTAAATCCTCGAATTAGCACCCGGAGCGCTTATTTCAAATTAGGAGAAGACGGGGGGGGGGGGGCGCTTATTTAATTTTGATGTTCTTTCGTGACTTGGCGATATAAATCGAACAAAGTTAACTTTGTTTTGGAGCCAAGAAAACGGAATACAGTCGAACCACTCGTAACCAACTATCCAAAATGTCAAGCGTACGTGTCCTAGGTGGTCGGTTTCGGCAGAATGCCGCTTACGAGAGCTTAGACCATACTTGGTCAAAAGTTTGCCTCAGTAGCATATCTGGTAACTGTATAGACCACATGTTTTAAATGTTTTATTCATGTCATCAAAAACTCAATATCGAGAAAAAATCCTGTACTTCCCATTGAAAAAAAAAAGTCAGTCTCTTGTGCTACCTAGGAATTTGCGATAATGTCTTGTTACCAAATCTCCACTCTATTATCTGTCCAATGGTCGATTACGGGAGGCTAAAAAAGAAAAGAAAATTTCAAACTTTGAGCGTCAAAAGTTGTCGCGATCGCTTACGAGAGGTGGTCGCTTACAAGGGGTTCTAAATATAATGATTTGACTTCAAAACTTTTAGTATTTTAGAAAACTGGTCGCTTACGAGAGGCGGTCGCAACCGGAGATTCGAGTATATCTGATAAGTCACTTGATCATTTGATTCATGATTACTTTTCAGCTTCCTGTTAACTACAGAAGACACACTTCAAAGCAGTTACGTTTCCCTCCAAATAACATTTCTACAGATCTCTTGCACGCTACTCTTAGCTGGGTCGGCAAGGCGAGTGAGCCTTATTTTCATATTCTGCCGGAGGGTTTCTTTTTTTCCGGTTGCGTTAAATTCATAATTGGAGAACTAAACTCTCAAATGGGTCAAATGGAAATTGCCAATTGGTAAGATGAACTGGCGTAGTTCTTGAAGCGTTTTATGTTCCTCTCTTTTTGGCTGGGTGAGGTGCTCTGCTAGGTTTTCCTTTAGCTAGTAATGTTTCAATGCTTTTCGTCATCACTATACTCTTCCATTAGACGTAAACGCTAAAAAGAGCCACATATGGGAAAGGCTATATGATGTATACAGCAAGCGAGCAAAAAGCGTGTGTTGCTTGGATTTTCAACTGAAACACAGAATAACAAAACGCGAGCGAGAACGTTTTTCTCCGGCTTCATGTCGAAGCGTTTGCTTTAGACTAAGGTATTTATGATCTGAATTCTTCTTGAATTCAAATTTTGAGTTGGATCGCCGTTTTTCCGCAATATTTTCCATTTTATGTTGTACTTTTTTGGTCTGCGTATAGACAATACATAACTTCACGGCCTCTCGGAGCACAATGTACTCCAGTCTCTCCAACCCTCTGTGGTCTTGCAGTTGTTAATTTCTCTCCCTTCGACCAATAGCACGTGTTATTATTTCTACCGATAAATTAGGGGTTGACATCGTGTTTCCTTTGACTGGTTCTTCTAGCCAGGGAGGGGAGGTTGTTATGCCGAAACTGAGTTTGATGTGCTGGGAGCTGTTTGTCGCAATGTCCTTGGTTTCTAAGCACTCAAGTAAGCAGGTAACCAAATTACAGGTCATGTTATACAAAAACTACAAAACTCAAAACCACTTCCATCTCTCGACAGCTACTCGAATTCACTGTGGAAGATAAACTTAAGCGTAGCAGGTTAAGAACAATGAGAAATAACACAATACAGTGTATAAATGTTAGCTTGCTGATAATTGGTCCTGTATATTGTATTGTTAAAGCGACGTGTGTTCTGGTCTTCTTTTGTCATGTATAAGAACCTTCGTCTTCTAAAAAGTTATCGATTTCTGTCAAGGCTGAATTGCTGATTTAAGAATGAGTATCGTTTCATCTGATCAGTACCGTACGAGGAGCCGTGTCTGTTTCGGTTTCTCTGTCTTGTCTTCAGTGTTTCAATCAGACATTTCCCTTGTTTTCCTGCCAAAGAATAGAATCGCTTGAACAGTGACGTATGACGGTGCTAGTGCCCTTGCTTTAGTAAGGTATTCTTGGGACGCCCCTAAGTTGTGTGTATGAGATAAAGCGCTTTCGTTTGCAACGCCTTCGAATGAAGGATTAATAAAGCTAACCAGATCGTTTGATGCGAGGCTGCTTAATTTTACGTGACATGAGTTTACGTTCTTACTAATTGTCATGGAAGAGTATCTGTCTTCTCCTTATAGCAACAAGACAGAAAAAAGGTTGAACGTATCTAGATAACTGCTAGTAGGACGCAACGAGAAACACTACATTGAAAACATTTGTGCCTTCCTCGATCTTTAATTAAAAATTCTTCACTGCTGATAAGTTGACCGGTACACAAGATCCTTGTCAGACCAAAAATCGCTTTTCTTTCCATCAATAGAATAACTACACGTCTCATGTATATAAGCATGAGGCACTGACGGCCAGAAAGCCCCGGTGCGGGGTGGGGGTAAGGGAGGGGGGGTGTTACGGGAGTCCCATACAAAAATGTCGGGGATGCTCGTCGAAAAATTTGAATAAAAGTTCTAGAGGAGAGCAATCTGGGTGTAACTCTAACTTTGTTTTCAATCCCGACAAAATACCAATTAAAACGAAAATGACAGCGTTAACGTCTTCAGGGTCTTCAAATGCACACTTAGACAGCTAAAACTAATGGGGCTTTTGTCCTGAACACCCTATAAGTGAGAACAGAATCATTGATTTACACCAGCTTCTTAGCGAGACCACGAGCATCAGTCCCCGACTATTTCATTTGGTCGCCTCCTCCCAAGTAGTGAGCTAAACTCCAGATTAAACAGTCCGGGAATAAGCAGTGGGCAGTCACTTTTCAAAAATTGACGGGCAAACCCCTCCTTCCCTCGCCCCCCTCTGACATTTTACTGTTGTAGTGCCTCTCGCCACACAGGAGTGTACCACCATGTTAGAAGAACCTAATGAAAGGTTACGAGGGAAGTAATCTGTGTTGGGCTAGCATCCAATCCGAGGGGAGCCGCAATGCTCTTGGCTGTTTTATACCACGCAAGCCAGGATAAGTTCCAGTTGTGTTGGCCAGTTTGGCTTAAGTGTGACATCACTCCATCGTTAACTAAAAATAGTTCACTATTTCAGTGAGGTCAGCTGTTACAAATCACAGTAGCTCTTAATTTAAACATGCCAGTGATTTTCACCGTTCAAAGAAAAATATCGATATCAAATTTCTCTTTACTGAGTCGCAATATTTTGAGAGAATTTGGGTTTTAGTCAAACGTTTGCAACTGTGATGATTGGGTCTTGTATTCCCGTAACGTGTCTTCTTGCATTTGCCAAAAGATGGTAAGGAGAAATGAGGCTTTCATTACAGGCGCAGATGAAACGGAAAGATTATGGAGGAAGGATAAGATGCCATTGCCACATGAAAATTACAGTCCATAACGACATAAGTAGTTTTGATTATAACAGACTGCCAAGAAGCATTTTTCCTCTCGTGAGAGATCGACAAGTGGCGCGCGAGCTAGCTCACGAGGGACGTGTGGCTGGCAGATAATCACGAGTCTTCGCGAGTCCGTAGAGATTGTAAGTTCAAACCATTGGTTGGAGTTCTGCCTGACCAACACACCCTAAAAAAATGAGCTGTCCATCGTTTGCGCGTGAAAACAACAAATGAAGTCTATTCAGACAGAAAGGAATTGAACTACAGACACCAAAGCACTAATGTTTTGTTCTGCTCAATGTTTTAGTGACATCTGATCAAGGAGCCCCAAGGGTCACATTCTTTAGAATTAGTATGCGAGACAAAATGACAAGGGCTCTTAAAGCGACGTTCCATGATTGGTTTGAACAAGGGAAAAGATTAGCATAATAAACAATCACGATTCCAAGAAGAGCTAAAAAAAGAAAGTAACAAGACTTCATGGTTTCGAGTTGAGTTCCGCGAAAACCTTTGTTTCTGAACACGACATGGATATGAAAACGTTGCTCCATAATCTCTGTGAAGAAGTGTCTTGCTCGGTGTGTTCCGACATATTTACCGATCCAAAACATCTGCCATGCTTACACAGTTTCTGTCTGCATTGCTTGAAACAATGGCATAGGACGAGCAATGGCCGCGACACCATCAGATGCCCAAATTGTCAAGCCGTTAGCAGAGTACCTGAAAGTGGCGATCTGAAAGATCTTCCAACCAGTTTTTTTCTGAATGGCTTGATTGATGTAGTGGCAATCAAAGAGTGCAGAAGTAGTCAAGTAAGATGTGGAAACTGCGAGAAGAAAAGCTCCGAGACTTCTTACTGTTTCTAGTGTTGCATATTTTATTGTGAGGAGTGCGTAACAGGCCACAACATCATGCGAAACAATAAAGATCACCGTGTTCTGGCGCTGAAAGACTTTCAAGAGAAGGACTATGAGGATGTGCTCAAGCGACCTGTGTTCTGTGCAAAGCAACGGCACGAGAACGAAGAGCTGAAGTTCTTTTGTAAGAACTGTGAAATGACCGTTTGCCAATTTTGTGTTTTGATGGATCATCCTGGTCATGCTTTGGAGCACATAGAAGACGAAGCTGAAAGACAAAAGATTGAAATGAAATCAATGATTGAAACACAGAAGCGTAATTTACAAGCAAAGCTGATTGCTGTTAGTAAACTGAATGAAGACTACGCGAAGATTATACAACGAGGCGAAGAGGTGAAGAGAGACGTTCAGAGGACTGTTGACAATTTAATTGCTAATATTGAAGCGAAGAAGCAAACTATTTTTGCAGCGGTGGAGGACCAAACAGAGAAATCACTGGAAAGTCTAACAACGCAAAAGACCGAGATCGAGCATCAAATAGAGGTGATCAAATCAACGTTGGATAAAGCTGATAAAGTTTTGACACGAAGTGCAAACGCTGAAGTCGTTCAAGTGAAAAAGTCATTACAAACAATATTGGAAGGAGTTGATCAAACTACTAAGCCAACTGAGCGTGACCTGAAAGATCTTCCGACGTTGGATTTCGTGCCAAATCAAAAGATGTTGAAAACTGTCAACACCGAAGAAATCGGAACACTGAAAACACTGCAGCAAACTGAAGCTAGTCAATCTATCGCTGTGGGCAAAGGACTCGAAGAAGGAACTGTTGGAGTTGACGCACAGTTTGTTCTGACCACTAAAAACACAGAGGGAGAGCAGTGTTACAATAAACATGACCGTGTATCGGTAGAGATCAGGGACGAACAAGGACGAGAATGCGCGACGGAAGTGCGAATAAATGACAATAAGGATGGAAGCTACAAAATCAGCTATTCACCCAAAGATCAAGGCAAATACAAAGTGACAGTAAAGGTAAACGGCAAACACATTCTTGATAGTCCTTTTTCTATTGATGTGAAATCATTTCAGTTAAGACCTGCTTTTTCTTTTGGAAAACGAGGTTCGTCTGTTGGAATGGTTAATTATCCCTGGGGGGTGGCAGTGAATGCCAGGGACGAGATAGCTGTAACTAATTGGGGGAACCACAGAGTTCAAATCTTCAAGAGTGATGGAAAATACTTAAGATCTTTTGGTCGGGAAGGTAACAAAGCGGGCGAATTTAAGTATCCAGCAGGAATAACTTTTCATAGAAATGGAAATATTTTCGTAGCAGAGCAGGATAACCATAGGATCCAGATTTTCAGTGGGGAGGGTGAGTACGTGGGTATGTTTGGTGGGGAAGGAAGCCTTGATAGTCAGCTCTCTAATCCTTGTGGTTTATCTGTAGACAGTGATGGAAATATCGTTGTTGCTGATGCAGGTAACGAACTGATTAAGATCTTTTCTCCTGATGGCAAGTTTCTAATGAAGATAGGTGGGCAGGGTTCTTTTACTTTTCCTTTCCACTGTGTTCAATGTGATAGATATCTCATAGTGTCAGACTGCAGTGAACACTGTATAAAGGTTTTTAATTGTAATGGAGACTTTCAGTACAAGTTTGGAAAGGAGGGTGGAGGGGACGGGGAGTTTAATTATCCCTGTTGTTTGTCAGTAAACAAGTCAGGTCACCTGATGGTCTGTGATTCAGATAATAATAGAATACAAGTATTTGAACTCAGTGGAAAGTTTGTTGGCAAGTTTGGAAGAAGGGGCAGTAATTTAGGAGAATTCAATTCTCCATCGTCTCTAGCAGTTCTCAGTAATGGCCGAATTGTTGTGAGTGATGAGAATAACAATCGCATCCAGATACTGGAGTGAGCACTGTACTTTATAAAAAAAAGAGAAACTCTAGGACATTAATTCAAAATTCAAAATTCAAAATTTATTTTAGTTTGCAGTTTGTTTAATATGTGGAATTATTTTCTGTGATAAAACGTTAGAAATGCAGTGTCCACCCAATTGCTTGTGGTGTGGCTCTATCGGTTGAACTGTTCTATAATTGTTTTGGGGTTAGGTGGGACAGGTGGGTGGGTGACAAAAACAAATTTGTGTGGCTTGCAGTTGGATGGGAATAATACGTACATCTCTTAAGTTGTATTGTATGAATTATTTTGAAGGACAAGAAAAAACGTTTTTTTTTTGTTTACTTTACCAGTGGTTATATTATATAATAGAGTGACTAGCAAAATAAGAAAGTTATAAAACCACTTTATGGATTAATTGTTGTAATAAGAACCTCCACTATAGGAGAAAAGGCTGTTTAGGGGATTTGCCTTTTCTTAATTTAAAGAAGAAACATTTTGTTTCTCAAATTATTACTATACTCTTTGACATTTAATTGTCGTTATGATGTTTTTATAGCAAGTTTGTTTTAGGGATTAGCAGGTTATTGACAGTCAGGTATGTACTGGAAAACATGTAGTACAAAGAACATTGCTTCAATGAACTTACCAAGTTACTAATTGCCTTGAAGTTTGTATTTTCCTTATACTCAATAGCAGTATTTGTTAGCTGCAGTGCTACAGTTAAACCCCACTTTACGAATGACCGCTTAATACGGACACCTTGAGCCTTATGGAAATTGACTTTAGTTCCCAGCTCCAACATTTTCTGTTAGCTTGACCAGCTTAAGACAGACACCTGGATTATAGCAACACTTAGTGTGCTTCTGACGGTGTTTGAGAAAACGGGGTTCGACTGTATCTGTAGGTTAAAATATATGTTTTTAAACTTTGTATTTTTAGCTTTAGTTTATTGGAACTTTAAAGTTAACTGCTTTAATGATGAAAGGTTTTGTAGAAAGAGCTGTTTGCAGTGATTAAGAGCAGTAAATAGCTTGATATGAAATAATTGTAAAATCGTCATTTTCTTTGATAATGTAAATAAACAAAGTGTGAGTTCAAGAAAGTTGCTCTTTGCTTTGAGTTTACTTTTTAGTTTCTTATGTGAAAAAAGAAATTGCTAGAGATCGTAAAGAGAGGTTCATAAATTCTCCAGTACAATGGGCCGAATAAGCTTGTTTAATAAGGTTTTATCGTATTTAACTCTGTTCTTTTGTGACTACGTTATAAATTGAAAAAACTTGAGTTTGTTTTGGAGCCATGAAAACGAAATACATGATAAGTTACGTGGTTATTTGATACATGATTAAGTTTCAGCTTCCTGTTAACACGAGCCCAGGTCGAACCATATCTTTATCTCTTTGTTGCGTTCAGATACAGAAGATACACTTGAAAGGGGTTACGTTAACTTTTCCCTCCCTACAGAGCTCTTGCACACTACTCTTAGCTAGCGGGTCGGCTAGGCGACTAAGCGAGCACTATTTTCATATTCTGCAGGGTTTCTTTTTTCCTGGTAGCGCTAAATTCATACGTATAGAACTGAGCTCACAAAAGTGGCAATAGGTTAGATAAACAAGCGCCGTTCTTAAAGCGTTTTATGTTTCTTTCTCTGTAGCTGGGTATTGTGCTTCGCCAAGTTTTCTTTTTGGAAGCAATGCTACAATACAATATTGTGCCGGAATACAACGTCCGTAGATACTTTTTAGATAAAAGTTAGTTAATAGTTTTTAATATTCCATTGTATTAATTTTATTCATTAGAGTTTTTATTTTTTATTTTTTATTTTTTTTTGTTGCTATTTCATTGTATTATTTTTATTTAGATTGTTTTATTTTTTACTTTTTTTTTTATATTCCATTGTATTATTTTTATTTAGATTTTTACAGTTGGTGTGATATCTCACGGTTTTTACCGACTTACTTAACTAAGTATAGATGTAGATGTAACATGCGTTCTCCAGCTTTCGGCTTGTCTGTTCTCTCTTCAGTGTTTCGATCAGAATGTACACAGTTAAACATTGCCCTTGTTTTCCCGCCGAAGAATAGAATCGCACGACAGCCCTGCTTTAGTAAGGTATTGTTGGGACCCCCCTAAGTTTTGTGTACAGCGCACTCGTTAGTAAGGGCTTCAAATGAAGGATTAATAAAGCTAACCGGGTCGTTAGATGCGAGGCTGCTTAATTTTTCACGAAATAAGTTTACTTTCTTACTAAATATCCTGGGAGAGTGTTTGTCTTCTCCTCATAGCAACTAGACAGAAAGAAAACGGTTGAACGTATCTAGATAATTGCTAGAAGGGGGCATCGAGAAACACTCCATTGAAAACATTTGTTTCTTTCCAGGAGCCATAATCGGGGACGGAGACCGTAAGCGCGCGCCATTTCAAGTATTGAGGTTGTCCCCATGATATGGGACAATAATTCTATTTTTAGAACAAATTGCGCCATCACCTGCGGTACACGCGCGTACATGCTGCGAGGATTTTTGCGGATGTCGCGTGGGGAAAATGGCGTCCGAAATTCCCGAAATATTTCATGTTTTTGCCCCGCAACTCAACGCGTTTACATCTGTTGGAATTTTGCTTAAGTATTTTCGTCGTAAGCTGCTCCAGTTTGAGTGAAGTAAGACAGTGTCGAATTTAGGTATGTTCCGCTGTAAGCATATATATATCGCTGACCAAGTTGTGTTCCGACTGATGCTTCTTTTACATGAGCTGTACATTACTCCACTTTAAATTTCACATATGTTGAAGAGTAACAGCTTTTCCATTACACAGCAAAAAACTAGCTGGATATATTTAGATATAGCAGAGCTTCAGGACTTCATAGTTTCATAGCTCCTCTTGCCACACGCTTGCGAGGAATTTGTCAGTCTATCGCGACCGAAAAGTAAAACAAAATAATTGCTAGTTTGAGTTTCGCTTGAATTGTAAGCAACGCTTGATGTTTCATCGAGGCTTAATAACTGTACGTCCGTAGATACTGCTCAGTTTTATTCGTGTAAAAATCCAGTAAATTCTCTGTTGTCGATGAATGAGAGCGCCCGCCGATGCATGTTTTGTACAGTCAGTAAACATGACAAATTGTACTTCCGCCGCACTTTCGTGTGAAAGCGTACATCGAACTCAAACGATAGCTCTATAGTTTTTAAATACGTTTAAGATTGATAAATGTTTGAGAACATATTAAAAGCTAAGCTGAAAATATGTGTATAAAGCAGAAATAATCAGCAAAGTTACGATGACGCTTTCTTTAATCAACTTGGAATAACGATTTCGATTTTGTTGATCGAGTTATCAAAACTCCTTGTCTATTTTCATTTTCGCAGTGTAAAACTTCACTATGCTTATGTTGAAGAAACACACATGATGTTTTCTAGCCTTTTTTGCATTCGTGAAATTTGTTGCAGCATCTCAGCACAAAAGATAACGAAAGAAATCTTTGTCAAGATTTGTTGACAATTGAAAACAGGGACTCGGACTTGAAAGTGCACGAGCTGCACTATGCAAATGAGCTAATTGTACGCGTCAGACTTTCCTTTCAAAAACCATTGCAAACTCACCAAACAAGCAGAGACAATAAGAAACCATCAAAACGGGTTTTGGTTATGATTAAACATTGTCTGAGAAACTCACAAATTAACTCGATACCAGAGCAGATAGTTTTCTTGCTATATTCTTAAGCATACGCGTAAGCTTACAACTAGCGTGAGCAGATCTTATTATTCATTCCCAGCGCGAGATTGAAGTCTTGTTTTCGACCCTGAAAAACCCCCCTTTTCCGTTAGCTCAGAGCATAAAACTACATATAAGCTCCCTGGTTCGTATTCCCTGCCTTATTCCCTGCCATCGCTGTGAAAAATACGCAAGAGAATCTCTCAACTCTCACCATTTGATCACGCAACGTGACAACATCCACGCGAGAGCCCCTGACATGTGCGTGCATCCGCGCGGATATATGACGTCGCCCCCTCTGACATTTTACTGTTGTAGTGCCTCTCGCCACACAGGAGTGTACCATCATGTTAGAAGGACCTAATAAAAGGTTAAGAGGGAAGTAATCTGTGTTGGAGTAGCATCCAATCCGAGGGGAGCCACAATGCTCTTGGCTGTTTTATACCACGCAAGCCAGGATAATTTCCAGCAGTGTTGGTCAGTTTGGCTAAAGTGTGAGCAGTGAGGTCAGCTGTTACAAATCACAGCAGCTCTTAGTTCAAACTTGCCAGTGATTTTCACCGTCTAAAGAAAAAGATCCATATCAAATTTCTCCTTACTTAGTCACAATATTTTTGTAAATAATTTTGAGAGAATTTGGGTTTTAGTCAAACGTTTTCAACTATGATGGTTGCGTCTTGCATTTTCATAACGTGTCTTCTTACATTTGCCATAAGATGGTAAGGAGAAATGAGGCTTTCATCACAGGAGCAGGTGAAAGAGAAAGATTTTAGAGGATGGATAAGATGCCATTGCCATATGAAAATTACAGTCCACCACGTTGCTCGCAGATAATCGCGAGTCTTCGCGAGTCCGTAGAGATTGTAAGTTCAGACCATTGCTTGGAGTTTTGCCTGACCAACGCACCCCAACAAAATGAGCTGTCCATCTTTTGCGCGAGAACAAAGCAAATGAAGTCAACTCAGACAGAAAGGAATCGAAATACAGACTCCAAAACAGTAATGTTTTAGTGACATCTGATCAACGAGCCCTAATGGTCACATTAAGAATCAGTATCCAAAACAAAATGACAAAGGCTCTTAAAGCAACGTTCAATGATTGGTTTCAACAAGGGAAAAGATTAGCATAATTCGGTTTCAAGAAAGGAAACGATTAGCATAATAAACAGCCACGATTCAGAGAAGAGTGAAAAGAAAGTCACAAGACTTCATTGTTTCGAGTTGAGTTCCGTCGAAACCTTGCTTTACTCGCTTGTTTCTGAACACGACATGGATATCAAAACGTTGCTCCATAATCTCCGCGAAGAAGTGTCTTGCTCGGTGTGTTCCGACATATTTACCGATCCAAAACATCTGCCATGCTTACACAGTTTCTGTCTGCACTGCTTGAAACAATGGCCTAGGACGAGCCATGGCTGCGACACCATCAGATGCCCAAATTGTCAAGCCGTTAGCAGAGTACCTGAAAGTGGCGATCTGAAAGATCTTCCAACCAGTTTTTATCTCAATGGCTTGATTGATGTGTGGCAATAAGAGAGTGCAGAAGTAGTCAAGTAAGATGTGGGAACTGCGAGAAGAAAAGCTCTGAGACTTCTTATTGTTTCCAGTGTTGCATATTTCACTGTCAAGAGCGCGTCACTGCACACAACATCATGCGAAGCAATAAAGATCACCGTGTTCTGGCGCTGAAAGACTTTCAAGAGAAGGACTATGAGGATGTGCTCAAGCGACCTGTGTTCTGTACAAAGCAACGGCACGAGAAAGAAGAGTTAAAGTACTTTTGTAAGAACTGTGAAGCGGCCGTTTGCCAATCTTGTGTTTTGATGGATCATCCTGGTCATTCTTTGGAGCCATAGAAGACGAAGCTGAAAGACAAAAGATTGAAATGAAATCAATGATTGAAACACAGAAGCGTAATTTACAAGCAAAGCTGACTGCTGTTAGTAAACTTGATGAAGACTACGCGAAGATCATACAACGAGGCGAAGAGGTGAAGAGAGACGTTCAGAGGACTGTTGACAATTTAATTGCTAATATTGAAGCGAAGAAGCAAACTATTTTTGCAGCGGTGGAAGACCAAAAAGAGAAATCACTCAAAAGTCTAACAACGCAAAAGACTGAGATCGAGCATCAAATAGAGATGATCAAATCATCGTTGGATAAAGCTGATAAAGTTTTGACTCGAAGTGCAAACGCTGAAGTCGTTCAAGTGAAAAAGTCATTACAAACAATCTTGGAGGGAGTTGATCAAACTACTAAGCCAAGTGAACGTGACCTGAAAGATCTTCCCGCGTTGGTTTTCGTGCCAAATCAAAAGATGTTGAAAACTGTCAACACCGAAGAAATCGGAACACTGAAAATACTGCAGCAAACTGAAGCTAGTCAATCTGTCGCTGAGGGCAAAGGACTCCAAGAAGGAACTGTTGGAGTTGAAGCACAGTTTGTTCTGGCCACAAGAAACGTAGAGGGAGAGCAGTGTTACAATAAACATGACCGTGTATCGGCAGAGATCAGGGATGAACAAGAACGAGAATGCGCGACGGAAGTGCGAATAAATGACAATAACGATGGAAGCTACAAAATCTGCTATTCACCGAAAGATCAAGGCAAATACAAAGTGACAGTAAAGGTAAACGGCAAACAGGTTTTTAATAGTCCTTTTTCTATTGATGTGAAATTATTTCAGGCCAGACCTGTTTTTTCTTTTGGAAAACAAGGTTCCTCTGTTGGAATGTTTAACCATCCCAGGGGGGTGGCAGTGAATGCCAGGGACGAGATAGTTTTAACTGATTGCTGGAACCACAGAGTTCAAATCTTCACGAGTGATGGAAAGTACTTAAGATCTTTTGGTCGGGAAGGTAACAAAGCGGGCGAATTTAAGTATCCAACTGGAATAACTTGTCATACAAACAGAACTATTTTCGTAGCAGACAACATGTACAATAACTATAGGATCAAGATTTTCAGTGGGGAGGGTGAGTACGTGGGTATGTTTGGTATGGAAGGAAGCCTTGACAATCAGCTCTCTAATTTTTCTGGTTTATCTGTAGACAGTGATGGTAATATCATTGTTGCTGATGCAGGAAACAAATTGATTAAGATCTTTTCTCCTGATGGCAAGTTTTTAATGAAGATGGGTGGGCAGGGTTCTTTTATTTATCCTATCCACTGTGTTCAGTGTGACAGATATCTCATAGTGTCAGACTGTTTTGAACACTGTCTGAAAGTTTGCGACAGGAATGGAAACTTTCAGTACAAGTTTGGAAAGCAGGGTGGGGGAACGGGGAGTTTTTTTTTATCCCCATTGCTTGTCAGTGAGCAAGTGAGGACATCTGATGGTCTGTGATTCAGGTAATAATAGAACACAATTGTTTGAACTTAATGGAAAGTTTGTTGGCAAGTTTGGAACAAAGGGCTGTAATTCAGGAGAATTCAATTATCCACGGTCTGTAGCAAATCTCAGTAATGGCCGAATTGTTCTTTGTGACGAGTATAACCATCGCATCCAAATATTGGAGTGAACATTGTCATTTACAAACAAAACGAAAACCGGTAATTATCGGGTTATTTTTCAGGGATTCAAAATCCATTTTAGTTTTCAGTTAGTTGAATTTGTGGAATTCTTTTCTGTGGTAAAACGTTAGAGATGCAGTATTCACGTAATTGCTGGTGGTTTGGTTCTGTATCGGTTGAACTGTTCAATAATTGTTCTGGGAGTAGGGGGGACGGGTGGGTGGGTGGGTGACAAAAACAAATTTGTGTCTCTGGCATGTGGATGGGATAAATAGCCACATCTCTTGAGTTGTATTGTATGAATTATTTTGAAGGAAAAAAAAACATTTGTTTGTTTGCTGCACCAGTGGTTATATTGATTAATAGAGCGGTGACTAGCAATACTAAATAAGAAAGTAATAAAACCACTTAATGGATTAATTGCTGAAATAAGAACCTCAACTATAGAAGAAAAGGCTGTTTAGAGGATTTACGTTTTCTTAATTTAGAGAAGAAACGTATTGTTTCTAAAATGATTACTATACTCTTTGACATTTCATTATCTTTATGATGTTTTCATAGCAAGTTTGTTTTAGGGATTAGCAGGTTATTGACAGTCAGTTATGTACTGGAAAATATGTAGTACAATGAACATTGCTTCAATGAACTTACTTGACCAGCTTAAGATTATATCAACACTGGTGTCTGAGAAAACGGGGTTCGACTGTATCTGTAGGTTAATATATATGTTTTTAAAGTTTGTATTTCAAGCTTTATTTTATTGGACCTTTAAAGTTAGCTACTTTAATGATGAAACGTTTTGTAGAAAGAGCTGTTAGCAATGATGACTAGTAGTGAATAGCTTTTGATATGAAATAATTGTAAAATCTTCATTTACTTTGATAATGCAAATAAACAAAGTGTGAGTTAAGCAAAGTTGCTTTTTTCTTTGAGTTTACTTTTGAGTTTCTTACGTGAAAAAAAAAAAAGAAAAAATGTTAGAGATCGAAAAGAGAGGTTCATAAATTCAGAATAAAAAGGTTGAGATTATTATTTGCCCAGTACGGGCCGAATAAGCTTGCTTAATAAGGTTTTATCCGTATCCAAGTCTGTTCTTTTGTGACTTGGCGTTATAAATCGAACAAAGCCGTGTCTTGAAAGTTCCAATTTAAATTTGTGACAGTTTATCCTATTTTTAAGTTGCGTGATTCAGGGAATCTAAGAATAGAAATCGGAAGCACGAGCCTGACAGTCTCAATTATTGCAGTTGATGATTACCAGTTAATTAGTACCAGATGGTAAACGTGTTTCATCTTATCAACAAAACAAGCTTGCGAGTCAGGTAATATTCCGTCATCAATCAAACTGTTTTCTTTTTTAGGGGGGGGGGGAGGGGGGGTCAAAGGCTGGTAAAAGGTCCCGGTGAGAGCTAGTGTTGCCACTAGGTAGCTCTTGTAAGTGCCGAGAAATGCCTACCGTCTCAAAAAGGCTCTGCCAGCAAGTCATATGTCACACCTCCACGTTTGGTGACCCTGGTAATACGATGTAGCTGAGTGACAATGGCGAAAGGCGAGCTTCCAGCGCCTTTAAATATCTGGTACCCGTGGCTAGGGGAAGGACACCCCGACAGAAAATCCCTGGTCCTCCAGGTTGGGGGTTGGGCATGGGGCCAATCAACCCATCCCGTAAAAGCAAGGTGATTACGGAAACCGGAAATTGATGTCAAGGCCACTCTTTTGAGTGTACCGATAACCACCAAGGAGCGAGATCAGCGGCCTGCTATCTTACGGGAGACGACTCCGTCATCCTGATGGACAGCAGTATGAGGAATGCAGGTGAAAGCCGAAAGGAAACTTGCATGCGGATAAGGGCGTTGACTCACCCTAAGAAGACAATGAGAGTGGGATGTTGGAACGTGCGTACCATGTACAGCACCGGAAAGACTGCTCAGGTTTGTAGAGAGATGGCAAAGTACAAGGTGGAGATCCTAGGGATCAGCGAGTGTCGATGGACAGGGTCTGGGCAGGTTAGGACACAAAGAGGAGTGAATATAATATTCGCTGCAGAAACGATAACCAACACCAAAGCGGTGTGGCCATTATGATGAGCAAGGAGGCATCTAGGGCTCTGGAGAGCTGGAACCCTGTGAGCGACAGAATAATAACAGCTAGGTTCAAATCCAAGCACATAAAAACAACCATTATTCAAGTCTATGCACCGACCAATGACGCTGACACCAATGAAAAAGACGGGTTCTATGAACTACTGCAACAGGTGTATGACAGGACACCTCGATATGACATCATAATAACTATGGGCGACTGGAATGCAAAGTTAGGGCACCAAATGGAGGGCGAAAACGGAGTGGTTGGTAAGCATTGTTTAGGAAGCGACAGATCTGATAATGGTGAAAGGTTCATAGAGTTCTGTGCGGCCAACAACATGGCCATCATAACGACCATGTTCCCCCACAAAGACATCCATAAGTACACCTGGACCTCTCCAGATGGAAGAACAAGGAATCAAATCGACCACATAGCTGGTAATGGAATATTTAAGAGATCGGTACAGGACGCCAGGGCTTTCAGGGGAGCCGACGTTGGAAGTGATTACAACCTGGTTGTTGGAAATATTCGATTGAAGCTAAGTGGGGTGGTTAGAAAGCAAGGCGAAACGACTGCACGGAAATATGAGCTGAGCAAGCTAAAGGTGCCTGAGATTAAACAAAGATTTGTCTTAGAGCTTAAGACCAGATTTAGCTGCTTGACAGAAACTGAGTCTGATGAAACAGGAAATGATGACACCCAGAATGCCGAAAGCGTCGAGGAGAAATGGTCGAACATCAAGAAGGCCTACTGCGAAACGGCAAAGTCAGTTCTTGGTCATAGACAAAGGAAGAGCAAGACTTGCATAAGTACAATAAGTTGGAGAAAAATTGACGAAAGAAGGAAATTGAAGAAGAAGATGGAAGAGACAAGATCAGAAAGGATAAGAGAAAGAAGGAGAATAGAATAGGCAGCAAAACGGAATAGATGTCAGCGACGAATGTATCACCCGACAGGAAATAAAGCAGGCTCTGAAGAACATGAAGAATGGCAAAGCAGCTGGAATGGATTCAATCACAACAGAGCTACTGAAGGCTGACATAGAGGCAACTGCGTGCCTGCTAGAAGACCTATTTCGCACGGTGTGGGAGACAGAGGAAATCCCGGAGGACTGGAATTGTGGTCTGATCGTTAAGCTTCCCAAGAAGGGGAACCTTACTGACTGTGGCAACTGGCGTGGAATAACGTTGTTATCAGTACCAGCGAAAGTTATGGGAAGAGTAATTATTACTAGACTGCATGATGCAGTGGATGGGATGCTAAGGGAAGAACAGGCAGGTTTCAGAACTGGGCGAAGCACGACTGAGCACATCTTTGTGCTGCGAAATGTCATCGAACAATCGCTGGAATGGAATGCAAGTCTGTATACTTGTTTTGTAGATTACGAGAAAGCATTTGATAGTGTCCACCGTAAAACACTGTGGAGGATAATGCAGTCTTATGGAATACCATCAAAATTCATAAGAATTGTCAAATTGTTTTACAGTAACACCAAGTGTGCAGCGATCGATGGAGCAGGCAAATCGGATTGGTTTACCGTGAAATCAGGAGTGAAACAAGGTTGTGTAATGTCAGGGTTTCTCTTCCTGCTGATAATAGATTGGATTATGTGTAGGACTACAGAGCAAGGTAATACAGGGATTCGATGGAAGATGATGAGACAGCTTGAAGACCTAGACTATGCCGATGACATTGCGCTCATTTCCAGCACATGGACGCAAGCACAAACGAAGTTAGAAAGACTGGGGAGCAACAGTGAAGGTACGGGTTTGAAGATAAACGTCAACAAAACGAAGATGCTCAGACTCAATGCTAGGAGACAAGATCCTATAAAGATAAACGGCACTGATGTAGAGGATACAGACAGCTTTGTCTATCTAGGGCCACTGTTAACAACTTGGGTGGTGCCGAACAGGACATTCGGAGTAGGTTATTTAAAGCTAGGAGTGTTTTTCATCGACTTTCAAAGGTGTGGAGAAAAGGTGAATTCCGCCGAGAAACTAAGATGAGGATCTTCAAGTCAAACATCATTGCTGTCCTGTTGTATGGATGCGAGACTTGGAGAATGACAAAAGCGGATGAAAAAAGGCTTGACACCTTTCTTCACAAATGCCTAAGGAGAATCTTGAAAGTCCATTGGCCCATGCGTGTGCCCTATGATGAAATTCGGAGAAGAGCGGGAATCGAAAAGATCAGTACACAAGTGCGACGCAGGCGATTTAAGTGGATAGGTCATGTTCTGCGTATGGCACCAAACCGAAACCCACACGTGGCATTATCCTGGGCACCAAGTGGAAAAAGTAGTAGAGGACGGCCAAGGGAAACATGGCGGAGAACTGTGGAGAAGGAACGCGCTGAGCTGGGACTTACATCGTGGGCCGCAGCAGCAGCTGTGGCCAAGAATAGGGACAGATGGCGAGAATTGATCTCCGGCCCTATCCCCCACTCGGGGGCAAGGAACTAAGCAATCAAACTGTTTAGAAGAGGTTGTAAGCCAATCAAATTAGGTTTCGCTAAGCTTTAAGGACCGCCGTGCGATGATGCATTTTTAGTATAAGTACACAGTCAAAGCGAGAGAGAAAAACAAACCTTGTGATCTTAAATGAACTTGTGAAGTTTGCGAAAAACGGCCTGTTGAGTCTTGGCATTCCCAACACTTGAGTTTGAAAAACGGAATACAGTCGAACCACTTGTAACCGACCGCCTAAAATGTCAAGCCCAGGTGGTCGCTTACGCGGAGAGCTTAGACCATACTTGGTCAAAAGTTTGCCTTAGTAGCATATTTGGTAACTGTTTAGACCCCATGTTTTAAATGTTTTATTCAGGTGAAAAGTCAATATCGAGAACAAATCCTGTACTTCCCATCGAGAAAATTCCGTGTCATGTGCTACCCAGGAATGCATGCGATGATGTTACAACACCTTGTTATCAAATCTCCACTCTATTATCTGTCCAGTGGTCGCTTACGGGAGGTTAAAGAGAAAAGAAAATTTCAAACTTTTCGTTCCAGAAGTTTTCGCGGTCGCTTACGAGAGGTGGTCGTTTACAAGAGGTCCTAAATATAATGAGTTGACTTGAAAACTTTTAGTATTTTAGAAAACTGGTCGCTTACGAGAGATGGTCGCAACCGGAGGTTCGAGTTTATCTGATAAGTCACTTGATCATTTGATTCATGATTACTTTTCAGCTTCCTGTTAACTACACAAGACACACTTCAAAGCAGTTACGTTTCCATCCAAATAAGATTTCTACAGATCTCTTGAACGCTACTCTTAGCTGGGTCTTCCAGGCGAGCGCGCCAAATTTTCATATTCTGCAGGGTTTCTGTTTTTCAGGTTGCGTTAAATTTATCTGTGGAGAACTAGACTCGCAAATGGGTCAAATGGAAATTACCAATTGGTCAGATGAACTGGCGTAGTTCTTGAAGCGTTTTATGTTCCTCTCTTTGTGGCTGGGTGAGGTGCTCTGCTAGCTTTTCTTTTAGCTGGTAATGTCATTGGTCGAGGACCATAGATGATGAGGGTCCGTGAGAGTATGAGGCCCTTTAAAATAACGTAACTCCCAACCCATGCTAAGGTAATAGGTCACTTTCGATATATTAAATTTCAGTTTGATAGTGAGGCCTAGAAAACACAAACAAAAGAAATGAATAAACATTGTCATTCAATTTCCTTTTTTGTGTCCTTTAAGCCTCACTGCCAAGCTGAATTTTAATCTAAGAAGTAGTTCCTCTCGAACTCATCAACTCAAATAGGGATGATGCTATTCGCATGGCAAGAGAAGCATTTCTGATCTTCAAGGGCAAAACCCCTGAACCTTCTGGATTAAACAGGCGTGACGAAATTTAATGTATTTATTTTTTTATGTATTCGCTTTAGTGCACGTTTCATTTTCCCCCATTTTTGTCAACCTATCATGTCACATATTTCCTTGAGGCGGGGGTAAACGTGAAAATAGACACTTTTTTTCAAACACTGAAGTGTTACTTCATAACCATGGTTCAGAACCATATGAACCTATATATCCGAAGAAAGCGTAGGAACTAAACTAATTTTTAATTACATGGAATCAAGTGATTTTAACGTCAAAACAAAGTACTAAGTTCACTCTGTTGGAGGAGCAAAGGAAATTTGGGAACCACTAAAAGTATGGACACAGTGCTGGTTCAAACTTCAACAAGATTTTATATGGGAGATACTGTATTTGTTAATAACTTGGCTAAAATTCAACTTATGGAGAAACTGTCAGCTCATTCTACTCAATTCAATGAGAGGAAACAGCCCTGAAAATTTCAGATTAATTGAACTTATACATCCTGATATCTCCTTTCTCAAAGGTATAAAATGTGTGTTTTCGGAAATTCACACATAAATTTCCAAGAGAGTTTCTTAACTCAGTCACACAGAAACAAGAGGATAATAGTCCATCATTTGACCAAATGCAACATTAAAATTTTGTAACCGTGTTATTTATATCTACTTAGCTTCAGTGTACCCCCTGAAGAAGGTTAGTCCTGCCTAACCGAAGTATTGGGCATTAAATTTACTCTTCTCAGCCGTCCGGTCAGACTTTCAATTAGCTTTATGCTATATTTTAAGGAATCCTGACAAATTGTCTCGAACTTTCAATAAAACAGAAATCTAAGAGTTCTGAAATGTTAATCAGAAAAACTGAAGCAAAATTCCCGACTAACTCATCGTCTTTAACAACTGATCTCAAGAGCTGTCACCCGTCAGAGTAAAAAAAAAACAAAAAAAAAAAAACAAATCGACCACAGCTTTCCATGATCTAAACTGTTATATCTAAGCTTTCTCCAGGTTATACCTTCTGGGTCTTGCTCACTTGAGCAGAAAGCCCGTGAAAAGTGCAAAGATACACGACGAAAATTACGGTGGGACAAACTGTAAGCCAAAAGAGAGGGGATGAGGCTATCAGGGGAAGGAGTGGCTGAGGGAATGGGGGCGAGACAGTAAAAAAGCCAAGAGAATGGGACGAGACTATAAGGAGGAAGAGAGGGCGAGGGAATTGAGGCGACACAGAAAGGAAGCCAGGAGAATGGGGCGAGACTATAATCTGACGAGAGGGCGAGGGAATTGGGGCGAGACAAAAAGGAAGCAAAAAGTATGATGCGAGACTACAATGGGACGAAAGGGCGAGAGAATTGGGACGAGGAAAAAAGGAAGCCAATAGAATTAAGTAACAAAAGAAGGGGGAGCAGAAGGTGGGAAGGGAAGTGGGACGAGACAAACAGTAAGCTAAGAGAATGGGACGAGACTACACCGGAGGAAGGGCGAGCGAACCTAGGGCGAGACAATTCGACTTGGCGAAGAGCTGGGGTGAGACAAGAAGAAACCCAGGGGAATTGGGTAGGTGCTGTTAAGAGAGGAGAGGGTGAGGGCAATACTGTACCAGTGAGACAAAAAAGAAACCAAGGGAGTAGGAATTAAGCTAACAGAGGGAGGGGAAGGTGAGGGCTGTAAGAGTGAGACATTAAGAAAGCGGTGGGACTGGAAATGAAGCTAACTGAGAGAGAGGAACAGAGTAAATCGCGTATTAATCGCCTGAAAATGGACTTTTGCAAAGTCCTTTCTATATTAGTGTTTCTAGGGTTCTTTTCGTTGCCCACCGTCGCTGAAGTAGCTCGACTTTACAACTTCTTCCCTTAGTAGCAAGTCTCGTGACTCAGCGACTAAATATTAACGGTCGACTGGCTTGTGCACAGTTATCACAAGACTGCATTTTCGATTAAAAATTCAAACTGATCTAGATATTGATGTCCTTTACTGACTGAAGGTGGAGTTTTGTTTATCTTGATCATTAAAAACAACTCAAAAGCGCGTATGATACCAAACGAATGTATTAAAGGACTTTAACATTGAAATAATTACTGTTGAATTAGTAAACGACAAGGAAATGATCGAGTGCAGTAAACTAACTTCATTGTTAACCGTTGGCTGGATTTATACTAGAGACGGATCATCCGTTTGGGATGAACTTGGGCAAAGAAGGATAGCACTAGCTCATCCAATAATTCGTCTGTGTATAAATACGGGCAAACAGACGGACCATCCATCTAGACGGTTATCCACGAAAGTTCGTGGGTCAAGACGAACTATCACGATAATGCGTCTGGACGGATGATCCGTCTGTTTGCGCGTATTTATACACAGACGAATTATCGACGAACTATCGTTCTTTGCCCAAGTTCATCCCAGACGGATGATCCGTCTGTAGTATAAATCCGGCCATTGAATCAGTAATTTTGATTTGAACATAACTTGACGTTTAGAGTTGAGAAAACACATAGAAACGAAACCAACCTATTTCATTGGATATAAAGAGGAACTTTCATAGACATAATTGGCAGAAATGTCAGTAACGAACTGTTAAAAACAATGGACAATGGTAAATGACGAACTGGAAGGAACATGAACGTTGCGTCATAAAAATTTTGCAAACCGAACAATTTTTAGGGCAACATTTTCCTCCTTTTTTTTCAAAAATTATAACTGATTTTTCACTGCGTTATACTTAATGAATCTTTCCATGTTAACGTTGGCAATCGACCAAGAAGACATCCGGAAAGAGAAGGAAAAGTTGTTATGGCGCGTGGACTGTATTTGCTTTTCTAGGAATGAGAAATGAACCTGACAAAGATTTGGTTCGCGAACGACAAGTTTTAAAACCAACCAAAATGAAACAACCCAGAGGATCACTAATGAACCAATCGCTAGCAGTTCTTGTCAGGATATGACCCCAAGCCGATCGAACGTTTATTTTGCAGGTAAGAACATCTGCTTATACAACATTCACGAAGCGCCTGTTCATCGATGGAAACAAAAATTGAACCAGCAGGAAGAAGAATGAATTTAGATCGAACTCTAAAGTTGGCCCGCCTAAATTTCTCCAATCCAAACAGATTGTGTGTATGTTCTTGATATTCAGCAGCAAGTCAACCTACTGATGTGAGCGTTAGATAAAACATAGTAGAGCAATGAAATCTTCTGTTGAGTCCGTAAAATTTTAATATCAAACACATCATGATGCAGTTTTTAATCCCGCACTTTCTAGACGTGTAGACAAGCTTTATTTTAGTGCTGTCGCTAGACACTCTTCAATTATTTCGATATCTTTGACGAAATTGCACATTTGAAAACTGTAATTGAAAATATTCAGGGTCATACGCTTTCATGTTAAATTTGCTTTTTCCTTTTCAGTAGGTCCTCATACAGGTTTTAGCGTTCTTTCTTTAGATTCAGTCGCGTCTTGTTTGTTTCAGTAAGTGAAATGTGACTTAAGAAAAAAATCTGACCAATATTATTAATAAGTAGTGAATAATTATGCACAATCAAAGTTTTAATCTTTATTACTGTTTTCTGCTTGATACTGGTGATTAACCTGCAGCCCTCTTAAGAATTTATCACGTTGCTTATCACTGGAAAAACCTTTCATCTGAAAAACATTTTTATCGTAAAATTAATTTTTGTAAGTCAAAGATAGAAAGTTGTAGCCGGTAGAATTTGTTCTGTGGACAATAAATTAAATATTCAGATTTTTGCACACAAGGTGGTGACCTTTCCTTATTTTGATAACAATAATTTCGATTTAAAAATCAAGCTTTCTTTTAGAAAGAGGTCTTATTTTTCACGAGAGTTTGTTTCCGCCTTTACTAGAAAAAGTCGCTGTGTGGCTGTATTAAGTAGACTGTCCATTCTCCGTAATTCTGCTCTGGCGTTTTAGCAAATCTAAATTAAACAATGCAAACAGTAACGCGAACTGTTTACCATTTACATGGCCTCAAAACACCAATATAAATCGAAACAATCACGCTGACTTGAAAGAATTTACTCAGTGACTAGTGAGGTCGAAAACGTTGAAGTTATTCCATTCCACATTACGAAGCAGCTGACGAAGTGATCAGGCTATAGCTACACTTGATCGAGATTTGCATGAAAATGACATTTTCGCAATTGAAAAACAAAGAAGTTTGCTAGGTTTGCTGCCACAAATAGATAAATCAATATATAATGATCCAAGGCTTGGCGATTTCGATTTACATGCACTGATTGGCCGCCATTACCATTATATCATTAAGAAATATTCCTGCTATTTGGTAAGAGATGTAAGAGTTTGAAAAGCATAACATTACATATAGTTTTTTATCTTTAAGTCAAACGTCTGCCGTCATGGTGTATTTTATATTTGTATATTGAAGTATAATTACTTATAACTTACTCATTACTGACGTATAATACTAACTCAAGCAACAGTGTTTTAGTTACTGAATACCATTTCTAAGTTCAAGTTTTGAAGACAAATTTTTTTTTAAATCGTCTAAACTCGAGGGCAATGATTTGCACTGTTTTTCGCCCCAGGAAAACAGAACATTGCACGTGGACCTTCGCTAACAAAGCAAAATGTCATCAAAAAATATCAAAAATAGACGGCATCATCCCATTGGAGCTTATAAAACTAAACATAATGTTTCAACGAATAACACTGCGCGTAAGAAGAAACCTTGAATTTTTAAATATTTTCTACATTGCGTCACAAACTTGTTCTAACGAGAACTTCTTTAAATAAAGAAGAGAGAAAGAGTTTTGCATTTAGCTCCACTTTTGGAGAGAGACATAGTTCAAGAAGCTGACGATGTAAGCTTTCATTCGGTTCTGGTTATCTTTTTCAGACCTTAATTTGCTCGTTTTGTTGTTAAACTTCACTTTATCTATTCTCTACATTTCAGTTTTTTGCTGTTTCTGCCCATACAACCAAGTGAAACGTTGTGTTACTTCAGAGGTAATTGATTTAGATATGTTTACATGCGTTTAATGTTCAAATGCTGCGATTTAAATGCCTCTTTAGTTTTAGTGAAGATAGGAATTGTTTAAAACTGTTCCGCTGGTCTAAAACCAATGGAAAGAAACTAAATAATTGGTCATTTGTTCACATTAAATAAATTCTTGTTATAAAGAATGAAATGTTTTCACGAACATGAAAACTAGATCACTTAAAATACAAGACTACATTATTTAATTCAAGATGGGAAACTGTCGAAAATGAACTGCTCAGTTGTTTGGTGCCCTGAGAATTAATTTACGCCCAAAATGTAGCTTTATTTTGAGTATTTTGAATAACAAACTGAATAAACTAAATTCGAAACTCGAAAAATAAAAGAACACAACCCTCTCGGCTTAGTTTTCCTTTCTTTACAAAACAGTAAAATCCACTGGGAATGATTTCTACAGAATGAGATCATGCAGTGGATAGATAATGGCTCCGTTTCCTGAGTCATGACATTCTTTAATTTTGTTATGCTTTTGCTCTTGATAGTTCTAGTTTTACAATCATTTCTCTTTGGTTATATCAAAAATCTTAAAAAAAATGCCCGAAGCATATTGTAAGGAATTGAACGAAGGCTGAACCTTGTTTTTTTAGCTGGGTCTTATTCTCAACTAGTTTTCAGGCCTAGTTTTTATAGACTGACCCCTTTTTTTTGAACAAAAGAGGCAGTGATATATTTTATTGCAAGGGACCTAAAGACCACGACTTTGTTTCGCGTATGATATTATCATGTCATCAGCAGTAAGGAAACTAAAGGTGAAAAAATACAAGAACGGAAGGCTTCATTCTATTCAACAAATCCGTGTCTAAACAAAAAACAAAGCGTCCTGACTAATAGCATTATACGTGTCAGAATTTACCTTGTCTCAAAAAACTTGTTCTGACGAGTAACTCATTAAACAAACATAGAAAAACGAGTCTGCAGCTTAGTCTGAAATAAGACGATACAAGAAACTGCGGCAATGTAAGTTTTCATTTGAGTTCGACATATTTTTATTAATTGTTTCCTCATTTTTAAATTACATCTTACAAACTCTTTTCTTTTCGTTTCTTCCTTTTAGTCTTTGCTGTTACGCTTTGTTACTTCAGAGGTAAAAAGTTCAGTTTTTTCATTTGACTGAGTTCAGAGTTTAGTAGTTTGATCGCTAAAAATGCGTCTGCAGTTCAATTAATCAACGAAATACTTTTCTCAATTTTGAAAAACACTTAAGAACGGTAACTTAAATCCATTTTACAGTAAAAGTTCCTTGTGTGTAAATCACTTTTGGTGTATAGTTTAACAACTTAGGTTTTAACCATTTCAAGAACATTTAAGCGTACTGTATTTCTTTTCTGAGTCAAGCTAAGAACTTCTCGTTTCCATGAAGATACTATTTTTAAAATGAAAAGTTCCTCTTGTGTGTTAATGATTTGTCACCAACATAAGTTTCAATTGCTAAAGTCCAATTTTCGTCTAGCCATGGGAACCTGAGACATGAAACAATTAAGTCCAAAAGTTTTCTATCTATACTTATTAAATTAAGAGTTTCATTAAATTGAACGTCTGGCATTGAACGTAGTTTCGAAAATTTGTTTTTATTTTCAGTAGATTGTATCCAAAAACTGTGGCGAAATATTGCTGAATTCGTTAGGATAGAATTAATTTAAATAGAGAAAAATTAAGATGATAAGCGTGAACTTCCAGGAAAATCGAACGATAAATTCAGGATGTTAAAGGAAGGCCCAACAAAACTACGAGAATTCGAAATTTATGAAAACTTAAGATGTTTGCAAGAACGTCGATAAAAAACGAAAAAGACTTTGTTCACACTAATTAACATTGTTGTTTTACAAGGAGTGTTTTTCCATCGAAGTATGTTTGAAAGTGGATTCCAACGAGTAAATTGTCTTTCCTTCCTTTTCTTGCTAATGCTAAATTTGCAAATTATCATACCACGTGCTTAACTACCTCAAAGGAAAGTAAATTTAAAATAAGAATCCATTTCATTGGTCGATTGAGAATAAATATAACCAATGAGACAGCACGTCTTTTTAATTATACTTCGAACGTGTATCAACCCGTTTATGATGATAACAAAGAAAAGAGTCCACGCCATTGGTCGATTTAAACTTTATCCAGCCAATAAGGCTGTTGGTCTTATTTTTGCATTTTACAAGTAAACATAGGCAAACATGTTTTCACGTGAAACTCGCTCACTGTATAGAGATAAAAAGTTCTGTTACATCGCTGATGCGTCATCATCCTTTAGTTGACAGCAACGGGAATAAGGTAGGAACTGTATCAAATATGCTTATTTAACCTTAAGAGGATTCCATTTAACAGGCAACAATGTTCAAAACGTGTTCTCAAACGTTTTACTGGAAACTCGTTTACTAGAGAGAGAACTAGAGAGAACGTTTTGTTACATTTTCGGAGTGTCATTTTCCTTTAAATGATACCATCTGGAACAACGTAGGAACGTTTATTTATAAAAAAGCTTATTTAACTGTGCAAGTAAATTTTGTTATCAAGAGAAAATGATCTCGATCTTTCTCAGTTTATACATTAACTTGCAAAATGTCAAGCAAAAAATTGAGCTGAGAATTGTAACCTATCTTTTGATATCGCACTGGGCAAGAAATCATCAAAATTATCTCATCCTGCCGGTTTCTATCGTCAATATTTATTGCCTTGATGTTCATATTCCTTACAGATCACAAAATATCTAACGATGTCACAATCCCATACGAAAATTTCGCCGATCATCATGTTGTGTTTACTGATTTTAACTCTGAGCGCCTTGTGCTATGCAGCTAACAACAACAGCAGTGGTAAAACAACTCCAAACATGGTAAGTTCATTTGCGCCTTCTTCTCTATTTTTCCCCGTCAATAAATGTTTATGGCAGAATGCAAATAAGAACATGAAATTAGAGGAAAGTTTGATGAATTAAATCGCCCGACAACTACTATAGAATTGTCGGTTAAGTCAACATATCAATAGATCAGGATAAAATAAAAGCTTTGTTTCCTCTGCACATGTAGGGCACTCACCAGTTTCCACCTCATGGACCTTGTGGTTATGGTGCCTGTTTTTGCGCGCCGGGAATCCCAGGTATGTCGGGAAACCCTGGACCCTCAGGACCAGCAGGCATTGCTGGTTCACCCGGTCCACAAGGATCCACGGGACCACGTGGAGACAAAGGCGACGCAGGGAAACCAGGAAGTGAAGGCCTCCAGGGCCCCAAGGGACCACGAGGAACCAAAGGTGACGCAGGCAATAAAGGAAGTCAGGGCCCTCCAGGCCCGAAGAGCCTTCCAGGCACGTTGGGAAGTAACTGGAAACAATGCGTTTGGAAAAATATAAACGACGGCAAGGATACTGGATTGATCAAGGTAAATATTGCAGAAGAATAATCGGAATTTTACTCCTAGGCGTCTCATTAGACATGGTTAGTAGGTTAACCCAGTAGCTATCCAAAGCAAAAAAAAGACGTTGTTGCAACTTGATTAATCCTGCGACAAAACAAGAGAAACCAACGAATGGAATTTTAAAGCAATAACCTACGTAATCTGTAACATTGAAGTCTAAAATAGTAATGCCGTACAATTTGAGTGATCATCTAGTTTCTAGGCTCACATCTTTACATTTCTAGTTGACCTTGTTTTTTATTTTATTTCTGTAGGAATGCGTTTTCAAGAAAAAGTCAGACAACTCAGGCCTGAGGGTGTTTTGGAATGGCAATCTTCGCCTCTATAACTGCCATGGTTGCTGCAGACGATGGTACTTCACTTTCAACGGTACCGAGTGCTCTGCTCCAGCAGCGATTGATGGTGTGGTCTACATGGTACATGGAAATGGCGCCAAAAAGAACTTACACCGTCCACGACAAATCGAAGGAGTATGTGAAAAAGTCCACAAGGGTGTTGTGCGCGTGGGATTCTGGGTCGGTAACTGTGCTGGTTACGGATCTGCTGACGCCTACACAGGATGGAATTCAGTGTCCCGGATCTATGTGGAAGAAGTACCACCCCCACAGGCCTGAAAAACCAGATTCTGAAGCTTTGTTCGTGGGAGGGTTAGAACGTAGATTGAGGCGCGTCAGAGTTAAGAGTAATAAGTGTGAAGTCTAAGAAACAGATTTAAAAAACAGTTTTGTGGTTGAAATTGATAAACGATCAAGTCAATCAAAGTTTTAATGAATTGTGATAATCTAAAGAGATAAGGGCATTTTTAAATACTAAGCAACCTTCTTGAGCCATGTAGAGCACAAAGCTTGTGTTTCAGTTTGCTGGTGAAGGGATATGGAAATAAATAAGAGGTAGTTGAATACCCAAGAGCCGAAGTTGCAGTCACCAGTTTTGTTTGTTTTGTTATTAAATTATCTACATTTTAAAGGAACAGAAAATAAATCTCCTTTATAGCGGTGCTCAGTTACATTGACGAAAGAAGGAAAGTCGCTCAAATTAGGAACCTTAGCTTTCGTGTTTCATGATAAAAACCAAGAACCTATCTCTTAGCAAAAGAGCCCTAGTCAGCCACACCTTTGTTTTTTGTTGACTATTATATTTTATTCAGAGTATGTCGAAAAGAGGGAAATGACAAGGAAACTACTGAAGATAATTAAACATACTTTCAGGAACTCAACTTACTATAAAGCATTAAACCTTAAGAGCATTGTAACGGTTACAGTGCTTTTCGTCATCACTATACTCTCCCATTAGATGCATACGCTAAAGAGAGCCATATCAGTATGGGAAAGGCTAGATGATGTATACAGCAAGCGAGCAAGAAGCTTGTGGCGCTTGGATTTTCAGCCGAAGCACAAAATAACAAAAAGCGAGCTAGAACGCTTTCCCCGGCTTCAGGTTGAAACATTTGCTTTAGACTAAGGTATTTATGACATGTTGTTGAGAATTGTTCTTGAATTCAAATTTTGAGTTGGATCGCCGTTTTTCCGCAACATTCTCCATTTTATGTGCTACTTATGTGGTCTATGTATTCAATACATGGTACATGCACTCCAGTCTCTCCAGCACTCTGTAGTCTTGCCGTTGTTACTTTCTCTCCTTTCTACCAATAGCACCTGTTATTTTTACCAGTAAAATAGGGGTTGACATGGTGTTTCCTTTGACTGGTTCTTCTAGCCAGGGAGGGGAGGTTGTTATACCAAAACTGAGTGGCAACTTAGCTTGTTGTGCTGGGAGTTGTTTGTCGCAATGTCCTTGGTGTCTAAGCACTCAAGTAAGCAGGTAATCAAATTACAGTTTACTACCGTACGAGGAGCCATGTCTGTTTCGGTTTTCTCTGTCTTCTATTTAGTGTTTCAATCAGAATGTATACAGGTAGACATTTCCCTTGTTTTCCCACCAAAGAATAGAATCGCTTGAACAGTGACGTATGACGGCGCTAGTGTCTCTGCTTTAGTAAGGTATTGTTGGGACGCCCCCTAAGTTGTGTTTATGAGATACAGCGCTCTCGTTTGAACGCCTTCGAATGAAGGATTAATAAAGCTAACCGGATCGTTTGATGCGAGGCTGTTTAATTTTTCGCGAAATAAGTTTACTTTTTTTCTAAATATCCTGGGAGAGTATTTGTCCTCTTATCATAGCAACAAGAGGGAAAAAGAAACGGTTGAACGTATCTAGATAATTGCTAGAAGGAGGCAGTGAGAAACACTCCATTGAAAACATTTGTTTCTTCCTCGATCTTTAACTGAAAAGTTCTTCACTGTTGATCAGTTGACCGGTACACAAGATCCTTGTCAGACCAAAAAACACTTTCATCCTACCAATAGAGTAACTACACGTCACATGTATATAACCACGAGCCACAGACGGCCAGATGTCCCCGGTGCAAAGGACCGGGGGGGGGGGGTAGTTAGAGGAGTCCCAAACAAAAATGTCGAGGATGCTCGTCGGAAAATTTGAATTCAAGTCCTAGAGGAGACCCATCTGGGTGTAACTCTAGCTTTATTTTCAATCCCTACAAGATACCACTTAAAACGAAAATGACAGCGTTAACGTCATCAGCGTCTTCAAATGCACACTTTGACAGCTAAAAATAGTGGTGTCTTTGTCCTGAACACACTGTAAGTGAGACCAGAATCATGGATTTACAACTGGCCCTTAGCGAGACCACGAACATCCATCCCCGACTATTTCATTTGGGCAAGTCCCCCTCCCCTACCCCTCTTACATTTTACTGTTGTAGTTCCCCTCGTCACACAGGAGTGTATCACTATGCACCAAACTGTTAGAACAAACTAAGAAAATGTTAGGGGGGAAGTAGGCTGTGTCGAACTAGCATCCAATCCGGGAGGAGCCGCAATGCTATTGACTGCTTTATAACACGCAAGTCAGGATAAGTTCCAGCAGTGTTGGTCAGTTTGGCTAAAGTGTGACATCACTTCATTATTAACTAAAAATAGTTCACTATTTCAATGAAGTCAGCTGTTACAAATCACAACAGCTCTTAATTCAAACTAGACTACGAGTAGTCCCTCTTTCGCTTAGTCCGTCGTGTGTGACGCGAAAGAAAACCGCGAGAAAAAAATGGTCGCGCGATCGCGAAATCCTGGAGGCGAGGAGCGCACGAAAGGAGGGACTACCGCCTAAGCCCAAGAGTTTGAATTATGCGTTGCTCTCACAACGAAAAAATATGATTGGCTTATGTTAGGAGCGTTGACAACGTCTTGTCAACATTCGAGATACCTGAGACGTCTTGCAGGAATGTTTTGGAACCGGAGCAAATCGAAGCGGTACCAGAGCAAATCGAAACGTTGCAATCGAGCTCCGCAAGCCGTGATGTTCTTGCGAATCTGCCAACAGGCTTTGGAAAGATTTAAATTCATCTAGTGTTTGTTTGTTAAAGCTTTCTGCCTCCAACCCGACTGCGAGCGTGTTAGTGATTTCGCTGCTCAACAACATCGTCTAAGTCAGGGACTATAAATTCACTGAGCTTGGCCTTTTTCTGCCGTCCATTTGAAAGATTGAACCGGACTCTCACTTGAAACCGGACATTTACCTGAAATTTTCCGCTGCTATCGGGAAACATTTCACCGCAGTTGGATGATCTCCTATGTGTAATGTATAATGTATCATGTAAATTCTAGGTTGAAACTCTGTTGAAATTTTCGCAATAACTTTTAGACGCAGCGAAAATCGTTACAAAAGGCCTCTTTCGCCGTCATCTTTTTAAAACTTCTTTGGCAGTTTCGCTGAACGAACACTGACGGCATATGTTTTTGCCTGGCTACTTGAAGAGTAGAGTAGAGCAATTTTATTCAGATCTCCTGGGGCTGTTGATAACAGGCGATAATAAAAGGACGTCAAGATGAGAAATCCTACACCGAGAAATCACTCGGCCGTGAAAGGGCAAACTCTTGGGCTTAGGCGGTAGTCCCTCCTTTCGAGCGCTCCTAGGCCCCAGGATTTCGCGCGGCCATTTTTTTCTAGCGAATTTCTTTCGCGTCACGCACGACGGACTAAGCGACAGAGGGACTACTCGTAGTCTAAATTCAAACTGGCCAGTGATTTTCACCGTTCAAAGAAAAAAATCGATATCAAATTCCTTCTTAATGAGTCACAATATTTCATTAAGTACTTTTGAGATAGTTTGGGTTTTAGTCAAACGTTTTCAACTGTAATGATTGCGTCTTGTATTCCCATTACGTGTCTTCTTACATTTGCCATAAGATGGTAAGGAGAAATGAGGCTTTCATCACAGGCGCAGATAAAAAGGAAAGATTTAAGAGGATGGATAAGATGTCATTGCCATGTAAAAATTACAGTCCATAATGACATAAGTAGTTTTGATCATAACAGACTGCCAAGAAGCATTTTTCCTGCCGTGGGAGATCGACACGTGGCGCGCGAACTGGCTCACGAGGGACGCGCGACTCGCAGATAATCGCGAGTCTTCGCGAGTCCGTAAGTTGAAACCATTGCTTGAAGTTCTGACCAACACACCCTAACAAAATGAGCTGTCCATCGTTTGCGCGTGAACAAAACAAATGAAGTCTATTCAGAGAGAAAGGAATTGATATACAAACTCCAAAGCAGAAGTCTTTATTTCTGATCAATGTTTTACCGACATCTGATCAACGAGCTTAAGGCGGAGTGCCTCAGGGTCACCTTCTTAGTAATCAGTATGCAAGACAAAATGACAAAGGCTCTTAAAGAAACGTTCCATGATTGGTTTGAACAAGCGAAAAGATTAGCATAATAAACAGCCACGATTCCAAGAAGAGCTAAAAAAAGACAGTAACAAGACTTCATTGTTTCGAGTTGAGTTCCGCGGAAACCTTGCTTTACTCGCTTGTTTCTGAACACGACATGGATATCAAAACGTTGCTCCGTAATCTTCGTGAAGAAGTGTCTTGCTCGGTGTGTTCCGACATATTTACCGATCCAAAAAATTTGCCATGCTTACACAGTTTCTGTCTGCACTGCTCGAAACAACGGCATAGCACGAGCCATGGCCGCGACACCATCAGATGCCCGAATTGTCAAGCCGTTAGCAGAGTACCTGAAAGTGGCGATCTGAAAGATCTTCCAACCAGTCTTTATCTGAATGGCTTGATTGATGTGCTGGCAATCAAAGAGTGCAGAAGTAGTCAAGTAAGATGTGGGAACTGCGAGAAGAAAAGCTTCGAGACTTCTTATTTCACTGTCAAGAGTGCGTAACTGCACACAACATCATGCGAAGCAATAAAGATCACCGTGTTCTGGCGCTGAAAGACTCTCAAGACAAGGACTATGAGGATGTGCTAAAGCGACCTGTGTTCTGTACAAAGCAACGGCACGAGAACGAAGAGCTAAAGTAATTTTGTAAGAACTGTGAAATGGCAGTTTGCCAATCTTGTGTTTTGATAGATCATCCTGGTCATGCTTTGGAGCACATAGAAGACGAAGCTCAAAGACGGAAGATTGAAATCAAATCAATGATTGAAACACAGAAGCGTAATTTACAAGCAAAGCTGACTGCTGTTGGTAAACTTGATGAAGACTATGCGAAGATCATATAACGAGGCTAAGAGGTGAAGAGGGACGTGTAGAGAACTGGAACTAGTTATTATAGAACGATAGGGGACTGGCACTAGAAAAAGAAGAATGTAATCCAAGATAGCGTGAAACGCTACGAGTGCGTATTAAAAAGTTAGATGCTCTGTTGTAATTTGTCGTTTGTTGGGCGTGTGGACTAACAAAATTGGCGACCCTGCCAGGACCTAAAACTCAAGGACAATGAAGGACAGTAGGAACCGCTCGTTTCGAACGATTTTGGTATGTTTTTGAGCTTATCTGTGTTTTCTTGGCGACCACGTGCTTTGTAAGTTGCCCGCCATATTTGTCAACCCGTGTGGAGAAGAGCGAAGGACACACTATGGCCGAAGACCTTCAACTTGAAATACAGTCTAACATTTATGCCGCGGATTGGAGTTCACTCGAGCGAATTGCAGAGTTCTTAAAAGTCGGAATTGAAGGGAAAAGCAAACTATTCGTGGCGAAACTTATCGTTCAGCAACTCGAGGAAGGAATTGGCAAGTTAAAAGAAGCCGAAGTTGTTCCTTACCTTGAAGGTGTGAAAAAGTTGTTGACAGAAAAACCATCTTCTGGCATCAAGGAAGAAGGTAAGAGTGGAAAGATTGTTCAAAGTGATTCCAAACCTCCCACTATAGCGAAGGAAGACTCGGTCCAAAAACTCTTGGCAACCAGCGCTTTACGTAGACAATTTAAGATCAGTGGTCAAATCGGGGAGCCTGAGCAGAAAGATAAAATTAGCTTCTCCTCACTGGCGCGTCAAATTCAAACGGGGTTGGCCCAGGGTTATGCTGAAAATGAAATTGTTGATGGTGTTATTCGTTCGATCACACCTGGTATGGTGCTTAGAAGTTACCTGGAAACTTACAAAGACCTAACATTGGATCGGTTAAAGAAAATTCTCCGTAGCCACTATGGTGCGAAGAATACATCAGAACTCTATCAAACACTAGCATCATTATGTCAGAGCCCAAAAGAATCACCTCAGGTGTTTTTGATGAATGCCCTAGATCTGAGGCAGCAGATTCTGTTTGCATGTAGTGAAGAAGATGATGACACATCCCTACATTATGACTCTGGGCACGTACAGCGTCTGTTTCTTCGAACAGTAGAAACTGGTTTGCAGGATGAAAGTATTCGTGCTAAGATTCACCCATTCCTGAAGGACCCCAATGTATCAGATGAAGTGTTAATGCAACAGATGAGTATGGCAGCCTCAGCAGAAAAGGAGAGGGACAAAAAGCTAAGGAACAATAGCAAGACCAAACCACCAGCGTTATCAGTATCTGCAGTATCTTCTGATGACTCACCTAACGGAAAGGAAGAAAACAAGAAAAACACCCCTCAGAATGATCTTCTAACAGCTATCAGTGCAATCAGGTCAGAAGTTGAGGCATTGAAAAGTGAGGTCAGAAAGAAGAGCACCGACCAAAGTGTACCCCATGGGAAGTGGCCGGAGAGAAGAAGACCACCTTTGTGTTCAAGCTGCCTTGAAAACAAGAAGGAGTATTGCAATCACTGTTTTAAGTGTGGGAGCGACTCTCATTTTGCAACAGGGTGTAGGAAGCAGTTAAACAGGAATCGACTGCTTCCGCGAGACGGGAAACAGTCGTAAATCCACCCAAGTCTCACCAATGTAACAACTGCTGTAAAACTGGAGTTGAGCATGGACAGCTTAAGAGATGTAGTCAGTGTCGAAGTGTATGGTATTGTTCCGCAGAATGTCAGAAAGGACACTGGTCTGAACACAAGGTGTTGTGCCAAGCAATAAGTCATCTCTCTGAGGCAAGTACGAGTAAGTCTAAAGATTTTGTAGACCCAGCCTGTGTTAGCCATTTAACTCCAAGTGAACATGCCAAAGTTATTGGCCTTGTTGGTAAGAAGTGTATGGTAAAGTGCTTCCTCAATGACTGTGAATGTGACTTGCTATGGGACACTGGTGCCCAGGTATCCATAATATCAGTCGAATTGCTTCAGCAACACCTAGGACAAGTAGCTATTAGACAGTTGTCAGAGCTCCTGGATGCGAATCTAAATTTAACAGCAGTAAATGGGACTAAGGTACCCTACGTTGGGTGGGTGGAAGTCAGAGTGAAGTTAACCTCTCTCAGCAGTGATAGTAGTCAAGAAGAAATGTTAGTGCCTTTCCTTGTAACATCAGAAATGTTAGACTGTCCTATTCTGGGATACAATGTCATTGAACAGCTGGTAAGCCAGGACCAGAATCCCAGGCCAATTATTTACAAGAGTTTCCCTGGAAAAGATAAGGCAAAATTAGATGCCTTGGTAAACTTCATTCAGAGTTCAAGTTCAGATGCCATTTGTAAACTGAGAACTGGAAGAAAAAATGTGGTCATACCTAAGGATAGCACAGTTGCTGTCAGTTGTCGTGCAAATGCAGGACCTGTGTACAAGCAAACACCAGTGTTGTTTGAGCCAGACAAACTAGTACAGTTATTGCCAGAGGGCTTGGAAGTTAATGAGACTTTGTTGAACATCAAACCAGGAAAATCATCCCGTGTACAAGTTGCTGTGTACAATGGTACAGATCATGTCATCACGCTTAAGAGCCGCACCTCGTTAGGAGTTCTTCAGACAGTGAAATCGGTGACTGCGGCAGACGTGAGGCCGAGTGAATGCAGTATCCGGACCGACCAACAACATCTAAGGGAGCACGAGCCTCAAGGGCCGACAAGACCAACTCCTTCTGGGCAACAAGATGGAGAAAGCAAAAACCATCTCCCGGCAGTTAACCTTAGTGGCTTAAACCAAGATCAGCGAATTGTAGCTGAGAAAATGCTGAGGGAAGAGTATGAGTCATTCTCATCCAGTGAAGAAGATATTGGTTGCATGCCTGATCTGGAAATGGAGATTAACTTGAAGGATAGCCAGCCAGTGCAGAAGAAGTACACGTCAATCCCTCGACCGTTGTACCCAGAGGTGAAACAGTACATTGAAGACCTTCTGAACCAGAATTTCATCACTGAATCTAAGTCTCCATATTCCTCTCCAGTTGTCTGTGTCCGAAAGAAAGATGGGTCTCTGAGACTATGCATCGACTACCGAGAACTTAACCGCAGGACTATTGCTGACAGACATCCTATCCCTAGAGTCCAAGAAACCCTGTATAGTCTTGATGGAAATAGTTGGTTCAGTGTTCTCGATCAGGGTAAGGCATACCACCAGAGGTTTGTGAGCAAGGAGAGCAGAGCAGCCACAGCATTCATTACACCATGGGGGCTGTACGAATTGATAAGGATCTCATTTGGATTGATGAATGCGCCTGCCAATTTCCAGTGGTGTATGGAACGGTGCTTGGGTGAACTGAGGGACAAAGTGGCCATACCATACCTTGATGACATCATAGTATTTAGCAGGACATTTGAAGAACATGTTGAGCACCTGAGAACCGTGTTAAGAAAGTTGCGTGAACATGGAGTGAAGTTGAAGCCGCGTAAATGTAGTTTGTTTGAACGTGAGGTCCAGTTTCTAGGAAGAGTTGTGTCAGGGGATGGTTACCGGATGGACCCAGGGTGTGTTAAGGCTATCGAGAAGTTAAAGGAAGTGTCACCTAGAACTGTTGGTGAAGTCAGACAGCTTGCCGGAATATTAAGTTACTATCGAAGGTACATTAAGAACTTTGCCAGAATTGCAAAACCAATTTATGATCTCTTAACTAGCACTGGGTAGGATGGTCAACCACCCTCAAAGACACCAACCTGTTGGGGTAGGGAACAGCAACTCGCCCTTCAAGAGTTAGTGAGACACCTCAGTCATTCACCTGTTATGGCTTACCCAGATTTCTCAAAACCATTCACTCTACAAACTGATGCAAGTAAAGACGGTCTTGGGGCAGTGTTGTACCAAAACCATGATGGGGTCACGAGCACTGTCACCAGCTGAAAAGAAGTACCACCTTCATGCAGGCAAGCTTGAGTTTCTGGCTCTAAAATGGGCAGTGGCTGACCATTTCCGTGATTACCTTTATTACTCTCCAAAGTTTACTGTTTTCACGGATAACAACCCTTTACATACATTCTAACATCAGCAAAGCTCAATGCCACAGGTTTGCGGTGGATTAATGAATTGGCCGATTTCCTCTTTGAAATCAAGTATCGACCAGGAAAAGCCAATGCGGATGCTGACACCCTGTCCCGAATGCCAGTCAGCTTTGAGAACTATATGGAAAGTTGTTCAGAAGTAGCTAGTCAAGATGTTCTGGATGCTGTCACTTCCTCAATCCGTGACACTAACACTGTTCAGACCGCTTGGTTGTCATCACTTATAGCAGTGCCTGATATCTTAAAGGAAGAGTGTGTTAACATTCCAACTATGCTACCTAGTGAACTTATCGCAGCTCAACAAGAAGATCCCACAATCGGTCGTGTTTTGCACTTTATGCAAGTCGGAAGCCGTCCGACCTATCAGGAGAGACAGGAAGAGTCAGCTATTGTACGACAGCTCTTACATGAATGGAACAAACTGCTCATTGCTGAAGATGGAATTCTTTGCCACAAATCTGGATCTAGAGACCGAATGGTCTTACCCAAGAAATACCACAGAAGGGTGTATGAAGAACTACACGAAAACATGGGGCACCTGGGTACAGACAGAGTAGTGGAACTAGCTAGAGAACGTTTCTATTGGCCGTTTATGAGGGCAGACATTACCCATTATGTCACGAAAGTGCGCCATTGCCTAAAGCAACGAAAACCTGGGACTCACGTTAATGCACCACTTCAACCTATTGTTTCTACAGCACCTTTCCAACTTGTTTCCATGGATTTTGTTCATCTCGAACCAAGCTCGGGCGGAAACCAGTACATATTGGTGATCATGGATCACTACACCAGATTTGCTCAAGCGTATGCTACCCGTGATAAGTCTGCGAAGACTGCTGCTGATAAATTATATAATGACTTTATCATGAGATTTGGATTCCCAGAAACCATCCATCATGACCAGGGTGGAGAGTTCGAAAACAAGCTCTTCTACAACCTTGAGAAACTCAGTGGGATTAAACATTTACGGACAACACCGTATCACCCGCAGGGTAATGGGCAGGTCGAAAGGTTCAACCGGACGCTTTTATCCATGCTGAGAGCCTTACCGGAGAAACAGAAATCCCGCTGGCGTGACCATCTCAATAAGGTAGTTCATGCATACAACTGTACCCGGCATGACTCTACTGGATTTTCACCTTTCTATCTACTGTTTGGTAGAAACCCGAGACTACCTATTGACTTAATGTTTGGCTTGAAACCTCCAGAGGGATTTTCTACATATCCTGAATATGTCAGAAATTGGCGACGAGCAATGAAAGAAGCTTATGATTTGGCCTCTGCCCATGCAAAGAAAAGTGCAGACGTGGGGAAACAACGGTATGACAAGAAAGTCAGACACACTGCGCTGTGTGAAGGAGATCGTGTTCTTGTACGAAACATGACTGAGCGTGGTGGCCCGGGAAAGTTACGACCTTACTGGGAGCAAGAAATCTATCTGGTAACTCAGAAGTGGAAGGATATGCCAGTTTATGAAGTAAAGCCAGAGAGTGGAAATGGAAAGTCAAAAGTTCTCCATCGCAACATGCTATTACCATGTTCTTACTTGCCAGTTGAGACCCCACTTAAGTCATCAAAGAGTCGCCGTACAGTATCTAGGAGGGCCAACAGACAGCAGGCTTCACAAGAGGAGACAACCGGAACTACTGATGAGGACATTCTTAGCCTCACACCTGATAAGCTCCAAGAACTTTACCAGTCTACAAGAAATCAATGTGAGGATCATTGTGGCATTGTTCCAGAGTCACATGTAGTTGAAGAGGACATTGACCCTTGTCAAGTTGATAGCCCAGACTAAGAGGGAGAAGAAGAAGACCCAGAGCAACCAGTTGGTACAGTAGATGATGAGGCTGCAGATAGCTTACCCCTTAGACAGTCACAACGTATGAGCAGACCACCTCTTAGGATGACCCTCCTTTCAAACCAGTTCTACAGCAGGAGATCAAGGCGTCAGAGTATCGTACCCACAGCAGTTGTGGCAACCTGCCACAGTATCATGGATGCTACAACCTGTTCTGCAGCCCTATAGCTATTTTGCACCTTTTCCAGTATCATCACAGCCGATGTACCCTGTGCATATGTGGTGTTATTAGCAGACCCTTAGAAATTAACGTGAGAAGAAAGGAACTGATTTGCACCTATTGAGGCTACGTTCATCCTAGATAAGACTGTTAAATGTTTCCTTTTGGTATTGTATAATTTCGTACAATGTTTTGTTTGTGTGTAGAGGTTCAATCTCCTTTCATTAAGAGAATTTTTTTTTTCTCTATCTCGGAATATTCTTTGTACAAGGAAGTCAAATCGTGTTAGAGATAAAGGCGTTAGGCATTGGAAAGTAATATTGCCCCAAAGATAGAACAGTGACACCTGAGTGCAACCTACGCTGTTTTTCTGGCCTGATCAACCAGAATACTTTTGTTCACCCCAGGATGAGATACAAGTGTACAAAGAACTGTTATATGAGATAACCTAGAAGAGACTATTGTCTATTCGTTCATGTTGAGGACAACATCTTTTTCCAGAGAGGGCAAAATGTAGAGAACTGGAACTAGTTATTATAGAACGATAGGGGACTGGCACTAGAAAAAGAAGAATGTAATCCAAGATGGCGAGAAACGCTACGAGTGCGTATTAAAAAGTTAGATGCTCTGTTGTAATTTGTCGTTGTTGGGCGTGTGGACTAACAGACGTTCAGAGGACTGTTGGCAATTTAATTGCCAATATTGAAGCGAAGAAGCAAACTATTTTTGCAGCAGTGGAAGACCAAACAAAGAAATCACTCGAAAGTCTAACAACGCAAAAGACCGAGATTGAGCATCAAATAGAGGTGATCAAATCATCGTTGGATAAAGCTGAGAAAGTTTTGACACGAAGTGCAAACGCTGAAGTCGCTCAAGTGAAAAAGTCATTACAAACAATCTTGGAGGGAGTTGATCAAACTACTAAGCCAACTGAGCGTGACCTGAAAGATCTTCCGACGTTGGATTTCGTGCCAAATCCAAAGGTGTTGAAAACTGTCAACACCGAAGAAATTGGAACACTGAAAATACTGCAGCAAACTGAAGCTAGTCAGTCTGTCGCTGAGGGCAAAGGACTTGAAGAAGGAACTGTTGGAGTTGAAGCACAGTTTGTTCTGACCACAAGAAACGCAGAGGGAGAGCAGTGTTACAATAAACATGACCGTGTAACGGTAGAGATCTGGGACGAAGAAGGACGAGAATGCGCAACGGAAGTGCGAATAAATGACAACAAGAAGATCTGTTAGATCTTATAACCGCGCTTTTAAAATTTAAGTGTTTGCTTAGCACTACAGTCAAAACGCACTGCACATTCCAAAGCAGTTCTTGATGATTCTTTTGTTACTGTAGACATCACATCACTTGATCAACAGACTCTATCACTGCATTGTCAGTCGTAGCCGTTGTGAAATCTCCGATGAAGTAATGATCTTAATCTGGAACTTTCTTTGGGATATGTATGGACATGAACGATATAAACGATACGATAATAACACTATTAACAACAGCTTTCTTTCTTAAAAGTCACGATTAAATTTAATTGGTGTTTTCCACTAGTAAAGGGCTAGCAAAGTAGTCACACGAGTCACATAATTCAAGACTTCCGTTATCCTTGGCTATCTTTAGTACGGTGGTTATTTCCCTACCAATGACGTAATCGTTGCATGTTCTGCCATGGTCTTTGCTTGGCTTGCAAATATTTAATTTTCCTTCCGATCTATGAGCTCGCTGCGATGAAACAGCCAAAGAATTTACTTCATTTGCCTAATCCACAAGAAATACTAGCAAAACTACAAATAAATTAATGACCGTCGCTTCTGCCGAAATAACCTTGCAAAGTAAACGCGATCTTATTTGTCACCTACGGAAAGTGAAAGCTGCAACGTCAACGCATTCGATGGCTGACGTAATACTTTTTTTAGCGTGGTTATTATTTTTTTAATCCAACGCTTCGATAAAACCAAAAGAAAATATATTTTACCCACATCAAAGAAAACAATATCCGTAAAATTGTCCGTGTATTAATGTTTTAAGAGCTTTTGGCGAACAAACCACACGTTGCGAGACTCGAAATTTGTCCGAGCGGAGGTCTGCGTCTGGTCACCGACAAAAAAAAAAAACAGAAGATCTGTTAGGTCTTATAACTGCGCTTTTAAAATTTAACTGTTTGCTTACCACTACAGTCGCAACGCAGTGCACATTCCAAAGCAGTCCTTGATGATTCTTTTGTTACTGTAGACATCACATCACTTGATCAACACAAACTCTATTATTGCACCATCAGTCGTAGCCGTTGTGAAATCTCCGATGACGTAATGATCTTAATCTGGAACTTTCTTCGGGATGTGTATGGGGATGAACGATATGAACGATACGATAATAACACTATTAACAACAGCTTTCTTTCGATCTTATTCGTCAGGTAGCGAAAGTGAAAGCTGCAACATCAGCGCATTCCATGGCTGACGTAACGCCTTTTTTTAGCGTATTTATTATTTCCCTTCGAATCCAACGCTTCAATAAAACCAAAAGAAAATATATTTTAACCAAAGTAAAGAAAACAATATCCGTAACATTGTCCTTGTATTAATGTTTCAACAGCTTTTGGCGAGTAAACATCACAGGTTGCGTCATTCAAAATTTGGCCGAGTGGAAGTTTGGGTCTGGTCACCGACAAAACTAAAAAAAAAACAAATATAAAAAAAAAATAAAATAAACCACGGGCAAACCATGAACCGCGCTCGGCCCATGGCCGCGCGGTTAAAAAAATAAACCACGGGTAGAACATGAAACGCGCTCGGCCCATGGCCGCGCGGTTAAAAAAAATAAAGCTCGGGTAGAACATGAACTGCGCTCGGCCCATGGCCGCGCGGTTAATAAGGATGGAAGCTACAAAATCACCTATTCACCCAAAGATCAAGGCAGATACAGAGTGACCGTGAAGGTAAACGGGAAACACGTTCTTGATAGTCCTTTTTCTATTGATGTGAAATTATCTCATTCAAGACTTGCTTTTTCTTTTGGAAAAGAAGGTTCGTCTGTCGGAATGTTTAAGCATCCCTGGGGGGTGGCAGTGAATGCCAGGGACGAGATAGCTGTAACTGATAGTTTGAACCAGAGTTCAAGCCTTTGATAGTGATGGGAAATACTTAAGATCTTTTTTTCGGGAAGGTAAGAAAGTGGGCGAATTTAAGGATCCAGCGGGAATAACTTTTCATAAAAATGGAAATATTTTCGTAGTAGACCAGAGTAACCATAGGATCCAGATTTTCAGTGGGAAGGGTGAATACGTGGGTATGTTTGGTGGAAAAGGAAGCCTTGATAGTCAGCTTTCGGATCCTTGAGGTTTATCTGTAGACAGAGATGGAAATATCATTGTTGCTGATACAGGCAACAAACTGATTAAGATCTTTTCTCCTGATGGCAAGTTTCTAACGAAGATAGGTGGGCAGGGTTCTTTTACTTTTCCTATCCACTGTGTTCAGTGTGATAGATATCTCATAGTGTCAGACCGAGACGAACATTGTCTTGAAGTTTACGACAGGAATGGAAACTTTCAGTACAAGTTTGGAAAGCAGGGTGGAGGGGACGGAGAGTTAACTTAGCCCCGTTGTTTGATTAAAAATTTATTTTAACGGGTGGAACGGGTGGGTGGGTGACAAAAACAAATGCGTCTCTTGCAGATGGATGGGATGAATAACTACATCTATTAAGTTGTATTGTCTGAATTAGTTTTTAGGAAAAGAAACCGTTTGTTTGTTTGCTCTACAACTGCGTACATTAATTAGTAGAGTCACTAGCAATTCAAAATAAGAAAGTAATAAAACCACTTTTTTAATTAATTGCTTAATTCTTAATTTAAAGAAACATATCGTTTCTAAAATGATTCCTATATTCTGACATTTAATTATCTTTATGATGTTTTTATAGCAAGTTTGTTTTAGGGATTAGCAGGTTATTGACGGTCAGTCATGTACTGGAAAATATGTAGTATAATGAAAATTGCTTCAATGAACTTACTGAGTCACTATTAGCCTTAAAGTTTGTATTTTCCTTATACTCAATAACAGTATTTGTTAGCTACAGTGCTACAGTTAAACCCCACTTTACGAATGACCGCTTAATACGGACACCTGGAGATGAAGGAAATTGATTTTAGCTCTTAGCTCCAACATCTTCTGTTAACTTGACCAGCTTAAGAGAGACGCCTGGATTATATCAACACTTAGAGTGCTCCCGACGTTGTCTGAGAAAACGGGGTTCGACTTTATCTGTAGGTTAATATATATTTTTAAAGTTTACATCCCTAGCTTTGGTTTATTGGAACTTTAGAGTTAGCTGCTTTAATGGTAAAACGTTTTATAGAAAGAGCTGTTAGCAATGATGAACAATGGTGAATAGCTTTGGACATAAAATAATTGTAAAACACTACGAGATTCATGAGGATCTGAAATCATGGACCCCTGCCGATGTTCTACGGTTGAACCGTAGAACATCGGCAGGGGTCCTAGTTAGTAGTATAGGGGAGCGGTTTGAGACCCAACCAATCAGAGCGCGTTATTTGGGACACGTGACGCGTCTGGACCAATCAGCGTGCAGGATTTTCGGCTCAGGTCAGCGGTTGCACTAATGCTTTTTAGCGAGGTCTGGGGCGAGCTCGGTCAAAAGGGGACCGCGCGGGGTTGGACGCCAGGACGTGAGGGGCTGGGGACCGGAAGTGACGACAGACCACGTGATCCGTTTTCAAATTTTTTATTTACAATTCTAGTAAATGATTGACATTATCCATGTCGGTATTGTCGATGTGGGCTCGGGTGTATCCGTAAGGATACGAGAGGAAAGTGTCGGGATCCACGACGCGTTTGTCGAAGACGACTTTGTATCGTTTGGTTTCTTCGACCGTTTCTAATGTTTTGGTTTGAACATTGCGTTTAATCTTGTGTGGATTGTGTACGCTGATTTCCCGTGGTTCTTCGCGGGGTTCGGTGACTTCCTGGATGACGTTTTCTTTTAACAGGTCAAAGTTCAATTGGGCTTGCCCACGTGTGTTGAGGGTGAAACCGCGTACCTTGCATTCGACTTTACCGTCGTTGGTTCGGTAACCGTAATTCTTGGGGCCAGCGGCCGCAAACTCCACGATGTGAGTACCTGGTTTCAATTCGCTGGTGAATTGACCGAGATGATCGCCTAAGGGTGGCATGGGTTGCCCTTCTCGATGCGAGAAGATGATGGAATCCGTGTCGAAGTACAGGACTTGTTGGGGTTGGAGTCGACTGAGTCCTTCTCGGTAGAGTTTGAGTCTGGCCCAGCAGGTGGTGAAGCAGGCCACGAAAATGTTGATGTTGACTTGAACGGCTTCTTCGTCTTGAACGTGTTTGTACACCAATTCGATCATCTCATCGTTCATGACACGAAGGGTTTGAATTTCTTGACTGTCATCAATCAGGAGGGTGTGAAGCCTGGCGTGGGACGAAATGGCTTCGACTTGACTCTTGTTCCCTTGTTGCCCGTACTTGCCCCAGAAGCTGTTGAGCATCATTTTGGCCAGAGACCGCCGACCGGGATTTTTTTGAATTTGGTCGACCTCGAGTTGAATGCCTTCTTTGGCCAGGTAGTCGTCGAGGTACTGCTGACGTTTGGTCGCATCGTCACCCACCCAATCGGGCCAGCCGCTGGCTTCTTGCTTGATCTTGAGAAAGGTGTTCACGTAGGAAGAGAACAAGTCGTTGGAATTGCGTGGGAAGTGCCAAATTTCGTAAACGTATTGGATAATGTACCCTTGATGAAGGGCTTCTTGCAATTCTGGGGTGGGCCACGTACCCACCAGGCATCGCTCTTGCTCGTTGTGGACGCAGCGATGACTGCGTTCGGTCAACGGTTTGGGTTGCTCGGTTTCCATGCACGTTCTGCACAGTGGAAAGGTGAGTTTACCCCCACTGCGGTGGGGTAAGACGGGATGATACAACCCAAAGGGTGGTAGGATCTTGCATTTGACCAGACCAAAGTAACTGGAGATGTCGGTGCCTTCGGGTTGACTGATGATGGCAGGATGACCCACGGGGTAGGGACAGTTTTTGTTGGTCCAGGGGTAGAGGGAGGTGAAATCCAGGTACTGCACCGTTTCTCCCTGTTCCACTTGATGGTAAAGTTTGATGGCATTGGTGCGACCGCCGTAGAACGCGTCTCTGGGTTTGAGTCTGGGGACCAGGTCGAAAGATTTGACCAGGCTCCGCAGGTATTCATCCTCTTGTTTGAGTTGGTTCCATTCGCATTGCCACATGACCACGACATGGTAGCCCGCGGCCAAGAGACTCGCTTCTTTGAGTTGAGTGGCTTCGTAAACGTCGCGCATGGTCTGATCGCACATTTTGTGACGCGTGCGGTCGCGGTCCGGGTAACACTTGGGACACCCGTGCCAGAAGCAACCGTGAAATTCATACACGGTACGAGTGACTTCATCGTACCCGTCCACGAAGAAGGTTTTGTCTCCGCGTAGGATCACGTGTTCCCCTCCGTTAAGGGCGTGTCGAATGTGGCGATCGGGTTGTCGGTTCATGTAGGTCAACCATTCCAGGGACGCGAGGGAATGCAGTTTGCCTTGCCTATGCCATCCACTGATGGGTTCCGAAGCGAGGGTGCGTTCTGGCATGTGTTTGGTGCGGTAGAAGAGATTGCAGGCGGAGGCGATGGTGAGACAGCGTTGGAGAGGATTGAAGCCGCTGATGGCTTCGAATTCTTGGCAGAACACTTCGCAGGCCCCTTTGAGGAGCAGTACGTCGGATTCGCAGTAGGCCACGAGTTCAGCTTGGAAATCGAAGATCAAGTCGGGCTCGGCGAGTTGTTGAGCATACCAGCGTTCGAACTCTTGGGCGCGTTCAGTGGACATGCCTTGGGGGTCGTAATGGTCTTTGTCGGGTAGAGGTCCCACGTAATCCTGATGGTCGGGGGTGTTGAAGAAATGGGGGAAGAACCCTTTCTTTTGTTCAACCAGTCCGAAGGCTTTGGGAAAATTGGCCAGTGGCATTTGAAAGAAGCAGAGAGAATCTTTGAAAACAATGTCTCCTGCATTGATGGACAAAGACATAATCTTGGCGCCGTTGACCACTTGTTCGGGCACCACGTATTGTTGGTAGAGTTCATTCAGTATCAAGTAAGAATCGAACCCTTGGGAATTGTGGGCTAGGACGGTGAGGGTACAATCCTGCGCCAAAGCTCTCAGCCAATCCAGGAAATCTCGAATGCAGGTGGTGCCTTCAAAGTGAAAGAGTTCCTGGCAGTTGGAGGTGGCGGCGCACACTAGGTTGGGGACGTGGACACCCGTGTCTTGCATGGTTTCGCTGTCCCAGTAGACGAAGAGATGGTCTTTGGTCTGTACGCTCTGCGAACCGTCCGCTTTGCGTTTTCTGGATTTCAGTAATTTGCGCTTTTCTTCTAACTTGGTGGGATTCTGAATGAAGCATTGGTGTTGGTAGAGATTGTGATACTCCTTGCAGGAGGGACATTCGGCGGTGCCGCACACGTGACGCGTTTCCATTTCGCGAGGTCGGAGTAATCTGTTGCACCGAGGACACTTGCGTAGGGAACTGCAGACATTTTTAATTTTTTTGGCGGCATTGGCTTTGGTGCCGTCCATCTTGGAGTAAGTGTGATGATTAGACAAGCACTGTTCTCCGAAGAAGGCGCGGTGACAACGAGGGCAGGTGTGTGTGGTGTCGCTGGCGCGACGATAATCTTCACACTGGGTTTGACAGCAGGCGGGACATTTCTTACCGCGGCAGGGGTGATGATGGATGTCATCGGTCTGGTAGCTTTTCTCGCACTCGATGCAAAAGTTATTTTGTCCTATGAAGGCGGAAATGGAATTGCAACCGTGGTAATGGTCACCCACTTTGATGAGGATGACTCGTTTCTCACGTGGTGGACCTTTGAAAATGATTTGATAATTATGATCCAGGGAAAGCACCACGATCTGATAATCGGTGAGATGGCGTTGGAAGGTGTGGAGTTCGGTGATGCCGCAAGGTCCTTCGGGGACACCCGCAGCTTGATGGAGTGCCTTGGCCTTTCTGGCTTGAGCGGGTTTACCTCGTCGTAGGTTGACGTAGTGGGGATGTCGACTGCCTAGGTCGCAGTAGGCTTGCATGGTGACCAGGGCCCTTGCACAACAGAGTTCATCGTCATTGTTGATTTGGATGACGCACTTTTTGAGATCAAGTAGCTTGTCGAGGGCTAAGCTGGCTTTGCGAAGCCGCTGTTTCCCGCTACCTCGTCCGGGATCTCGGATATGTGAAATGTGTAACGAGAAGGTGTCATCCAATCGGAACTGTTCGTTGGAGTTTAACATCTTGGAAATTTGTTGCATGATTTCTTGGGCTCTGAGATCATTATCCATCCATTCTCGGACACGCATGCGAGCTGAGTGATAAGAGTGTCTCAATCGGTTGGAATTGATGTTGATGAGAAAGTGATCGTTGCGATCGACTTCGGGATCTTGGATGATTTGGTCTCGTATGGCGCGTTGGAGGGCTCGTTCGATTTGACGCGGTAAGATTTGTCGTTGGTTGGTGGAGAGAGGAGCAGCACCACCGCGTTGCATTAACCGTCCCACGTAATTTCGGTGTCGGACGCCTAAATGGCGAACGCGTCGGTCCAAGTGAGGCGTTAAGAGAAAATCAAAGCCTTGTTCAATGTCATCCAAATGTTGGGCTAAGAGGGCGTTGTCTTCTTCATCGTCCAGGTCGAAATCGTCTCTCGGGAAGCGAAACATGGTGAGACTGATGGGAGGAGCAAAGTCACATTGGTTTTAATGGTGTGAGTCCACCAATAGTAAAAAAGTACTTTTTCAACACGTGAAAAATTGCCCCGACCAGGAATCGAACCTGAGTCTTCGCGGCCACAACGCGACGTCTTCACCACTAGACCATCGAAGCATGAGCGGTAGGGAACCACGTTTTATAGAGTAGTGGTTCCCGCTTTTTTTAATGACGTAGGAGTGGGGGGGTACCCCCCATCCCCCCTCTGGTGACGTCACGTCACGTGTCTTGATTCCGCGTGTATAAAAATGGGACGCCTTGGCGGTGGTGATTCGACTGATGAAGCTGGAAGTGAGTATACCATTGGCGAAGCTTACTTTGGAGGTGGACCTATTTGCGCTGACTGTGATTGGTATTGTGGTGATTGAAGTTTGTCACCATTTAAAGAAATAGGTGAGTTTGATGAAGCTTGAAGTGACTTTGTCATTTGTGAAGATTACTTTGGAGTTGGATTTGGAATTGCTGTTGCTGATTTTTGCGATTGTTTTCATCGGAGTGGTTTTGATTCATACAAGTGGAGTGAATTGCAAAAATGAATACCTTGAATCGATGCCGTCGTAAGATGACTACTTTGACTCAGTGGGTGAATGAGTGGAAGGAGCGTGAGAAAGAAAATAGCGCGAGTTTGTTATACAATGACTTGCGTAATCTGTCTCGTTTCATTGGTGCGGTGCTACGTGACATTGACTGTTTGTTCTCGGAGGAGCAGTTAGGCTTTTTGAGGGAGATGCATTTGAAAGAGTTGCGAATGAATGTGAACCGTGCTCTTAAAGGCTATAAACATTTGTTTTTTAGCTATGACCAGTCATTGGGATTATTTACCACCTGAAATTCAAACGTACATTATTGATTTGAAGCTGCGACAGGAGCGATTGGATGTCTTGACGTCAGCACGAAAGGGATTGTGCGAAGAAATGAAATTGTACCATTATTTGAAAGAGAAGTGGAGAATAGGTCATTTGAGATGTGAGGCTCACTATTGTCGTTTATGTAAGGCTTTTCATTCGAGAGTGTACGGACAATTTCGCGAATATAGGGTGTTGTTAGGTTACTCTTTGAAACAAGCGGCAAGTAACGTGACGTCAGCCAGACGTAAGATGTTGAATGAACCTGCTTTTGTTGTGTTGTAGAATGACAAGTTATTGGGATTATTTACCACCAGAAATTCAAGCGTACATTCTCGATTTGAGACTGCGACAGGAACGAATGGACAGCGTGTCGAACCAACAAAAAGAGTTGTGTGAAATGATTCGAATGTATCATCGCGTCAAACGTGATTGGGGTCTGGGTCACGTGCGATGTCAACCTTTTCGGTGTTTTATTTGTAATGAAGTGAATTGGTTGAACGCTAAGACTTTATCACTCACAGACTTTGTCTATCACGAAAAAGTGTATGGGTATTATAACGGTCGAACGGTCTTAATGGGTAATTGTTTGCAACAAGTGTACATGCAAGAAGTCAAACAAAATTTATCCCTCTTTTTTCCTTAGACAATGGATATCAAGACCAAAGTGAAATTAAGTCAAGAAGTTGAAAGTTACTGGGATTTGTTACCCTGGCACATTGTCTCTAAAATTATGAACTTGAAAATCAGACAAGAGTATTTGGACGAGATTGAGAAAGAAAAAAGAAAGAAATTGTGTGAGGAGATTAGGAAGTTTTATGAATTGAAAGTAAGATGGGCGATAGGCTCTGTTATGTGTAAACCTTCAATGATGACATGTGGATGCATGGATGCTAAATGGTATGGTAATTATGTGGATTTACAAGGTAAACGGAGAAGGGCCTTTTTGGCGTTTAATTTGAATCAGGCCTTTGAACGTTCTGATCATATCAAATCATTTTTATTTCATAGTTGATAGTTGATAGGGCGTCTTCCCACCAGGGGAATGGACACATGTCCCACTTGTAAAAAAAGGTTAAAATGGTTATTAAAATGTTTTTTGCAGAACAAAATGGCTGCCTTTAATCCTGTGGATCATTCGATCCAATGTGTAGTGTGCTCCAGTTCTGAGATGAAAGACGGTGAAAAGCTCTTCATGTTGGAATGTTGCAAAGAGGGGGTGCATAACTCCTGTCTAGCGAGACCACCCAACGGAACGCACTTGGTGTGTCCCAAATGTCGCATTGAGACCTGTGCCCATAATCAAATCGTACAGAAGGATCACTTCACGGAGAAGGACATGGATCTCGTGGATCTGTGTTTCCTGAAACATCAAGTGGTCTCGCGCATTCCCATGACCCAACAAGAGATCCATCAACTACGCGTGGCTAGTAACGTGCCCGGGTTGAACGCCCTACGCCACGTCAGTCATCGCGTCTTTTTGACGGGTCTGGTCTTTTGGGTGCCTCTGAAGAAAAGCGTGTTCTGCGAGTGGGAGGATGTGGCGGCTCGCTTGTCCCTGGGTCTGACCTACAACAACCTCTCTGAGATGCGTTCCCGCTACGATCTGCGCGTGGAGAGGGATCAGAAAGGGGATGCCTTTCACCACTTTTTGGATCACTTGCTGGAGTGTGCCATCCAGGATGAGAAAGTGGTCGGTCGGACTTGTCTGGTCAAGACCTGTCGCTGCCCCCTGTGCCCAGAGTGTCAAGGCTTTGCCTCTATCTTTGGGAAGGAGCGTACGTCCAACATAGTGGCCCTTGCCAACCGCAGTTATTTTTACGAGCGCGTGGAGAAAGGGATCTACAATAATTTCAGGATGATTTATAATCGTGCTCATAAGAAGAAACCATAAGTCAAAACACATGTATCTTTTAATTTCAACATGATTCAATAAAGTTACAGTTTCAAACGTTTCTTGGCTTGCATGATGCGTTTCACCACCCTTTCCGTCATGGTCTTCCTACCGGGTAACCTGTCAATGGCCTTGATCATCTTGGTGTCAGCCTTCCACTTGTCCTGCAGATTCTTGGCACGACTGTAATCGATGTCGTGTTGTTTGGCGAGTCGGTCCAAACGATTGATGCCAGGATCTCCTCGGGCCAGTCGTTTTTTCAGTTTGGTGCCCGGTCCCATATACTGATAGCCTGGCCAATGAAATTCGATCCCCGTCTTGCCCAACAGTTTCTGAATGTCTAAACCGTAACCGCGTTGCTTTTTGCGAGTCCTGGTCCTGTTGGCTCTAGTTCTTGCCATAGCTGAGACGTCGTTTGCTGGGGTTTTTCCACTCTTCCCAAGGCTTCAGGCGTTCGGCCGCTGTGGGTTTGCGCTTCTTAGGTTTCTTGGCGACTTTCTTGGGACTGTAACCACCCTCGTCGTCGTCGTCTTCAATTGATTTAGGATCCAGACCGATGCTCTTTAAAAAGCCTTTCTTGGCTCCGCTCAACACGCTTTTTTTCAAACCACCCGATTTAGGCTTCTTAGCGCTGGACGTGGGTCGCGGTATGCGACTCGGTCCAGCACTGGAGGCAGCCTTTTTCACAGTCTTGGGTGTTTCGGGTAAGAGTCGACGGGGTTTGATCCCAGACGGACCCGCGGGTGTGACTACTTCTTGCTTGATCCTGGCGGGGGTTTGACCTTTAATGACTTGTTTCAATAAGTTTTCCAATGGAGAGTCCAGGGCTTCTTCATCCGGTGCTGGACCACCCACGCCAGCCTTCGGGACACCTCCCGTACGAATACGTTTGGTCAATCGAGTCTGTTCACGCGCCAAGGGTTTGACCATCTTGACGGCAATCCCGTCAGGAATGGTGGGATTCCCCAAGATCAATTGTTTTTCTGCGGCCAATCGCCCTGCTTTGTTCAACAGGGCGCTTTGTGAAATCTGTCCTTTGTAGTAATCTTGCAAACGTTCGAATTCACTGACCGGTACCATCATGACCTCTTCCGTCATACTGCAACGCGGTTTCAAAACAGTCTTGCCAGTAACTTGCTTCTTGACGGGCTTTTTCCAATTTCAATTGCAGACTCTGGACGGTCTCGTTGGGTTTGGCACAGGTCTGGCAGGGAATGATCACGTCTTCCACGTCGTCTTGGACTCGTATGCAATCGTCACACCCGTGTCCGTATTTTAAAGCCAAATATTCCTGTTCGAGAGCTCTGTATTTTCGATGCTGACGCTCTTGAACGAGTTTGAGTTGTTCTTCCCTGCGATTGGCTTCTTGTAACAATCCAATGAGCTTGGTCATGTTGTCTTTGATCTCGGTTAGTTTTCGGTTCTCGCTCACGCGTTCAGGCACCACGTCGATGCCCTGCAAGGGGTAACCCTCAGCGTCTCGACCCGACATGTTCGTAACACTCATTCAAACCTCTCCAGAAGCCACTCCCTGTTTGAGCCAACAGATGTTGACGCCTCCTCTTCAGCGAATTTCTGCGCTTCCCCACTTCGCGCAACACGTTCTTATGGCGTTGAAGTTTTCGAAGCGTCTGAGGCTCGACGGGAATTCTCTTTTTCAACAGATTCAAGACCATTTCACTGACCGCGTTGATCTGGTCGGCGTTGGCATGTTCCAACATCTCTTGACGTTTGAAACGATTGGCTTCTTGGAGAATGCTGGTCAAGAACGGGCGTTGTCGCCGTAATCGATTCATCGTCTCTTTCTGAGTCGGTAGGAAGGGGTAAAGTCTTTTATGCCCTGAATCGACTCCACCACTTTGACACCCGCGGGAACACGGAACGGGGTCTTGCGTTTTTTCTTGACGGGTTTGAGGGTAGATTGAAAGGGTATTTTCCGAATGGCTCGTTCCAACTTGGGTCTGTGCTTTTGAACCTGTTTGTCAAAAAGCTTGGTGAACCAGTTCGCCGCCCCGAACACTTTGTCTCCACCTCGTTGCAGTATCTTGGCTCGGGAGAGCCTGGACAGCTTACCTCGGCGTCTTGTCATGGTTTTTGAATGGGGGTTGGAGTCAAGACCCCGCTTTTATCATCTTAGCCAAGGGTGTCTTGACGGCTGGGATGCGTTTCAATAAACTCAAGAGGGTGGTTCTACGATTGAAACAGATGGGTTTTTTCTTGGCTTTCTTTCTACGAGTCTTGGTGAATTTGCTCACATCTCCAAACTTGTCTTCGTACCAATGCCTCTTTTTCATTCTTCTTTTCCTATCTTCTTTGGCTGAAAGGGTGGGAGCTCTCTTGCGTTTCCTGCGCGTGGTGACAGTGGTCGGTAATTCACCGGTGTCAAGGACAGCCATTGGAGCCGGTTGAAGAGCGACTCTTCTGGCGGGTACTGCTTGTTTTTTTCGGACCATGTTGAAAGCACTCGGTTGAGGCGTTTTTTACCAGGTTTTCCGTAGCGTTTTTCCAAATCGGCTATGACGTTGTCCAAATAGCGATGCCCTCGAAACTGAAGATCCATGAGGTGTCATAGGTGTGGTGACGAATGACTTGGGGTTTTTCACTCATCGCTTTTTATAGAGCCAAGGTTGTTTGCGATGACGATAGCTGCTTTGAGCCGCACCGGTCAAACCCATGCGTTGGTAATCCTTACGCTTTCCCAATTTGTACCCCATTTTGGCTGCACTGGCAAAGATGTTGCCTCCGCCTTGTCGTTTCTTTCGCTTCTTCTTGGTGACGGCTTGCAAAGCTCGTTTGGCGCCGTAGCTGGCGGCACCGGAAGCTGCCCCTAAACCCACGGCTTTACCCAGGGCAATGCCGGCCGGCACGAGCGCAGCCAAAGGTAGGACACCGCCCTTCTGTTTCTTCTTACGACGTCGTCTTCTCATCATGAGCGCGAGCCCAGCGGTGGTGAGCATGGACGCAGGTAGGTTACCTCCCTTCTGTTTCATGGTGAACAATGAACCCTCATGGACTTGGATCGTCTAATTTATGCTCTTTTTGGTAAGGAATGTAACGAAATTTCAGGTCATACTGTTTGACGTAGGTGTCCTTGATGGGTTGGGTCAAATCCGTGATGGTGTCGTCTATGGTTTGCAATTTCACCAGGAAGCCTTCGAACTCGTCCAAGGGAAAGCCGCGCACGTAGGTTCTCAATTCGATCAAGGTCTTTTCATGGGCAGTGAACGCAAAACGACTCATGTCCATCTTGATGGAAAAATTCTTGAAATCGTTCCAACCCTTGACCAAGGTCCCTAAAGCGGTCAAGATGGCCACGATGACATGTTGTTCCCAAAGCACACCGATGATCATGCTCAAGGCCATCATGAGTAAAGCCAGTCCATTGAGAAAACAGAACCACGTTTTGAAATGATAAAACATTTGTTTCCGATACCACCATTGTCGATGATAATATTTGTACAATCCATCCAATCGCGACAAGGATTCCTCTTCCACACTGTTTCTGTAAGCCCCGTTGAGTAAACTCACATCGATGGTCATGGTTAGTCAGTTCGAAACACTGCTCGAATTGCGGCTCACTTGGGGTCTTCCTCCGTCTTTGTAGGTGGTCGTGATGGTGTTGGTGGTGGTGATACCGGCGATACGTCGTCCTCGAGCCGTTTGTTGCTGATCGTTCAACAACATTTGCAATTGACGTTGTAAACTGTCTTGATCCATGCGTGATCTGGGGGTGGAAACAGCACTGCTTTCATCATCGTCATCATCGTCGTCGTCATCATCATCATCATCTCCACCACCACCGCCTCCAGCACCGCCTCTACCGCCTCTACCACCTCTACCACCTCTACCACCTCCACCACCTCTACCACCTCGACCCCGTCTGGGTTGCTTGCCACCACGTCCCCGTCTGGGTTGCTTGCCACCCCTGGTAGCCGGTCTCTTGAATCCAACAGTTCCCACGGTGAACGTACGAGCCAGATACCCCCGTCCAGGCGGTGTCGGAGCTCGTCCGGGTACGTCTCGACGCGTATCCAGACCCGAAGGCCCCGCTCGGGCTGGGGGAGGACTCGCCCCAACGCCTGCGACACTCCCTGTGGGGCGGGGACTACGTCGCGGCGTACTGCTAGCCACGGGTCCTGCGGTGCCTGCGCCAGCAGGGGGTGTATTCCGTAGGGGTGACCTAGTGGTCGTACCCACGCCCGGACTCAAACTTTGAATGTACTGACTCAAAAAGTCGTCGTTGTAAGCGTAGCTCAAGTCGATGTCCTCCAGCGGTGAAAGAGGGGAAGGTAAAGCTTGAGCGATGAGACTGGGCGAGGTGCCCACGCCAGCTGGAGAGGTGCTCATTGTAGAAGGTCGGTGTATTTCTTTTCTCGAGCCACCAATCTTCGTGCCAACAACAGTTTGTATTGAATGTGATCGGTCAAATTCTCTTGGTTATATGCGTTTAACACGGTTTGTACCTCGCGTGTACCGCTGCACTGCAAGATTTGTCTCATGGGTTCGCACTCGACATTGCGCTCATGCATGTAGTCCAATTGATTTTTGCAAATCGCTAGGAATCGCGGGAACCACTCGACTTCACTGCGCAGCATCTTCACTTCAACTGATGCATTCGCATGCAGCCCTCTTCTTTTAGTAGATGACTGAGAATCCGCTCATCGTCGCGGCTTTTAGGGTGTAAATCCAACAAGAGATAGCCAAACGGACGGTCGGTGACCTTTCGAAAGGTCTCTTGCACATCCTGCCATCGCGACGGAAAGGCTTGCAACAATAAATTTCGCATCCCCAGTTGATCTCGAGGGTTCTTGAATCCCACGATGTAATGGGCATTTCTAGAGATGCTCTTGGAAAATTTACCGGGTGGAAACATGTCTTGCGATAAATAGATCACTGTGATGTTGCGATGGTGGGAATCTTTGGTGAAGAGATCCAAGACCCGTTTGTCGTTCCCTCCTTCTTCCATCAAATCGTCCATCACCAGTAAGCCGCCCTTGGGAAACCAGATGGGTAAGAGATCCGAGTCGGGAATGCCGTGCTGGAATTTCACGCCATACGCTTTCAGGGGTTTGAATCCGTCTTGCCAGGAACCGTAACAGTAATAAATGCTATTGGGTGGGGTCTCGAACAGATCGAGATTGTCCATCAATAATTGGGTGGTGAACACCGTTTTCCCCGATCCCGACGGACCCACTACCATCATGCTGGAAGGCGTGTTGAATCGAAAGGCTTGACGTCGTTCCATGGTTGAGTCCCATATGGATGAGACAAAAGGAGTGCGTTTCATATATAAACCGCATGGGTCCCTTATGGAAAAGCGTGAGGTCCGGATAGACAGGTTTATCTGTCCTGGGCGCGGGAGTTAACACGCACTTGTCTTGACACTTGACTTCACATTTTTTATTACAATAAATGTCTTACACCGCAACGAGATGTACACGTGTCTTGCTCGTAATCACATCGGCAGACTTGCTCCCAATTTAACTCTTTATGTATCAATTTTTTTAACATTTGTCCCACTTTATGATCGTTTTGTACGTAATCGTGTGGACTGAAACGACGTAGAAACGTGTTCATGTCATGTCCTTTGGATCGATCGATCAAAAACATCAACGCGTAATCGCCGCAACTCTGACTGTACAGCGATTGCAAACTCTTGCCGTTGTGGACATTGAACTTCCAATGGTGATCCAACCACCTCTGTAAAGGTTCCGTGGTCAGGTAGGTGTCCAAGGGTAGTGCGTAACTGTCCATGATCTCGCAAACGTTATTACACGTCCATAGCGCAATCCAATGCCGACCCGGTTGGCCTTGAGGGTCCGTGTTGACAATGTAACCCACGGGTCCTTTCTTCTGGGGTTTCTCGGGTAAACGATCGCAAGGCACCGTACCGTAAAAATAGGGTTTCAAACTGGGTTGACTCCTAGCCAACACGTCCAACTGCACATTGTTCAAACTGACTTTTTCCATTACACTTGGTACACGTCGTATTGCACGGTCTTGTTGCTATTGATCTCCAAGAGATTTTCAAATTCGGCGTAGAGGATGGCCGTGACGTTGGCACCTTGATCGGCTCCAAAGTCGAACACCAACCGCAACTCACCGCTCAGCTTGGGGTTCAACACTGGACTGTTGAGGCAACCGTTGGCGGCGTTCTCAAATACAAACAGCGTGCATCCTTTCCCTCGTCCCCAATCTTTGGCTCTCACCATGTTTCCTTTACTCTTGCACAAACTTCCCGTGGCTTGTAGAAATTGTCTATAGCCTCTCATGTCTCTGCTTCCATTGGTATGGAGCAATTCCAAGACTTCATAGGGATAGGCTTCTCCTCTCACCAATTGTTTGATGCTGGTCAGATTAAATTGCTGGAAGGTGAAGGGATACTCATCGTCGGCCCCGTTGAAGGCTGTGGAAGCCACCAATCCCACCACCAGCATGTTGGGTAGCCGGTTCTGGAACGGATTGGTGATTTCATAGTGTAACTCGTTTTGCGTGATGTTGTAGGTCCGGATCTCGCTTCTGACCGTGGGATAGCTTACCACATTTCTTCCACTACCCATATCATTCATCAATTCTCGGTAGACAGACGGGTTAAGTCTGACTTGGCAAAGATACAGTTTCACTTTGATGTCTCGTGAATCCATACGGAAGGCCACAGCACCCTCCATTTTCCAACTCCACACAGCCGGTGAATTGAAGTACATCTGAATCCCAATCTGCACATTGGGTATCAAGAGTTTGCTGAGGTGAAACACTTCAATGTGGGGAACGAAACTGTAAACGCGCGTCTGACTGTCCGTGCCAGTGGCTTGGGCTCGGAGTTCACGCACCAGGTCTTGTCTATCCGGGGGTAAAGCTCTGAAATCGGCATGTGCCAGATTCAGTTGAGTGGCTGTCAAAGTATCGGGCACATCGACCTGATTGAACCAGCCTTGAGGTCTCAAAATGGTGTCTCCATCGTCTCTGTCAAAATTCAGTAAGGTTTCGATGTAGGCTTTGTAATGGTAGGTGTCCGTCTGAGGACTGATGAGCGTCCCATTGAGTCGCACACTGATCTGTTTGAACAGGGAGTGGGCAATGTTGTTGACCAAAAAGGTGTTTTCGGCGGCCACGGCATCACCTCCCGCTGCTTTCTGCAATTTCCATTCCAGTTCGAAGTAACTGCGTGACAAATCGATGTAATCTTCTTGAGGATCGATCTGAAAATCGATGGGGTTGATGCCCGTGGTGAAAGGATGTACGGGTACCATCCGATAACTCGAGATACTCAGATCCGTGGGCGGCACCCGAAACAAATTCAACATGGGGTTCTTGACCCCCGCCGAACCAGGGAGAGGGACAATGTCCGTCATCGTCGTCGTTTAGGTCCTCGTCGGTGTCTTCTCTTGAGAGCGCTCCGCACCCAAGTGGGGTCTAGACCTCGTCTGCGGTGGGGTAAGAAGGTACCCCCTTTTTGTAGTCTTCTGCCTCGCGTCAACTCACTGACAATGGGTGGAATGCGTCGAACGCGTCTCGAATAAATGGGATTCATATTCATTTTCCAAAAATGTCGTCCAACTTGCGTTTGGCCGCTCGGTTGATTTCGCTCAAGGCTTTGCGTTTAATGGCTCGTCTCCCGCCGGACTTCACGCCTCGAATACCACCTGCAATGTTAGGTAATCCCATGGGTCCACCCTTTTTTAAACCTTGCCATCCTTCTCGTAAACTGGATCCCGAAAAGTCTCGCAAGAAACCTCGTCCCATTTGACCGTCGGGTTTGAAACGCGTCAAAGCGCCGCCTCTCATTCTTGTTTGAAGTGTAGCGTGACGATGGTATTGCCTGCTCCGAATTTCGTCAATTCCCCAGTGGTCTCCGCGACTTGTGTCTCGATAATGTCGATGTAATCTTTGCGTACCGGAATATATTGAACATGGAGGGGTTCAAAATACTGGAAGCCTTTGCCTTCTCGTTGGTAATTGACTTCTCGTAACAGATCCGTGACTTGATTCCCCACCACCCCGCTGGTCCCCACATCCGAATACACCATCAGCGAACGCGAGGTGGAGCCCGTCACGTTCTTGAACGAGGTGTTGAGGTTGATGAACCGCCAGTTAAGGAAGGTGGTCAACTTCACTCTCTTGCCATTTCCGTGCAATTCCCAATAGGGTTCACCTGTTCTGGGGTTGATGTCAGCGGCCGCTGGCACTTTCAGTTCTTCGGTGTTCAGTTCCATGGACAGATTGGGACCAATCTCCACATTACTACCATTCTTCTTGAACCATCCCATGTCAATACCCAGTTCCAGGTTGACATAGAATTGGGGGTAAGAATGACCATTGTAGAGCCTCCTGTGGATATCCGTGTTATCGAAGACAAAATCGTCGCCTTCGAATCGGAAATTCAACAGATTGCTTTTCTTGGTGGTTGGATCCGAGAAGAGGTAACCCGCTCGAAGCCTCTTTTCTATCACGGTTGTGTCAAAAAAGGTCTTGACGGTCTTCATGAACTCCACTCCTGTCAGATTCGACAAATCGTCCGCGCGAAGGTGTTCGGGCTTGAAATCACCCCCATCGATATTGTGTCGATTTAGCAATTGTATGGTGTCTCTCACATACCAATACCCTTCAAACATGACCTCGTCCCCTTGCAACAAGGGAGGGACTTGACTCTTGGGGTCTGGTAACGAGATACTGCTGAGACCCACTTTCCAATTGGCGCCTTCCATTTTCAAAGGATGAGGGAGTCGAATCTTGAAATGATTGGATTTGTTCTCGGGATACTCGGTCTTGCTACTGTGGCTCGGTAGACTCACGTAAAAATCCGTCATGTTTAAAATGCAAAGTGACCGTCGTCACTCCCTCAGGAAAGTTCACCAATGCTCCGTCGTTCTCGGCCACCTGCGTCTCGATAATGTCAAACACGTCGCTGCGCACCGGTAAATATTGGATGTGGTGGGGTTCAAAGGTCATGCGGTTCGGATCGTGCGGCACTTCTCTCAAGAGATCGGTGACTTGATTCCCCATGACGGTACTTTGCGCCACGTTGCAATAGACATACAGGGGAGTTCGAAGCGTCTCAGGGACAGTCACGTTACCACCATAGTGCTGATCGTAGAGCTCGTCCAGATAGTCGAAGCGCCAATTGCAGTAGGGACTGAGCTGTAAGGATCCATCGTCCGTGATGTTCCAAAAATTCGTGGAATGAGCGTTGCCTTGATCCTTCCAATCGAGTTTGAAAGTGGGTACCACATCGTCTTTGAAGTATTTAATCACGTGATGACTCAATTTGTAATCGGCAATGCCCGTCTTTTCCACCCACATGAGTTTCCTGACCAATTCAGGACCAAACCAGATTTTAGGACGCAATCGCACTGTGTCACTAGGATTTTCATTGAGGAAGGTATCGCTCTTGTCGATGATTAAGGAATCCCCTTCCCAACGAAAGACAACGTAGTACTTCTTCCCGTCAGGAGTGCGTAGACTTTCTTTTTCTTTTTCCATGAAGTGCGTCAGACGATCTTGGTAACGCGCCACCAAGTATTTCATGAGCGATTTCCCACTCGTGACTTTGACTCGGTCCTCGTGCAGATCAGACCCCTTGACGGTAAAAGTGTTACGGTAGGCATTAGGAATCCATCTACCATCGGACAAAAGTATGAAACTTTCCATACTCCATTTAAATTGTATCAGTATCTCATCGTCTTCGAAGAGGTGGGGTCGATGCGTCGACTGTTCATAACGTCGTAAAGGTGGGGGTGGGTAAGAAATACTGCTCAAACCCACTTTCCAGCCTTCCTCTTTCAATTGGATCTGGTAAGGCAAACGGTTCTTGAAACTGTTGGGATTATTGAAGGGGAATTCCGTGGTACTGGAACCGCTGATCAATTGGACGTAAAACTCCTTCATCTCGTCTTGACCAAGGCTCCTTTCTCAATCCACGTGTCGTATTTGTTTGGCCACCCTTTCCACCGAACCAAGACTTTATTCCCTTTGCGTTTGACGATCTTTTCCACACGAAACAGATCGTCGCTCTTCACCGTCACTTTCTGCAAATCCTGCGCGTAAAACGTACCACTCAAAGGCGTACCGTCCCACTCCTTGATCTTATAGGTAGGTATCACACCCGACACCACACGTGCCACCACAAACACTTCTTCGGTCCAACCGGGTAAATACCCTTTCTTGAACAGGCGGTATTTCTTATTCAATCGCACCCGATCCCCCACTTTCAACTCGGGCCGTACGCGTTTGGCTTGCAGACGATCCGCGTACAGCGTCTTCCACACTTGCTCTTCGTTCCCCAGGTCGACTTTCTCGGGTGCCATCTTGATACTGCGGTGGTAGGAACGGTTGTATCCCGTCACCAAATCCTTCAAGACGGGTAAATAACTGAACGTGTTCTTGATCGTAAAATAGCGGTACATGCGTTTCTTCAACGTGCGATTGAATCGTTCGATCACACTGGCTTTGGTATCGCCGCTGGTGGAAAAATGACGAATGTCTTTTCGCGTCATCAAGGCTTGAAAGGTCCTGTTGTAAAATTCTTTCCCGTCGTCGGTCTGCAACTTGCGAGGGATCCGACCCCCACTGCGTTTCAAAATTTTTTCGAAGGCGGCTGTCACGTCCTTACCCGTCTTGGACTTGACCGGTTCCACCCAAGCGTACTTGGACAACACGTCCAACACCGTCAACAGGTACTTGTACCCTCGATTCGATTTGGCAATGTTCCCCACTTCGATGAGATCCGCCACCCATTGTTCGTCCATACCGTAGACCATGACCGGTACCGTACGAAAACGACGGCGGGTGGGTTTGTGAAGCGTGTAGCCCAAACTGGCTTCCAACCGCTGGCGTACCGGTCCAATGGGTAAGCCTCGGGCTTTGGCGAAACGCGTCACGCCACCCAGACTTCCCGGGACACTGGGATCCTCGTAGGCCCGCAGCAAATTGGCATACCGATCCACCTTCTTCTTTTTCTTACTCATAATGTCGACAATCGACACAGCGCTTGTCTAATCAGCTCGGGGTGTTTTCGTCTTATGATAGAGTACCAGACGAGTGACAGGGGTTGTCGTTTCAACCACAATATGAAGACCACGAAACGCCAGACGTTCTCTTCGACATGCGTCTCCAAAAACACCTGTTCGGGGTCAAACGCCATCAACGAAGGAATGGGATCGTTCCTTTCATACTGGGCATATAAAAGCTCGCAGCGCTCGCACAGACTATACCACGCACTCGCCATGCTGACCAAAAATGATTTTTTATTTTTCACATGACTGTTCTTATACAAAAAAGGACTAAACCAGGATTCGAACCTGGGACCTTTGGGTTATGAGCCCAACGCGCTAACCACTACACCATTTAGTCATCCTCGTTCATCAAACAGTGATTCAAACTATTTACTAGGTCTCTCTCCGTCATCAGTTCCACCAGTAAGTCCTCCATTTTTTCAATCAGTTCTCTGAAATACGAAGGCGTCCCCAATGAAATCGGGCGGTTCAGTTTGTCGCTCAGTCTCACAGCGATATCTCGGGCGTAGGTCAGGGGCTCCACCATCTTCTTGATCTTCTGTCTCATCATGAAGGTCAAACAAGACGTGGCCATCAGACAGAACCGGTTCTTCATTCGGGTCGGGGGAACGATGGCTGGCACAAAACGAATGACATCCAATTCCTTGATGTAGACCATGGAGTACCAATCGATGGTGAATAGAAAGGTTCGACGCACTTGAGATTTCAGTAAAGGGAGAATCTGCCATCCCCATTCAGGACGTCGACGGAGGAGTTCAGGAATGGTCCACTCGTGCTCGGGTTTACCGTAAAACAAAATGTCAAACACCAACATATCATGGACCCCTTCGTCTTCATCGAGGCAACCCAAAGGCGAGACCTGAAAGCCGCACACCGACCCGATCAATTCCACGATCTCGTTGCTGTTACTGTACAACACGGTCAACATCTCGAATCAAATGATCGAAGCACTGCCACGCAAAGTTTTATAGTAAAAAAACGCCAAACGCTCATTGGTCAATAGCACAACACACCACCCAACGTACTGAATCACGAGGTAAACCAGTGTTCGTTGTCCATGGCTCTCATGAAGGTGTCAAGGGTCGCTTTCTCGTCGCCAGTCGCCTTCCACTCTTTCCACCCTGTTCGCAAACCATCCACCAGCTTAGGCAACTTGACGCGACTTCCCGCGGCATCCATCTTGTCTGCCACTTTCAAAATACCTCCAGACAAAACGCCACGGTACTTATCCATCTTGGTCCCTATTGCAACGGCTTCCTCCAACATGATGGTATCAATGGTCTTTTTGATCAACAAAAGCAAAGCATCAGTTTCTTCTTTCTTCTCTTCTTTATTCTCTTCTTCCATCTCCATCTTCACAACCGGGATCTTGGTAGGTGGTTTGGTTTTCCTCCTTTTCTTCAAGGTGGTCTTGTCTTCAACAAGGGGAGTCTCTTCGCTGCAATCCATCGTGTCAAATGAACTCCCAACAGCCAAGCGCATTTTTTATACACCCAGACCCGTCCATCAAGTAAAATTACTTTCGTGATGGAAACGTACTGCGCACGTGATGGGAAAAGTACGGACCACGTCATGGGAAAGTACTGGCTCTTGATTGGTCCAAAGTAGAACCCATAAATACAAGGATAGTCTTTGATTTCCCATCAGTCGCGATTAAGCATCGGAAGCAAATGGAGCCACCGCCAACCAGTCCAGAGGAATCCCCCACGCGCTATAGGTTACCAGACCAGGAGGAAGAGGGTAAAGGTTTGGTCGATTATAGTCTCAATCCTCATTCGCCCGCCAAATATCCCCTTCGTACCAAGAAGAGAAAGAAAACGGACAAAAATAAGAAGAACAAGAAACTCAAACAGGAACCAGGTAAACGAGTTCATTTCCATACTAAAGTCACGGTCAAACTCATTCAGGATAAAAGGCACTACTCCATGCAAGAAGTAGCATTAAGCTGCGAAGATGATTATCCCTTAAGAAACAGTGACTTCGCTTTAAAACGACAAGAACAAAAACTCATCCTCAAACTTCAACACCAACGTCGCCCTTTCGGTCCTAGACGTAGGCGTATACTCGAGCGGTTAGAAAAAGAAAATAACTTGTCCTCTGTTTCTCAGACACAGACAAACTCCCCGCCATCCACACCTTCTGGGAAGTCAAAGAAGAAGACAAGCCCAACGAATTTGATCCCGACGCTTTCCTCGATGGTATGCAACAAGCCTGGAACTACAGGAACCCTTCACCACCCCACACCCTTCCTTGCCCTAGACACCCCAAGCAAGAATTAAAGAAGCGGGAGACCACCACGGCCTACGGACCTTGGTCCTATTACAAATGCCCTGTGCCCGAATGTTTTGCTTGTGTAGGCACTGACAACATCCAATGTTATGTGACTTCAGGCCAACGTATGTTGAACGACTACTATGTCCAACTACCCGTGGAAAAAATGAAATGCTATTGTGAAAGACCTCTCATCATGAGCATGTCCAAATCAAAAAAGAACCCGGGCAAGTTTTACTTCAGGTGTGTCAGGCGCCAATGCGACCTCTTTCAATGGGCTGATGAATATCCTCAAAACAAGGTCAGAATCTGGCTAGAAGAGGGTCGAAAAGTTTGGTTGGAACCCCACTCCCTTCAACCCACCATACCAAGTCTACATCCACTTGAATTGAAGTGGCCCAGAGCTGATTTGAGCCCGCGGACCAAGTTCAACCTAGACCGACTACTCCGAGAGAACTCACCCCGACGATTTCATGACCAGTACCTCTACGACGAATTCACCCCCAAAGAACGTTTGTACCTGGAACAAAGAGGTTTACCTCCTCCATCTATAACAGACAGCGCATAAAAAAATTCATTCAGTTTCAAACATGGAAGGGTGTCAGCACAAACTTTGCTTCATTTTGGATTTAGAAGGTTTTTTCATCAACAAGACCTTTCAAGTCAGAGAACTGGGTTATTACACTTGGAACCGAGAACATGGTAGACACGCCTTCAGCATCCCCATCCCTTACAAAGCATTGAGCGACAAAGACAAACGAACCGTGCATTTCGTGATAAAGAAGATCCACGGATTGAGCTATCAACCCCTCAAGGCTGAATACTACCACAAACCCGAAGAACTCAAAGACATTGTCCTGAACCTCTACGCCAGGTACAAACAAGGGCAGAGAACCGTGGTGGGTTACAAGGGAGGACACGTGGAAAAACATTTGTTAAAGGCACTGAACATTCCCTCGATCGATCTCGAAACATTGGGTTGTCCCAAATACGACAAACTCAGACACATTATTTCAAACGAACGTTTATTACCTAGTTGTGGATTTCACACAGATGAGAGCATACATCATTGTCCAGTCACAGAATGTCACGCTTTCTGGTTTTGGTTGACAAACATTGTTCAATAAAAAAAAGTTTTTTTCACACATTTTGTCTCTTTCAAAATTGACTGATGTACTCAAACAACTTGTCCATGCCTGCCAGCCGCACTTCCATGTCTTCTTTGGCCTTCTGTCTCTCTACACTATTGCCATATTCCTCATCAATCTTGATCAAACGCCCTCGACACTTTTGCAATCTCAGGATCACCCTCACTATAAGCTTCATCTTTCTATTTAACAATTCCCGCGCATCCTCAGTCCTAGCGCGTCGCCTCTTGGATTGCACGCGTTCCCACTCGTCACTTAAATGTTCCAACGTCATGTCCACTTCTGCCACGATGGTGAGGAAACCTCGCGTAATCGTCATTTTGAAACAAAACCAAGCATCGCGCGCCCTCCTCTTTTAATACTCACCTCCACCAATCAACGCCTTTCTCATGACGTCACCAGAGGGGGGATGGGGGGTACCCCCCTCTACCGGACCCATAAAAAATCACATGACCCGCTCCTATTTAAAAGAAGCGAGCCATAGACCATGCTGTAATTATCATGGCTTCCCGACAAAGTCTACGATTGCAAGGTATGGGACCCGAACTCTCTCCGTTCAAAGATGCCTGCTTCATCTGTTTATTGGAATTAGACATCCAATCCATCACACGTTGTCGCGTCATGTCCTGTTGCGGCAAATTCTTGCACAAACGCTGCTTCAAAAAGGCCAACGAGCGAAGCTTCCAATGCGGTCATTGTCGTCGTCCCTGCCTCGAGGATAGTAACGACACCGTCAGCGTTGATGATGATGATCTCCGAGCCAACGAACAGTTGGCGGTCAGTCCCGACAATCCACCGATTTGGAGGTTACCCGCAGAACTCGAAGGTATCACGCCCTTGGAACATGCCCGAAATGCTATCGCTGATACACGAGCCAGCGCCATGGCTCACAACATTCACCAAGAAGGGAGCAGCTCCTGGGACACGCTACCTTTTCGCATTGATCCTCTTGTGTGGTACGTCTTCTGGGTCCAACTGGATTGGTTCATCTCCACTTCGCCCGATGGTAGAAACCCCATGTTCATTCACGCCTCCGTCAACACCCCCAACGAGCCCACCCCAGAAGTCAGAAAAACCTTTTACCAATTGATCAACAGAATCATTCCCGGCGCCGTGTATTGCTGTCTGCAGGAAGTCGTGCACCGAGAACACTTTACTCACATTGCCGACTACGAACGGGAAGGACGAAGGTACGCTTTTGACAGAAACGAAGTCACCGTCACGAACATTCGTATCACGCGATTTTGGTCACCCGAATACTACCCAGACGCACCCTACACCAGCGGATTAACCTGGACACAATCTGGATTGTAAACAAATAAAATTTGAAAACGGATCACGTGGTCTGTCGTCACTTCCGCTCCCCAGCCCCTCACGTCCTGGCGTCCAACCCCGCGCGGTCCCCTTTTGACCGAGCTCGCCCCAGACCTCGCTAAAAAGCATTAGTGCAACCGCTGACCTGAGCCGAAAATCCTGCACGCTGATTGGTCCAGACGCGTCACGTGTCCCAAATAACGCGCTCTGATTGGTTGGGTCTCAAACCGCTCCCCTATACTACTCTAGTTTATTCGACACGTAGCTTAACAGTGGGAATGAAATTCTTTGACGCCTCTTCGCAAGAGACGTGTTAAGAAATCAATTTAATCAGACCGCGATCTGACAACAGAAACACGAACCCGTCAAGTTGATCGAATGAATACAGGCTCAGAAACAAGGGCACAAACAGACATTTTCATTTTTCTCATTTATCTGCGAAGACAAAACACTGAGATTATTCAGCGGATAAATTGAAAAACCGGCCGCTTCAGATGCCGGTAAATGTATTTGTTAATAGAGGACGCTTCTTCGCTGTAAACAAAACAACACGGTGTCCTTGGGCATCGCAGGAATTAAATTCGGTGTTCAATTAATGTTTGATTGGTCAGGAGTGAGTTTTTTTGCAATCGCTTTTTTCCATGCAAAACAACTCGCAAAATATGGCACACGAACCGCTCGAAATAAAGTAAGAACAAGAATTTCAACAGGTATTTTTACCAAGTATAACGGCGTACTATTCTATTCACAAATTTAAACAATAGCCTTTAAATCTGGCCGGAACTCTGGGTAGACTGATCACTTAATGGACATTACAAACCTTTCTAAAGCGGTAAATACTGCTCCTACGGCTCAGTCCCCTTTCACCAGTTAAGATCTCTGGTGCGAAGATTTGTACGGAGTTTCTTAGTTTCGACAGCAAGAGATTTTCGTTTGGAGAAGTGACGAAATCATAAGTTTGGCTCTACTTGTTCTTAGATCTACGTGACATGTCCCCTTTGTTAAAAGGAATCTAAAATAAGGAAGTCATTAGAGAAACATTTCGACACAAAGCAACCTGGAAATGATACACCAAGCAGAACTGAGTTTTCGTTACCAAATAAAACAGCTCCGAAAGTTCATCCTCGCCTTCTAAAAGAGCATGATCTGCAGTATTTGGAACGGCTGACAGAAATAGCGTAGGGAATCGGCTTTACGCACAATCCCAATGCTCCCGGTAAGTACTTTTAAGTACTTGAATTGTGCCGCAAATTTTTAGAAAATTGCCGCACAATGAGTTGACACCATCACGTTCTAATTACCAGGGCCGAGAAATGTAGAACTTTTAAATTATCTTGACAAAGAGACAGTCAACATGGTCAAGCGCGAGGTGAGCAAAAAGCGCGAGTTGCGTGTGATGATATAAGAAAAAAGAGGGACTGTCAAGCCTCGTATCCCCTTTAAGTCGCTTGCACTCGAACGAGAAAAGGGTCGTCTCCTCAACTGTGAGGTCGTGCTGCCCTGGAAGCTACAAAGAAAAAGAAAAGTACAAAGCAAACCTCTCTTCACTCTCTGAAATAATAATTGGTGAGAAGGGCAAGGTAGAGAAACTTGGGAGTGTTGCGAACTAATAAATTATGGTGTCCCGTGTTGGACACTTTCACTTATGGATACTAACTGTGGGACTCTACGTTGGAAAAGTACATCGTCAGACAGCATAAAAGATATTAAAGGGACTAATGGTACACTAATCTCTCAGTTCCCTGGATTTTTCTTCTGCTCAGCTCAGATAAATCACATTTAATAATAACAACTGTATTTCATTATTCCAGGCAAACTATTAAGAATGGCTGACTGTTAGGATCGAGAAACGCCGGTCAACGTCCCATTTGGCAAATCGCTCATATTTTGCCCAAAGATACCCTAAAGTGACCTAATTCTAAAAATCATATTTAAAGGTTCCAGCGAATTTTTATTTTTCAGAAATTCGCGAAAATTTGAAAGCGCGGTCAAAGTGCGGTTTTTGGTGTAATAAAATGACCGAAACAAGGTGCGAGGACGAAGCGCTGCTAAAGTCTTAAAATAATTTCAATTGACTTCAAACTTCACACAAATGTGGAACAACCACTCTAATTTATTCCTCGTTTTAAACTAATCTCAGAGATGTCGATATAGTGGTTTTCCGAATCATTTTAAAAACACCTATGAAGCGTGTGAAAAATAACGGCAAAATATAGGTCATGTTTAACAGCATCAAAATGCATCTGGTACCTCACTTTCCGATTATTTTACTTTACAGCCTTAAAATATCATTATTAAGCATATACTATGCCAAGTTTCATGCTCGAACTCGCAGTAGTTCCCTTTGAGAAAAACGAAAATCTATGTCAATGTGTTGGGCGCAAATAACACAATCATTATACACGAACAAGAGACAAATCAATTTCAACGGTGAAAGTAAAAGGCTGTCATTAATTAAAATCCCGTCAATTCACTGCTATCAGTAGAAACATAATGTCCACTACATAAACACTGTTTTTAGACGTTTTAGGAACATTGCGCGTTAACTTTCTTTGATTTCCTGTCCGCCGTCATGTCTAGTTTGTCATCGCGTGTATTTCGTGTAAACAACACTGTGAATGGTTGTCATAACAAACGCAAGAGATTTCCTGGAACATTAATATTTCGATTCAGCAAAACGCTTTAAGTTCGTTAAGACACAATAATGGGCCAACTTGGAATGCTGTTTAGCATTAAGGACGTTAAAGGACTGTAAATTAATCGAGTTGAAATATCTTGAAGCAAATCAAAATCAAGCCCTTATTCTAATTTGGTAAACAGCCGATCTCTGTTCAAGTTCAAGAAGTCGAGAGGTTAATCCGGCAATGTATCACCGGTGCAACAACAAAATCAAACCGAGGTCATCAAAAGTGTAAGTTTAAAAGTGTAGTGGCAAGTTTCAAATAAATTTCGCCTATACAAATTGGAAGCAAGAAGTGAAACGGTCTGACCCGAAACAAATAAACAAAGTATTAATACGACTAATTTAATCCGAAAATGTTACAGAAAACATACCTAAAAGCCGTCGATTCCCCTCAATACCACTCCACATTGCCTTAAAGAGCCCAAGCTTTCTGCTGTAAGAATCATGGGCCTCATGAATCTGTTTTTACTATATCGGCAACCATGCTTCGGGGCTGATATTCGAGACTTAGTAAAAGTTGTCACACAACCGTACGAGCAGCCCAATCACGCTTTCACTGCTCTTGCGCAAATGTTCAACATTTCGCGATTTACATAAACGGATTACAAGTTTAAAGTAGTGACAGTAGATTGAAATGTGCTTTTTAAAGCTGTCCTACCCAGGAGCAATTATTTGTTGTTCTTGAATGGCTCTTAGGTGTACCTACAGTCCGGCGGAGAGGGGGGAGGGGGTATTCCGGGAAAGGTCGGATATCAGTATGCCGTGGAAGATTAAGTGGTCTCCAACTCTTAACGCCAACACTGAAACACCAGATGATTCTCGAAGTATCACAGGGATCACTAAGCTAAATAATTTTGAGTTTAGCTCCGCTGAGTCAATTACCTGTTGGCGAGCATATTGCATTGACCGTGGACAGGTGGGAAAACAGTTCAAGCGGAAAAGCCCGTTGCACATTGTAATTTAGCGTTGTCCAACACGCAATCGGTCTGGTTGTAATGCTAATCGTATTTGATAAAATCTCAAGTTTTCTTTCGACACATACTGGGGTGGCATACTACTAGATGGGCGTGGCAGGGAGCCACGAGTCAAGTCAGTCAACTCCCAAAGCTTAACAGAAGAGTGATAGTGAACCACTGGTGGAGGGACTGCAGATTGTCCCCACGCTTTACCCTGATAGGCCTCTGTGTTATTCTAATGAACTGATGCTGTTATAATGATACTATCATGATGTAGCTTTATGATCATGCTAATGGTTAAGGTTTCTTTTGCTATTTAGTCAGACATCGCTCTTTCTGTATTTCTGCTGAAAGCATCGTTCTCTGAAGGAGACTTAAGGTCATTTTCTAAAAAGGTACGAACACTGCAACCTTAACATCAGTGCCATTGTCAACGGGTGTGACCGAGGAAGCGTCTGCTGATGTTTCCCTGGATAGAGGATAGAAACTATGTACGGCAGGGATGTATTAATGTCTTCAAGGCGGCTGCATTCGTGTCTTTCATATGCTGTCTACTTTAGAGAGGCACTTGTCTCTGGAGAAATGTACTCAGTCCGTGGAGAGACATTCCCTTATGACCATAGCCAAAATGTGCTACAAACCCTGCTTGGAGCAAGCGTTGGCGCTTAACTCAAAGCCACAATAGGTCACCAAGAAGTCATTGTTGCTCTAAAAGAGGGTTAGGCTTTCAGGACAGTCAGTGACCAGCAGAAATCGTATCTTATAGCAAAATTCCGCATTGGCCTAAAGAACCTGAAACTGCCTTTGCTACGGTGCGGTTGCGAAGACATGGAACTAGATATACCTCTCTCACTCGTGCGCGGAAAAACTCCATCCTCGGCGCTTCTGAAGTATTTTACTAACAACTGCACTTGCCGGAAGTATTCTTAGGAACTGTCGGTGTTTGGTTTCTTCGATATTTAGCAACATCTCTTGCGGCGGGGGGGTGGGGGGGGGGGGGAGGATCGTTAAATTTTTGTAGGGCGGGAGCGGGAGTAGAGGAGGAAGACCCTTTAGAGGAAAAACTAACGGCCGAATCGTCTCAACCTCTCTGGAAATGAGGTTGGAATCGTCACCCTTTCCAAATTCGCTGAAGCGGTTAATTTACCTTTATCAACTTAAAAACAGATGATCTAATGTAGTTTGTTTCCGACACTGCGTGCAGACGCAGCGCAACAGTGCGTTAACAAACTAATCATTCTAGAACATTGGAAAACATAGATATTGCGAACAGCCTCCTTTCCTTAAAATAGCTTTTCACAAAGAACTACTGATTTATGATTCTTTTACACTGAAAAAGAAACCCTTGACCATTAGCGTGTTCATAAAGCTACATAGTATCATTGTAACAGCATCAGTTCATTAGAATAACACAGAGGCCTATCAGGGTAAAGCGTGGGGACAATCTGCAGTCCCTCCACCAGTGGTTCACTATCACTCTTCTGTTAAGCTTTGGGAGTTGACTGACTTGACTCGTGGCTCCCTGCCACGCCCATCTAGTAGTACGTCACCCCAGCACGTGTCGAAAGAAACCTTGAGATTTTATCAGATACGACTAGCATTACAACCAGACCGATTGCGTGTTGGACAACGCTAAATTACAATGTGCAACGGGCTTTTCCGCTTGAACTGTTTTCCCACCTGTCCACGGTCAATGCAATATGCTCGCCAACAGGTAATTGACTCAGCGGAGCTAAACTCAAAATTATTTAGCTTAGTGATCCCTGTGATACTTCGAGAATCATCTGGTGTTTCAGTGTTGGCGTTAAGAGTTGGAGACCACTTAATCTTCCACGGCATACTGATATCCGACCTTTCCCGGAGTACCCCCTCCCCCCTCTCCGCCGGACTGTAGGTACACCTAAGAGCCATTCAAGAACAACAAATAATTGCTCCTGGGTAGGACAGCTTTAAAAAGCACATTTCAATCTACTGTCACTACTTTAAACTTGTAATCCGTTTATGTAAATCGCGAAATGTTGAACATTTGCGCAAGAGCAGTGAAAGCGTGATTGGGCTGCTCGTACGGTTGTGTGACAACTTTTACTAAGTCTCGAATATCAGCCCCGAAGCATGGTTGCCGATATAGTAAAAACAGATTCATGAGGCCCATGATTCTTACAGCAGAAAGCTTGGGCTCTTTAAGGCAATGTGGAGTGGTATTGAGGGGTATCGACGGCTTTTAGGTATGTTTTCTGTAACATTTTCGGATTAAATTAGTCGTATTAATACTTTGTTTATTTGTTTCGGGTCAGACCGTTTCACTTCTTGCTTCCAATTTGTATAGGCGAAATTTATTTGAAACTTGCCACTACACTTTTAAACTTACACTTTTGATGACCTCGGTTTGATTTTGTTGTTGCACCGGTGATACATTGCCGGATTAACCTCTCGACTTCTTGAACTTGAACAGAGATCGGCTGTTTACCAAATTAGAATAAGGGCTTGATTTTGATTTGCTTCAAGATATTTCAACTCGATTAATTTACAGTCCTTTAACGTCCTTAATGCTAAACAGCATTCCAAGTTGGCCCATTATTGTGTCTTAACGAACTTAAAGCGTTTTGCTGAATCGAAATATTAATGTTCCAGGAAATCTCTTGCGTTTGTTATGACAACCATTCACAGTGTTGTTTACACGAAATACACGCGATGACAAACTAGACATGACGGCGGACAGGAAATCAAAGAAAGTTAACGCGCAATGTTCCTAAAACGTCTAAAAACAGTGTTTATGTAGTGGACTTTATGTTTCTACTGATAGCAGTGAATTGACGGGATTTTAATTAATGACAGCCTTTTACTTTCACCGTTGAAATTGATTTGTCTCTTGTTCGTGTATAATGATTGTGTTATTTGCGCCCAACACATTGACATAGATTTTCGTTTTTCTCAAAGGGAACTACTGCGAGTTCGAGCATGAAACTTGGCATAGTATATGCTTAATAATGATATTTTAAGGCTGTAAAGTAAAATAATCGGAAAGTGAGGTACCAGATGCATTTTGATGCTGTTAAACATGACCTATATTTTGCCGTTATTTTTCACACGCTTCATAGGTGTTTTTAAAATGATTCGGAAAACCACTATATCGACATCTCTGAGATTAGTTTAAAACGAGGAATAAATTAGAGTGGTTGTTCCACATTTGTGTGAAGTTTGAAGTCAATTGAAATTATTTTAAGACTTTAGCAGCGCTTCGTCCTCGCACCTTGTTTCGGTCATTTTATTACACCAAAAACCGCACTTTGACCGCGCTTTCAAATTTTCGCGAATTTCTGAAAAATAAAAATTCGCTGGAACCTTTAAATATGATTTTTAGAATTAGGTCACTTTAGGGTATCTTTGGGCAAAATATGAGCGATTTGCCAAATGGGACGTTGACCGGCGTTTCTCGATCCTTACAGTCAGCCATTCTTAAGATTTAAATCCTCAAAATTATGCATGAAAGTATAATTTAATGAGCTTGACTGTTAGTTCCCAATGAAACACCCGGAGAGTAAATTCTCACAGAACCACAGCCTAAAGAGGCTAAGCTGCTCTGCTGCTTCAGGGATTAAACCAAACAATGTCATTTGGGTGTCAATACAATTAAGATTTAAAACCTCAAAATTATGCATGAAAGTATATTTAAATAAGCTTGACTGTTAGTTCCCAAAGAAACACCCGGAGAATGAATTCTCACAGAACCACAGCCTGAAGAGGCTAAGCTGCTCTGCTGCTTCAGGGATTGAGCCAAACAATATCATTTGGGTGTCAATTAAATAATTTAAGATTTAAATCCTCAAAATTATGCATAAAAGTATAATTTAATGAGCTTGACTGTTAGTTCCCAGTGAAACACCCGGAGAATAAATTCTCACAGAACCACAGCCTAAAGAGGCTAAGCTGCTCTGCTGCTTCAGGGATTGAGCCAAACAATATCATTTGGGTGTCAATACAATTACTGTAAGATTTAAATCCTCAACTTTATGCATGAAAGTATATTTAAATGAGCTTGACTGTTAGTTCCCAATGAAACACCCGGAGAATAAATTCTCACAGAACCACAGCCTAAAGAGGCTAAGCTGCTCTGCTGCTTCAGGGATTAAGCTAAACAATATTGTTTTGGTATCGAAACAATTAAGATTTAAATCATTGATCAAAAATTATGTATTAATGTTTAATTTCAGTAAGCCTGACTTTTTCTTCCCAATGAAACACCCGGAGAATGAATTCTCACAGAACCACAGCCTAAAGAGGCTAAGCTGCTCTGCTGCTTCAGGGATTAAGCCAAACCAATATCATTTAGGTGTCAACACAATTAAAATTTAAATCCTCAAAATTATGCCTGAAAGTATATTTAAATAAGCTTGACGGTTTGTTCCACATGAAACAGACGGAGAATAAATTCTCACAGAACCACAGCCTAGAGAGGCTAAGCTGCTCTCTTGCTTCAGGGATGAGGCTTAACAATATTTGGTGCCAAATCAAAATTAAATTCTCAAGTTTAGTAATATTTCAATAATCAATTAGTAATCAATTAGTAATAAAATGAACATTTAAGATATTTTTAAGTGTATCTAGTGGTCAAAATTCAATGGATGTGTAACCTTGAATAGGCAGGGCAAAAAAAAATGCTTAATTTAGCCATTACGTAGTGTTTGAAACTACACTCGCTGTGACACTTGTGTTTTAGTGACAATGACATCAATAGACTTACTCGCTGTGATGCAATGAGGATTTACACTCACTTCATTTTTAGCTGAGGATCGATCCTAGGACCATTTAGCATTTTTCAAACTCTTTCAAGGCTTCCAACGCTTGTTTAACCAGACTTGCTTCGACATTGCAGGACTTGAACACGCTTTATATTTTCTGGTGAAGGTGGCGGCGTCTCGAGCAAGTAGGCGGAAATCTCACCAGTTCCCGCCATTTCATCGATTGGAAGGGAATTTATCAAAGTTTGATTATTTTGAACTCCACTGAAACGATCATTCATCGCCTTGTAGATTTTTACCGTCGAATTGGGTTAGCAAGAATGTCAGAACTAGTGGAAACCGACCGTATACCTTTCCTTTCCGAGCCAAACCATCGAGGTCCATCGACCTTGGCGCCAAATGTGATCGATTTGGTAAGGTCGGTGCGAACTTCAACAATACCATGGATAAACTGTTCTTGCTACGGTAGTTATAGGATTCGGTCTGTAAGACAATTCACTCGAAATTGCGTCCGGTTTGCGTAGTATCCGAACACTTGTGAATACGGATAATAGTTCACATACGACCATTCTCTCCGGCGCTCAATCTTAAATGCTATTATCGCTGTCATAATAATTAACCATTCGCAATGCATGACTATTTTTTGTCCGGTCTTCTTCTTTTACTCTTGCGTTGAGATGCGTGACAGGTCGATTACCGCAAACTACAAAGCGATGACAGAATTTTCGATCTCGTAACACAACCCACCGGAAATTATAACCCATACCCTGCTGCGAATTTCAGAATCGCATGAATCTCGTCATGTTCATTTACTTTCACGATGTGAGAAACTGAAATAAAGTGTAAGTTAAGTGAAACTGTAATATGCCTTCAGTTATCACTGTTGCTCGAGGAGCGAATTGTTTTGTTTACTTTTAAGAGAAATTTGCGAGCCAAAGGTGAAATCCATAAACTAATAACAACAGAACGAAAGCAATGTTTCCTTTGTACTGAGCAAACAATAATCTTTGTTGTATTTGTTCCTTTACAACTTCGCTCATAGATCTTACAAACATGGTTTTTATTTTCGGCTCATGAACTCGAGTAATGACCGGAAGGAGTGCACCAAAGCGAGAACACCCTCGCGGGTTACTACAAGCGAGGAAAAGGAAAGAGCGCCTGCAAGAGAGGGACAGGGAAATTCATTTCCTTCCCCGAACATCGCTCAAACTCGCGCCATATTATTCCTCAAGCGCTTGCTATGCAGATAATGAAAACGGAGAAACTAACAAACTGTTAATTAACGAATGAAGACCTTATCGAAGAGCATAACATGAACCTTGGTTTGATTTCTCTCGTTCTTCTGTTTACTTGCGTTTCCGGGATGGAAACGTGTATCGTTGTAAGGATTGTAGACGAGTATAGCTTACTACTAAAGTAACCTATAAATAACAAGCCACAAGGCAAGACACAAAAGTATATTTGACGGCTAGCGGCTAAAAATAGTGAGGTTTTGTCCCTTAGTGAGGCCAGAAGCATGGATTTACGCCCCTTAGCGAGCCGACGAGCATCCATCCCCGACTATTTCACATGAAAGCCCCCTCCGATCCACCACGCGGAAAGCGAGCCAAACTCCAGATTAAGCAGTCCGGTATAAGCAGTGGGCAATGACAGTGTGGACAATTGATGGGGAAGTTCCCCCACCCCCCCCCCCCGACATTTTACTGTTGTAGTGCCTCTCGTCACACAGGAGTGTACCACCATGCACCAAACTGTTGGGACAAACTAAGAAAATGTTGGGAGGAAAGTAACCTGTGTTGGACTAGCATCCAATCCGGGGGAAGCCGCAATACTCTTGACTGCTTTATACCACGCAAGTCAGGATAAGTTCCAGCAGTGTTGGTCAGTTTGGCTAAAGTGTGACATCACTCCATTATTAACTGAAAATAGCTCACTATTTCAGTGTGGTCAGCTGTTACAAATCACAACAGCTCTTAATTCAAACTTGCTACTGATTTTCACCGTCCAAAGAAAAAGATCGATATCAAATTTCTTCTTAATGAGTCACAATATTTCTTTAAATAATTTTGAGAGAATCTGGGTTTTAGTCAAACGCTTTTAACTGTGATGATTGAGTCTTGTATTCCCATAACGTGTCTTCTTACATTTGCCATAAGATGGTAAGGAGAAATGAGGCTTTCATCACAGGCAGAGATAAAACGGAAAGATTTTAGAGGATGTATAACATGCCATTGCCATATGAAAATTACAGTCCATAATGACATAAGTTGGTAAGGAGAAATGAGGCTTTCATCACAGCCGGAGATGAAACGGAGGATGGATAAGATGTCATTGCAATATAAAAATTACAGTCCATAATGACATAAGTAGTTTTGATCATAATAGACTGCCCAGCAGCATTTTTCCTCTCGTGAGAGATCGACGCGCGGCGTGCGAACCAGCTCACGAGGGACGCGTGACTCGCAGATAATCGCGAGTCTTCGCGAGTCCGTGAAAGATTGTAAGTTCAAACCATTGCTTGAAGTTCTGTCTGACCAACAGACCCTAACAAAATGAGCTGTCCATCGTTTGCGCGTGATCAAAACAAATGAAGCCTATTCGGACAGAAAGGAATTGAAAGACAGACTCCAAAGAATTTCTCTTTTGCTCTGATCAGTGTTTTAGTGACATATCTGATCAACGAGCTTAAACGGAGTGCCTCAGGGTCACATTCTTAGGAATCAGTATCCAAGACAAAATGACAAAGGCTCTTTAAAGCAACGTTCCATGATTGGTTTGAACAATGGAAAAGATTAGCATGACAAACAGCCACGTTTCCAAGAAGAGCTAAAAAAAGAAAGTCACAAGACTTCATTGTTTCGAGTTGAGTTCCGCGAAAACCTTGCTTTACTCGCTTCTTGCTGAACACGACATGGATATCAAAACGTTGCTCCATAATCTCCGTGAAGAAGTGTCTTGCTCGGTGTGTTCCGATATATTTACCGATCCAAAACATCTGCCATGCTTACACAGTTTCTGTCTGCACTGCTTGAAACAATGGCATAGGACGAGTCATGGCCGCGACACCATCAGATGCCCAAATTGTCAAGCCGTTAGCAGAGTACCTGAAAGTGGCGATCTTAAAGATCTTCCAACCACTTTTTATCTGAATGGCTTGATTGATGTGCTGGCAATCAAAGAGTGCAGAAGTAGTCAAGTAAGATGTGGGAACTGCGAGAAGAAAAGCTCTGCCACTTCTTATTGTTTCCAGTGTTGCATATTTCACTGTCAAGAGTGCGTAACTGCACACAACATCATGCGAAGCAATAAAGATCATCGTGTTCTGGCGCTGAAAGACTTTGAAGACAAGGACTATGAGGATGTGCTCAAGCGACCTGTGTTCTGTGCAAAGCAACGGCACGAGAAAGAAGAGCTAAAGTACTTTTGTAAGAACTGTGAAATGGCGGTCTGCCAAACTTGTGTCACTCTAAGCCACAGTGGTCATGCTTTGGAGCACATAGAAGACGAAGCTGAAAGACAAAAGATTGAAATGAAATCAATGATTGAAACACAGAAGCGTAATTTACAAGCAAAGCTGACTGCTGTTAGTAAACTTGATGAAGACTACGCGAAGATCATACAACGAGGCGAAGAGGTGAAGAGGGACGTTCAGAGGACTGTTGACAATTTAATTGCCAATATTGAAGCGAAGAAACAGACTATTTTTGCAGCGGTGGAAGACCAAACAAAGAAATCACTGGAAAGTCTAACAACCCAGAAGACCGAGATCGAGAATCAAATAGAGGTGATCAAATCAACGTTGGATAAAGCTGATAAAGTTTTGACGCGAAGTGTAAACGCTGAAGTCGTTCAAGTGAAAAAGTCATTACAAACAATCTTGGAGGGAGTTGATCAAACTACTAAGCCAACTGAGCGTGACCTGAAAGATCTTCCCACGTTGGTTTTCGTGCCAAATGTAAAGATGTTGAAGACTGTCAACACCGAAGAAATTGGAACACTGAAAATACTGCAGCAAACTGAGGCTAGTCAATCTGTCGTTCAGGGCAAAGGACTCGAAGAAGGAACTGTTGGAGTTGAAGCACAGTTTGTTCTGACCACTAGAAACGCAGAGGGAGAGCAGTGTTACAATAAACATGACCGTGTAACGGTAGAGATTAGGGACGAAAAAGGACGAGAATGCGCGACGGAAGTGCGAATAAATGACAATAAGGATGGAAGCTACAAAATCAGCTATTCACCCAAAGATCAAGGCAAATACAAAGTGACAGTAAAGGTAAACGGAGGACACGTTCTTGATAGTCCTTTTTCTATTGATGTGAAATTATCTCAGTTAAGACCTGCTTTTTCTTTTGGAGAATATGGTTCGTCTGTCGGAATGTTTAAGAATCCCTGGGGGGTGGCAGTGAATGCCAGGGACGAGATAGCTGTAACTGATTTTGGGAACCACAGAGTTCAAATCTTCAAGAGTGATGGAAAATACTTAAGATCGTTTGGTCGGGAAGGTAACAAAGCGGGCGAATTTAAGTATCCTTTGGGAATAACGTTTCATACAAATGGAAATATTTTCGTAGCAGACCAGCATAACCATAGGATCCAGATTTTCAGTGGGGAGGGTGAGTACGTGGGTATGTTTGGTGGGGAAGGAAGCCTTGATAGTCATCTCTCTGATCCTTGTGGTTTATCTGTAGACAGTAATGGAAACATCATTGTTGCTGATAAAGGTAACAACATGATTAAGATCTTTTCTCCTGATGGCAAGTTTCTAACGAAGATAGGTGGGCGGGGTTCTTTTACTTTTCCTGTCCACTGTGTTCAGTGTGATAGATATCTCATAGTGTCAGACTACAGTGAACACTGTATAAAGGTTTTTAATTGTAATGGAGACTTTCAGTACAAGTTTGGAAAGAAGGGTGGAGGGGACGGGGAGTTAACTTATCCCTGTTGTTTGTCAGTGAACAAGTCAGGCCACCTGATGGTCTGTGATTCAGGTAATAATAGAATACAAGTATTTCAACTCAGTGGAAAGTTTGTTGGCAAGTTTGGAACAAAGGGCAGTAATTTAGGAGAATTCAATTGCCCACGGTCTGTAGCAGTTCTCAGTAATGGCCGAATTGTTGTGAGCGACTCGGGTAACCATCGCATCCAGATACTGGAGTGAGCACTGTACTTTATGAAAAAAGAGAAACTCCAGGACATTAATTCAAAATTCAAAATTCAAAATTTATTTTAGTTTTCAGTTTGTTTAATATGTGGAATTATTTTCTGTGATAAAACGTTAGAGATGCAGTGTTCACCCAATTGCTTGTGGTGTGGCTCTGTATCGGTTGAACTGTTCTATAATTGTTTTGGGGTTAGGTGGGACGGGTGGGTGGGTGACAAAAACAAATTTGTGTGTCTTGCAGTTGGATGGGAATAATACGTACATCTCTTAAGTTGTATTGTATGAATTATTTTGAAGGACAAGAAAAAAACCTTTTTTTTTTGTTTACTTTACCAGTGGTTATATTATATAATAGAGTGACTAGCAAAATAAGAAAGTTATAAAACCACTTTATGGATTAATTGTTGTAATAAGAACCTCCACTATAGGAGAAAAGGCTGTTTAGAGGATTTGCCTTTTCTTAATTTAAAGAAGAAACATTTTGTTTCTCAAATTATTACTATACTCTTTGACATTTAATTGTCTTTATGATATTTTTATAGCAAGTTTGTTTTAGGGATTAGCAGGTTATTGACAGTCAGGTATGTACTGGAAAATATGTAGTACAATGAACATTGCTTCAATGAACTTACCGAGTTACTAATTGCCTTGAAGTTTGTATTTTCCTTATACTCAATAGCAGTATTTGTTACCTGCAGTGCTACAGTTAAACCCCACTTTACGAATGACCGCTTAATACGGACGCCTTGAGCCTTATGGAAATTGATTTTAGTTCCTAGCTCCAAGATTTTCTGTTAGCTTGACCAGCTTAAGACTGACACCTGGATTATAGGAACACTTAGTGTACTTCTGACGGTGTTTGAGAAAACGGGGTTCGACTGTATCCCTAGGTTAATATATATATTTTCAAAGTTTGTATTTTTAGCTTTAGTTTATTGGAACTTTAAGGTTAGCTGCTTTAATGAAGATACGTTTTGTAGAAAGAGCTGTTAGCAATGATGAACAGTAGTGAACAGCTTTTTGTATGAGATTATTGTTAAATCATCATTAACTTGATGTGAGAAACTGAAATAAAGTGTAAGTTAAGTGAAGTTGTTATATGCATCCAGTTTTAACTGTTTCTTGAGAAGGGAATTGTTTGGTTTACTTTTGAGAAAAGTTAGCAAGCCAAATGTGAGAACCTGTAACAACAGAACGAGAGCAATATTTCCTCGTTATAAAATAACTGAGATACTACGCGCGCTCTTATTGGCCGATAGGTGTGTTTAGATGAGAGTATGTAAACTGGGTTGTGACGTTTTAGATTCGCGCTATTTTTGAGAATTATTTTATAAAGCGAAAGAACGCTTTTTCCGTGTTTACATAACCTCATCTAAACACTCGGGGGGTGAGAGAATTCTCGAAAGTTACGCAAACCCGAGACGTAGTCGAGGGCTTGCATAACTGTCTCGAATTCTCCGAACCCTCCTCTTGTTAAGATGAGGCCATGTAAACACGGAAAAATTGTTCTATATCTTAAGTACTGAGCAAACAATTATTTAAACAAAGTTGCTCTTTTACAACTTCGCTTATGAATCTTACAAACATGGTTTTTATTTCCGGCCCATGAACTCGAGTAATAACAGGAAGCGACGTACAAAAGCGAGAACACGCGCACGGGTCGCCACACGCCAGGAAACGAAAAGAGCGCTGCAAGCCGAAGGCAATTCAATTCCTTCCCCGAACACCCCTCACACTCGCCCCATATTATTCTTCAAACGCGTGCTATGCAGATAATGAAAACGGAGAAACTAACAAGATGCATAAAATCTTAAAAGTTGTTGTCACTGACTTAAAAATCTTAAAATAGACGTTTCGGCTAAAATACTATAACCTTCAGTGATGAAATGAATGTTAATGGCGTCTAAATGTAAATGAGATGTTTATAAGAATGTGAGGAACTCGCTAGGGATTAATTTAGCATTTTGTAAATGTCTGGAATATGCGCGTGGTCATTAATTGAGTTCGGTTCGCGAATGGAATGCCACGCTTCCAAGAACAATCTACGCGACCACAAGGGACAGCGGTCTATGACCTTGACATTATTAAAATCAAATTCGTGGTTGTTTTTCATACAGTGTTGCGCCAAAAGAGAGTTCTTGTCACATGTGAGGACGGCTCTTTTATGTTCTTTTGTTCTAGATCTCAGTGCTCTGGATGTTTGACCGATGTTAAGTTTTTCACAGTTTTTACAATTGATTTTATACACGACACCAGTTGACAGGTCTTGATCGAATTTATCCTTCGGTTTCTTCAGGATCGAACCAACCGTCTTGACGGGTTTATGAGCAACATTTACGTCGAATTGTCCTAAAGTTCTTGCAATTTTTTCAGAGATTCCTTGAAAATATGGCAAAGTAACAAAGCCTCTGTGGCTTTGAAGCTGATTATTTTGGGGCTGATTTGATGCTTTAGGTGGTTTGGTTCTTTGGCAGCTTTTTAACAAGATGCATGTTCATTGATGAACGGGTCCCTTATCAATGAGCATAACATGAGCCTTGGTTTAATTTCTCCCGTTCTTCTGTTCAGTGGCCTTTCCGAGATGGAAAAGTGTATCGTTATAAGAATTGCAGACAAACAGCTTACTACTAGTAAGCTATAATTAACAGGCCACACGACAAGACACAGAAAGTATATTTGACGGCTAGTGGCTAAAAATAGTGAGGTTTTTGTTTTGAACACCGTAAGCGAGACCAGAAGCATGGATTCACACCCCTTTGCGAGACGACAAGCATCCATCCCACGCAGATAGGGAGCTAAATTCCAGATTAAACAGTCCGGGAATAAGCAGTGGGCAGTGACTGTGTGGACAATTGATGGGGAAGCTCCCCCCCCCCCCGCCCCGCCCCGACATTTTACTGTTGTAGTGCCTCTCGTCACACAGAAGTGTACCACCATGCACCACACTGTTAGGACAAACTAAGAAACCTGTGTTGGACTAGCAGCCCATCCGGGGGAGGCAGCAATTCCCTTGACTGCTTTATACCACGCAATTCAGGATAAGTTCTGCTGGGCACGCTTCGACCGAACGGACTGAATATTAAATTCAATTTCTTGTGACTGTGGGTCTAGCGCGTATTACACTTACGCGCACTAAAACAATGGTTTTCCCCTTTGTTTACTTTGTACTTCATGCGCGCGCTTTTCGTGCGTGCTTACGCGTACAGTTTTTTTGTATGGCGTGGCTAAATCCACCTACTGAAGAAGGGCTAAGTCCGAAACGTTTAGTTTCTCAGAACAAATTCGACAATTTTCAGAGCATTTCAGCCTTAAATACAACTTTTCGGCAGTGTCACACATCCTTTGAGTGTTTTGCTCATTCCTACTGAATTTAAGTTTTCGCGGTCCTGCCTGTTGATGTACTCCGCCCGTTGTATGTTCGATGGCGAAGTGTTTGTTTTGTTTCGTCTGGTGACTCGGCAGAATTTTGATTATTTTAAAACTGCTTAGATGGTCTGAAGAAGTAAATCTCGAGTATAATCCGCCGCTTTTCTTTGTGCTAGAAGGGTTTTGGTCTTCGTGTAAAGATTGAAAGTCACACATGGAGTCTTCCACACAGTACACGCTCCATTGCTAGACTTCGTTACGTCGTCTGCTGATAAACCAAGTTTTTGATGTAGAAATGACTCAAAAAGTTCAACCGAGCCATTCCATTTAAACTGAATTTTAGCATTAACAAATACCGTAAATCCTCGAATTAGCACCCGGGGCGCTTATTTCAAATTAGGAGAAGACGGGGGGGGGGGGGGGGGGGCGCTTATTTAATTTTGATGTTCTTTCGTGACTTGGCGATATAAATCGAACAAAGTTGACTTTGTTTTGGAGCCAAGAAAACGGAATACAGTCGAACCACTCGTAACCAACTATCCAAAATGTCAAGCGTACGTGTCCTAGGTGGTCGGTTTCGGCAGAATGCCGCTTACGAGAGCTTAGACCATACTTGGTCAAAAGTTTGCCTCAGTAGCATATCTGGTAACTGTATAGACCACATGTTTTAAATGTTTTATTCATGTCATCAAAAACTCAATATCGAGAAAAAATCCTGTACTTCCCATTGAAAAAAAAAATCAGTCTCTTGTGCTACCTAGGAATTTGCGATAATGTCTTGTTACCAAATCTCCACTCTATTATCTGTCCAATGGTCGATTACGGGAGGCTAAAAAAAAAAAGAAAATTTCAAACTTTGAGCGTCAAAAGTTGTCGCGATCGCTTACGAGAGGTGGTCGCTTACAAGGGGTTCTAAATATAATGATTTGACTTCAAAACTTTTAGTATTTTAGAAAACTGGTCACTTACGAGAGGCGGTCGCAACCGGAGATTCGAGTGTATCTGATAAGTCACTTGATCATTTGATTCATGATTACTTACTTTTCAGCTTCCTGTTAACTACAGAAGACACACTTCAAAGCAGTTACGTTTCCCTCCAAATAAGATTTCTACAGATCTCTTGCACGCTACTCTTAGCTGGGTCGGCAAGGCGAGTGAGCCTTATCTTCATATTCTGCCGGAGGGTTTCTTTTTTTCCGGTTGCGTTAAATTCATAATTGGAGAACTAAACTCTCAAATGGGTCAAATGGAAATTGCCAATTGGTAAGATGAACTGGCGTAGTTCTTGAAGCGTTTTATGTTCCTCTCTTTTTGGCTGGGTGAGGTGCTCTGCTAGGTTTTCCTTTAGCTAGTAATGTTTCAATGCTTTTCGTCATCACTATACTCTTCCATTAGACGTAAACGCTAAAAAGAGCCACATATGGGAAAGGCTATATGATGTATACAGCAAGCGAGCAAAAAGCGTGTGTTGCTTGGATTTTCAACTGAAACACAGAATAACAAAACGCGAGCCAGAACGTTTTTCCCCGGCTTCATGTCGAAACATTTGCTTTAGACTAAGGTATTTATGATCTGAATTCTTCTTGAACTCAAATTTTGAGTTGGATCGCCGTTTTTCCGCAATATTTTCCATTTTATGTTGTACTTTTTTGGTCTGCGTAGACAATACATAACTTCACGGCCTGTCGGAGCACAATGTACTCCAGTCTCTCCAACCCTCTGTGGTCTTGCAGTTGTTAATTTCTCTCCCTTCGACCAATAGCACGTGTTATTATTTCTACCGATAAATTAGGGGTTGACATCGTGTTTCCTTTGACTGGTTCTTCTAGCCAGGGAGGGGAGGTTGTTATGCCGAAACTGAGTTTGATGTGCTGGGAGCTGTTTGTCGCAATGTCTTTGGTTTCTAAGCACTCAAGTAAGCAGGTAACCAAATTACAGGTCATGTTATACAAAAACTACAAAACTCAAAACCACTTCCATCTCTCGATAGCTACTCAAATTCACTGTGGAAGATAAACTTAAGCGTAGCAGGTTAAGAACAATGAGGAATAACACAATACAGTGTATAAATGTTAGCTTGCTGATAATTGGTCCTGTATATTGTATTGTTAAAGCGACGTGTGTTCTGGTCTTCTTTTGTCACGTATAAGAACCTTCGTCTTCTAAAAAGTTATCGATTTCTGTCAAGGCTGAATTGCTGATTTAAGAATGAGTATCGTTTCATCTGATCAGTACCGTACGAGGAGCCGTGTCTGTTTCGGTTTCTCTGTCTTGTCTTCAGTGTTTCAATCAGACATTTCCCTTGTTTTCCTGCCAAAGAATAGAATCGCTTGAACAGTGACGTATGACGGTGCTAGTGCCCTTGCTTTAGTAAGGTATTCTTGGGACGCCCCTAAGTTGTGTCTATGAGATAAAGCGCTTTCGTTTGCAACGCCTTCGAATGAAGGATTAATAAAGCTAACCAGATCGTTTGATGCGAGGCTGCTTAATTTTACGTGACATGAGTTTACGTTCTTACTAATTGTCATGGAAGAGTATCTGTCTTCTCCTTATAGCAACAAGACAGAAAAAAGGTTGAACGTATCTAGATAATTGCTAGTAGGACGCAACGAGAAACACTACATTGAAAACATTTGTTCCTTCCTCGATCTTTAATTAAAAATTCTTCACTGCTGATAAGTTGACCGGTACACAAGACCCTTGTCAGACCAAAAATCGCTTTTCTTTCCATCAATAGAATAACTACACGTCTCATGTATATAAGCATGAGGCACAGACGGCCAGCAAGCCCCGGTGCGGGGTGGGGGTAAGGGAGGGGTGGTGTTACGGGAGTCCCATACAAAAATGTCGGGGATGCTCGTCGAAAAATTTGAATAAAAGTTCTAGAGGAGAGCCTGATTCTGGGTGTAACTCTAACTTTATTTTCAATCCCGACAAAATACCAATTAAAACGAAAATCACAGCGTTAACGTCTTCAGGGTCTTCAAATGCACACTTCGACAGCTAAAACTAATGGGGATTTTGTCCTGAACACCCTATAAGTGAGACCAGAATCATTGATTTACACCAGCTTCTTAGCGAGACCACGAGCATCAATCCCCGACTATTTCATTTGGTCGCCTTCTCCCAAGTAGTGAGCTAAACTCCAGATTAAACAGTCCGGGAATAAGCAGTGGGCAGTCACTTTTCAATAATTGACGGGCAAACCCCTCCTTCCCTCGCCCCCCTCTGACATTTTACTGTTGTAGTGCCTCTTGCCACACAGGAGTGTACCACCATGTTAGAAGAACCTAATGAAAGGTTACGAGGGAAGTAATCTGTGTTGGGCTAGCATCCAATCTGAGGGGAGCCGCAATGCTCTTGGCTGTTTTATACCACGCAAGCCAGGATAAGTTCCAGCAGTGTTGGTCAGTTTGGCTAAAGTGTGACATCACTCCATTGTTAACTTAAAATAGTTCACTATTTCAGTGAGGTCAGCTGTTTCAAATCACAGCAGCTCTTAATTCAAACTTGCCACTGATTTTCACCGTCTAAAGAAAAAGATCCATATCAAATTTCTCCTTACTTAGTCACAATATTTCTGTAAATAATTTGGAGAGAATTTGGGTTTTAGTCAAACGTTTTCAACTGTGATGGTTGCGTCTTGTATTTCCATAACGTGTCTTCTTACATTTGCCATAAGATGGTAAGGAGAAATGAGGCTTTCATCACAGGCGCAGGTGAAACAGAAAGATTTTAGAGGATGAATAAGATGCTATTGCCATATGAAAATTACAGTCCACCGCGTTACTCGCAGATTATCGCGAGTCTTCGCGAGTCCGTAGAGATTGTAAGTTCAGACCATTGCTTGAAGTTTTGCCTGACCAACACACCCTAACAAAATGAGCTGTCCATCTTTTGCGCGTGAACAAAACAAATGAAGTCTACTCAGACAGAAAGGAATTGAAATACAGACTCCAAAGCACTAATGTTTTATTCTGATCAATGTGTTAGTGACATCTGATCAACGAGCCCTAAGAGTCACATTAAGAATCAGTATCCAAACCAAAATGACAAAGGCTCTTGAAGCAACGTTTATTGATTGGTTTCAACAAGGGAAAAGATTAGCATAATTTGGTTTCAAGAAAGGAAAAGATTAGCATAATAAACGTAAACAGCCACGATTCAAAGAAGAGCTAAAGAAAAGAAAGTCACAAGACTTCATTGTTTCGAGTTGAGTTCCGCCGAAACCTTGCTTTACTCGGTTGTTGCTGAACACGACATGGATATCAAAACGTTGCTCCATAATCTCCGTGAAGAAGTGTCTTGCTCGGTGTGTTCCGACATATTTACCGATCCAAAACATCTGCCATGCTTACACAGTTTCTGTCTGCACTGCTTGAAACAATGGCATAGGACGAGCCATGGCTGCAACACCATCAGATGCCCAAATTGTCAAGCCGTTAGCAGAGTACCTGAAAGTGGCGATCTTAAAGATCTTCCAACCAGTTTTTATCTGAATGGCTTGATTGATGTGCTGGCAATAAAAGAGTGCAGAAGTAGTCAAGTAAGATGTGGAAACTGCGAGAAGAAAAGCTCCGAGACTTCTTATTGTTTCCGGTGTTGCATATTTCACTGTCAAGAGTGCGTCACTGCACACAACATCATGCGAAGCAATAAAGATCACCGTGTTCTGGCGCTGAAAGACTTTCAAGACAAGGACTATGAGGATGTGCTAAAGCGACCTGTGTTCTGTGCAAAGCAACGGCACGAGAAAGAAGAGCTAAAGTACTTTTGTAAGAACTGTGAAATGGCGGTCTGCCAAACTTGTGTCACTCTAAGCCACAGTGGTCATGCTTTGGAGCACATAGAAGAGGAAGCTGAAAGACAAAAGATTGAAATGAAATCAATGATTGAAACACAGAAGCGTAATTTACAAGCAAAGCTGACTGCTGTTAGAAAACTTGATGAAGACTACGCGAAGATCATACAACGAGGCGAAGAGGTGAAGAGGGACGTTCAGAGGACTGTTGACAATTTAATTGCCAATATTGAAGCGAAGAAACAGACTATTTTTGCAGCGGTGGAAGACCAAACAAAGAAATCACTGGAAAGTCTAACAACCCAGAAGACCGAGATCGAGAATCAAATAGAGGTGATCAAATCAACGTTGGATAAAGCTGATAAAGTTTTGACGCGAAGTGTAAACGCTGAAGTCGTTCAAGTGAAAAAGTCATTACAAACAATCTTGGAAGGAGTTGATCAAACTACTAAGCCAACTGAGCGTGACCTGAAAGATCTTCCGATTTTAGTTTTCGTGCCAAATCTAAAGATGTTGAAGACTGTCAACACCGAAGAAATTGGAACACTGAAAATACTGCAGCAAACTGAAGCTAGTCAATCCGTCGCTGAGGGCAAAGGACTCGAAAAAGGAACTGTTGGAGTTGAAGCACAGTTTGTTCTGACCACTAGAAACGCAGAGGGAGAGCAGTGTTACAATAAACATGATCGTGTAACGGTAGAGATCAGCGACGAAGAGGGACGAGAATGCGCGACGGAAGTGCGAATAAATGACAATAAGGATGGAAGCTACAAAATCAGCTATTCACCCAAAGATCAAGGCAAATACAAAGTGACAGTTAAGGTAAACGGAGGACATGTTCTTGATAGTCCTTTTTCCATTGATGTGAAATTATTTCAGTTTAGACATGCTTTTTCTTTTGGAAAAGTAGGTTCGTCTGTCGGAATGTTTAAGTATCCCTGGGGGGTGGCAGTGAATGTCCGGGACGAGATAGCTGTAACTGATTTTGGGAACCACAGAGTTCAAATCTTCAAGAGTGATGGAAAATACTTAAGATCGTTTGGTCGGGAAGGTAACAAAGCGGGCGAATTTAAGTATCCTTTGGGAATAACGTTTCATACAAATGGAAATGTTTTCGTAGCAGACAGAGATAACCATAGGATCCAGATTTTCAGTGGGGAGGGTGAGTACGTGGGTATGTTTGATGGGCAAGGAAGCCTTGATAGTCAGCTCTCTGATCCTCGTGGTTTATCTGTAGACAGTAATGGAAACATCATTGTTGCTGATAAAGGTAACAACATGATTAAGATCTTTTCTCCTGATGGCAAGTTTCTAACGAAGATAGGTGGGCAGGGCTCTTTTACTTTACCTGTCCACTGTGTTCAGTGTGATAGATATCTCATAGTGTCAGACTATGAAGAACACTGTATAAAGGTTTTTAATTGTAATGGAGACTTTCAGTACAAGTTTGGAAAGGAGGGTAGCGGGGACGGGGAGTTTAAGTATCCCCGTTGTTTGTCAGTAAACAAGTCAGGACACCTGATAGTCTGTGATTCAGGTAATAATAGAATACAAGTATTTCAACTCAGTGGAAAGTTTGTTGGCAAGTTTGAAACAAAGGGCAGTAATTTAGGAGAATTCAATTGCCCACGGTCTGTAGCAGTTCTCAGTAATGGCCGAATTGTTGTGAGCGACTCGGGTAACCATCGCATCCAGATACTGGAGTGAGCACTGTACTTTATGAAAAAAGAGAAACTCTAGGACATTAATTCAAAATTCAAAATTCAAAATTTATTTTAGTTTGCAGTTTTTTTAATATGTGGAATTATTTTCTGTGGTAAAACGTTAGAGATGCAGTGTTCACCCAATTGCTTGTGGTGTGGCTCTGTATCGGTTGAACTGTTCTATAATTGTTTTGGGGTTAGGTGGGACGGGTGGGTGGGTGACAAAAACAAGTTTGTGTGTCTTGCAGTTGGATGGGAATAATACGTACATCTCTTAAGTTGTATTGTATGAATTAGTTTGAAGGACAAGAAAAAACGTTTTTTTTTTTTTGTTTACTTTACCAGCGGTTATATTATATAATAGAGTGACTAGCAAAATAAGAAAGTTATAAAACCACTTTATGGATTAATTGTTGTAATAAGAACCTCCACTATAGGGGAAAAGGCTGTTTAGGGGATTTGCCTTTTCTTAATTTAAAGAAGAAACATTTTGTTTCTCAAATTATTACTATACTCTTTGACATTTAATTGTCTTTATGATGTTTTTATAGCAAGTTTGTTTTAGGGATTAGCAGGTTATTGACAGTCAGGTATGTACTGGAAAATATGTAGTACAAAGAACATTGCTTCAATGAACTTACCAAGTGACTAATTGCCTTGACGTTTGTATTTTCCTTATATTCAATAGCAGACGGTATTTGTTAGCTGCAGTGCTACAGTTAAACCCCACTTAACGAATGACCGCTTAATACGGACACCTTGAGCCTTATGGAATTTGATTTTAGTTCCTAGCTCCAAGATTTTCTGTTAGCTTGACCAGCTTAAGACAGACACCTGGATTATAGCAACACTTAGTGTGCTTTTGACGGTGTTTGAGAAAACGGGGTTCGACTGTATCTGTAGGTTAAAATATATGTTTTTAAAGTGTGTATTTTTAGCTTTAGTTTATTGGAACTTTAAAGTTAACTGCTTTAATGATGAAACGTTTTGTAGAAAGAGCTGTTTGCGATGATTAAGAGCAGTAAATAGCTTGATATGAAATAATTGTAAAATCATCTTTTTCTTTGAAAATGTAAATAAACAAAGTGTGAGTTCAAGAAAGTTGCTCTTTGCTTTGAGTTTACTTTTTAGTTTCTTATGTGAAAAAAGAAATTGCTAGAGATCGTAAAGAGAGGTTCATAAATTCTCCAGTACAATGGGCCGAATAAGCCTGTTTAATAAGGTTTTATCGTATTTAACTCTGTTCTTTTGTGACTGCGTTATAAATTGAAAAACCTTGATTTTGTTTTGGAGCTATGAAAACGAAATACATGATAAGTTACGTGGTCATTTGATACATGACTACGTTTCAGCTTCCTGTTAACACGAACCGTGGTCGAACAATAACTTTACCTCTTTGACTGTGTTGAGATACAGAAGAAACACTTCAAAGCAGTTACGTTAACCTTCCCCTCCCTACAAATCTCTTGCACGCTACTCTTGGCGGGTCGGCAAGGCGAGCGAGCACTAGTTTCATATTCTGCAGGGTTTCTTTTTTTCTGGTAGCGCTAAATTCATTGTTCGGAGAACTGGACTCGCGAAAGGAAATCAATGGCAATAGGTTAGATAAACTGGCGCCGTTCTTAAAGCGTTTTATGTTTCTTTCTCTGTACCTCAGTATTGTGCTCCGCCAAGGTTTGTTTTTGGAAGCAATGCTACAATGGTTTTCGTTGTCACGATACTGTCCCACAGGAAGTTAACGCCGAAGAGCCATTTAGGGAAAGGCTAGATACAACAAGCAAGCACCGAGGAAGCGTATGATACTTGTCCAAACGAAAGAGCAATCTGACGGATTTTTCAGTAGAAGCCAAATTAAAACCAAATAATGAAAGAAGAACCCCTGGGAGTCACGCTTCAGTTTAAGTTTGTAGTTTCTAGAGCAAAGAAAGATATTTTTAAGTTTTCTTTCTTGCCACGAACAATCAATGAATAGAACTCTCTTCCTGAGGATATTGTCCCGGAATGCATTGTCCGTAGATAGTTTTAAATCAAAGTGAGTTTTTAATATTCGAATGTATTAGTTTTATTTGGATTTTTTTAATTTTTTAGATATTTTATTATATTATTTTTATTTAGATTTTTTTATTTTTATTTATTTTTATTTTTTTAATATCCCAGTGTATTATTTTTATTTAGATTTTTAAAGCTGGTGTGATATCTCAAGCATTTTACCAAATTAACTAAGTAGAGATGTAGATGTAAAGTGCGTTCCTCAGCTTTCGGCTTCTCTGTCTTCTCTTCAGTGTTTCAATCAGAATGCATACAAGTAAACATTTCCCTTGTTTTCCCGCCAAAGAATAGAATCGCTTGAACAGTGACGTATGACGGCGCTAGTGTCCCTGCTCTAGTATGGTATTGTTGGGACGCCCCTAAGTTGTGTGTATGATATACAGCGCGCTCGTTTGTAAAGCCTTGGAATGAAGGATTATTAAAGCTGACCGGATCGTTTGACTGCTTGGGAGTTTTTCGCGAAATAAGTTTACTTTCTCGCTAAATATCCTGGGAAAGTATTTGTCTTCTCCTCATAGCCACAAGACTGAAAAAAAAAGGTTGAACGTATCTAGATAATTGCTAGAAGGAGGAAATGAGAAACACTCCATTGAAAACATTTAATTTGTTTCTTTCTCAATCTTTAACTGAAAAGTTCTTTACTGTTGATTAGTTGACCGATACACAAGATCCTTGTCAGACCAAAAAAAGCTTTTTATTCCACCAATAGAATAACTACACGTCACATGTATATAACCATGAGGCACTGACGGTTACCGAGCCCCGAGTTAGGGGGGAGGGGTAGAGGGGAGGCCCATACGAAAAGGTCGGGGATGCTCGTCGGAAAATTTAAATTAAAGTCCAAGAGGAGATCAATCTGGATTAAACTCTAACTTTATTGTCAGTCCCTACAAGATACCACTTAATACGAAAATGACAGCGTTGACGTCTGAGGGTCTTCAAGTACACACTTAGAAAGCTAAAAATAGCTCACTATTTCAGTGAGGTCAGCTGTTACAAACCACAACAGCTCTTAATTCAAACTTGCCACTGATTTTCACCGTACAAAGAAAACGATTGATATCAAATTTCTCCTGACTGAGCCGCAGTATTTCTTTAAATAATTTTGAGAGAATTTGGGTTTTGGTCAAACCTTTTGAACTGTGATGATTGGGTCTAGTATTTCCATAACGTGTCTTCTTACATTTACCATAAGATGGTAAGGAGAAATTAGGCTTTTATCACAGGCGCAGATGAAACGGAAAGATTTTAGAAGATGGATAAGATGCCATTGCCACATAAAAATTACAGTCCATAGTGACATAAGTACTTTTGATCATGACAGACTGCCAAGAAGCATTTTTCCTGTCGTGAAACATCGACGCCCCATGCCCAACCCTCCTCTTTTACCCGGGCTTGGGATCGGCTGGATGTACCCAGACTAGACTGGATATACCCAGGCAAAGTCAAAAAAAAAATTACCAAACTAGACAAGAGAAAACTTGTAGAGAGACTCGCGGTTGAGGCAGAAGAGGCTGCTGGTAGACAAGATCTGAAGACCCTATATAGAATTAACAAAATTTTAAATAATGGTTTTAAAAACAACGATGTCCCTGTAAAAGACACAGATGGTAATGTTCTTTCGAAAGAAGCAGAAAAGCTGGCATGCTGGAAGGAACATTTTGAAAGCATTCTAAATAGGCCAGAACCTGAACAGGTAGCTGAGATTCCACCGACAGTAGAGGACTTGGATATCTGCATAGATCCACCTACCATGGAAGAGGTGAAAGCTGCCATCAAAGTGATGAAGAGCGGGAAGGCAGGTGGAGCAGATGGAGTGACTGCAGAAATGCTCAAGGTTGAAGAAACTGAAACACCAGGCCTTTTGACGTGCATATTCAGAGAGATATGGGAGAGCGAGACGATTCCTGAAGCGTGGAAGACCGGACTCTTTGTCAAATTACCCAAAAAGGGTGATTTAGATGACTGCAACAACTGGAGAGGCATCACTCTGTTCCCCATTACCAGCAAGGTCTTCAGCAAGATCATCCATACAAGACTGGCTGAAACACTGGATGAGTACATCAGGCAGTAGCAGGCAGGTTTCCGCCCTGGACGCTCGTGCTCTGACCACATTTTCACCCTAAGGCAAATTCTAGAGCAGAGCAAAGAATGGAATGTTCCCCTGTATGCCAACTTTATTGACTTTGAGAAGGCGTTTGACGGCATTTACCGAGATTCCCTATGGAAGATATTAAGGCACTACGGGATTCCATCAAAGCTGGTAAATGTCATCAAGACGCTTTGCAGTGACTTCAAGTCCCATGTTATTTGCAACGCAGCGCTTACAGACGCCTTCAGCGTGACCACGGGTGTGAAACAAGAGTGTATTCTCTCCCCCTTTCTATTATTCTTGGGGATCAACTGGGTTTTGAAACAAGTGACTAGTGGTGGAGGGAGAAGAATTAGATGGACATTGACCAGTGTCTTGGAAGACCTTGATTATGCAGATGATATTGCGCTGATTTTTCAAAAGCAATGTCTTAAGCACTCTACTGTATCGCGCAGAATCCTGGAATATGACCAAAACCATCAGCCACAAGCTAGAAGTCTTCCAGAACAAGTGCCTTCGCAGGATTCTCCGTATATACTGGCCCCAGACAATCTCAAACTATGAGCTGCGCAGAAGAACAGGAACAGAACCAATCAAACAGCAAGTCCGGCGAAAGAGATTGAAATGGATTGGTCATGTGCTGCGCATGCCACCAGCAGCACTACCACGAGTTGCCCTCAGGTGGACCCCTGATGGCCATAGAAAGAGAGGCAGGCCGAAAGAAACATGGAGGAGGACAGTGGAGAAAGAGATGAAGGAGAACAGCTGGACATGGGGTCACCTGGAACGACGAGCACCCGACAGAAGCCAATGGCGCACTTTGGCCGAGACCTTATGTGTTTCAAAACACGAAGAGGATTAAGTAAGTAAGTAAGTAAGTAGGAAAGATCGACGCGTGGCGCGCGAACTAGCTCACGAGGGACGCGCGACTCGCAGATAATCGCGAGTCTTCGCGAGTCCGTAGAGATTGTAAGTTCAGTTCCCCCTGACCAACGCACCCCGACAAAATGAGCTGTCCATCTTTTGCAAGTGAGAAAAACAAATGACCTCTATTCAGACAGGAAGGAATTGAATACAGACTCCAAAGCACTAATGTTTTGTTCTGATCAATGTTTTAGTGACATCTGATCAACCAGCCACATGTGTCACATTCTTAGGAATCAGTATCAGGCAAAATGACAAAGGCTCTTAAAACAACGTTCCATGATTGGTTTGAACAAGGGAAAAGATTAGCATAATAAACAGCCACGATTCCAAGGAGAGCTAAAAAAAGAAAGTCAGAAGACTTCATTGTTTCGAGCTGAGTTCCGCAAAAACCTTGCTTTACCCGCTTGTTTCTGAACACGACATGGATATCAAAACGTTGCTCCATAATCTCCGTGAAGAAGTGTCTTGCTCGGTGTGTTCCGACATAGTTACCGATCCAAAACATCTGCCATGCTTACACAGTTTCTGTCTGCACTGCTTGAAACAATGGCATAGGACGAGTCATGGCTGCGACACCATTAGATGCCCAAATTGTCAAGCCGTTAGCAGAGTACCTGAAAGTGGCGATCTGAAAGATCTTCCAACCAGTTTTTATCTGAATGGCTTGATTGATGTGCTTGTAATCAAAGAGTGCAGGAGTAGCCAAGTAAGATGTGGGAACTGCAAGAAGGAAAGCTCCGAGACTTCATACTGTTTCCAGTGTTGCATATTTCACTGTCAAGAGTGCGTCACTGCACACAGCATCATGCGAAGCAATAAAGATCACCGTGTTCTGGCGCTGAAAGACTTTCAAGACAGGGACTATGAGGATGTGCTAAAGCGACCTGTGTTCTGTGCAAAGCAACGGCACGAGAAAGAAGAGCTAAAGTACTTTTGTAAGAACTGTGAAACGGCGGTTTGCCAATCTTGTGTTTTGATGGATCATCCTGGTCATGCTTTGGAGCACATGGAAGACGAAACTGAAAGACAGAAGATTGAAATCAAATCAATGATTGAAACACAGAAACGTAATTTGCAAGCAAAGCTGACTGCTGTTAGTAAACTTGATGAAGACTACGCGAAGATCATACAACGAGGCGAAGAGGTGAAGAGGGACGTTCAGAGGACTGTTGACAATTTAATTGACAATATTGAAGCGAAGAAACAGACTATTTTTGCAGCGGTGGAAGACCAAACAAAGAAATCACTTGAAAGTCCAACAACCAAAAAGACCGAGATCGAGAATCAAATAGAGGTGATCAAATCAACGTTGGATAAAGCTGATAAGGTTTTGACACGAAGTGCAAACGCTGAAGTCGTTCAAGTGAAAAAGTCATTACAAACAATCTTGGAGGGAGTTGATCAAACTACTAAGCCAACTGAGCGTGACCTGAAAGATCTTCCGATTTTAGTTTTCGTGCCAAATCTAAAGATGTTGAAGATTGTCAACACCGAAGAAATTGGAACACTGAAAATACTGCAGCAAACTGAAGCTAGTCAATCTGTCGCTGAGGGCAAAGGACTCGAAGAAGGAACTGTTGGAGTTGAAGCACAGCTAACGTTTGTTCTGACCACTAGAAACGCAGAGGGAGAGCAGTGTTACAATAAACATGACCGTGTAACGGTAGAGATCAGGGACGAAGAAAGACGAGAATGTGCGACGGAAGTGCGAATAAATGACAATAAGGATGGAAGCTACAAAATCAGCTATTCACCCAAAGATCAAGGCAAATACAAAGTGACAGTAAAGGTAAACGGAGGACATGTTCTTGATAGTCCTTTTTCCATTGATGTGAAATTATTTCAGTTAAGATCTGCTTTTTCTTTTGGAGAATATGGTTCGTCTGTCGGAATGTTTAAGCATCCCTGGGGGGTGGCAGTGAATGCCAGGGACGAGATAGCTGTAACTGATTTTGGGAACCAGAGAGTTCAAATCTTCAAGAGTGATGGAAAATACTTAAGATCGTTTGGTCGGCAAGGTAACAAAGTGGGCGAATTTAAGTATCCTATGGGAATAACGTTTCATACAAATGGAAATATTTTCGTAGCAGACTGGGATAACCATAGGATCCAGATTTTCAGTGGGGAGGGTGAGTACGTGGGTATGTTTGGTGGGAAAGGAAGCCTTGATAGTCAGCTCTCTTATCCTTTGGGTTTATCTGTAGACAGTGATGGAAACATCATTGTTGCTGATGCAGGTAACATCATGATTAAGATCTTTTCTCCTGATGGCAAGTTTCTAACGAAGATAGGTGAGCAGGGCTCTTTTACTTGTCCTGTCCACTGTGTTCAGTGTGATAGATATCTCATAGTGTCAGACTACAGTAAACACTGTATAAAGGTTTTTAATTGTAATGGAGACTTTCAGTACAAGTTTGGAAAGAAGGGTGGAGGGGACGGGGAGTTTAATTTTCCCCATTGTTTGTCAGTGAACAAGTCAGGAAACCTGATAGTCTGTGATTCAGGCAATAATAGAATACAAGTATTTGAACTCAGTGGAAAGTTTGTTGGCAAGTTTGGAACAGAGGGCAGTAATTTAGGAGAATTCAGTTCGCCAGAGTCTGTAGCAGTTCTCAGTAATGGCCGAATTGTTGTGTCTGACAAGAATAACCATCGCATCCAGATACTGGAGTGAGCACTGTACTTTATGAAAAAAAAAGAGAAACTCTAGGACATTAATTCAAAATTCAAAATTCAAAATTTATTTTAGTTTTCAGTTTGTTTAATATGTGGAATTATTTTCTGTGGTAAAACATTAGAGATGCAGTGTTCACCCAATTGCTTGTGGTGTGGCTCTGTATCGGTTGAACTGTTCTATAATTGTTTTGGGGTTAGGTGGGACGGGTGGGTGGGTGACAAAAACAAATTTGTGTGTCTTGCAGTTGGATGGGAATAATACGTACATCTCTTAAGTTGTATTGTATGAATTATTTTGAAGGACAAGAAAAAACGTTTCCTTTTTTTTGTTTACTTTACCAGTGGTTATATTATATAATAGAGTGACTAGCAAAATAAGAAAGTTATAAAACCACTTTATGGATTAATTGTTGTAATAAGAACCTCCACTATAGGGGAAAAGGCTGTTTAGGGGATTTGCCTTTTCTTAATTTAAAGAAGAAACATTTTGTTTCTCAAATTATTACTATACTCTTTGATATTTAATTGTCTTTATGATGTTTTTATAGCAAGTTTGTTTTAGGGATTAGCAGGTTATTGACAGTCAGGTATGTAATGGAAAATATGTAGTACAAAGAACATTGCTTCAATGAACTTACCAAGTGACTAATTGCCTTGACGTTTGTATTTTCCTTATATTCAATAGCAGACGGTATTTGTTAGCTGCAGTGCTACAGTTAAACCCCACTTAACGAATGACCGCTTAATACGGACACCTTGAGCCTTATGGAATTTGATTTTAGTTCCTAGCTCCAAGATTTTCTGTTAGCTTGACCAGCTTAAGACAGACACCTGGATTATAGCAACACTTAGTGTGCTTTTGACGGTGTTTGAGAAAACGGGGTTCGACTGTATCTGTAGGTTAAAATATATGTTTTTAAAGTGTTTATTTTTAGCTTTAGTTTATTGGAACTTTAAAGTTAACTGCTTTAATGATGAAACGTTTTGTAGAAAGAGCTGTTTGCAATGATTAACAGCAGTAAATAGCTTGATATGAAGTAATTGTAAAATCATCATTTTCTTTGAAAATGTAAATAAACAAAGTGTGAGTTCAAGAAAGTTGCTCTTTGCTTTGAGTTTACTTTTTAGTTTCTTATGTGAAAAAAGAAATTGCTAGAGATCGTAAAGAGAGGTTGATAAATTCTCCAGTACAATGGGCCGAATAAGCTTGTTTAATAAGGTTTTATCGTATTTAACTCTGTTCTTTTGTGACTACGTTATAAATTGAAAAAACTTGAGTTTCCTTTGGAGCTATGAAAACTCATTCTTAAAAGACGGGATACTGACAAGCATGATGGGTGAAATTACTGGGGAAGCAAGGAAGGCACTAGAGGGCAGTTGGGTTATTGGAGGTGGAATTGAATTACCATGTGTGTATGACATTTACGGGAGCAAGAAACACAAAGCCCAAGTGAGGAAAGGAATATGGAAAGCTTAGAGTTCTTTGTAGGGAGGCCACAAAAAATCTGTGTGCATGGAAAACTGCTGGATTGTAGCAAGCTGTTTGCTCTGTTACTGTACTCCAAAACATTGTTGTTGAACAGTTGTGTTGTAAATGGACAGTGGATTGCATGAAGATTTGTTTCTTTCTTTGGTATCGTTATAATTATTATTCTTAACTCCACAACCACTTGTTTATGCCTACAACTTTCGCATTAAAATTTTGATCTTTTGTAAAGAAACGCTAAAGGAATGCACTTATACATTAGATGGGCTTATATCTGGGGGAGCTTATATCCAGAGCAATATCTTTGTTAGCAAATAGTTGGGCTTATATCCGGGGGGCTTATAACTGGGGGGGCTGTAAAATGGTTTTTTACAGTATCTCTCTTGTAGTGCAAGTATATGATATTCCCTTGTAAGTGAACATGAATGTACCTCTGTTGTCTTATCATCGCTGCTTGTTCATGTAGGTTTCATTACATGTAACAGTGCCAAGTACATGCTATTGTCACAGGCACAGCAATTTGTCCTCTGAAACAATTAACAGCTTTAGAACCATCAGAGGCTCTACAGATTACATTCAGAATTAGAGTGCATTGGTTATCAAATCTAGTATTTAGGCAGGTCAGGGTGCTTTTAAATGTGTAGTATTCTGATTCAAACTTGTCCAACAGGTATGGAGATTGTTGGAAAAGAAGCCATAGTTCTGGGAAGAAGCAAAATAGTGGTAAGTTAATCCTTGTACATGATCATTGATGCACCTGACAGGGTTTAATAAAAATAATTATTATGGAAAATCAACAAAGTAAATTGAAATTTCAAGATTTCAAAATCCAAGCCTTAAGATTCATGGGAAGTCATGGAAAATTTGATCCTTGCCCAAGCACAATTAAGCTAGTCTCGATTTGCAGTAGAAAATGTAAGCTTTCAACTTTAATGTCTTGACCCGGCTGCATATGTGTTACTTCATGACTACATGTTCAATGGAACAGAACATGGCATTTCATGGTTTTCAAGGTCGTAGAGTTTGCTACTTTGTTTCAAAGCAATTTGACCAGAGTTTTAGGCTATGCACTGGAAAAGTTGAAAATTTACAGAGTATGTAAATAACATGTAATTAACATGTAAATAATCAAAAAGAGACTGTAAAGATTAATTTACATGATTTTTCCCCTTTTACATGTTTTGGAGGTTTCATGTAAAAAACATGTAAATATTTCAAGTGAAACATGTAAATGATAAAGAAAACACTGTAAATGTTTCAAAGCAAAGGGCTAAGATCATGTAAATAACATGTAAACTGTGCCTGCAAATACTGTAAATAGCCTGTAAATTTCTTGTGATTCAACCTGGAAACCCGTAAATAACATGAAAATTTAATACAGGGAGGTTGCCATAATACTGTAAACAACATGTAAATAAAAAAGGGAGGCTGTAAATAACATGGAAAATGAAAACAGGAGCCTGTAAATAACACGTAAATCGAAAAAGGGAGCCTGTAAATAACGTGTAAATCGAAAAAGGGAGTCTGTAAATAACATGGAAATCAAAAAAGGAGCCCATAAAGAACATGTAAATCGAAACAGGGAGCCTGTAAATAACATGTAACTCGTAAAAGGGAGCCTGTAAATAACATGTAAATGGAAAAAGGGAGCCTGTAAATAACATGTAAATCGAAAAAGGGAGCCTGTAAATAACATGTAAATCGAAACAGGGAGCCTGTAAATAAGATGTAAATGGAAAAAGAGAGCCTGTAAATAACATGGAAATCAAAAAAGGGAGCCTGTAAATAACATGTAAATCGAAAAAGGGAGCCTGTAAATAACTTGCAAATCGAAAAAGGGAGCCTGTAAATAGCATGTAAATGGGAAAAGAGAGCCTGTAAATAACATGGAAATCGAAAAAGGGAACCTGCAAATAACATGGAAATTGAAAAGGGGAGCCTGTAAATAACCTGTAAATTGAAAAAGAGAACCTGCAAATAACATGTAAATCGAAAAAGGGAGCCTGTAAATAACCTGTAAATTGAAAAAGGGAGCCTGTAAATAACCTGTAAATTGAAAAAGGGAGCCTGCAAATAACCTGTAAATTGAAAAAGGGAGCCTGTAAATAACATGTAAATCAAAAAAGGGAGCCTGGAAATAACCTGGAAATGTAAAAAGGGAGCCTGTAAATAACATGTAAATCGAAAAAGGGAGGCAGAAACCCTGTACGATAAATAACTTGTAAATAATAACTTGAAGAAAAATGCATGGAATGTACTGTTTTATTGTAATCAAATCTGTTGACCTTAATTATAATAGTAGAAAACATGCAAATTTATACAGAATCAGAAATTTATTGCAATCAGAACAAACTCAGTAAAATTCAAATAGTTTTTATATGCCATGAATAAGGTTTACAATGTACACATTGCAACAAATAAAACATGTTTTCTTTTCTTTCTATCCATAACAAGACGACTTTAATGTAATTTTGTGCATGGCCAAAATATTTTAAAATACCATGACTGAGCTCCTTTAACCGAATTCAAGCACTGTTCAAGAAGACTACTAAAATTCAAGACCTTTTCAAGATTGTGCAAAACCATGTCATATTCAACTCTATTTAATTCATAAATAGTAAAATGATTAAGAACTATACTGTTGTCAGCTACGAGTGAAAATTTTGCAATTTAGGCGTATTACTAAATTAAAATCGTTTGCAAATGGATACCTGTCTTAAATATATACTAAATTCACAAAGTTAAATGTAACATAATGATAATACCTTTGTCATAAAATGAATGGATAAACTGTTTTTTTCTTACTAAGTAATTAATGTAGGATTAAATTAGCCTTAATAATTATTATGAAAAATGTGGGAGGCACGATGGCCTCGTAGTTACATGTAGTGAGCTCAACTCCTGATCGAGCGGTCCGGGTTCAAGCCCTAGGCAGGTACATTCTGTTGTGTTGCTGGGCAACACACATTACTCTCAGTGCCTCTCCACCCAGGTGTATAAGTGGGTACCAGCAAATTTAATGGTGGGGTAACCCTGCAATGGACTGGCATCTCATCCAGGGGAAGTAGAAATAGTCCTAGTTGCTTCCTGCTACAGAAAGCGGGATAAGCTCCAGCCTGTTGGGCCACGTGGCTCATATGCAGACTTTACCTTTACCTTATTATGAAAATTACTGCAATGTAAGTGTGAAATATTGATCAACTTTTTTCATAGAGTGAATTGTTCTTTTGAAATAACAGAAAATAGGGAGAAAAAACATTTACCACAAGATAGAGATTGACATTTTAAATTCATCATAAAAACATTCATGGCAAAGGAATACTACATTGCATAACATAAAACAAAGTCACAGTTTCCTTCTTTTTCCAAAACTGTACAGAATCCAAACAGGACAAACATTTTGGACCCCTGACAAAACATTCACTGTAAACAATATTCAAAATTTTACTTTTTCTTTTTGTGATAAAAAAAAACTGTACTGTAAAAAAAAAAAAAAATTCATAGGGACCTGTTGAAATTGAAAGGCCTATCTAGTACCATAGTTCCCATAACACATCATAAGTTAGTAAATTATTGTTCTGGTACTACATGTATGTAAACATAGCCATTGCTTTTTATGATGAAATCTTATAGCTGCTGTATTGAACAATAAGTATCAACCTAGCAATCTAAGATATTCAAATTTAATGCTAATTCACTAACACAGGTACAGTGTAGGTGATACTTCAAAGCATTGAAAATAATGTTTAAAGTGGTTGAATTTATGCCAGAAAGTGTTGAAGGTCACCATGTTAGACTGTAATGCACCAGGGGCCCATTTCTCGAAGGTCCCAAAAAGTTTTCGCACCCAGAAAGCCATACCAAAATCTGAAATCTTATGCTTACAGAGCTGTTTTATTCGCTTATTCTCAATATGAATAGAGGTTTCCTTCACACAAGAAGTTTCAGGCATATACAGCTCTTAGTTTTTAGACACAGCTCAATTAAAGATGGCTTTATGGGCCCAAAAAGTTTCCAGGGCCTTCAAGAAATGGACCTCGGACCCCTTATAGAGTCATAGGTACTGTAGACTTCTCAGTGGCTGATTTTTTCCTGATCAAGCATCAATGCCAAGGAGTATGCATGTATTGACCACTCTCAATTTTACTTCATCCTACAAGTAACATAAAACATTTCGTTAAATAAGATAAGTTATGTCTGAGTATGAATCAGCAAATTCTGTGTATGATATCAATCAGCGAATTTTACACTGGAGTTATTATTTTGTTTCTTATCATTCCAATTTATACTGTGACATTTGAAATCGGACTGTAGCCGGTCATGTTAACCGGCCAAAGTAATTTTAGCTCGGTCACGTCTCATTTCTGACTGGTCAAGATATTTACGAAAAAATCAAGTACACGTAATGTGAGCTAAATTAAACCCACAAATATAGTTTGTTTGTTCCAGTCACTGCTAGACCATTTAAAGATTGGCTTAATATTTTTCTGAACAGATTTAACCCCAGTCGCTCGAATGGCATTCCTATTGATCTTGAATGCATGACAAACAGCAAGCGAATGGTCTTTAGCCATTCGAACAGATACATGTATGCATTGGTGTATGTTTTCATTAGAGGTCATGATAAAAAAGAGATAAAAACTCTCAGATTTACAGTTGGGGATTTGATTGTTTATTCAAGAATGAACAACGTGACCGTCTCAACATGACATGACTGGTCAACATGACAGGCGAGTGAAGTTTTTGGCCGGTCAAGTCACCATTCTGGCCAGACATTGCCCGTTGACCGGCCATTATTTTGAGCCCTGAATATTCATCAATCAAACAGATCATACATCTACATCTGTAGCTACTGTGTGACAAAAAATTTGCATCTCTGATTGGAAGGCACTGAATGTCAGAGGATGTAGAAGAACTAAACTCAAAATCCATGGCAGTAACTATTCAATGTTCACTATCTCCTACATTGTAATAATCATGGACAATAAATCAACCTCCTATCACACAATGTTTAAATAATAAGTCAAGTTATTTGCAGGCACAATTTGATTGTTTCTTACGTGCACTTATGCTCTATTGGTGGACAAAGGTACAGATGATGTCATAAAAGTTTGTTTTTGTTTCTTTGTTATGTATTACGAAGCAGACAGATTCTATGTTGTTGTGCATCTGTTCAGTAATAGATCACAGAAGACATCAAAATGTGGTAAAAACATCAGTGACACACACCTGAAAAATTCACAGATTCTGTGACACACTCTAGTAATGGCTTATGTGACTATTTTTTGTTTTTACCACATTTTGATGTTATCTGTGATCTACCCAAGGCAGGAAAAAACCCAGGTCTGATTTCCTCAGCCAAGTAAATTTTGCTCTTGGGCAAGCGAAAATAGAAGTTCAGTGGCCCAGTGGGCAAGTGAAATTACAGTGTAGGGTCAGTAGTCTTGTGAGTCTGACTAAAAATGCCAGCTTGATAAATGATAATTTCCAGTCATTCCATTTCAAAACTTAACACCTAAAGATTAGTTAATTATTAGGTTGAAAGCAAGAATTAGTTTGGAATCCGAGTGTACTTCATTCGCATTTGTCCTCTGATTTCCTTACTGGCCACCACACTGGCAACTAATATTTCAGTGGGGCAAGTGAAAACTGAAATTGACTGGCCCACTGGGCAAGTGACTTACAATTTTTTTTCCTGCCCTGCTACAGATGCATGAACAGATGCATGACACATGAAACCTAAATGTATTTGGTATGAGCCCAATTTTGTACAAGTAAAATGTACAGCTGTGACAGGGCTCTAAAGTGCTGTCTGGTCATCCCAGGGTAAGGTAATCGATTGAAATCAATCCATAAATTGATAGAAATCAATAAATTGAAATTAATGTAAGTGTTATCAGTGCTATCGATCAATTGAAAGAAATTCATACTCACATGCTAGAAAAGTTTCAAGTTATCAGTTTGATTTTACCAAATTTATCAGTCATTAGAGAATCAATTGAAAGTTGGTCTCTCTTTGTTAGTTCACCTAAACTGTAGAAAAATTGTCCCTCAACACAGTGTTTGATTGTAACTTTTTTTATGTAGATTTCAAAGGCACTACCAAAAACCCCCAAAACATAGTCCCTGATACATGTATGCCAGCAAAATATTCTGTTTTTGAGATACAATGTTATGTTTTTATGTAGTTGTATTCATGATTTCATATTTCACTTTAAATCTTTTGTTCATTTCTTTCTTATTAAATGTTGCTTAAAAGATAAGCTAGTATCAGCAAAATTGATAATGCTTATTGAAAATTTGATCACAATCGATGACTCATGACGAATCCTTTTATTGATTTCTGATATCATTGACTAATTTCTATTGATTGTTATGAAATAATCGATTGACTATACTGTGTCATCCAAGACAAGTAGATTTTCCTGCCTGGGCAAGTTACTCTTCCTTTTTTTCAAGTCCTGTGTAGTTTTCACGACAGTTTGAGGTACATGTATACCTCTTCATAAAGTATCATAGTGTTTTTTTTGTGAAAGAAAATACCACAACATTTAACTTACTACAGTATCAGCACCAGTGGGTGCAATGTCCATGTACAGTTGTGTTAACAGCATATTGTAACTTGCGTGTAGGTACAACTGTAGACACTTGAGTAACTTCAGAATACTTACTCTAGCATAAGAGAAATTTCTCTGCTGAAGATGGCACATTACATGTCCTGTGTAGAAAAAAAAGAGTCCTGTGTAGAAAAAAAAGAGTCCTGTGTAGTTTTCACGACAGTTTGAGGTACATGTACACCTCTTTATAAAGTATCATAGTGTTTTTTTTTGTGAAAGAAAATACCACAACATTTAACTTACTACAGTATCAGCACCAGTGGGTGCAATGTCCATGTACAGTTGTGTATAACAGCATATTGTAACTTGCGTGTAGGTACAACTGTAGACACTTGAGTAACTTCAGAATACTTACTCTAGCATAAGAGAAATTTCTCTGCTGAAGATGGCACATTACATTTTAGCTTACTATTATTCACATCAGAGGGCAACATAACCTTACAAGAGCATGCATCAGAAAGAATCATGAGGTGCATATAAGCCAATAACAAATGTCGCATGCTCATGCTCAGTTATTGAGAACAGATAATAACAGATAATAAAGCTCTTTATGCACGGCAGGTAAACATCACCAAAGTCGATTCCACAAGCAATGTAACTTCTCCTTGATAATGACACATTCACAACCAAAGGTAAAACGAAATGTATACGTATCTTGACGTTACTTTACTCTGCTCGTTCAATTTATGCAAAACTTGCTTACCTGTTGTTTTTGTTGCCTGTAATCGCTATCTTCAACTTCTGGGTAACGGTAAACTTTGCCTTGAAACCGTGCACGGTGACGAAGCGAAGGTAGAGTTGATTTTGGCCCACTAAAACAGAGCTCGAGTTCGATGCAAGTTCCAACGAACTGCCAAACATGGCGGGAGAACCGAGAGAACCTGGTACCTAACATGAAGACCGCTGATTCCTGCTTGTTGGAGATCGGGCAATCACAAGGCTGGTATGCTCTTATAAAGGGACTGGGATAACAGTGATGGCAATGAAAGTACAAAACGGTAGAAATCGCCAAAACAAAACAAAACAAAACAAAACAAAACAAAACAAAACAAAACAAAACAAAACAAAACAAAACAAAAAACAAAAAAACAGTGAACATGCAAGGGCAGACTTAGTTGTATTAATCTTACTTGTAGAATGTGCATGTTTCGGAATATTTAACGCTCTAAATCGATGATATTTCGTTCATTCTCAGCGGTTCAGGGGCACAACTGTGACCTCGAACTTTCGCGATATGAGAAGTTTAATATTTGTTGTTTTCGGATTGTTAAAAATGTCATTTTGGGTACCGAAAAAAAGTCTGCTATCAATTTCGGAAAGGCGATAAGACCTAACGTTTTCGGGAAATGGACAAAAAAGCCCTAATAAGTTCGAGAATACTCAAGCTCCTCTAGAATAACCGAACAGATAAATTTTTTTTGTGCAACCTAAAATTAACCTACAGAGCTTTGAAAGTACACCAGATAGCCTAAAACAGCGTTGAAAAGCATTCGAGAGGAAACGGTCGTTGGGTGTTCCTTATGGTTCCCTGCCTAACCTAACTCCGCGTCAGTTCAAACTCGGTCACCAGGGCTCTTTCCGTCTTGAACTCACACAACACGTGACGCTTTCATGGTCCTTCATGAATAAATACGTACGTGTCCGAGAATTAATTTTTCTCTTTTCTAGAGACGTAAGCTTGGGACGCCTGCATGTGCAGTAACAATTCTAGTTTTATTTTGTCGTTGTGGATGCGCGGAAAGTTCACAAGAAGACAGCTTCGTTAGTGCGGTGTCGCACCCGTGCAACTTCTAGGTTTTCCATTTACATGGTTTTTACGCGTTTCTTACAGGCTCCCTTTCTTTCATTTACATTGTTTTTACATGTTTCTTACAGGCCCCCTTTTTTCATTTACATGCTTTTTACATGTTTCTTACAGGCCCCCGTTTTTCATTTACATGCTTTTTACATGTTTCTTACAGGCCCCCTTTTTTCATTTACATGGTTTTTACATGTTTCTTGCAGCCCCCCTTTTTTCATTTACATGGTTTTTACATGTTTCTTACAGGCCCCCTTTTTTCATTTACATGGTTTTTACATGTTTCTTACAGGCCCCTTTTTTCATTTACATGGTTTTTACAGGGTTACAAACATAACATTTCCAGACTTTTTACAGCATTCGCTTGAATTATTTACACGTTCCTCACATGGTTTAGCAAAGCAATTTACATGTTTTTTACAAAGCCAGATACTGTAAAAGTGCGTAAAATATTTTACAAGTTTTTACATGTTCTTCAAATGATCATTGTCGACAAAGACAATGTAAATCACTATTTACAGAACATTTACATGCTGTACTAAAAGCTGTAAATTTCCTGTAATTTTATTTTACAAAACCCTAACATGTAAATTGTAATTGACAAAGAATGTAAATCAAGATTTACATACTGTAAATTACAATTGACATGTCCATGTAAATTTTCAACTTTTCCAGTGATGTTCACACCAGCATGGTGCCTGAGTATGATTCTGGCTAGGCACTTGTGTGAACAGACCATTAATTTTTTCTCAAGTACTCACACCAGAATTCAGGCACAGAGCCCTTGTCAGGGCACAAGGCCTCCACCTTGAACTTGGGTGCTAAACAGTATTTAGGTACACTGTATGTGGAGTACCCAGTGTCTGAACATAACATTATTTTTTGTCGGTACCCAGGCACCAGTGCTCAGCCAGCTTTTAGCCAGAATTTGAAAAGTGGCCGTCCAAAATGTGCTGTAGGGCTGTTCAAATAAGCAATTTATAAAGTAACATATGAAAAATAAAACTTTAGCAATTGTCCATCCACAGGATGCATGGACACTCATCTGGCTAAAAGCCTGGTGCTCAGGCACCCAGTGTGAACACAGTCTTAGTTTAAAAAGGCTTACTCTGAATGGAAGAATTGTTAAATTCACCATTCTACAGTGATTCATGTATAATAATAATAAAGCCATGTTTAAGAAATGCACAATCTTGCAGGTTTTACCCATGGCAGATCTTCTCAAATGGCATCATGCTACAGTGACAACATGTCACTCAAAAACAAAAGACTCTCCAGATGTGGTATGTAGGCTGTGTGGAAAAATAATAATATTGCTGTAGAGCAAAACTAGACCAGCATGGGGTTACACAAGAAAAACAGTTGAAATATCAAAATTGTGGTTTGAGTGTGCTCCCTTACCTGCTTTACTGAAAACTAGGAAAGAACATTGCCTTTACAATCAAATTCTATACAAATTGTAGAGAAGGTCATACGTGTACTTTTCCACCACAAGTCCTTAGTGGGATGCAACTTAGCCATTCATTTCCCAGAAATTGTGTTTCTTTAACCAAAGGTAATGATATTGAATGAAATTATATGAAAACCAGACTCTACTGGATGATATATATATATAAAAAAAAACAGAGAGCAGCTAAGTTGAGAAAATAAATATCATTGTTTACCTGGGATCAGTAAGTGCAGCCTGTTTCTTGTTTTATTTGGCCATTTATAAAATAATAACAACACATCAATGTATATTATAGGCAAGGAAGCCCTGGGAAGCCAATAAGGTTTAAGTAAAGGACTACTTTAAATACTTAAGTCATAGCAAGAGAATAAAAATGCTGTAATTGGCACACAGAATGATCATAATTCAGGATAAAAAGTAGTAATGTTATAATTAAGCAAAACTAAGCGCGTGAATGTGTAAAAGCAAAGGGAAAAAAAAGTGGAAAAAGCACAATAAAATATACTTACAGTGTATACCAAGAAAGATGACTTACATGTAAGTTTAGCGGTGAACACAACTTACAATACTAGGGACATTTTGAGTTTCAGTGCTGAGAGAATTAAATAATTTGGGGCCTTGAAAATGGAAAAAGAATTCAGAGGTTTGATTTTTCTGGTTTGTAGGTGAGATGGGGTGATATTGTTGTCGTTGGAATTGGAAGAGCTGACTTTGTGAAGGTATGATAGTCTACAGAACAGGCGGATTAGCGGGGCAGAAAGCAAAATGCAGTACACAAACGTGCGAGTCGAAAAAATCCTGAGCCGTAGGAGTCTGTGTAGGCCTGTCACCCAATTTCACACATTTTACCATTTGCCAGGCTACCAGATGGAAGAGCATAAACAAAGTGTGACTACAAGCAGATTTTTTCATCTCATGCTTCGTGCTTGTGGGCACGCTCTGCGCTCGTGTATCGCATTTGGCTCTCTGCCCCGCTGATCTGCCTGTTCTGCAGGCTATGGTATGATAGTGTACAAACTGTGCTCTTAGCGCTTTCAACTCTTGCATAATTATGTTAAGTGTTTTCTAAATACAGTGTACAGTACAGATCAAATGTTGACAGGCATTCCCTAATCCTATATCCTTGATCCTGGATCTTTGATGCGTTAGACAGTAGAGGCTCGATTTTCAAGTTTCCAGTTTCAAGACACTAGAAGAATGTTTCAAGAAACAATTTATTTCTCAAGTACATAGCAATAACAGCAAACAATAGCAAGGAACAAAAGTTATTAAGTAGATTAGTTCCTTGTTTCTTTGACTCCAAACTCAAATGACTCGCCTTAAAACCCAAATGACTAGATTGTGATGATTTCTAATTTTTAGGGGGACTGGATTAAGGAGGGTGCAGCGGTCGTCGACTGTGGAATTAATGTGATTCCAGGTAAGATTAATAATGATCCAATACAATAGCTGTTTGCTTATTCTGTTTTGCTGCTCTAAGTGTGGTCAAGATTGACTGTTCAATCATGCAACATGATTTGTTCAATGAGTGGTCAACATTTTCTCATCTAGACCACTCACATTTCACCATTTAGAAAACTAATTCCCCTGGCTGGCCTTAGTTGCGGACATGTCAGGAAAAGAACAAGAGTCAGGCCACTTTTAATTTTTCAAAATCAATCACTTGCTGTACAGTTGTTACTAGGTGAGATGCAAATATTTTTACATGTATAACAAGTCTGTTTCTCTTCTTGCCTTCTTCAGATGAGACTAAACAGAGTGGGGGTCGTCTCCTCATCGTCTTCATTGTTTCCAGTTGAGTTCTACAAAACCTTGCATTACTCGCTCCTCGCTCGCTTGTGGAAGTCGTTCAAGTGAAAAAGTCATCAGAAATAATCTTGGAGGGCGCTACCAAGCCAACTGAGCGTGACCCGAAAGATTTTCCGATTGTGGTTTTCGGGGGTTTTTGTGCCAAAAGATGTTGAAGACTGTCAACACCGAACAAATTGGAACACTGGAAATACTGCAGCAAACTCAAGCAAGTCAGTCTGTCGCTAAAGGCAAAGGCATCCAAGAAGGAAATGTCGGAGTTGAAGCACAGTTTGTTCTGACCACTAGAAACGCAGAGGGAGAGCAGTGTTACAATAAACATGACCGTGTAACCCTAGAGTTCAGGGACGAACAAGGACGAGAATGCGCGACGGAAGTGCGAATAAATGACAATAAGGATGGAAGGTACAAAATCTCCTATTCACCGAAAGATCAAGGCAAATGCAAAGTGACAGTTAAGGTAAAAGGCAAACACGTTCTTGATAGTCCTTTTTCTACTGAGGTGAAATTATTTCAGTTAAGACCTGTTTTTTTTACAACTTTATTATTCTTATGACTCGCATGTTTACAATTTTTACAGAAATAGATATACAGATTAAGTTTAAAATGCTTGATAATAACAACAGCGCGAACCCGCAGATAGCCTGGGCTAATCTAGGCGGGCCACACCTATATTTATATTAAAATACAGTGGAACCCCGCTCTACGGACACCTGCTTAATACGGACACCCCGATATTACGGACAGTTTCGTTTTCCCCGACAAAAAGCTCATATGTTTTTTCTAAAATTAACCCGCGTATTACGGACACCCGTTAATACGGGCAACGGACACTTTTCTGTGTCCCGAGCGACAAACTCTTATACATCGTCAACCCCGCTTTACGGACACTGTTTGTATCTGCGCATTGTCTATTGTCATTGTCATGATTATGTGCTAATTAGAGATTTTGTACCCTGGTCAAATTATGACAGATTTCGGCGGGTTAACACAATTTTATTACCTAATGAAACAGTGTCAAAATAGCATGACGCATTTGACCAGTTCTTTTTTCCGGTGCATTACCCAGTCTGCAGTCCTTATATAAAGCTTTCTGCCTGATACGCTTACACAAAAGTTTCACTTTCTTGGTGTTTTGCTACAGTCCTCGCTTGTAGCCTTCTTCCTCTTTGACGTCTTATGCTTGCCACTATCAGCATCGGCCTCCGTTCGTATTGCTGGGTTGTTGCCAACGTCTATTAATTGTTCAAGTAAATCCACGTGCTTCCTAGGACCATCAAAAATATAAACACACGGTATTTCCATACCAAGACCTCCACCCCGATTAACTGCGTTTCCACATACTTCAACTGATCCTCGATTAGTAGGCTTTGAAATAAAATGGGTGACTATACCAGTGCGGTTTTTGGTGTTCGCGAGGTGATATGGAATGTGGCCGATAACTCGACTTTCCTTTAGCACGGCGACTGCGTTTTTTCAACTGATTTCAAGAACAGTCTGTACAACATAAAATTTATTTTAGTCCGAGAGTGATACAGTTAATGATTTGTAATTTACAGTACAATTAAAACGGTTTGTTGCCGTACAAGTGTCGGCCTTAGTGTTTGTATCGATAAAACACGTGTCCGTGACTTTTTTCCGAGGACCCCGGTTAATACGGACACCCCGTTAATAAGGACATTTTGGCATGTCCCCTTGGTGTCCGTATTAACGGGGTTCCACTGTAATCAGGAACTAAATTAGTCTCTTCCGCAGCCGTTATTAGGGTCGTCACGCGTGAAGCGTTGCGTGACGACTCTAATAACGACTGCGGAGGAGACTAGAACTAAATTTAAGAACTTGAGTCACGGTGTCGACTTAACATAGTCATCCCTATCTGAAAGAGTCTCAAATAAAAATCTTCGAATTGTTTTCTTAAAGATTGGCTTAGATAAATCTCTCCAGTCTGGAGAAATTTGATTCCATAATATCGCTCCAGTTCTCGAAAAAGAGCGTTTGAAAATTTCCGACTTAACTTCTTTCCGAAGATAATTCCCTTTAGCGGCATGCCTTGTGTTGTACCCATGAATTTCATTTGACCTAGTAAAAGGAGCTCTGATAGGCGAAGGGGCTAGTTTTTTCCAAATATCATGCATGAGATTCACAACCGCGTCAAAGTAGATCATATTTACAGGTAAAATCTTTGATCGAATGAAAAGAGGAATAGCATGAGGATCACTGGGCGCAAAATAAATCAGTCGAAGAGCTCGTTTTTGGAGAACAAGTAGTTTGCCAATGTACGACTTGGCTGCGCGACCCCATACACAAATCCCGTAGGATGAATATGGCAGAATAAGCGAGCGATAAATCACTAAAAGAGTTTCAGTTGGAAGAAAGTGTCTTAGTCTGGCTAGAATTCCAATAGTCTTACTTATTTTCAATGAGATAAAATCGATATGGTGATTCCACTTCAGGTTACAATCAATAAGAATTCCCAGAAATTTCACAAAATCTTTACGATCTAGAGAACAGAACTTATTGGCACTGTTATCATACATTTTGATACTAATTTCCTTATTAATCTTCAAGAGTGATGGGAAATTCTTAAGATCTTTTGGTCGGCAAGGTAACAAAATGGGCGAATTTAAGTATCCAGCGGGAATAACTTTTCATAAAAATGGAAATATTTTCGTAGTAGACCAGCGTAACCATAGGATCCAGATTTTCAGTGGGGAGGGTGAATACGTGGGTATGTTTGGTGGGAAAGGAAGCCTTGATAGTCAGCTTTCGGATCCTTGAGGTTTATCTGTAGACAGAGATGGAAATATCATTGTTGCTGATACAGGCAACAAACTGATTAAGATCTTTTCTCATGATGGCAAGTTTCTAACGAAGATAGGTGGGCAGGGTTCTTTTAGTTTTCCTATCCACTGTGTTCAGTGTGATAGATATCTCATAGTGTCAGACCGAGACGAACATTGTCTTGAAGTTTACGACAGGAATGGAAACTTTCAGTACAAGTTTGGAAAGCAGGGTGGAGGGGACGGGGAGTTAACGTATCCCCGTTGTTTGTCATTGAACAAGTCAGGACACCTGATGGTCTGTGATTCAGGTAATCATAGAATACAAGTATTTCAACTAAATGGAAAGTTTGTTGGCAAGTTTGGAAGAAAGGGCAATAATTTAGGAGAATTCAATTGGCTAAGGTCTGTGGCAGTTCTCAGTAATGGCCGAATGGCTGTGTCTGACAAGAATAACCATCGCATCCAGATACTGGAGTGAACATTGTCCTTTACAAACAAAAAGAAAACCAGTAATTATGGGATTATTTTACAGGGATTCAAAATTCATTTTAATATTAAGTTTTTTTTAATTTGTGGAAAATCTTTTCCGTGATAAAAGGCTAGAGATGCAGCATTCACGTAATCGCTGGTGGTTTGGTTCTGTATCGGTGTAACTGTTCTATTATTGTTTTCGGGGTAGGGGGAACGGGTGGGTGGGTGACAAAAACAAATGTGTCTCTTGCAGATGGATGGGATGAATAACTATGTCTATTAAGTTGTATTGTCCGAATTATTTTTAGGAAAAGAAACCGTTTGTTTGTTTGCTCTACAACTGCGTACATTAATTAATAGAGTGACTAGCAATTCAAAATAAGAAAGTAATAAAACCACTTTGGATTAATTGCTTAATTCTTTATTTAAAGAAACATATCGTTTCTAAAATGATTCCTATATTCTGACATTTAATTATCTTTATGATGTTTTTATAGCAAGTTTGTTTTAGGGATTAGCAGGTTATTGACGGTCAGGTATGTGCTGGTAAATATGTAGTATAATGAAAATTGCTTCAATGAACTTACTGAGTTACTAATTGCCTTAAAGTTTGTATTTTCCTTATTTATACTCAATAGCAGTATTTATTAGCTACAGTGTTACAGTTAAACCCCTCTGTACGAATGATTGCTTAGTTCGGACACCTCGAGATTACTGAAAGTGATTTTAGTTCCTAGCTCCAACATTTTCTGTTAACTTGACCAGCTTAAGAGAGACACCTGGATTATATCAAAACTTAGTGTGCTCCTGACGGTGTCTGCGAAAACGGGATTCGACTTTATTTGTAGGTTAATATATATTTTTAAAGTTTACATCTCTAGCTTTGGTTTATTGGAACTTTAGAGTTAGCTGCTTTAATGGTAAAACGTTTTGTAGAAAGAGCTGTTAGCGATGATGAACAATGGTGAATAGCTTTGGACATAAAATAATTGTAAAATATTCATTTACTTTCACGATGTGAGAAACTGAAATAAACTGTAAGTTAAGTGAAACTGTAATATGCCTTCAGTTATCACTGTTTCTCGAGAAGCGAATGGTTTTGTTTACTTTTAAGAATTTGCGAGCCAAAGGTGAAATCCATAAACTAATAACAACAGAACGAAAGCAATGTTTCCTTTGTACTGAGCAAACAATAATCTTTGTTGTATTTGTTCCTTTACAACTTCGCTCATAAATCTTACAAACATGGTTTTTATTTTCGGCTCATGAACTCGAGTAATGACCGGAAGGAGTGCACCAAAGCGAGAACACGCTCGCGGGTTGCTACAAGCGAGGAAAAGGAAAGAGCGCCTGCAAGAGAGGGACAGGGAAATTCATTTCCTTCCCCGAACATCGCTCAAACTCGCGCCATATTATTCCTCAAGCGCTTGCTATGCAGATAATGGAAACGGAGAAACTAACAAACTGTTCATTAACGAATGGAGATCTTGTCGATGAGCATAACATGAGCCTTGGTTTGATTTCTCTCGTTCTTCTGTTTACTTGCCTTTCCGGGATGGAAACGTGTATCGTTGTAAGAATTGTAGACGAGTATAGCTTACTACTAAAGTAACCTATAAATAACAAGCCACAAGGCAAGACACAAAAAGTATATTTGACGGCTAGCGGCTAAAAATAGTGAGGTTTTGTCCCTTAGTGAGACCAGAAGTATGGATTTACGCCCCTTAGCAAGCCGACGAGCATCCATCCCCGACTATTTGACATGAGAGCCCCCTCCGATTCACCACGCGGAAAGCGAGCCAAACTCCAGATTAAGTAGTCAGGGTATAAGGAGTGGGCAGTGACTGTGTGGACAATTGATGGGGAAGCTCCCCCCCCCCCCGACATTTTACTGTTGTAGTGCCTCTCGTCACACAGGAGTGTATCACCATGCACCAAACTGTTGGGACAAACTAAGAAAATGTTGGGAGGAAAGTAACCTGTGTTGGACTAGCATCCAATCCGGGGGAAGCCGCAATACTCTTGACTGCTTTATACCACGCAAGTCAGGATAAGTTCCAGCAGTGTTGGTCAGTTTGGCTAAAGTGTGACATCACTCCATTATTAACTGAAAATAGCTCACTATTTCAGTGTGGTCAGCTGTTACAAATCACAACAGCTCTTAATTCAAACTTGCTACTGATTTTCACCGTCCAAAGAAAAAGATCGATATCAAATTTCTTCTTAATGAGTCACAATATTTCTTTAAATAATTTTGAGAGAATCTGGGTTTTAGTCAAACGTTTTTAACTGTGATGATTGAGTCTTGTATTCCCATAACGTGTCTTCTTACATTTGCCATAAGATGGTAAGGAGAAATGAGGCTTTCATCACAGGCAGAGATAAAACGGAAAGATTTTAGAGGATGTATAACATGCCATTGCCATATGAAAATTACAGTCCATAATGACATAAGTTGTTTTGATCATAACAGACTGCCAAGAAGCAGTTTTCCTCTCGTGAGAGATCGACGCGCGTCGTGCGAACCAGCTCACGAGGGACGCGTGACTCGCAGATAAACGCGAGTCTTGGCGAGTCCGTAGAGATTGTAAGTTCAAACCATTGCTTGAAGTTCTGTCTGACCAACAGACCCTAACAAAATGAGCTGTCCATCGTTTGCGCGTGATCAAAACAAATGAAGCCTATTCGGACAGAAAGGAACTGAAATACAGACTCCAAAGAATTTCTCTTTTGTTCTGATCAGTATTTTAGTGACATATCTGATCAACGAGCTTAAACGGAGTGCCTCGGGGTCACATTCTTAGGAATCAGTATCCAAGACAAAATGACAAAGGCTCTTAAAGAAACGTTCCATGATTGGTTTGAACAAGCGAAAAGATTAGCATGACAAGCAGCCACGATTCCAAGAAGAGCTAAAAAAAGAAAGTCACAAGACTTCATTGTTTCGAGTTGAGTTCCGCGAAAACCTTGCTTTACTTGCTTGTTGCTGAACACGACATGGATATCAAAACGTTGCTCCATAATCTCCGTGAAGAAGTGTCTTGCTCGGTGTGTTCCGACATATTTACCGATCCAAAACATCTGCCATGTTTACACAGTTTCTGTCTGCACTGCTTGAAACAATGGCATAGGACGAGTCATGGCCGCGACACCATCAGATGCCCAAATTGTCAAGTCGTTAGCAGAGTACCTGAAAGTGGCGATCTGAACGATCTTCCAACTAGTTTTTATCTGAATGGCTTGATTGATGTGCTGGCAATAAAAGAGTGCAGGAGTAGTCAAGTAAGATGTGGGAACTGCGAGAAGAAAAGCTCTGCCACTTCTTATTGTTTCCACTGTTGCATATTTTACTGTCAAGAGTGCGTAACTGCACACAACATCATGCGAAGCAATAAAGATCATCGTGTTCTGGCGCTGAAAGACTTTCAAGACAACGACTATGAGGATGTGCTCAACCGACCTGTGTTCTGTACAAAGCAACGGCACGAGAAAGAAGAGCTAAAGTACTTTTGTAAGAACTGTGAAATGGGGGTCTGCCAAACTTGTGTTTTAATGGATCATCCTGGTCATTCTTTGGAGCACATAGAAGACAAAGCTGAAAGGCAAAAGATTGAAATGAAATCAATGATTGAAACACAGAAGCGTAATTTACAAGCAAAGCTGACTGCTGTTAGTAAACTTGATGAAGACTACGCGAAGATCATACAACGAGGCGAAGAGGTGAAGAGGGACGTTCAGTGGACTGTTTACAATTTAATTGCCAATATTGAAGCGAAGAAACAGACTATTTTTGCAGCGGTGGAAGACCAAACAAAGAAATCACTGGAAAGTCTAACAACCCAGAAGACCGAGATCGAGAATCAAATAGAGGTGATCAAATCAACGTTGGATAAAGCTGAGAAAGTTTTGACACGAAGTGCAAACGCTGTAGTCATTCAAGTGAAAAAGTCATTACAAACAATCTTGGAGGGAGTTGATCAAACTACTAAGCCAACTGAACGTGACCTGAATGATCTTCCGATTTTAGTTTTCGTGCCAAATCTAAAGATGTTGAAGACTGTCAACACCGAAGAAATTGGAACACTGAAAATACTGCAGCAAACTGAAGCTAGTCAATCTGTCGCTGAGGGCAAAGGACTCCAAGAAGGAACTGTTGGAGTTGAAGCACAGTTTGTTCTGACCACTAGAAACGCAGAGGGAGAGCAGTGTTACAATAAACATGACCGTGTAACGGTAGAAATCAGGGACGAAGAAGGACGAGAATGCGCGACGGAAGTGCGAATAAATGACAATAAGGATGGAAGCTACAAAATCAGCTATTCACCCAAAGATCAAGGCAAATACAAAGTGACAGTAAAGGTAAACGGAGGACACGTTCTTGATAGTCCTTTTTCTATTGATGTGAAATTATTTCAGTTAAGACCTGGTTTTTCTTTTGGAAAAGAAGGTTCGTCTGTCGGAATGTTTAAGTATCCCTGGGGGGTGGCAGTGAATGGCAGGGACGAGATAGCTGTAACTGATTCTTGGAACCACAGAGTTCAAATCTTCAAGAGTGATGGGAAATTCTTAAGATCGTTTGGTCTGCAAGGTAACAAAGCGGGCGAATTTAAGTATCCTAAGGGAATAACGTTTCATACAAATGGAAATATTTTCGTAGCAGACTGGTATAACCATAGGATCCAGATTTTCAGTGGGGAGGGTGAGTACGTGGGTATGTTTGGTGGGAAGGGAAGCCTTGATAGTCAGCTCTCTAATCCTTGCGGTTTATCTGTAGACAGTAATGGAAACATCATTGTTGCTGATGCAGGTAACAACATGATTAAGATCTTTTCTCCTGATGGCAAGTTTCTAATGAAGATAGGTGGGCAGGGCTCTTCAAAGTTTACTTTTCCTATCCACTGTGTTCAATGTGATAGATATCTCATAGTGTCAGACTGCAATGAACACTGTATAATGGTTTTTAATTGTAATGGAGACTTTCAGTACAAGTTTGGAAAGGAGGGTGGAGGGGACGGGAAGTTTAATTATCCTTGTTGTTTGTCAGTGACCAAGTCAGGACACCTGATAGTCTGTGATTCAAGTAATAATAGAATACAGGTATTTGAACTCAGTGGAAAGTTTGTTGGCAAGTTTGGAAGAAAGGGCAGTAATTTAGGAGAATTCAATTGCCCACGGTCTGTAGCAGTTCTCAGTAATGGCCGAATTGTTGTGAGTGACCAGTATAACAATCGCATCCAGATACTGGAGTGAGCACTGTACGTTATGAAAAAAGAGAAACTCCAGGACATTAATTCAAAATTCAAAATTCAAAATTTATTTTAGTTTTCAGTTTGTTTAATATGTGGAATTATTTTCTGTGATAAAACGTTAGAGATGCAGTGTTCACCCAATTGCTTGTGGTGTGGCTCTGTATCGGTTGAACTGTTCTATAATTGTTTTGGGGTTAGGTGGGACGGGTGGGTGGGTGACAAAAACAAATTTGTGTGTCTTGCAGTTGGATGGGAATAATACGTACATCTCTTAAGTTGTATTGTATGAATTATTTTGAAGGACAAGAAAAAAACCTTTTTTTTTTGTTTACTTTACCAGTGGTTATATTATATAATAGAGTGACTAGCAAAATAAGAAAGTTATAAAACCACTTTATGGATTAATTGTTGTAATAAGAACCTCCACTATAGGAGAAAAGGCTGTTTAGAGGATTTGCCTTTTCTTAATTTAAAGAAGAAACATTTTGTTTCTCAAATTATTACTATACTCTTTGACATTTAATTATCTTTATGATGTTTTTATAGCAAGTTTGTTTTAGGGATTAGCAGGTTATTGACAGTCAGGTATGTACTGGAAAATATGTAGTACAATGAACATTGCTTCAATGAACTTACCGAGTTACTAATTGCCTTGAAGTTTGTATTTTCCTTATACTCAATAGCAGTATTTGTTACCTGCAGTGCTACAGTTAAACCCCACTTTACGAATGACCGCTTAATACGGACGCCTTGAGCCTTATGGAAATTGATTTTAGTTCCTAGCTCCAAGATTTTCTGTTAGCTTGACCAGCTTAAGACTGACACCTGGATTATAGGAACACTTAGTGTACTTCTGACGGTGTTTGAGAAAACGGGGTTCGACTGTATCTGTAGGTTAATATATATATTTTCAAAGTTTGTATTTTTAGCTTTAGTTTATTGGAACTTTAAGGGTAGCTGCTTTAATGAAGATACGTTTTGTAGAAAGAGCTGTTAGCAATGATGAACAGTAGTGAACAGCTTTTTGTATGAGATTATTGTTAAATCATCATTAACTTGATGTGAGAAACTGAAATAAAGTGTAAGTTAAGTGAAGTTGTTATATGCATCCAGTTTTAACTGTTTCTTGAGAAGGGAATTGTTTGGTTTACTTTTGAGAAAAGTTAGCAAGCCTAATGTGAGAACCTGTAACAACAGAACGAGAGCAATATTTCCTCGTTATCAAATAACTGAGATACTACGCGCGCTCTTATTGACCGATAGGTGTGTTTAGATGAGAGTATGTAAACTGGGTTGTGACGTTTTAGATTCGCGCTATTTTTGAGAATTATTTTATAAAGCGAAAGAACGCTTTTTCCGTGTTTACATAACCTCATCTAAACACTCGGGGGGTGAGAGAATTCTCGAAAGTTACGCAAACCCGAGACGTAGTCGAGGGCTTGCATAACTGTCTCGAATTCTCCGAACCCTCCTCTTGTTAAGATGAGGCCATGTAAACACGGAAAAATTGTTCTATATCTTAAGTACTGAGCAAACAAGGATCAGTTTTTGTTTCTGGGCAACCGACCTCGGTTCTGAAAAACTGTCCTCGGAAAAAAATCTGTCCTCGGTTACAGAATGTACGGTCGGTAAACTGTCCTCGGTTGGTGTCCACGTAACGTCCACGGTATTAACCGAGCCTGGGATTCACGAGCCGACTTCATTTTATAAACCGTACAGGGTTGCCTTTATCCGACCTCGGTTTTGTGTTGTTTCATAACCGTGCTCGGTTTCCAGATTACGTCCACGGTGATAACCGCCGACCCTAGAGAATACTGGCTGGACTGGACTGGAATGGACTGGCTGGACTGGACTGGCTGGACTGACTTGGGCTGGACTGGCTAGACTGGACTGGACTGGACTGGCTGGACTGGATCGGACTGGACTGGCTGGACTGGACCGGACTGGACTGGAATTAGCTTAATTTTAATTAGCTTAATTTTAATTTCTACTTGACCAGACTAGTAGGGCTGGACTGGATCAAACTTGTCTGGCTAGACTGGATCAGATTGAACTGGACTGGCCAGACCAAAACTAATGAATAAATAAATAAAGATAAAACATTAAATGCATGAACCAGCAGTCCAGCTGCTATATATATTTAGTGGGAGTATGACAGTTAGCATTTTTTCTACTGTCATACTTCCACTATGGATTTCATGTCTTAAGGTTCAGTTTGGGCCAAGTGTGGCAGTGGATGGAGAGCTGTTGGAAGACACTCTTGAAGACCCTAAAGGTATGCTATTCAATTTGATTCAATAAATCGAAAAAAACAATTTTGACTTTAAGATCAAACTCTTTAAAATGCTAACAAGGGTTTTAAGTATTTATGGCATATTAAATCATTTCATGTTTATCTCAGAGTGTTGTTTTAAAGTGCAATAATTGTATTTTTATCTATCAAATTGTATGCACCCAAAAATATCATACTCAAGTAATCTGCTTGTGCCCAGCTGCCGAAAATAGGAAAGGATGCAAGAAATGTTATGAAGTATATATGATTAACTGAGTATCAATTCTTTCTTACAGACGAGACAAACTTAAACCCGAAGAAAAAAAATAAAAAGAAGAAGAAGAAGAAAACGAAAAAAAGAAAAAATAAGGGAAACAGCCAGTTTGATGAGCCATCCGAGAAAAGGATTTGCCCTGGAGATGGCGAATGAGTGAACTTTTACAAATGTTTTTTTTTTACTTTTGCCTTATTTATATTTGGTTCTGTAACTGATTTTCTCATTCCAGTCAGATATACCATACACTGCTGCTTCAAGCCCCCTATCTATAGGTCTATTTACTTCCGATTTTAAGGCTTCCCAGATATAAGCCCCCTTAGGATTAAAATGAAATGAATGCAACCTATTTAAATACCATAATTACAAAATGGTGTTCATTTATCTTGAAAGCCCCTCCCCCTCCCTCAACCAGATATAAGCCCCTCCGTTTATAAGCCTGTCCATCTGCAGTTGTAAAGTCTGGTGCTTATAAGCAGCAGTTCATGGTATATGTGGTGGTTCTTCTTTCTATTTATTTTCCTTTGTTATTGGTTGTAGTTGATGCATGATAATGTGTTTGAAACAAAGGATAACAACATTGAAACCATCAGAGTAAAATTGAACCTGAGAAACCTAAATTTATTTATAGAGAGGTGGGTGTAATTGAAAGAGTATATTAAACCAAAATTAGTGTGATATTGTATTAGCTCACAAAACAAAAAAAAAAACAAACAAGTTGTTAACCAACCTAAATGCCTTGTTATTTTCATCATTGTGAACTGGTGAATATGAGTTTTGTCACAGGACCTGCATTGTATGTTGTGTTTATCATTTTAGCATATCACTGTGATATGTGATTAGTTGACACCCAACAAAGTAAAGTATAGAAAAGAAACATATCTGAATTTTCTATGGTGACTAGGTTTTTTTGTTGTGAGCTGATTAAGTTTGCCAAACTGGTGAGAATGATTTTAGTTTTGCAGGAACAGGATTGCATCTCCTGTATATAACTCTAGCATACCTGTTACCCCACAAAATGTGATAGTAACATCTTAGTTACTATTACATTCGGCGTTAATAATAATATCAGCATAATAATATCACTGCGCATGATCCGTGATTAGTCCATCCAACAAATAATGTATATAAACTGTAAAACCGAAGGAAATCAATATTTTCTAGGTGTGAGTTTTCATTGTCTTGAAATTAGTTTAGTCGCTGAGGACTGTATGTCTTGTTTATAGTTTATGCGATAGGTTTAGTTTAAAATAATGTTAATAGTAGACTACTATTAAACTTCTCAAGTAAGCCCTCAGGGCTTTAGTTTCTGAAAATTCCCTTTTCATTAGTGGGCCTATTCCCTGGAATGCCCTATATGTACGTTTTCTTTGGAGGGGGGGGGGGGGGATATATCGTGTGTATGTTTTTAGAGCCTATAATTTTCTGTAGTATATTGACTATAGCTCCATATTAAATAACTTGATAAATGCTTTATTACTATTGATTATGTTAAATAATCAAAAATGTCAGTTGATACGTAGATCAATGTGATCAGTAATTGCAAGTTTCAAACAATGAGAATAGTTAAATTTTGAATTTCTCTTTTGTTAGGTATGTTTTTTTTTTCTATTGAAATGTGTGAACAAGGTTTCTGAAATAAAAACCAAAACATTTTTAATCCTGTTACTTAGCACGATTATAGGGGTACACATTGAATGATACATTAGAATGCATATTTTTCGAAAATTATTTTAAGTGTTATGCAGTTTATTAAGGAAGTAGGAACAGCTATCGAGAATTTGAAATAAAAAACTCAGTGTCATGCCATGTTATGAAGTATTTTTATTGGGGGGTGGCAAAGGTTTCATCAAATAGTCGTGGAAACAAACCGGTCAGATTTTTTGTCACCTATTAGACAAATACTGTTCTGCTACTGGACAGTTTCAGGCAGTGTACTGTTCTCTCTATTGTTGGAGAGATATCTCTCTTACAAACAAGTCTAGACAAGTAATGGGGCTATGACTGACAGTGAAAGCAGAGGGTAATGAAAAATAAATGAACGGTCCCTTAAAGTCACCAATTGAAAAGCAACGGGCATACGCATTGAAGCAGAACTTGCATGACTAAAAAGTTCCGAACTTCAGCTTCTCCGAAAATCAAATGCAAATTCGAAATTGACTCCCCGATCCCATTGGGTGATCCCAATGTATGGACATCTACGTTGTACATCGTCAAGCTTCTAATTAACGAGGCCCTGTTAGGGAGGCGGGAGGCGTAGTATTCCCTTTTCCCTAAAATTCCATGGGCTGTTATCCCTTAACCTGACAATTACCGAGATTGTTATCCCCAAAATTACTTATCTTGGGAATTTAGGTGACAATTTTAAAGTGTTAAGTGATCCGTTTCTTAAAAGATAAGGGACAGGTCATTATTTATCGTCTGGGAGGGGGGTTGGGAGGATTTTCGGCTAAAAACTAACATTCAGCGGTCCCCCCCTTTGGGCTCTCAGTGATGAGTGATCATGTGATGCCCGTGTTACACGTGCGCCATGAGGTCATTTGTTGACCGAATAAAAGACCCTGGGAGCAAATCTACATTTGACCCATCTTGCTTGAATTTGGACTGATAAATGACCCGTTACTGTTAGTCACCGGTCGCCGGTGATGCAGATCATTGGCAAAAGCGACCAAACAAGTGTCAATTGAGAAATCAAAGCAATGTTTTGTTATCCCTAAAACTAGCTCAGTCATCCCGTAACCCTATAATTATTTACTCAGTTATCCCTTATCCCTAAAACCCCTAACAGGGCCTCAATAATGTTCAATCAAGTTAGATAGTAAGAGTAGAGTAAGAAAGAAACAACTTTCGTGAGGTCAAACTTAAGAAGGAAATAATAACTATAATTTATCAGAGCACTGGGTTATCGGTAGGAAAACGTGGAGGGACAATTGCAAGAAAATATCGCATGAAACACCGATGACTTCCTCCTCTTCTCTGACGCCACATTCTCTCGTCGATGTATGATTGTAAGACCTCCCTTCTAAGTCCTTTCTTTCGCTTTTGACCAAGTTTAGGTTGGCTCCAATAGGATTCAACCTCCTGAGTATGAACACCTGCTCTTGGGTCTACGAAATGTGACGGGCGTGTACCACGACACGATGAGCAGAGACAATGGGCAGTCTTGCATGTGCCTGCCAGTCGTCTCTATGTATTTCAGTACCTGGAAGGAGGTATCTTTTCATAATAGGCAGGTGGGTTGCCGCATTTCGTCTTCGCACGATTTGGAAATTTCCTCGTGCTGGGGTGAACTGCGTGGAAACGATACCAAATACTCATGCATAGGTAGAACTGCAAAAAATATGTATGTATATAAAAACATAGATAGGTTCTATCTTTTAAACTTCTGCTCTGCTGCAAGTGAATGTAATGAAAGACCCTGGTCCTTTTTTCGGGTTTCGCGATGTTTTGCTTTTTGTGCTCATGGTGAGGTCACAAAATATTGAAAAGCACCGATGTTTTCCTTGGAGCCCGCGCAGATTACTTATTGGGCTTTTGTCCTTCAGCATGCGTGCACATTTTTATAATATAGATAAGACCCTGCGCGCGCTCTGATTGGTCAAAAACCCATGTTTTATCAGAATATAAAACATAGAAAAAGCGTGTTTTTTTTTTTTTTTTGCCACATTACCTTTATATCATAAAGCAAACGAAGAAGCGTAAGCCGTGTATTACACTTTCATAAAAAACTCTGGACATTTGAAAACACGAGGGAAATGTAGAAAAGACTCGCCTGCGGCTCGTGTTTTCTACATTTCCCTCGTGTTATCAAATGCCCGTCGTGTTTTATGACAGTGTAATACATGGCTTAGGCTTCTTTATTTGTTAAATAGAACCCGTTGTAAATCAAGCGTGACGTAAACCACGAAGTGAGCGAAACTCAAATCTATAACTGACCACTCACAAGAACTCGATTTCATTAAAGCATTTAGAATATTCCTGAAAAATTTCAGGTGGGCTTGAATGTTTTTGGACAAAATAAAGTCATGGACTAAGTTTATGAACAGAGTGAAATTCATGAAAATTCGCGAAATAGTAAGAGAAAACTAAGTGCACATCCTATGGATGACTATGCAGAAAGAAATAAAGATGGCCAAAAGTACTTAAATCATTTGCATCAACGAAGTAGCTAAAATCAGAAAAGCTTTTCGCGGAAAAAGCTGCTCACTGCAAATTCCAAATTTCAATTTTAGTCCAGGCTGAAAACTCGAAAGCCCCTTTTTAGAAGAGTTATTATCAAAGCTTACCAGACTGAAGTTCGCCACGTAATTAAGCCCTGAATAGTCAGGGAGGAGAACTTATTCAGCTGGTTATCTATCATGCAAATTATTTCCGTAAACGCCGCAGAAGGCAAGGAAAACAAAGAGGTGAGACATTGTGCTTCGATCGTATTCTTTTGTTTTAGATTTAACTGTTTTATTTTGTTTTTTAAGTTTACAAGCGCGACTGTCTTGTCTTGTTACCGATGTGTTTTTTATTTCACAGCAGGGTTTGAGAGGTGAAGGCAGCCACAAGTAAAAGTGAAAAGAGCAAAACATACGCCTTTTTTAAATTAAAAACTAAATCGAAATAATAAAGTGTGGAGTCGGTTCGAAATGATAAAAGAGATTGGTCCCTCGGGACCAGTACTTCGGTCTATAGAAGGGTCATAAGCGGGCGTGTGGCAGCGTGGCTAAAAATTGAAACACCAATAGTGGAGGCAAATCGCACGGAGCTCGATAGTACAACGACATGAACTTGAGCGAACTCAACGACTTCGAAAGGGAACCTCCATTGAATGTGATACAGTGGCTTCAAAGATGCTATTTACTACCTGATCCTCTACAATGCGCACAGTGTAATCGTGAAATGGAATTGACAGAGAGGACCGGTAACCATGTAGATGGATTTCTGTGGTAAGTTAAGCGTTGTCGTTTGCTTGCACTTTAAATCAAGATGAGTTGGGTCTTATTGTTAGTTAAGTGAGAACGTAATGTAATGGCCTGGACACACCATGGATCATTCCACGCAATATAATGCGCTGCTTCGCTTGTAATATTAAAGTGGCAGTACGGCGAATAATGCGAGCATGACACGAGAGTAACAGATGCTACCACAGAATATCTGTTAGTTGCCATCTGCATAAATATGGCCAAATGCAATTATAAGGCAAGGATAAGGATTGAGAATTGCTTAAGCTAGTACGGGTGTTTTTTAAAGTTGTCTTAAATGTGAAGGTGGATCCCTGATACAGCCGTTTCATTACCGTGCGCGCTCTGATGATGCAAAGTTTCGGGATCTGTTCATTAGCGCGCGAGCCGACGGAAGCTTGAGAAAAAATGGTCAACCACGGGATTATATTTTATAAAAGGAAAACTCCGTCCATCACAGATTTTTAAATAAGGCTAGATAGTTGCATCGAAAGCTCAGTTATAATGTATTGTTGCAAAGACGACGCATACACAATTGCTTTTCACAAATTGTGGTAAATGTATGGAGCAAAATTGACGATTTTCGCATAGGCTTTCTTGGGAGTATTTCCCTCAAATCCCATTGTTTGCACTGGGGTTACAATCAGTGTTTGGATTTACGCGGTGACAGTTTGTCAAGAAAATCGAGTATCTGAACAGTTTCCACGCAAAAAACTACTAATATCACAGAAGCTCTCTGCTTAAAATAGGTATCGAGAAAGTATGGATGTGCTGTATTGGAAAATTTAACCGAATTGAATTGAAGAAAATCGAACATCAGCCACAAACAATAAGAACGCTTTCTTTTTAGTACTTTAATAAATCCGTAAACACAGAAAGCCAATTTAAAGTTTTTACTGTGCCGAAATAAAAAAAGATTTCAACAAATAACACGTAAGCGCGCCATTAACTTTTGAATTAAAAATGCAACACCAACTGACTTGCATGAGTCGCATGTCTCCTTGGCCAAGGCGAAAAGAAAGCGGAAAAGTTGTTTTTGAGATGCGCACAGATGAGATGTCAAAGTTAACAAACCATTGACAAATTGACAACTCTACTGATTCTGTAGTTTGATTTTGAAGTGTAAAACTTTTTCCTTGATACCAGTTAACATCTATATTCTTCAGGCGATGCAGTGGTTGCAGAAAACGACGGAATTTACGAACCAATACTTTCTTCGCTGAATTTCCAAAGGTGCCACTTGTCACGCTTCTCAAGGTCATCTATTACTTCATTCTGGATGACTCGCAAAGAAGAATTTTGCGAACCCTGAATTTGAGAGCAAGTTTGGTCTCACGAATATGCAGACGTCTACAAGATGTGTGCTCCATGGACCTGCAGACTCGTCCAATAATACCATTTGGTGGTCCGGGTGCTGTAGTTAAATGTGACGAAAGTAAATTTAACCACAAAGCAAAGGTAAGCGCTATGCAAAAAGAAATGAGCGCATCGTTTAATCTGTATCATTACATTGCATCGGGTACGGGCTGTTCCAAAGGTGGATAAAGTTATCCACTGGATAAATCACTATCCAGTGAATAGCGTGGTTTGTTTAGTTAACGCCTATTCACTGGATAGCGATTTATCCGAAGGATAGCGTTATCCAGCCTTCGAACTACCGAGGTTTGACGTTGTGAAACCAATTCTACTTCGCTAATGTTTTTCAAAACGAAATTAAATTCCTCCTTGTAAATTGTTTGAGCGGAAACTTAAAATATCGTAAAAATTGCCGAGGGGGTACTGAAGTAGACCAGAATCCCAGCTCAATTTTTCCCCATCAGGACCCTCCGAAGAGGAAAGTTTCGCGAAAATTCGATTTAAATATTTGATAAATGATTATCTTGAAAATTTGCAAAATTTCTCGAAAGAGTCAAAATAATGAATGGAATAGTTTGCAAAGCTATATTTCAAAACGGTACTGTACTGAATCATTCTGGGAGTAATTTGGTAAATTTAACAAAGCGACCATGTACTCTTATGGTCTCAACTCTTTTAGTAGAGCTAAACTCCGCACACGTACGATAGACAACTCATAAGGTCACAGATTTTACGGTTGAAGGCCACATATTCTAATTGACATATTTTGCGTTTCAAGTAACCTCATTTTTATGGTCTATACACTCAACCAATCGCGAAAATTAAGTCCAACAAAAATAAATTTCACAGTGTACTATAATACGCAGTTTACTAGAATACATAAAAAAATGACAGCTATGATGCTGTTTTCTGGCTTAGTAACTATGCCATCTTTTGCAATATTGCCCTTATAAGAAACAAATAATCAAGTAACATTTCTAATATCTTTGCAGTACAACAGGGGAAGGAGGGCTGCTCGTGACTCGTGGGTGTTTGGCATAGTCTCATGCGAGTATGGTCCCGCAAGAGGCTATTTCCAAGTGGTGGCTAGAAGGAATGCGGCAACTCTTCTGCCCATCATTCAAAGATGCGTTCTGCCAGGTACAGAAGTGCACAGCGATGATTGGGGCGCATACAGAAGACTGCAACTTTTGCCCCATGTCAATAGGCACCGAGTTGTTGTGCACGCTCACAATTTTGTGGATCCACGAACAGGGGTGCACACACAGGAGGTGGAATCCGCGTGGAGTCAGCTGAAACTGGGGCAGAAAAGGAGAAAGGGACTGCGCAGAGAAGATCTACAATCCTACCTGGACGAGAGAATGTGGCGGCAGTGGAGAGGGGGCAACTATCAAGTAATTATGCGCAATTTCCTTGCCATTTTCCCGCTACAGTTTCCAACCGATATTCCGGTACTTTAAACTTATACTAACTGCAAAGCACGGTAAAAACCACCCGGGTGGGAATCTCGTAAGAAAGAACGGGGTTGCTTGTGAAAAAAAAAGTTGAACATAATCCCTTAGAAGTACCAAGATCTTGATTTATGGACTTACCTTGAAATTTTTTTTCATCCCTAAGAAGTAACAATTAACTAAAACAACAAATTACATTCAAATCATTATTAAGTCTACAAAAACGGCCACCCCTATTAGGCGGCCAGTAATCAAAGTCCCGATAAGGTCATTTATACTGTTTTAAACTCTATTCAGCTCAACCCTTTTAAGCGGTAACTGTCCATTTTGGCCTTTTAATAGAGTTGAAACATATAAGTAAGCATATTCAACGCGCTTTCTCACGATTACCCATTAATTATGTGACTGAGAAAATTGCGAACGATAAATTGGCTTCCTCACAGCCAATCACAATGACATAACTTTCACGGTCATGTAAGGAATGGACCAAAAAAAAAAATAATACGAAGGCAAGCCATCGAAAGTTTAAATTTCGTACAATTAAATTTTTACAATAACTGTCCAATTTCTCGAGCTCAGATTGGCTCATTTTCTTCATCAATGAGAGTACAGACGGATAAACTTTTAATGTACGAAAGCTTTCAAGTTCAGCTTCGAGCTGTCAAACTGCCAACTTTTTAACCAATGAAATTTTATGGACTGTTTTTAGTTGCCAATCAAAAAACGCGAAAAGCTATTGACAATGTTCGCGTCATTATGAATAAAATTCGCTTTGTTTAGGGCAAGTTAATGGCGTCTTTTCCCCTCATTTATTCCCGGCATTTGACCATTCTGGGGTCTTGTTAATGTACGAAACAAATGACGTCAGTTTTTTATGCGTCTGTCCTCTTATTGATGATCAATTTCGTCATAACATAGTCAATTTTTACTGGGGAACCACTTTGACAGTGTTATGACGCAATTTATCATCAAACGCATAAAAAACTGAAGTCAATTTGTTAAATTTGTGAGGTTCCAGTTGAGTTGACTAATACTGGGAGCTTAAGCAGTGAGGACGAGGCGACTGCGAATGCGACTGGATTTATTCCTTTTTTTTCTAAAAATTACGTAACTTCCAGTCTCCAACATTTCAAACAAATTAATGATAAAGAGGTACGTAAGAAAATTTATTGTTTTAGCAAAATTAGGAGTAATAGAGAAACAAAACCTAATGACACGCAAATCAAAAAGGAAGCAATGCGTTGAATTGATCGATGATTAAATAGGCCAATTTGCTAATGTAAATATTTTCCAGTTCCATTTCCTTGTGGGGGCAAGAAGTGATCACTCGGTCAAAAATGGCTTCATCAATTCATTAAATAGATCATATTTTGCCCCCACAAGAGACTGGAGCCAGCATTAGCAAAAGGGTGTATTCATGAAAATCAATTGTTATAAAGGTGTGATTGTAAAATTCAGTCGAATGTAATCAATTATACAACTGGCATGTGCTTTATGGACCTACAAATGGTAAAATATAACATAAAATAGGTCGAGACAAATAAATAAAGTTAAAGTTAGTTTCGCGTTACTTTCATCAAATTTATAAGGCAAGACCAACATATCATGCATCCGGCCTCTTTTTGCAACCTGAGTAAAAATTAAAAGAAAAGAAAAATTCGGGTGAATACTATTAAAGAAAATGGAAATTAATAGAAAAACAAGGTTTTTTTACTGTTTTTTGGGGGGGGGAAGGGGGGGTGGGGGAGATGCAGTCAGAGACCATCTAACCGGACCGCTACGTGGAAGGGTTTGGAGTGGGGTGGGCGGGGGGTCAGTCAAAAATCACACAGCCGGACTAGGCTAGGGCCATGAACTCAGATCGCCGGGACACGGTCCAAAACCGAGCTCGCTTTAATTTTTTTTTTTTTTTTTTTAAAAAGGAAACCGTGTACGGTCAAGACAATTATTAAACCGAGTTGGGCCACGAATGCATATACAACCGAGCTCGGTTTAATGTAAAATCAAAACCGAATACGGTTTGTGTATTCTCTAGGGTCGGCGGTTATCACCGTGGACGTAATCTGGAAACCGAGCACGGTTATGAAACAACACAAAACCGAGGTCGGATAAAGGCAACCCTGTACGGTTTATAAAATGAAGTCGGTTCGTGAATCCCAGGCTCGGTTAATACCGTGGACGTTACGTGGACACCAACCGAGGACAGTTTACCGACCGTACATTCTGTAACCGAGGACAGATTTTCTTCCGAGGACAGTTTTTCAGAACCGAGGTCGGTTGCCCAGAAACAAAAACTGATCCGCAAACAATTATTTAAACAAAGTTGCTCTTTTACAACTTCGCTTATGAATCTTACAAACATGGTTTTTATTTCCGGCCCATGAACTCGAGTAATAACAGGAAGCGACGTACAAAAGCGAGAACACGCGCACGGGTCGCCACACGCCAGGAAACGAAAAGAGCGCTGCAAGCCGAAGGCAATTCAATTCCTTCCCCGAACACCCCTCACACTCGCCCCATATTATTCCTCAAACGCGTGCTATGCAGATAATGAAAACGGAGAAACTAACAACATGCATAAAATCTTAAAAGTTGTTGTCACTGACTTAAAAATCTTAAAATAGACGTTTCGGCTAAAATACTATAACCTTCTTCAGTGATGAAATGAATGTTAATGGCGTCTAAATGTAAATGAGATGTTTATAAGAATGTGAGGAACTCGCTAGGGATTAATTTAGCATTTTGTAAATGTCTGGAATATGCGCGTGGTCATTAATTGAGTTCGGTTCGCGAATGGAATGCCACGCTTCCAAGAACAATCTACGCGACCACAAGGGACAGCGGTCTATGACCTTGACATTATTAAAATCAAATTCGTGGTTGTTTTTCATACAGTGTTGCGCCAAAAGAGAGTTCTTGTCACATGTGAGGACGGCTCTTTTATGTTCTTTTGTTCTAGATCTCAGTGCTCTGGATGTTTGACCGATGTAAAGTTTTTCACAGTTTTTACAATTGATTTTATACACGACACCAGTTGACAGGTCTTGATCGAATTTATCCTTCGGTTTCTTCAGGATCGAACCAACCGTCTTGACGGGTTTATGAGCAACATTTACGTCGAATTGTCCTAAAGTTCTTGCAATTTTTTCAGAGATTCCTTGAAAATATGGCAAAGTAACAAAGCCTCTGTGGCTTTGAAGCTGATTATTTTGGGGCTGATTTGATGCTTTAGGTGGTTTGGTTCTTTGGCAGCTTTTTAACAAGATGCATGTTCATTGATGAACGGGTCCCTTATCAATGAGCATAACATGAGCCTTGGTTTAATTTCTCCCGTTCTTCTGTTCAGTGGCCTTTCCGAGATGGAAAAGTGTATCGTTATAAGAATTGCAGACAAACAGCTTACTACTAGTAAGCTATAATTAACAGGCCACACGACAAGACACAGAAAGTATATTTGACGGCTAGTGGCTAAAAATAGTGAGGTTTTTGTTTTGAACACCGTAAGCGAGACCAGAAGCATGGATTCACACCCCTTTGCGAGACGACAAGCATCCATCCCACGCAGATAGGGAGCTAAATTCCAGATTAAACAGTCCGGGAATAAGCAGTGGGCAGTGACTGTGTGGACAATTGATGGGGAAGCTCCCCCCCCCCGCCCCGCCCCGACATTTTACTGTTGTAGTGCCTCTCGTCACACAGAAGTGTACCACCATGCACCACACTGTTAGGACAAACTAAGAAACCTGTGTTGGACTAGCAGCCCATCCGGGGGAGGCAGCAATTCCCTTGACTGCTTTATACCACGCAATTCAGGATAAGTTCTGCTGGGCACGCTTCGACCGAACGGACTGAATATTAAATTCAATTTCTTGTGACTGTGGGTCTAGCGCGTATTACACTTACGCGCACTAAAACAATGGTTTTCCCCTTTGTTTACTTTGTACTTCATGCGCGCGCTTTTCGTGCGTGCTTACGCGTACAGTTTTTTTGTATGGCGTGGCTAAATCCACCTACTGAAGAAGGGCTAAGTCCGAAACGTTTAGTTTCTCAGAACAAATTCGACAATTTTCAGAGCATTTCAGCCTTAAATACAACTTTTCGGCAGTGTCACACATCCTTTGAGTGTTTTGCTCATTCCTACTGAATTTAAGTTTTCGCGGTCCTGCCTGTTGATGTACTCCGCCCGTTGTATGTTCGATGGCGAAGTGTTTGTTTTGTTTCGTCTGGTGACTCGGCAGAATTTTGATTATTTTAAAACTGCTTAGATGGTCTGAAGAAGTAAATCTCGAGTATAATCCGCCGCTTTTCTTTGTGCTAGAAGGGTTTTGGTCTTCGTGTAAAGATTGAAAGTCACACATGGAGTCTTCCACACAGTACACGCTCCATTGCTAGACTTCGTTACGTCGTCTGCTGATAAACCAAGTTTTTGATGTAGAAATGACTCAAAAAGTTCAACCGAGCCATTCCATTTAAACTGAATTTTAGCATTAACAAATACCGTAAATCCTCGAATTAGCACCCGGGGCGCTTATTTCAAATTAGGAGAAGACGGGGGGGGGGGGGGGCGCTTATTTAATTTTGATGTTCTTTCGTGACTTGGCGATATAAATCGAACAAAGTTAACTTTGTTTTGGAGCCAAGAAAACGGAATACAGTCGAACCACTCGTAACCAACTATCCAAAATGTCAAGCGTACGTGTCCTAGGTGGTCGGTTTCGGCAGAATGCCGCTTACGAGAGCTTAGACCATACTTGGTCAAAAGTTTGCCTCAGTAGCATATCTGGTAACTGTATAGACCACATGTTTTAAATGTTTTATTCATGTCATCAAAAACTCAATATCGAGAAAAAATCCTGTACTTCCCATTGAAAAAAAAAATCAGTCTCTTGTGCTACCTAGGAATTTGCGATAATGTCTTGTTACCAAATCTCCACTCTATTATCTGTCCAATGGTCGATTACGGGAGGCTAAAAAAGAAAAGAAAATTTCAAACTTTGAGCGTCAAAAGTTGTCGCGATCGCTTACGAGAGGTGGTCGCTTACAAGGGGTTCTAAATATAATGATTTGACTTCAAAACTTTTAGTATTTTAGAAAACTGGTCACTTACGAGAGGCGGTCGCAACCGGAGATTCGAGTGTATCTGATAAGTCACTTGATCATTTGATTCATGATTACTTACTTTTCAGCTTCCTGTTAACTACAGAAGACACACTTCAAAGCAGTTACGTTTCCCTCCAAATAAGATTTCTACAGATCTCTTGCACGCTACTCTTAGCTGGGTCGGCAAGGCGAGTGAGCCTTATCTTCATATTCTGCCGGAGGGTTTCTTTTTTTCCGGTTGCGTTAAATTCATAATTGGAGAACTAAACTCTCAAATGGGTCAAATGGAAATTGCCAATTGGTAAGATGAACTGGCGTAGTTCTTGAAGCGTTTTATGTTCCTCTCTTTTTGGCTGGGTGAGGTGCTCTGCTAGGTTTTCCTTTAGCTAGTAATGTTTCAATGCTTTTCGTCATCACTATACTCTTCCATTAGACGTAAACGCTAAAAAGAGCCACATATGGGAAAGGCTATATGATGTATACAGCAAGCGAGCAAAAAGCGTGTGTTGCTTGGATTTTCAACTGAAACACAGAATAACAAAACGCGAGCCAGAACGTTTTTCCCCGGCTTCATGTCGAAACATTTGCTTTAGACTAAGGTATTTATGATCTGAATTCTTCTTGAACTCAAATTTTGAGTTGGATCGCCGTTTTTCCGCAATATTTTCCATTTTATGTTGTACTTTTTTGGTCTGCGTAGACAATACATAACTTCACGGCCTGTCGGAGCACAATGTACTCCAGTCTCTCCAACCCTCTGTGGTCTTGCAGTTGTTAATTTCTCTCCCTTCGACCAATAGCACGTGTTATTATTTCTACCGATAAATTAGGGGTTGACATCGTGTTTCCTTTGACTGGTTCTTCTAGCCAGGGAGGGGAGGTTGTTATGCCGAAACTGAGTTTGATGTGCTGGGAGCTGTTTGTCGCAATGTCTTTGGTTTCTAAGCACTCAAGTAAGCAGGTAACCAAATTACAGGTCATGTTATACAAAAACTACAAAACTCAAAACCACTTCCATCTCTCGATAGCTACTCAAATTCACTGTGGAAGATAAACTTAAGCGTAGCAGGTTAAGAACAATGAGGCATAACACAATACAGTGTATAAATGTTAGCTTGCTGATAATTGGTCCTGTATATTGTATTGTTAAAGCGACGTGTGTTCTGGTCTTCTTTTGTCACGTATAAGAACCTTCGTCTTCTAAAAAGTTATCGATTTCTGTCAAGGCTGAATTGCTGATTTAAGAATGAGTATCGTTTCATCTGATCAGTACCGTACGAGGAGCCGTGTCTGTTTCGGTTTCTCTGTCTTGTCTTCAGTGTTTCAATCAGACATTTCCCTTGTTTTCCTGCCAAAGAATAGAATCGCTTGAACAGTGACGTATGACGGTGCTAGTGCCCTTGCTTTAGTAAGGTATTCTTGGGACGCCCCTAAGTTGTGTGTATGAGATAAAGCGCTTTCGTTTGCAACGCCTTCGAATGAAGGATTAATAAAGCTAACCAGATCGTTTGATGCGAGGCTGCTTAATTTTACGTGACATGAGTTTACGTTCTTACTAATTGTCATGGAAGAGTATCTGTCTTCTCCTTATAGCAACAAGACAGAAAAAAGGTTGAACGTATCTAGATAATTGCTAGTAGGACGCAACGAGAAACACTACATTGAAAACATTTGTTCCTTCCTCGATCTTTAATTAAAAATTCTTCACTGCTGATAAGTTGACCGGTACACAAGACCCTTGTCAGACCAAAAATCGCTTTTCTTTCCATCAATAGAATAACTACACGTCTCATGTATATAAGCATGAGGCACAGACGGCCAGCAAGCCCCGGTGCGGGGTGGGGGTAAGGGAGGGGTGGTGTTACGGGAGTCCCATACAAAAATGTCGGGGATGCTCGTCGAAAAATTTGAATAAAAGTTCTAGAGGAGAGCCTGATTCTGGGTGTAACTCTAACTTTATTTTCAATCCCGTCAAAATACCAATTAAAACGAAAATCACAGCGTTAACGTCTTCAGGGTCTTCAAATGCACACTTCGACAGCTAAAACTAATGGGGATTTTGTCCTGAACACCCTATAAGTGAGACCAGAATCATTGATTTACACCAGCTTCTTAGCGAGACCACGAGCATCAATCCCCGACTATTTCATTTGGTCGCCTTCTCCCAAGTAGTGAGCTAAACTCCAGATTAAACAGTCCGGGAATAAGCAGTGGGCAGTCACTTTTCAATAATTGACGGGCAAACCCCTCCTTCCCTCGCCCCCCTCTGACATTTTACTGTTGTAGTGCCTCTTGCCACACAGGAGTGTACCACCATGTTAGAAGAACCTAATGAAAGGTTACGAGGGAAGTAATCTGTGTTGGGCTAGCATCCAATCTGAGGGGAGCCGCAATGCTCTTGGCTGTTTTATACCACGCAAGCCAGGATAAGTTCCAGCAGTGTTGGTCAGTTTGGCTAAAGTGTGACATCACTCCATTGTTAACTTAAAATAGTTCACTATTTCAGTGAGGTCAGCTGTTTCAAATCACAGCAGCTCTTAATTCAAACTTGCCACTGATTTTCACCGTCTAAAGAAAAAGATCCATATCAAATTTCTCCTTACTTAGTCACAATATTTCTGTAAATAATTTGGAGAGAATTTGGGTTTTAGTCAAACGTTTTCAACTGTGATGGTTGCGTCTTGTATTTCCATAACGTGTCTTCTTACATTTGCCATAAGATGGTAAGGAGAAATGAGGCTTTCATCACAGGCGCAGGTGAAACAGAAAGATTTTAGAGGATGAATAAGATGCTATTGCCATATGAAAATTACAGTCCACCGCGTTACTCGCAGATTATCGCGAGTCTTCGCGAGTCCGTAGAGATTGTAAGTTCAGACCATTGCTTGAAGTTTTGCCTGACCAACACACCCTAACAAAATGAGCTGTCCATCTTTTGCGCGTGAACAAAACAAATGAAGTCTACTCAGACAGAAAGGAATTGAAATACAGACTCCAAAGCACTAATGTTTTATTCTGATCAATGTGTTAGTGACATCTGATCAACGAGCCCTAAGAGTCACATTAAGAATCAGTATCCAAACCAAAATGACAAAGGCTCTTGAAGCAACGTTTATTGATTGGTTTCAACAAGGGAAAAGATTAGCATAATTTGGTTTCAAGAAAGGAAAAGATTAGCATAATAAACGTAAACAGCCACGATTCAAAGAAGAGCTAAAGAAAAGAAAGTCACAAGACTTCATTGTTTCGAGTTGAGTTCCGCCGAAACCTTGCTTTACTCGGTTGTTGCTGAACACGACATGGATATCAAAACGTTGCTCCATAATCTCCGTGAAGAAGTGTCTTGCTCGGTGTGTTCCGACATATTTACCGATCCAAAACATCTGCCATGCTTACACAGTTTCTGTCTGCACTGCTTGAAACAATGGCATAGGACGAGCCATGGCTGCAACACCATCAGATGCCCAAATTGTCAAGCCGTTAGCAGAGTACCTGAAAGTGGCGATCTTAAAGATCTTCCAACCAGTTTTTATCTGAATGGCTTGATTGATGTGTTGGCAATAAAAGAGTGCAGAAGTGGTCAAGTAAGATGTGGAAACTGCGAGAAGAAAAGCTCCGAGACTTCTTATTGTTTCCGGTGTTGCATATTTCACTGTCAAGAGTGCGTCACTGCACACAACATCATGCGAAGCAATAAAGATCACCGTGTTCTGGCGCTGAAAGACTTTCAAGACAAGGACTATGAGGATGTGCTAAAGCGACCTGTGTTCTGTGCAAAACAACGGCACGAGAAAGAAGAGCTAAAGTACTTTTGTAAGAACTGTGAAATGGCGGTCTGCCAAACTTGTGTCACTCTAAGCCACAGTGGTCATGCTTTGGAGCACATAGAAGACGAAGCTGAAAGACAGAAGATTGAAATCAAATCAATGATTGAAACACAGAAGCGTAATTTACAAGCAAAGCTGACTGCTGTTAGAAAACTTGATGAAGACTACGCGAAGATCATACAACGAGGCGAAGAGGTGAAGAGGGACGTTCAGAGGACTGTTGACAATTTAATTGCCAATATTGAAGCGAAGAAACAGACTATTTTTGCAGCGGTGGAAGACCAAACAAAGAAATCACTGGAAAGTCTAACAACCCAGAAGACCGAGATCGAGAATCAAATAGAGGTGATCAAATCAACGTTGGATAAAGCTGATAAAGTTTTGACGCGAAGTGTAAACGCTGAAGTCGTTCAAGTGAAAAAGTCATTACAAACAATCTTGGAGGGAGTTGATCAAACTACTAAGCCAACTGAGCGTGACCTGAAAGATCTTCCGATTTTAGTTTTCGTGCCAAATGTAAAGATGTTGAAGACTGTCAACACCGAAGAAATTGGAACACTGAAAATACTGCAGCAATCTGAAGCTAGTCAATCTGTCGCTCAGGGCAAAGGACTTCAAGAAGGAACTGTTGGAGTTGAAGCACAGTTTGTTCTGACCACTAGAAACGCAGAGGGAGAGCAGTGTTACAATCAACATGACCGTGTAACGGTAGAGATGAGGGACGAACAAGGACCAGAATGTGCGACGGAAGTGCGAATAAATGACAATAAAGATGGAAGCTACAAAATCAGCTATTCACCCAAAGAACAAGGCAAATACAAAGTGACAGTAAAGGTAAACGGAGGACACGTTCTTGATAGTCCTTTTTCTATTGATGTGAAATTATTTCAGTTAAGACCTGCTTTTTCTTTTGGAAAAGAAGGTTCGTCTGTCGGAATGTTTAAGTGTCCCTGGGGGGTGGCAGTGAATGCCAGGGACGAGATAGCTGTAACTGATTTTGAGAACCACAGAGTTCAAATCTTCAAGAGTGATGGAAAATACTTAAGATCGTTTGGTCGGGAAGGTAACAAAGTGGGCGAATTTAAGTATCCTATGGGAATAACGTTTCATACAAATGGAAATATTTTCGTAGCAGACTGGGATAACCATAGGATCCAGATTTTCAGTGGGGAGGGTGAGTACGTGGGTATGTTTGGTGGGAAAGGAAGCCTTGATAGTCAGCTCTCTTATCCTTTGGGTTTATCTGTAGACAGTGATGGAAACATCATTGTTGCTGATGCAGGTAACATCATGATTAAGATCTTTTCTCCTGATGGCAAGTTTCTAATGAAGATAGGTGGGCAGGGCTGTTTTACTTGTCCTGTCCACTGTGTTCAGTGTGATAGATATCTCATAGTGTCAGACTACAGTAAACACTGTATAAAGGTTTTTAATTGTAATGGAGACTTTCAGTACAAGTTTGGAAAGAAGGGTGGAGGGGACGGGGAGTTTAATTTTCCCCATTGTTTGTCAGTGAACAAGTCAGGACACCTGATAGTCTGTGATTCAGGTAATAATAGAATACAAGTATTTCAACTCAGTGGAAAGTTTGTTGGCAAGTTTGGAACAGAGGGCAGTAATTTAGGAGAATTCAGTTCGCCAGAGTCTGTAGCAGTTCTCAGTAATGGCCGAATTGTTGTGTCTGACAAGAATAACCATCGCATCCAGATACTGGAGTGAGCACTGTACTTTATGAAAAAAAAAGAGAAACTCTAGGACATTAATTCAAAATTCAAAATTCAAAATTTATTTTAGTTTTCAGTTTGTTTAATATGTGGAATTATTTTCTGTGGTAAAACGTTAGAGATGCAGTGTTCACCCAATTGCTTGTGGTGTGGCTCTGTATCGGTTGAACTGTTCTATAATTGTTTTGGGGTTAGGTGGGACGGGTGGGTGGGTGACAAAAACAAATTTGTGTGTCTTGCAGTTGGATGGGAATAATACGTACATCTCTTAAGTTGTATTGTATGAATTATTTTGAAGGACAAGAAAAAACGTTTCCTTTTTTTTGTTTACTTTACCAGTGGTTATATTATATAATAGAGTGACTAGCAAAATAAGAAAGTTATAAAACCACTTTATGGATTAATTGTTGTAATAAGAACCTCCACTATAGGGGAAAAGGCTGTTTAGGGGATTTGCCTTTTCTTAATTTAAAGAAGAAACATTTTGTTTCTCAAATTATTACTATACTCTTTGACATTTAATTGTCTTTATGATGTTTTTATAGCAAGTTTGTTTTAGGGATTAGCAGGTTATTGACAGTCAGGTATGTACTGGAAAATATGTAGTACAAAGAACATTGCTTCAATGAACTTACCAAGTGACTAATTGCCTTGACGTTTGTATTTTCCTTATATTCAATAGCAGACGGTATTTGTTAGCTGCAGTGCTACAGTTAAACCCCACTTAACGAATGACCGCTTAATACGGACACCTTGAGCCTTATGGAATTTGATTTTAGTTCCTAGCTCCAAGATTTTCTGTTAGCTTGACCAGCTTAAGACAGACACCTGGATTATAGCAACACTTAGTGTGCTTTTGACGGTGTTTGAGAAAACGGGGTTCGACTGTATCTGTAGGTTAAAATATATGTTTTTAAAGTGTGTATTTTTAGCTTTAGTTTATTGGAACTTTAAAGTTAACTGCTTTAATGATGAAACGTTTTGTAGAAAGAGCTGTTCGCAATGATTAACAGCAGTAAATAGCTTGATATGAAATAATTGTAAAATCATCATTTTCTTTGAAAATGTAAATAAACAAAGTGTGAGTTCAAGAAAGTTGCTCTTTGCTTTGAGTTTACTTTTTAGTTTCTTATGTGAAAAAAGAAATTGCTAGAGATCGTAAAGAGAGGTTCATAAATTCTCCAGTACAATGGGCCGAATAAGCTTGTTTAATAAGGTTTTATCGTATTTAACTCTGTTCTTTTGTGACTACGTTATAAATTGAAAAAACTTGAGTTTGCTTTGGAGCCATGAAAACGAAATACATGATAAGTTACGTGGTCATTTGATACATGACTACGTTTCCGCTTCCTGTTAACACGAACCGTGGTCGAACAATAACTTTACCTCTTTGATTGTGTTGAGATACAGAAGAAACACTTCAAAGCAGTTACGTTAACCTTCCCCTGCCTACAAATCTCTTGCACGCTACTCTTGGCAGGTCGGCAAGGCGAGCGAGCAGTAGTTACATATTCTGCAGGGTTTCTTTTTTTCTGGTAGCGCTAAATTCATTGCGTGGAGAACTGGACTCGCGAAAGGAAATCCATGGCAATAGGTTAGATAAACTGGCGCCGTTCTTAAAGCGTTTTATGTTTCTTTCTCTGTACCTCGGTATTGTGCTCCGCCAAGGTTTGTTTTTGGAAGTAATGCTACAATGCTTTTCGTTGTCACGATACTGTCCCACAGGAAGTTAACGCCGAAGAGCCATTTAGGGAAAGGCTAGATACAACAAGCAAGCACCGAGGAAACGTATGATACTTGTCCAAACGAAAGAGCAATCTGACGGATTTTTCAGTAGAAGCCAACTTGAAACCAAATAATGAAAGAAGAACCCCTGGGAGTCACGCTTCAGTTTAAGTTTGTAGTTTCTAGAGCAAAGAAAGATATTTTTAAGTTTTCTTTCTTGCCACGAACAATCAATGAATAGAACTTTCTTCCTGAGGATATTTTCCCGGAATGCATTGTCCGTAGATAGTTTTAAATCAAAGTGAGTTTTTAATATTCGATTGTATTAGTTTTATTTGGATTTTTTTAATTTTTTGGATATTTTATTATATTAGTTTTATTTAGATTTTTTATTTTTAATTTTTTTTAATTTTTTTAATATCCCAGTGTATTATTTTTATTTAGATTTTTAAAGCTGGTGTGATATCTCAAGCATTATACCAAATTAACTAAGTAGAGATTTACATGTAAAGTGCGTTCCTCAGCTTTCGGCTTCTCTGTCTTCTCTTCAGTGTTTCAATCAGAATGCATACAAGTAAACATTTCCCTTGTTTTCCCGCCAAAGAATAGAATCGCTTCAACAGTGACGTATGACGGCGCTAGTGTCCCTGCTCTAGTGTGGTATTGTTGGGACGCCCCTAAGTTGTGTGTATGATATACAGCGCGCTCGTTTGTAAAGCCTTGGAATGAAGGATTATTAAAGCTGACCGGATCGTTTGACTGCTTGGGAGTTTTTCGCGAAATAAGTTTACTTTCTCACTAAATATCCTGGGAAAGTATTTGTCTTCTCCTCATAGCCACAAGACTGAAAAAAAAAGGGTTGAACGTATCTAGATAATTGCTAGAAGGAGGAAATGAGAAACACTCCATTGAAATCATTTAATTTGTTTTTTTCTCAATCTTTAACTGAAAAGTTCTTTACTGTTGATTAGTTGACCGATACACAAGATCCTTGTCAGACCAAAAAACGCTTTTCATTCCTCCAATAGAATAACTACACGTCACATGTATATAACCATGAGGCACTGACGGTTACCGAGCCCCGAGTTAGGGGGGAGGGGTAGAGGGGAGGCCCATACGAAAAGGTCGGGGATGCTCGTCGGAAAATTTGAATTAAAGTCCAAGAGGAGATCAATCTGGGTGAAACTCTAACTTTATTGTCAGTCCCTACAAGATACCACTTAAAACGAAAATGACAGCATTGACGTCTTGAGGGTCTTCAAGTACACACTTAGAAAGCTAAAAATAGCTCACTATTTCAGTGAGGTTAGCTGTTACAAACCACAACAGCTCTTAATTCAAACTTGCCACTGATTTTCACCGTCCAAAGAAAACGATTGATATCAAATTTCTCCTGACTGAGCCGCAGTATTTCTTTAAATAATTTTGAGAGAATTTGGGTTTTGGTCAAACCTTTTGAACTGTGATGATTGGGTCTAGTATTTCCATAACGTGTCTTCTTACATTTACCATAAGATGGTAAGGAGAAATTAGGCTTTTATCACAGGCGCAGATGAAACGGAAAGATTTTAGAAGATGGATAAGATGCCATTGCCACATAAAAATTACAGTCCATAGTGACATAAGTACTTTTGATCATGACAGACTGCCAAGAAGCATTTTTCCTGTCGTGAAACATCGACGCCCCATGCCCAACCCTCCTCTTTTACCCGGGCTTGGGATCGGCTGGATGTACCCAGACTAGACTGGATATACCCAGGCAAAGTCCAAAAAAAAATTACCAAACTAGACAAGAGAAAACTTGTAGAGAGACTCGCGGTTGAGGCAGAAGAGGCTGCTGGTAGACAAGATCTGAAGACCCTATATAGAATTAACAAAATTTTAAATAATGGTTTTAAAAACAACGATGTCCCTGTAAAAGACACAGATGGTAATGTTCTTTCGAAAGAAGCAGAAAAGCTGGCATGCTGGAAGGAACATTTTGAAAGCATTCTAAATAGGCCAGAACCTGAACAGGTAGCTGAGATTCCACCGACAGTAGAGGACTTGGATATCTGCATAGATCCACCTACCATGGAAGAGGTGAAAGCTGCCATCAAAGTGATGAAGAGCGGGAAGGCAGGTGGAGCAGATGGAGTGACTGCAGAAATGCTCAAGGTTGAAGAAACTGAAACACCAGGCCTTTTGACGTGCATATTCAGAGAGATATGGGAGAGCGAGACGATTCCTGAAGCGTGGAAGACCGGACTCTTTGTCAAATTACCCAAAAAGGGTGATTTAGATGACTGCAACAACTGGAGAGGCATCACTCTGTTCCCCATTACCAGCAAGGTCTTCAGCAAGATCATCCATACAAGACTGGCTGAAACACTGGATGAGTACATCAGGCAGTAGCAGGCAGGTTTCCGCCCTGGACGCTCGTGCTCTGACCACATTTTCACCCTAAGGCAAATTCTAGAGCAGAGCAAAGAATGGAATGTTCCCCTGTATGCCAACTTTATTGACTTTGAGAAGGCGTTTGACGGCATTTACCGAGATTCCCTATGGAAGATATTAAGGCACTACGGGATTCCATCAAAGCTGGTAAATGTCATCAAGACGCTTTGCAGTGACTTCAAGTCCCATGTTATTTGCAACGCAGCGCTTACAGACGCCTTCAGCGTGACCACGGGTGTGAAACAAGAGTGTATTCTCTCCCCCTTTCTATTATTCTTGGGGATCAACTGGGTTTTGAAACAAGTGACTAGTGGTGGAGGGAGAAGAATTAGATGGACATTGACCAGTGTCTTGGAAGACCTTGATTATGCAGATGATATTGCGCTGCGCGCCCATCGACACCAGGACATGGAGGCAAAGACCAATACCTTGGCAACTACAGCAGGGAAATTAGGCCTGAAGATCAACATTAAGAAGACAAGGCATTTGATGATGAGTGGCAGGACCAATGAATCCATCATGGTGAATGGGGAATTGGTAGAAGAGGTTGATCACTTTACCCACCTGGGATCTAAGGTGTCCACCAGCGGAGATAGAGAAGAAGAGATCCTAGTCCGGATTTCAAAGGCAAGCCAGTCCTTTGCCTCGCTTCGAGGCACTTGGAGTTCCAAGAACATCAGGCAGAAGATAAAGATCCGATTTTTCAAAAGCAATGTCTTAAGCACTCTACTGTATCGCGCAGAATCCTGGAATATGACCAAAACCATCAGCCACAAGCTAGAAGTCTTCCAGAACAAGTGCCTTCGCAGGATTCTCCGTATATACTGGCCCCAGACAATCTCAAACTATGAGCTGCGCAGAAGAACAGCAACAGAACCAATCAAACAGCAAGTCCGGCGAAAGAGATTGAAATGGATTGGTCATGTGCTGCGCATGCCACCAGCAGCACTACCACGAGTTGCCCTCAGGTGGACCCCTGATGGCCATAGAAAGAGAGGCAGGCCGAAAGAAACATGGAGGAGGACAGTGGAGAAAGAGATGAAGGAGAACAGCTGGACATGGGGTCACCTGGAACGACGAGCACCCGACAGAAGCCAATGGCGCACTTTGGCCGAGACCTTATGTGTTTCAAAACACGAAGAGGATTAAGTAAGTAAGTAAGTAAGTAGGAAAGATCGACGCGTGGCGCGCGAACTAGCTCACGAGGGACGCGCGACTCGCAGATAATCGCGAGTCTTCGCGAGTCCGTAGAGATTGTAAGTTCAGTTCCCCCTGACCAACGCACCCCGACAAAATGAGCTGTCCATCTTTTGCAAGTGAGAAAAACAAATGACCTCTATTCAGACAGGAAGGAATTGAATACAGACTCCAAAGCACTAATGTTTTGTTCTGATCAATGTTTTAGTGACATCTGATCAACCAGCCACATGTGTCACATTCTTAGGAATCAGTATCAGGCAAAATGACAAAGGCTCTTAAAACAACGTTCCATGATTGGTTTGAACAAGGGAAAAGATTAGCATAATAAACAGCCACGATTCCAAGGAGAGCTAAAAAAAGAAAGTCAGAAGACTTCATTGTTTCGAGCTGAGTTCCGCAAAAACCTTGCTTTACCCGCTTGTTTCTGAACACGACATGGATATCAAAACGTTGCTCCATAATCTCCGTGAAGAAGTGTCTTGCTCGGTGTGTTCCGACATATTTACCGATCCAAAACATCTGCCATGCTTACACAGTTTCTGTCTGCACTGCTTGAAACAATGGCATAGGACGAGTCATGGCTGCGACACCATTAGATGCCCAAATTGTCAAGCCGTTAGCAGAGTACCTGAAAGTGGCGATCTGAAAGATCTTCCAACCAGTTTTTATCTGAATGGCTTGATTGATGTGCTTGTAATCAAAGAGTGCAGGAGTAGCCAAGTAAGATGTGGGAACTGCAAGAAGGAAAGCTCCGAGACTTCATACTGTTTCCAGTGTTGCATATTTCACTGTCAAGAGTGCGTCACTGCACACAACATCATGCGAAGCAATAAAGATCACCGTGTTCTGGCGCTGAAAGACTTTCAAGACAGGGACTATGAGGATGTGCTAAAGCGACCTGTGTTCTGTGCAAAGCAACGGCACGAGAAAGAAGAGCTAAAGTACTTTTGTAAGAACTGTGAAACGGCGGTTTGCCAATCTTGTGTTTTGATGGATCATCCTGGTCATGCTTTGGAGCACATGGAAGACGAAGCTGAAAGACAGAAGATTGAAATCAAATCAATGATTGAAACACAGAAACGTAATTTGCAAGCAAAGCTGACTGCTGTTAGTAAACTTGATGAAGACTACGCGAAGATCATACAACGAGGCGAAGAGGTGAAGAGGGACGTTCAGAGGACTGTTGACAATTTAATTGACAATATTGAAGCGAAGAAACAGACTATTTTTGCAGCGGTGGAAGACCAAACAAAGAAATCACTTGAAAGTCCAACAACCAAAAAGACCGAGATCGAGAATCAAATAGAGGTGATCAAATCAACGTTGGATAAAGCTGATAAGGTTTTGACACGAAGTGCAAACGCTGAAGTCGTTCAAGTGAAAAAGTCATTAAGAACAATCTTGGAGGGAGTTGATCAAACTACTAAGCCAACTGAGCGTGACCTGAAAGATCTTCCGATTTTAGTTTTCGTGCCAAATCTAAAGATGTTGAAGATTGTCAACACCGAAGAAATTGGAACACTGAAAATACTGCAGCAAACTGAAGCTAGTCAATCTGTCGCTGAGGGCAAAGGACTCCAAGAAGGAACTGTTGGAGTTGAAGCACAGCTAACGTTTGTTCTGACCACTAGAAACGCAGAGGGAGAGCAGTGTTACAATAAACATGACCGTGTAACGGTAGAGATCAGGGACGAAGAAAGACGAGAATGTGCGACGGAAGTGCGAATAAATGACAATAAGGATGGAAGCTACAAAATCAGCTATTCACCCAAAGATCAAGGCAAATACAAAGTGACAGTAAAGGTAAACGGAGGACACGTTCTTGATAGTCCTTTTTCCATTGATGTGAAATTATTTCAGTTAAGACCTGCTTTTTCTTTTGGAGAATATGGTTCGTCTGTCGGAATGTTTAAGCATCCCTGGGGGGTGGCAGTGAATGCCAGGGACGAGATAGCTGTAACTGATTTTGGGAACCAGAGAGTTCAAATCTTCAAGAGTGATGGAAAATACTTAAGATCGTTTGGTCGGCAAGGTAACAAAGTGGGCGAATTTAAGTATCCTATGGGAATAACGTTTCATACGAATGGAAATATTTTCGTAGCAGACTGGGATAACCATAGGATCCAGATTTTCAGTGGGGAGGGTGAGTACGTGGGTATGTTTGGTGGGAAAGGAAGCCTTGATAGTCAGCTCTCTTATCCTTTGGGTTTATCTGTAGACAGTGATGGAAACATCATTGTTGCTGATGCAGGTAACATCATGATTAAGATCTTTTCTCCTGATGGCAAGTTTCTAATGAAGATAGGTGAGCAGGGCTCTTTTACTTGTCCTGTCCACTGTGTTCAGTGTGATAGATATCTCATAGTGTCAGACTACAGTAAACACTGTATAAAGGTTTTTAATTGTAATGGAGACTTTCAGTACAAGTTTGGAAAGAAGGGTGGAGGGGACGGGGAGTTTAATTTTCCCCATTGTTTGTCAGTGAACAAGTCAGGAAACCTGATAGTCTGTGATTCAGGCAATAATAGAATACAAGTATTTCAACTCAGTGGAAAGTTTGTTGGCAAGTTTGGAACAGAGGGCAGTAATTTAGGAGAATTCAGTTCGCCAGAGTCTGTAGCAGTTCTCAGTAATGGCCGAATTGTTGTGTCTGACAAGAATAACCATCGCATCCAGATACTGGAGTGAGCACTGTACTTTATGAAAAAAAAAGAGAAACTCTAGGACATTAATTCAAAATTCAAAATTCAAAATTTATTTTAGTTTTCAGTTTGTTTAATATGTGGAATTATTTTCTGTGGTAAAACGTTAGAGATGCAGTGTTCACCCAATTGCTTGTGGTGTGGCTCTGTATCGGTTGAACTGTTCTATAATTGTTTTGGGGTTAGGTGGGACGGGTGGGTGGGTGACAAAAACAAATTTGTGTGTCTTGCAGTTGGATGGGAATAATACGTACATCTCTTAAGTTGTATTGTATGAATTATTTTGAAGGACAAGAAAAAACGTTTTTTTTTTTTTGTTTACTTTACCAGTGGTTATATTATATAATAGAGTGACTAGCAAAATAAGAAAGTTATAAAACCACTTTATGGATTAATTGTTGTAATAAGAACCTCCACTATAGGGGAAAAGGCTGTTTAGGGGATTTGCCTTTTCTTAATTTAAAGAAGAAACATTTTGTTTCTCAAATTATTACTATACTCTTTGATATTTAATTGTCTTTATGATGTTTTTATAGCAAGTTTGTTTTAGGGATTAGCAGGTTATTGACAGTCAGGTATGTACTGGAAAATATGTAGTACAAAGAACATTGCTTCAATGAACTTACCAAGTGACTAATTGCCTTGACGTTTGTATTTTCCTTATATTCAATAGCAGACGGTATTTGTTAGCTGCAGTGCTACAGTTAAACCCCACTTAACGAATGACCGCTTAATACGGACACCTTGAGCCTTATGGAATTTGATTTTAGTTCCTAGCTCCAAGATTTTCTGTTAGCTTGACCAGCTTAAGACAGACACCTGGATTATAGCAACACTTAGTGTGCTTTTGACGGTGTTTGAGAAAACGGGGTTCGACTGTATCTGTAGGTTAAAATATATGTTTTTAAAGTGTGTATTTTTAGCTTTAGTTTATTGGAACTTTAAAGTTAACTGCTTTAATGATGAAACGTTTTGTAGAAAGAGCTGTTCGCAATGATTAACAGCAGTAAATAGCTTGATATGAAATAATTGTAAAATCATCATTTTCTTTGAAAATGTAAATAAACAAAGTGTGAGTTCAAGAAAGTTGCTCTTTGCTTTGAGTTTACTTTTTAGTTTCTTATGTGAAAAAAGAAATTGCTAGAGATCGTAAAGAGAGGTTCATAAATTCTCCAGTACAATGGGCCGAATAAGCTTGTTTAATAAGGTTTTATCGTATTTAACTCTGTTCTTTTGTGACTACGTTATAAATTGAAAAAACTTGAGTTTCCTTTGGAGCTATGAAAACTCATTCTTAAAAGACGGGATACTGACAAGCATGATGGGTGAAATTACTGGGGAAGCAAGGAAGGCACTAGAGGGCAGTTGGGTTATTGGAGGTGGAATTGAATTACCATGTGTGTATGACATTTACGGGAGCAAGAAACACAAAGCCCAAGTGAGGAAAGGAATATGGAAAGCTTAGAGTTCTTTGTAGGGAGGCCACAAAAAATCTGTGTGCATGGAAAACTGCTGGATTGTAGCAAGCTGTTTGCTCTGTTACTGTACTCCAAAACATTGTTGTTGAACAGTTGTGTTGTAAATGGACAGCGGATTGCATGAAGATTTGTTTCTTTCTTTGGTATCGTTATAATTATTATTCTTAACTCCACAACCACTTGTTTATGCCTACAACTTTCGCATTAAAATTTTGATCTTTTGTAAAGAAACGCTAAAGGAATGCACTTATACATTAGATGGGCTTATATCTGGGGGAGCTTATATCCAGAGCAATATCTTTGTTAGCAAATAGTTGGGCTTATATCCGGGGGGCTTATAACTGGGGGGGCTGTAAAATGGTTTTTTACAGTATCTCTCTTGTAGTGCAAGTATATGATATTCCCTTGTAAGTGAACATGAATGTACCTCTGTTGTCTTATCATCGCTGCTTGTTCATGTAGGTTTCATTACATGTAACAGTGCCAAGTACATGCTATTGTCACAGGCACAGCAATTTGTCCTCTGAAACAATTAACAGCTTTAGAACCATCAGAGGCTCTACAGATTACATTCAGAATTAGAGTGCATTGGTTATCAAATCTAGTATTTAGGCAGGTCAGGGTGCTTTTAAATGTGTAGTATTCTGATTCAAACTTGTCCAACAGGTATGGAGATTGTTGGAAAAGAAGCCATAGTTCTGGGAAGAAGCAAAATAGTGGTAAGTTAATCCTTGTACATGATCATTGATGCACCTGACAGGGTTTAATAAAAATAATTATTATGGAAAATCAACAAAGTAAATTGAAATTTCAAGATTTCAAAATCCAAGCCTTAAGATTCATGGGAAGTCATGGAAAATTTGATCCTTGCCCAAGCACAATTAAGCTAGTCTCGATTTGCAGTAGAAAATGTAAGCTTTCAACTTTAATGTCTTGACCCGGCTGCATATGTGTTACTTCATGACTACATGTTCAATGGAACAGAACATGGCATTTCATGGTTTTCAAGGTCGTAGAGTTTGCTACTTTGTTTCAAAGCAATTTGACCAGAGTTTTAGGCTATGTTCACACCAGCATGGTGCCTGAGTATGATTCTGGCTTGGCACTTGTGTGAACAGACCATTAATTTTTTCTCAAGTACTCACACCAGAATTCAGGCACAGAGCCCTTGTCAGGGCACAAGGCCTCCACCTTGAACTTGGGTGCTAAACAGTATTTAGGTACACTGTATGTGGAGTACCCAGTGTCTGAACATAACATTATTTTTTGTCGGTACCCAGGCACCAGTGCTCAGCCAGCTTTTAGCCAGAATTTGAAAAGTGGCCGTCCAAAATGTGCTGTAGGGCTGTTCAAATAAGCAATTTATAAAGTAACATATGAAAAATAAAACTTTAGCAATTGTCCATCCACAGGATGCATGGACACTCATCTGGCTAAAAGCCTGGTGCTCAGGCACCCAGTGTGAACACAGTCTTAGTTTAAAAAGGCTTACTCTGAATGGAAGAATTGTTAAATTCACCATTCTACAGTGATTCATGTATAATAATAATAAAGCCATGTTTAAGAAATGCACAATCTTGCAGGTTTTACCCATGGCAGATCTTCTCAAATGGCATCATGCTACAGTGACAACATGTCACTCAAAAACAAAAGACTCTCCAGATGTGGTATGTAGGCTGTGTGGAAAAATAATAATATTGCTGTAGAGCAAAACTAGACCAGCATGGGGTTACACAAGAAAAACAGTTGAAATATCAAAATTGTGGTTTGAGTGTGCTCCCTTACCTGCTTTACTGAAAACTAGGAAAGAACATTGCCTTTACAATCAAATTCTATACAAATTGTAGAGAAGGTCATACGTGTACTTTTCCACCACAAGTCCTTAGTGGGATGCAACTTAGCCATTCATTTCCCAGAAATTGTGTTTCTTTAACCAAAGGTAATGATATTGAATGAAATTATATGAAAACCAGACTCTACTGGATGATATATATATATAAAAAAAAACAGAGAGCAGCTAAGTTGAGAAAATAAATATCATTGTTTACCTGGGATCAGTAAGTGCAGCCTGTTTCTTGTTTTATTTGGCCATTTATAAAATAATAACAACACATCAATGTATATTATAGGCAAGGAAGCCCTGGGAAGCCAATAAGGTTTAAGTAAAGGACTACTTTAAATACTTAAGCCATAGCAAGAGAATAAAAATGCTGTAATTGGCACACAGAATGATCATAATTCAGGATAAAAAGTAGTAATGTTATAATTAAGCAAAACTAAGCGCGTGAATGTGTAAAAGCAAAGGGAAAAAAAAGTGGAAAAAGCACAATAAAATATACTTACAGTGTATACCAAGAAAGATGACTTACATGTAAGTTTAGCGGTGAACACAACTTACAATACTAGGGACATTTTGAGTTTCAGTGCTGAGAGAATTAAATAATTTGGGGCCTTGAAAATGGAAAAAGAATTCAGAGGTTTGATTTTTCTGGTTTGTAGGTGAGATGGGGTGATATTGTTGTCGTTGGAATTGGAAGAGCTGACTTTGTGAAGGTATGATAGTCTACAGAACAGGCGGATTAGCGGGGCAGAAAGCAAAATGCAGTACACAAACGTGCGAGTCGAAAAAATCCTGAGCCGTAGGAGTCTGTGTAGGCCTGTCACCCAATTTCACACATTTTACCATTTGCCAGGCTACCAGATGGAAGAGCATAAACAAAGTGTGACTACAAGCAGATTTTTTCATCTCATGCTTCGTGCTTGTGGGCACGCTCTGCGCTCGTGTATCGCATTTGGCTCTCTGCCCCGCTGATCTGCCTGTTCTGCAGGCTATGGTATGATAGTGTACAAACTGTGCTCTTAGCGCTTTCAACTCTTGCATAATTATGTTAAGTGTTTTCTAAATACAGTGTACAGTACAGATCAAATGTTGACAGGCATTCCCTAATCCTATATCCTTGATCCTGGATCTTTGATGCGTTAGACAGTAGAGGCTCGATTTTCAAGTTTCCAGTTTCAAGACACTAGAAGAATGTTTCAAGAAACAATTTATTTCTCAAGTACATAGCAATAACAGCAAACAATAGCAAGGAACAAAAGTTATTAAGTAGATTAGTTCCTTGTTTCTTTGACTCCAAACTCAAATGACTCGCCTTAAAACCCAAATGACTAGATTGTGATGATTTCTAATTTTTAGGGGGACTGGATTAAGGAGGGTGCAGCGGTCGTCGACTGTGGAATTAATGTGATTCCAGGTAAGATTAATAATGATCCAATACAATAGCTGTTTGCTTATTCTGTTTTGCTGCTCTAAGTGTGGTCAAGATTGACTGTTCAATCATGCAACATGATTTGTTCAATGAGTGGTCAACATTTTCTCATCTAGACCACTCACATTTCACCATTTAGAAAACTAATTCCCCTGGCTGGCCTTAGTTGCGGACATGTCAGGAAAAGAACAAGAGTCAGGCCACTTTTAATTTTTCAAAATCAATCACTTGCTGTACAGTTGTTACTAGGTGAGATGCAAATATTTTTACATGTATAACAAGTCTGTTTCTCTTCTTGCCTTCTTCAGATGAGACTAAAAAGAGTGGGGGTCGTCTCCTCATCGTCTTCATTGTTTCCAGTTGAGTTCTACAAAACCTTGCATTACTCGCTCCTCGCTCGCTTGTGGAAGTCGTTCAAGTGAAAAAGTCATCAGAAATAATCTTGGAGGGCGCTACCAAGCCAACTGAGCGTGACCCGAAAGATTTTCCGATTGTGGTTTTCGGGGGTTTTTGTGCCAAAAGATGTTGAAGACTGTCAACACCGAACAAATTGGAACACTGGAAATACTGCAGCAAACTCAAGCAAGTCAGTCTGTCGCTAAAGGCAAAGGCATCCAAGAAGGAAATGTCGGAGTTGAAGCACAGTTTGTTCTGACCACTAGAAACGCAGAGGGAGAGCAGTGTTACAATAAACATGACCGTGTAACCGTAGAGTTCAGGGACGAACAAGGACGAGAATGCGCGACGGAAGTGCGAATAAATGACAATAAGGATGGAAGGTACAAAATCTCCTATTCACCGAAAGATCAAGGCAAATGCAAAGTGACAGTTAAGGTAAAAGGCAAACACGTTCTTGATAGTCCTTTTTCTACTGAGGTGAAATTATTTCAGTTAAGACCTGTTTTTTTTACAACTTTATTATTCTTATGACTCGCATGTTTACAATTTTTACAGAAATAGATATACAGATTAAGTTTAAAATGCTTGATAATAACAACAGCGCGAACCCGCAGATAGCCTGGGCTAATCTAGGCGGGCCACACCTATATTTATATTAAAATACAGTGGAACCCCGCTCTACGGACACCTGCTTAATACGGACACCCCGATATTACGGACAGTTTCGTTTTCCCCGACAAAAAGCTCATATGTTTTTTCTAAAATTAACCCGCGTATTACGGACACCCGTTAATACGGGCAACGGACACTTTTCTGTGTCCCGAGCGACAAACTCTTATACATCGTCAACCCCGCTTTACGGACACTGTTTGTATCTGCGCATTGTCTATTGTCATTGTCATGATAATGTGCTAATTAGAGATTTTGTACCCTGGTCAAATTATGACAGATTTCGGCGGGTTAACACAATTTTATTACCTAATGAAACAGTGTCAAAATAGCATGACGCATTTGACCAGTTCTTTTTTCCGGTGCATTACCCAGTCTGCAGTCCTTATATAAAGCTTTCTGCCTGATACGCTTACACAAAAGTTTCACTTTCTTGGTGTTTTGCTACAGTCCTCGCTTGTAGCCTTCTTCCTCTTTGACGTCTTATGCTTGCCACTATCAGCATCGGCCTCCGTTCGTATTGCTGGGTTGTTGCCAACGTCTATTAATTGTTCAAGTAAATCCACGTGCTTCCTAGGACCATCAAAAATATAAACACACGGTATTTCCATACCAAGACCTCCACCCCGATTAACTGCGTTTCCACATACTTCAACTGATCCTCGATTAGTAGGCTTTGAAATAAAATGGGTGACTATACCAGTGCGGTTTTTGGTGTTCGCGAGGTGATATGGAATGTGGCCGATAACTCGACTTTCCTTTAGCACGGCGACTGCGTTTTTTCAACTGATTTCAAGAACAGTCTGTACAACATAAAATTTATTTTAGTCCGAGAGTGATACAGTTAATGATTTGTAATTTACAGTACAATTAAAACGGTTTGTTGCCGTACAAGTGTCGGCCTTAGTGTTTGTATCGATAAAACACGTGTCCGTGACTTTTTTCCGAGGACCCCGGTTAATACGGACACCCCGTTAATAAGGACATTTTGGCATGTCCCCTTGGTGTCCGTATTAACGGGGTTCCACTGTAATCAGGAACTAAATTAGTCTCTTCCGCAGCCGTTATTAGGGTCGTCACGCGTGAAGCGTTGCGTGACGACTCTAATAACGACTGCGGAGGAGACTAGAACTAAATTTAAGAACTTGAGTCACGGTGTCGACTTAACATAGTCATCCCTATCTGAAAGAGTCTCAAATAAAAATCTTCGAATTGTTTTCTTAAAGATTGGCTTAGATAAATCTCTCCAGTCTGGAGAAATTTGATTCCATAATATCGCTCCAGTTCTCGAAAAAGAGCGTTTGAAAATTTCCGACTTAACTTCTTTCCGAAGATAATTCCCTTTAGCGGCATGCCTTGTGTTGTACCCATGAATTTCATTTGACCTAGTAAAAGGAGCTCTGATAGGCGAAGGGGCTAGTTTTTTCCAAATATCATGCATGAGATTCACAACCGCGTCAAAGTAGATCATATTTACAGGTAAAATCTTTGATTGAATGAAAAGAGGAATAGCATGAGGATCACTGGGCGCAAAATAAATCAGTCGAAGAGCTCGTTTTTGGAGAACAAGTAGTTTGCCAATGTACGACTTGGCTGCGCGACCCCATACACAAATCCCGTAGGATGAATATGGCAGAATAAGCGAGCGATAAATCACTAAAAGAGTTTCAGTTGGAAGAAAGTGTCTTAGTCTGGCTAGAATTCCAATAGTCTTACTTATTTTCAATGAGATAAAATCGATATGGTGATTCCACTTCAGGTTACAATCAATAAGAATTCCCAGAAATTTCACAAAATCTTTACGATCTAGAGAACAGAACTTATTGGCACTGTTATCATACATTTTGATACTAATTTCCTTATTAATCTTCAAGAGTGATGGGAAATTCTTAAGATCTTTTGGTCGGCAAGGTAACAAAATGGGCGAATTTAAGTATCCAGCGGGAATAACTTTTCACAAAAATGGAAATATTTTCGTAGTAGACCAGCGTAACCATAGGATCCAGATTTTCAGTGGGGAGGGTGAATACGTGGGTATGTTTGGTGGGAAAGGAAGCCTTGATAGTCAGCTTTCGGATCCTTGAGGTTTATCTGTAGACAGAGATGGAAATATCATTGTTGCTGATACAGGCAACAAACTGATTAAGATCTTTTCTCATGATGGCAAGTTTCTAACGAAGATAGGTGGGCAGGGTTCTTTTAGTTTTCCTATCCACTGTGTTCAGTGTGATAGATATCTCATAGTGTCAGACCGAGACGAACATTGTCTTGAAGTTTACGACAGGAATGGAAACTTTTAGTACAAGTTTGGAAAGCAGGGTGGAGGGAACGGGGAGTTAACGTATCCCCGTTGTTTGTCATTGAACAAGTCAGGACACCTGATGGTCTGTGATTCAGGTAATCATAGAATACAAGTATTTCAACTAAATGGAAAGTTTGTTGGCAAGTTTGGAAGAAAGGGCAATAATTTAGGAGAATTCAATTGGCTAAGGTCTGTGGCAGTTCTCAGTAATGGCCGAATGGCTGTGTCTGACAAGAATAACCATCGCATCCAGATACTGGAGTGAACATTGTCCTTTACAAACAAAAAGAAAACCAGTAATTATGGGATTATTTTACAGGGATTCAAAATTCATTTTAATATTAAGTTTTTTTAATTTGTGGAAAATCTTTTCCGTGATAAAAGGCTAGAGATGCAGCATTCACGTAATTGCTGGTGGTTTGGTTCTGTATCGGTTGAACTGTTCTATTATTGTTTTCGGGGTAGGGGGAACGGGTGGGTGGGTGACAAAAACAAATGTGTCTCTTGCAGATGGATGGGATGAATAACTATGTCTATTAAGTTGTATTGTCCGAATTATTTTTAGGAAAAGAAACCGTTTGTTTGTTTGCTCTACAACTGCGTACATTAATTAATAGAGTGACTAGCAATTCAAAATAAGAAAGTAATAAAACCACTTTGGATTAATTGCTTAATTCTTTATTTAAAGAAACATATCGTTTCTAAAATGATTCCTATATTCTGACATTTAATTATCTTTATGATGTTTTTATAGCAAGTTTGTTTTAGGGATTAGCAGGTTATTGACGGTCAGGTATGTGCTGGTAAATATGTAGTATAATGAAAATTGCTTCAATGAACTTACTGAGTTACTAATTGCCTTAAAGTTTGTATTTTCCTTATTTATACTCAATAGCAGTATTTATTAGCTACAGTGTTACAGTTAAACCCCTCTGTACGAATGATTGCTTAGTTCGGACACCTCGAGATTACTGAAAGTGATTTTAGTTCCTAGCTCCAACATTTTCTGTTAACTTGACCAGCTTAAGAGAGACACCTGGATTATATCAAAACTTAGTGTGCTCCTGACGGTGTCTGCGAAAACGGGATTCGACTTTATCTGTAGGTTAATATATATTTTTAAAGTTTACATCTCTAGCTTTGGTTTATTGGAACTTTAGAGTTAGCTGCTTTAATGGTAAAACGTTTTGTAGAAAGAGCTGTTAGCGATGATGAACAATGGTGAATAGCTTTGGACATAAAATAATTGTAAAATATTCATTTACTTTCACGATGTGAGAAACTGAAATAAACTGTAAGTTAAGTGAAACTGTAATATGCCTTCAGTTATCACTGTTTCTCGAGAAGCGAATGGTTTTGTTTACTTTTAAGAATTTGCGAGCCAAAGGTGAAATCCATAAACTAATAACAACAGAACGAAAGCAATGTTTCCTTTGTACTGAGCAAACAATAATCTTTGTTGTATTTGTTCCTTTACAACTTCGCTCATAAATCTTACAAACATGGTTTTTATTTTCGGCTCATGAACTCGAGTAATGACCGGAAGGAGTGCACCAAAGCGAGAACACGCTCGCGGGTTGCTACAAGCGAGGAAAAGGAAAGAGCGCCTGCAAGAGAGGGACAGGGAAATTCATTTCCTTCCCCGAACATCGCTCAAACTCGCGCCATATTATTCCTCAAGCGCTTGCTATGCAGATAATGGAAACGGAGAAACTAACAAACTTTTCATTAACGAATGGAGATCTTGTCGATGAGCATAACATGAGCCTTGGTTTGATTTCTCTCGTTCTTCTGTTTACTTGCCTTTCCGGGATGGAAACGTGTATCGTTGTAAGAATTGTAGACGAGTATAGCTTACTACTAAAGTAACCTATAAATAACAAGCCACAAGGCAAGACACAAAAAGTATATTTGACGGCTAGCGGCTAAAAATAGTGAGGTTTTGTCCCTTAGTGAGACCAGAAGTATGGATTTACGCCCCTTAGCAAGCCGACGAGCATCCATCCCCGACTATTTGACATGAGAGCCCCCTCCGATTCACCACGCGGAAAGCGAGCCAAACTCCAGATTAAGTAGTCAGGGTATAAGGAGTGGGCAGTGACTGTGTGGACAATTGATGGGGAAGCTCCCCCCCCCCCCGACATTTTACTGTTGTAGTGCCTCTCGTCACACAGGAGTGTATCACCATGCACCAAACTGTTGGGACAAACTAAGAAAATGTTGGGAGGAAAGTAACCTGTGTTGGACTAGCATCCAATCCGGGGGAAGCCGCAATACTCTTGACTGCTTTATACCACGCAAGTCAGGATAAGTTCCAGCAGTGTTGGTCAGTTTGGCTAAAGTGTGACATCACTCCATTATTAACTGAAAATAGCTCACTATTTCAGTGTGGTCAGCTGTTACAAATCACAACAGCTCTTAATTCAAACTTGCTACTGATTTTTACCGTCCAAAGAAAAAGATCGATATCAAATTTCTTCTTAATGAGTCACGATATTTCTTTAAATAATTTTGAGAGAATCTGGGTTTTAGTCAAACGCTTTTAACTGTGATGATTGAGTCTTGTATTCCCATAACGTGTCTTCTTACATTTGCCATAAGATGGTAAGGAGAAATGAGGCTTTCATCACAGGCAGAGATAAAACGGAAAGATTTTAGAGGATGGATAACATGCCATTGCCATATGAAAATTACAGTCCATAATGACATCAGTTGTTTTGATCATAACAGACCGCCAAGAAGCATTTTTCCTCTCGTGAGAGATCGACGCGCGGCGTGCGAACCAGCTCACGAGGAACGCGTGACTCGCAGATAATCGCGAGTCTTCGCGAGTCCGTAGAGATTGTAAGTTCAAACCATTGCTTGAAGTTCTGTCTGACCAACAGACCCTAACAAAATGAGCTGTCCATCGTTTGCGCGTGAACAAAACAAATGAAGTCTATTCAGACAGAAAGGAATTGAAATACAGACCTTAAGGCAGTACTCTTTTGTTCTGATTAATGTTTTAGTGACACCTGATCAACGAGCTTAAACGGAGTGCCTCGGGGTCACAATCTTAGGATTCAGTATGCAAGACAAAATGACAAAGGCTCTTTAAAGCAACGTTCAATGATTGGTTTGAACAAGGGAAAAGATTAGCATAATAAACAGCCACGATTCTAAGAAGAGCTAAAAAAAGAAAGTCACAAGGCTTCATTGTTTCGAGTTGAGTTCCGCGGAAACCTTGCTTTACTCGATTGTTTCTGAACACGACATGGATATCAAAACGTTGCTTCATAATCTCCGTGAAGAAGTGTCTTGCTCGGTGTGTTCCGACATATTTACCGATCCAAAACATCTGCCATGCTTACACAGTTTCTGTCTGCAGTGCTTGAAACAATGGCATAGGACGAGCCATGGCTGCGACACCATCAGATGCCCAAATTGTCAAGCCGTTAGCAGAGTACCTGAAAGTGGCGATCTGAAAGATCTTCCAACCAGTTTTTATCTGAATGGCTTGATTGATGTGTTGGCAATAAAAGAGTGTAGAAGTAGTCAAGTAAGATGTGGAAACTGTGAGAAGAAAAGCTCCGAGACTTCTTATTGTTTCCAGTGTTGCATATTTCACTGTCAAAAGTGCGTCACTGCACACAACATCATGCGAAGCAATAAAGATCACCGTGTTCTGGCGCTGAAAGACTTTCAAGACAAGGACTATGAGGATGTGCTCAAACGACCTGTGTTCTGTGCAAAGCAACGGCACGAGAAAGAAGAGCTAAAGTACTTTTGTAAGAACTGTGAAGAGGCCGTTTGCCAATCTTGTGTTTTGATGGATCATCCTGGTCATTCTTTGGAGCACATAGAAGACGAAGCTGAAAGACAAAAGATTGAAATGAAATCAATGATTGAAACACAGAAGCGTAATTTACAAGCAAAGCTGACTGCTGTTAGTAAACTTGATGAAGACTACGCGAAGATCATACAACGAGGCGAAGAGGTGAAGAGGGACGTTCAGTGGACTGTTGACAATTTAATTGCCAATATTAAAGCGAAGAAACAGACTATTTTTGCAGCGGTGGAAGACCAAACAGAGAAATCACTGGAAAGTCTAACAACCCAGAAGACCGAGATCGAGAATCAAATAGAGGTGATCAAATCAACGTTGGATAAAGCTGATAAAGTTTTGACACGAAGTGCAAACGCTGAAGTCGTTCAAGTGAAAAAGTCATTACAAACAATCTTGGGGGGAGTTGATCAAACTACTAAGCCAACTGAGCGTGACCTGAAAGATCTTCCGATTTTAGTTTTCGTGCCAAATGTAAAGATGTTGAAGACTGTCAACACCGAAGAAATTGGAACACTAAAAATACTGCAGCAAACTGAAGCTAGTCAATCTGTCGCTGAGGGCAAAGGACTCCAAGAAGGAACTGTTGGAGTTGAAGCACAGTTTGTTCTGACCACTAGAAACGCAGAGGGAGAGCAGTGTTACAATCAACATGACCGTGTAACGGTAGAGATCAGGGACGAACAAGGACGAGAATGTGCGACGGAAGTGCGAATAAATGACAATAAGGATGGAAGCTACAAAATCAGCTATTCACCCAAAGATCAAGACAAATACAAAGTGACAGTAAAGGTAAACGGAGGACATGTTCTTGATAGTCCTTTTTCCATTGATGTGAAATTATTTCAGTTAAGACCTGCTTTTTCTTTTGGAATAGCAGGTTCGTCTGTCGGAATGTTTAAGTATCCCTGGGGGGTGGCAGTGAATGCCAGGGACGAGATAGCTGTAACTGATTGGTTGAACCACAGAGTTCAAATCTTCAAGAGTGATGGAAAATACTTAAGATCTTTTGGTCGGGAAGGTAACAAAGCGGGCGAATTTAAGTATCCTTTGGGAATAACGTTTCATACAAATGGAAATGTTTTCGTAGCAGACAGAGATAACCATAGGATCCAGATTTTCAGTGGGGAGGGTGAGTACGTGGGTATGTTTGGTGGGGAAGGAAGCCTTGATAGTCAGCTCTGTAATCCTCGGGGTTTATCTGTAGACAGTAATGGAAACATCATTGTTGCTGATGCAGCTAACAGCATGATTAAGATCTTTTCTCCTGATGGCAAGTTTCTAAGGAAGATAGGTGGGCAGGGCTCTTTTACTTTGCCTTTCCACTGTGTTCAGTGTGATAGATATCTCATAGTGTCAGACTACAATGAACACTGTATAATGGTCTTTAATTGTAATGGGAACTTCCAGTACAAGTTTGGAAAGGAGGGTGGAGGGGACGGGGAGTTTAAGAATCCCCGTTGTTTGTCGGTGAACAAGTCAGGACACCTGATGGTCTGTGACTTTGGTAATAATAGAATACAAGTATTTGAACTCAGTGGAAAGTTTGTTGGCAAGTTTGGAACAAAGGGCAGTAATTTAGGAGAATTCATTTGTCCAGTGTCTGTAGCAGTTCTCAGTAATGGCCGAATTGTTGTGTCTGACAAGAATAACCATCGCATCCAGATACTGGAGTGAGCACTGTACTTTATGAAAAAAGAGAAACTCCAGGACATTAATTCAAAATTCAAAATTCAAAATTTATTTTAGTTTCCAGTTTGTTTAATATGTGGAATTATTTTCTGTGATAAAACGTTAGAGATGCAGTGTTCACCCAATTGCTTGTGGTGTGGCTCTGTATCGGTTGAACTGTTCTATAATTGTTTTGGGGTTAGGTGGGACGGGTGGGTGGGTGACAAAAACAAATTTGTGTGGCTTGCAGTTGGATGGGAATAATACGTACATCTCTTAAGTTGTATTGTATGAATTATTTTGAAGGACAAGAAAAAACGTTTTTTTTTTTTGTTTACTTTACCAGTGGTTATATTATATAATAGAGTGACTAGCAAAATAAGAAAGTTATAAAACCACTTTATGGATTAATTGTTGTAATAAGAACCTCCACTATAGGAGAAAAGGCTGTTTAGAGGATTTGCCTTTTATTAATTTAAAGAAGAAACATTTTGTTTCTCAAATGATTACTATACTCTCTGACATTTAATTATCTTTATGATGTTTTTATAGCAAGTTTGTTTTAGGGATTAGCAGGTTATTGACAGTCAGGTATGTACTGGAAAATATGTAGTACAATGAACATTGCTTCAATGAACTTACCGAGTTACTAATTGCCTTGACGTTTGTATTTTCCTTATACTCAATAGCAGTATTTGTTAGCTACAGTGCTACAGTTAAACCCCACTTTACGAATGACCGCTTTAAAATACGGACACCTTGAGCCTTATGGAAATTGATTTTAGTTCCTAGCTCCAAGATTTTCTGTTAGCTTGACCAGCTTAAGACTGACACCTGGATTATAGCAACACTTAGTGTACTTCTGACGGTGTTTGAGAAAACGGGGTTCGACTGTATCTGTAGGTTAATATATATATTTTTAAAGTTTGTATTTTTAGCTTTAGCTTATTGGAACTTTAAGGTTAGCTGCTTTAATGAAGATACGTTTTGTAGAAAGAGCTGTTAGCAATGATGAACAGTAGTGAACAGCTTTTTGTATGATATTATTGTTAAATCATCATTTACTCGATGTGAGAAACTGAAATAAAGTGTAAGTTAAGTGAAGTTGTAATATGCATCCAGTTTTAACTGTTTCTTGAGAAGCGAATTGTTTGGTTTACGTTTGAGAAAAGTTAGCGAGCCAAAGGTGAGAACCTGTAACAACAGAACGAGAACAATATTTCCTCGTTATAAAATAACTGAGATACTACGCGCGCTCTTATTGGTCGATAGGTGTGTTTAGATGAGAGTATGTAAACTGGGTTGTGACGTTTTAGATTCGCGCTATTTTTGAGAATTCTTTTATAAAGCGAAAGAACGCTTTTTCCGTGTTTACATAGCCTCATCTAAACACTCGGGGGGTGAGAGAATTCTCGAAAGTTACGCAAACCCGAGACGTAGTCGAGGGCTTGCATAACTGTCTCGAATTCTCCGAACCCTCCTCGTGTTAAGATGAGGCTATGTAAACACGGAAAAAGTGTTCTATTGCTTAGGTACTGAGCAAACAATTATTCAAACAAAGTTGCTCTTTTACAACTTCGCTTATGAATCTTACAAACATGGTTTTCATTTCGGGCCCATGAACTCGAGTAATAACAGGAAGCGACGCACAAAAGCGAGAACACGCGCACGGGTCGCCACACGCCAGGAAACGAAAAGAGCGCTGCAAGCCGAAGGCAATTCAATTCCTTCCCCGAACACCCCTCACACTCGCCCCATATTATTCCTCAAACGCGTGCTATGCAGATAATGATTATTAACTGCGTGTATGGTCTGAAGAAGTAAATCTCGAGTATAATCCGCCGCTTTTCTTTGTGCTAGAAGGGTTTTGGTCTTCGTGTAAAGATTGAAAGTCACACATGGAGTCTTCCACACAGTACACGTTCCATCTCTCGAAAGCTACTCTGATTCACTGTGGAAGATAAAAGCGTAGCAGGTAAGAACAATGAGGAATAACACAATACAGTTTATAAATGCTAGCTTGCTGATAATTGGTTCTGAATATTGTATTGTTACCGCCGCCTGGTTAGCTCAATTGGGAGAGCGCCGGACTGCTGTGCGGGAGGTCGAAGGTTCGAACCCCAGACCGGACCAACACTCAGGGTCTTAAAATAACTGAGGAGAATGTGCTGCCTTTGTAATTACATCTACAAATGGTTAGACATTCAAGTCTTCTCGGATAAGGATGATAAACCGTAGGCCCCGTCTCACAGCACTCCACTGATCTGGTTCTTGTGGGACGTTAAAGAACGCATGACACTGTTCGAAAAGAGTAGGGGACGTAGAACCCGGTGTCATGGTCTATCTGACTTGTGCCGGTCATTGGTCTGGGGTGGGTAAGGTGAGATCATACATGGACTGAAGTGGCTGCAAAGTGCGCCTTCATATACTGACGTCCGATCTCACCTCTCTGGTTCCTCCGCAATTCAGCCTCTGGCTGCAAGGGAAGAAATTGGCACCAACTATCTATCTGTTAAAGCGACGTGTGTTAAATTGTGTTTGTGTTGTTAAAGCGACGTGGTCTTCTTTTGTCATGTATAAGAACTTTCGTCTTCTAAAAAGTTTTCGATTTCTGTCAAGGCTGAATTGCTGATTAAAGAATGAATATCGTTTCATCTGATCAGAACCGTACGAGGAGCTATGTCTGTTTCGGTTTTTTTGTCTTGTCTTCAGTGTTTCAATCAGAATGTATACAGGTTGACATTTCCCTTGCTTTCCCGCGAAAAAATAGAATCGCTTGAACAGTGACGTATGACGGCGCTAGTGTCCCTGCTTTAGTAAGGTATTGTTGGGACGCCCCTAAGGTGTGTGTATGATATACAGCGCTCTCGTTTGAACGCCTTCGAATGAAGGATTAATAAAGCTAACCGGATCGTTTGATGCGAGGCTGCTTAATTTTACGTGACATGAGTTAACGTTCTTACTAATTGTCATGGGAGGGTATCTGTCTTCTCCTCATAGCAACAAGACAGAAAAAAGGTTGAACGTATCTAGATAATTGCTAGTAGGAGGCAATGAGAAACACTACATTGAAAACATTTGTTCCTTCCTCAATCTTTAATTAAAAATTCTTCACTGCTGATAAGTTGACCGGTACACAAGATCCTTGTCAGACTAAAAAACGCTTTTCTTTCCACCAATAGAATAACTACACGTCTCATGTATATAAGCATGAGGCAGCAGACGGCCAGGGGGGTTACGGGAGTCCCATACAAAAATGTCGGGGATGCTCGTCGAAAAATTTGAATAAAAGTTCTAGAGGAGACCACTCTGGGCGTAACTCCAGCTCTATTTTCAATCCCGACAAAATACCAATTAAAACGAAAATGACAGCGTTAACGTCTTCAGGGTCTTCAAATGTACACTTAGACAGCTAAAACTAGTAGCGTTTTAGTCCTGAACACTCTATAAGTAAGACCAGAATCATTGATTTACAGCCGGCCCTTAGCGAGACGACAGCACGGGTAGAACATGAACTGCGCTCGGCCCATGGCTGCGCGGTTAAAAAATAAACCACGGGTAAACCATGAACCGCGCTCGGCCCATGGCCGCGCGGTTAATAAGGATGGAAGCTACAAAATCACCTATTCACCCAAAGATCAAGGCAGATACAGAGTGACCGTGAAGGTAAACGGGAAACACGTTCTTGATAGTCCTTTTTCTATTGATGTGAAATTATCTCATTCAAGACTTGCTTTTTCTTTTGGAAAAGAAGGTTCGTCTGTCGGAATGTTTAAGCATCCCTGGGGGGTGGCAGTGAATGCCAGGGACGAGATAGCTGTAACTGATAGTTTGAACCAGAGTTCAAGCCTTTGATAGTGATGGGAAATACTTAAGATCTTTTTTTCGGGAAGGTAAGAAAGTGGGCGAATTTAAGGATCCAGCGGGAATAACTTTTCATAAAAATGGAAATATTTTCGTAGTAGACCAGAGTAACCATAGGATCCAGATTTTCAGTGGGAAGGGTGAATACGTGGGTATGTTTGGTGGAAAAGGAAGCCTTGATAGTCAGCTTTCGGATCCTTGAGGTTTATCTGTAGACAGAGATGGTAATATCATTGTTGCTGATACAGGCAACAAACTGATTAAGATCTTTTCTCCTGATGGCAAGTTTCTAACGAAGATAGGTGGGCAGGGTTCTTTTACTTTTCCTATCCACTGTGTTCAGTGTGATAGATATCTCATAGTGTCAGACCGAGACGAACATTGTCTTGAAGTTTACGACAGGAATGGAAACTTTCGGTACAAGTTTGGAAAGCAGGGTGGAGGGGACGGAGAGTTAACTTAGCCCCGTTGTTTGATTAAAAATTCATTTTAACGGGTGGAACGGGTGGGTGGGTGACAAAAACAAATGCGTCTCTTGCAGATGGATGGGATGAATAACTACATCTATTAAGTTGTATTGTCTGAATTATTTTTTAGGAAAAGAAACCGTTTATTTGTTTGCTCTACAACTGCGTACATTAATTAGTAGAGTCACTAGCAATTCAAAATAAGAAAGTAATAAAACCACTTTTTTAATTAATTGCTTAATTCTTAATTTAAAGAAACATATCGTTTCTAAAATGATTCCTATATTCTGACATTTAATTATCTTTATGATGTTTTTATAGCAAGTTTGTTTTAGGGATTAGCAGGTTATTGACGGTCAGTCATGTACTGGAAAATATGTAGTATAATGAAAATTACTTCAATGAACTTACTGAGTTACTATTTGCCTTGAAGTTTGTATTTTCCTTATACTCAATAACAGTATTTGTTAGCTACAGTGCTACAGTTAAACCACGCTTTACGAAAGACTGCTTAATACGGACACCTGGAGATGAAGGAAATTGATTTTAGCTCTTAGCTCCAACATCTTCTGTTAACTTGACCAGCTTAAGAGAGACGCCTGGATTATATCAACACTTAGCGTGCTCCCGACGGTGTCTGAGAAAACGGGGTTCGACTTTATCTGTAGGTTAATATATATTTTTAAAGTTTACATCTCTAGCTTTGGTTTATTGGAACTTTAGAGTTAGCTGCTTTAATGGTAAAACGTTTTATGGAAAGAGCTGTTAGCAATGATGAACAATGGTGAATAGCTTTGGACATAAAATAATTGTAAAATATTCATTTACTTTCACGATGTGAGAAACTGAAATAAAGTGTAAGTTAAGTGAAACTGTAATATGCCTTCAGTTATCACTGTTGCTCGAGGAGCGAATTGTTTTGTTTACTTTTAAGAGAAATTTGCGAGCCAAAGGTGAAATCCATAAACTAATAACAACAGAACGAAAGCAATGTTTCCTTTGTACTGAGCAAACAATAATCTTTGTTGTATTTGTTCCTTTACAACTTCGCTCATAGATCTTACAAACATGGTTTTTATTTTCGGCTCATGAACTCGAGTAATGACCGGAAGGAGTGCACCAAAGCGAGAACACGCTCGCGGGTTACTACAAGCGAGGAAAAGGAAAGAGCGCCTGCAAGAGAGGGACAGGGAAATTCATTTCCTTCCCCGAACATCGCTCAAACTCGCGCCATATTATTCCTCAAGCGCTTGCTATGCAGATAATGAAAACGGAGAAACTAACAAACTGTTAATTAACGAATGGAGACCTTATCGATGAGCATAACATGAGCCTTGGTTTGATTTCTCTCGTTCTTCTGTTTACTTGCGTTTCCGGGATGGAAACGTGTATCGTTGTAAGAATTGTAGACGAGTATAGCTTACTACTAAGGTAACCTATAAATAACAAGCCACAAGGCAAGACACAGAAGTATATTTGACGGCTAGCGGCTAAAAATAGTGAGGTTTTGTCCCTTATTGAGACCAGAAGCATGGATTTACGTCCCTTAGCAAGCCGACGAGCATCCATCCCCGACTATTTCACATGAGAGTCCCCTCCGATCCACCACGCGGAAAGCGAGCCAAACTCCAGATTAAGCAGTCCGGGTATAAGCAGTGGGCAATGACAGTGTGGAGAATTGATGGGGAAGCTCCCCCCCCCGACATTTTACTGTTGTAGTGCCTCTCGTCACACAGGAGTGTACCACCATGCACCAAACTGTTGGGACAAACTAAGAAAATGTTGGGAGGAAAGTAACCTGTGTTGGACCAGCATCCAATCCGGGGGAAGCCGCAATACTCTGGACTGCTTTATACCACGCAAGTCAGGATGAGTTCCAGCAGTGTTGGTCAGTTTGGCTAAAGTGTGACATCACTCCATTATTAACTGAAAATAGCTCACTATTTCAGTGTGGTCAGCTGTTACAAATCACAACAGCTCTTAATTCAAACTTGCTACTGATTTTTACCGTCCAAAGAAAAAGATCGATATCAAATTTCTTCTTAATGAGTCACGATATTTCTTTAAATAATTTTGAGAGAATCTGGGTTTTAGTCAAACGCTTTTAACTGTGATGATTGAGTCTTGTATTCCCATAACGTGTCTTCTTACATTTGCCATAAGATGGTAAGGAGAAATGAGGCTTTCATCACAGGCAGAGATAAAACGGAAAGATTTTAGAGGATGGATAACATGCCATTGCCATATGAAAATTACAGTCCATAATGACATAAGTTGTTTTGATCATAACAGACTGCCAAGAAGCATTTTTCCTCTCGTGAGAGATCGACCCGCGGCGTGCGAACCAGCTCACGAGGGACGCGTGACTCGCAGATAATCGCGAGTCTTCGCGAGTCCGTAGAGATTGTAAGTTCAAACCATTGCTTGAAGTTCTGTCTGACCAACAGACCCTAACAAAATGAGCTGTCCATCGTTTGCGCGTGAACAAAACAAATGAAGTCTATTCAGACAGAAAGGAATTGAAATACAGACCTTAAGGCAGTACTCTTTTGTTCTGATTAATGTTTTAGTGACACCTGATCAACGAGCTTAAACGGAGTGCCTCGGGGTCACAATCTTAGGAATCAGTATGCAAGACAAAATGACAAAGGCTCTTTAAAGCAACGTTCAATGATTGGTTTGAACAAGGGAAAAAATTAGCATAATAAACAGCCACGATTCTAAGAAGAGCTAAAAAAAGAAAGTCACAAGGCTTCATTGTTTCGAGTTGAGTTCCGCGGAAACCTTGCTTTACTCGCTTGTTTCTGAACACGACATGGATATCAAAACGTTGCTTCATAATCTCCGTGAAGAAGTGTCTTGCTCGGTGTGTTCCGACATATTTACCGATCCAAAACATCTGCCATGCTTACACAGTTTCTGTCTGCACTGCTTGAAACAATGGCATAAGGCGAGTCATGGCTGCGACACCATCAGATGTCCAAATTGTCAAGCCGTTAGCAGAGTACCTGAAAGTGGCGATCTGACAGATCTTCCAACCAGTTTTTATCTGAATGGCTTGATTGATGTGCTGGCAATAAAAGAGTGCAGAAGTAGTCAAGTGAGATGTGGGAACTGCGAGAAGAAAAGCTCCGAGACTTCTTACTGTTTCCATTGTTGCATATTTTATTGTCAAGAGTGTGTAACTGGACACAACATCATGCGAAAAAGTAAAGATCACCGTGTTCTGGCGCTGAAAGACTTTCAAGACAAGGACTATGAGGATGTGCTCAAACGACCTGTGTTCTGTGCAAAGCAACGGCACGAGAAAGAAGAGCTAAAGTACTTTTGTAAGAACTGTGAAGAGGCCGTTTGCCAATCTTGTGTTTTGATGGATCATCCTGGTCATTCTTTGGAGCACATAGAAGACGAAGCTGAAAGACAAAAGATTGAAATGAAATCAATGATTGAAACACAGAAGCGTAATTTACAAGCAAAGCTGACTGCTGTTAGTAAACTTGATGAAGACTACGCGAAGATCATACAACGAGGCGAAGAGGTGAAGAGGGACGTTCAGTGGACTGTTGACAATTTAATTGCCAATATTAAAGCGAAGAAACAGACTATTTTTGCAGCGGTGGAAGACCAAACAGAGAAATCACTGGAAAGTCTAACAACCCAGAAGACCGAGATCGAGAATCAAATAGAGGTGATCAAATCAACGTTGGATAAAGCTGATAAAGTTTTGACACGAAGTGCAAACGCTGAAGTCGTTCAAGTGAAAAAGTCATTACAAACAATCTTGGGGGGAGTTGATCAAACTACTAAGCCAACTGAGCGTGACCTGAAAGATCTTCCGATTTTAGTTTTCGTGCCAAATGTAAAGATGTTGAAGACTGTCAACACCGAAGAAATTGGAACACTAAAAATACTGCAGCAAACTGAAGCTAGTCAATCTGTCGCTGAGGGCAAAGGACTCCAAGAAGGAACTGTTGGAGTTGAAGCACAGTTTGTTCTGACCACTAGAAACGCAGAGGGAGAGCAGTGTTACAATCAACATGACCGTGTAACGGTAGAGATGAGGGACGAACAAGGACGAGAATGTGCGACGGAAGTGCGAATAAATGACAATAAGGATGGAAGCTACAAAATCAGCTATTCACCCAAAGATCAAGGCAAATACAAAGTGACAGTAAAGGTAAACGGAGGACATGTTCTTAATAGTCCTTTTTCCATTGATGTGAAATTATTTCAGTTAAGACCTGCTTTTTCTTTTGGAATAACAGGTTCGTCTGTTGGAATGTTTATCTATCCCTGGGGGGTGGCAGTGAATGCCAGGGACGAGATAGCTGTAACTGATTTTGGGAACCACAGAGTTCAAATCTTCAAGAGTGATGGAAAATACTTAAGATCTTTTGGTCGGGTAGGTAACAAAGCGGGCGAATTTAAGTATCCTATGGGAATAACGTTTCATACAAATGGAAATGTTTTCGTAGCAGACTGGGATAACCATAGGATCCAGATTTTCAGTGGGGAGGGTGAGTACGTGGGTATGTTTGGTGGGGAAGGAAGCCTTGATAGTCAGCTCTCTTATCCTTGTGGTTTATCTGTAGACAGTAATGGAAACATCATTGTTGCTGATGCAGCTAACAACATGATTAAGATCTTTTCTCCTGATGGCAAGTTTCTAATGAAGATAGGTGAGCAGGGCTCTTTTACTTTTCCTATCCACTGTGTTCAGTGTGATAGATATCTCATAGTGTCAGACTACTGTGAACACTGTATAAAGGTTTTTAATTGTAATGGAGACTTTCAGTACAAGTTTGGAAAGGAGGGTGGAGGGGACGGCGAGTTTAAGTATCCTTGTTGTTTGTCAGTGAACAAGTCAGGACACCTGATGGTCTGTGATTCAGGTAATAATAGAATACAAGTATTTGAACTCAGTGGAAAGTTTGTTGGCAAGTTTGGAACAGAGGGCAGTAATTTAGGAGAATTCAATAGCCCACGGTCTGTAGCAGTTCTCAGTAATGGCCGAATTGTTGTGAGTGATGAGAATAACAATCGCATCCAGATACTGGAGTGAGCAATGTACTTTATAAAAAAAGAGAAACTCTAGGACATTAATTCAAAATTCAAAATTCAAAATTTATTTTAGTTTGCAGTTTTTTTAATATGTGGAATTATTTTCTGTGGTAAAACGTTAGAGATGCAGTGTTCACCCAATTTCTTGTGGTGTGGCTCTGTATCGGTTGAACTGTTCTATAATTGTTTTGGGGTTAGGTGGGACGGGTGGGCGGGTGACAAAAACAAATTTGTGTGGCTTGCAGTTGGATGGGAATAATACGTACATCTCTTAAGTTGTATTGTATGAATTATTTTGAAGGACAAGAAAAAACGTTTTTTTTTTTTGTTTACTTTACCAGTGGTTATATTATATAATAGAGTGACTAGCAAAATAAGAAAGTAATAAAACCACTTTATGGATTAATTGTTGTAATAAGAACGTCCCCTATAGGAGAAAAGGCTGTTTAGAGGATTTGCCTTTTCTTAATTTAAAGAAGAAACATTTTGTTTCTCAAATTTACTATACTCGTTGACATTTAATTATCTTTATGTTGTTTTTATAATTAGCAGGTTATTGACAGTCAGTTATGTACTGAAAAATATGTAGTACAATGAACATTGCTTCAATGAACTTACCCAGTTACTAATTGCCTTGACGTTTGTATTTTCCTTATACTCAATAGCAGTATTTGTTAGCTGCAGTGCTACAGTTAAACCCCACTTTACGAATGACCGCTTTAAAATACGGACACCTTGAGCCTTATGGAAATTGATTTTAGTTCCTAGCTCCAACATTTTTTCTTAACTTGACCAGTTTAAGACAGACACCTGAATTATAGGAACACTCAGTGTGGTCCTGACGGTGTTTGAGAAAACGGAGTTCGACTGTATCTGTAGGTTAAAATACATGTTTTTAAAGTTTGTATTTTTAGCTTTAGTTTATTGGGACTTTAAAGTTAACTGCTTTAATGATGAAACGTTTTGTAGAAAGAGCTGTTAGCAATGATGAGGAGCAATGAATAGCTTTTGATATGAAATAATTGTAAAATCTTCATTTACCTTGATAATGTAAATAAACAAAGTGTGAGTTCAGGAAAGTCTCTCTTTGCTTTGAGTTTACTTTTTAGTTTATTATGTGAAAAAAAATTGTTAGAGATCGTAAAGAGAGGTTCATAGATTCTCCAGTAGAATGGGCCGAATAAGCTTGTTTAATAAGGTTTCATCGTATTTAACTCTGTTCTTTTGTGACTGCGTTATAAATTGAAAAAACTTGTTTTGGAGCCATGAAAACGAAATACGTGATAAGTTACGTGGTCATTCGATACATGATTACGTTTCAGCTTCCTGTTAACACGAGCCCAGGTCGAACCATAACTTTATCTCTTTGTTGTGTTCAGATAGAGAAGATACACTTCAAAGCAGTATACGTTAACCTTTCCCTCCCTACAGATCTCTTGCACGCTACTCTAAGCGGGTCGGCAGGACGAACGAGCACTATTTTCATATTCTGCAGGGTTTCTGTTTTTCCGTTAGCGCTAAAATCAGACGTGGAGAACTGGGCTCGCAAAAGGAAATCAATGACAATAAGTTAGATAAAGTGGCGCCGTTCTTAAAGCGTTTTATGTTTCTTTCTGTGTAGCTCGGTATTGTGCTCCGCCAAGTTTTCTTCTTGGAAGCAATGCTACAATGCTTTTCGTTGTCACGGCGGATACTGTCCCACAGGAAGTTAACGCCGAAGAGCCATTTTGGGAAAGGCTAGATACAAAAAGAGTATGACACTTATCCAAACAAAAGAGCAATCTGACGGATTTTTCAGTAGAAGCCAACCTAAAACCAAATAATGAAAGAAGAACCCCTGGGAGTCACGCTTACATACATACATACACGCATACATACATACATAAACTTTATTTAAGCTCGAATTTCAGAGTAGCTTGAGAAGCTAATATTTTTGGGAACAAAATATTTGATAACGAAAAATTAAAATAGAAATTGCTATTTACATATTTACAGTTGACTTATATTAACTAATTATAAAATTGTCATTTACATGTTTCATGAATTGGCTTTACTGATGTGCTTTTTGAAGTCTGAGAAGTTACATAACGTTATAAAATTGGGTAGAGAATTCCATTCTTTTGTTGCCAGATAAGTAAAGGAGTGGAGACCAAAAGTTGTAGTTTTAGGTTCGAGCATTTGCAGTATATAGTTTCCACGCGTGTTGTATGAAGTAGAACGGAACGAGAACATGTTTCTCATATAGGCCGGATAGCTAGTGAAAAATAGACTTTTGTACAAAATAGTAAGGAATTTACAGATGCGTTGATCATGAAGTTGGAGACAGTTTACCTTGTCTAGCAGCACATTATAAGGCGATTCAAAATCGCTTAGAATGAATCTTAGAATCCTTTTGTTAAGACCTTCTATTTTGTCCCTGATGTTTGCACTGCAAAAGCGCCAAACTGTTGAGCAATAATCAAAATGAGGGAGTATGTAGGCCTTATACAGTTTCACTAAAATATCTTTGGAAATAAGGTTTCTGAACCTAAGCATTACATTAAACTGGTTGTTGACTTTTTTGCAAATAAGAGATATGTAATTGTGAAAATTTAAATTGATATCAATGTTCATTCCTAAAGTGTCAATTGAGTCCTTTGTAGGAAACGGGAAGGTGTGTTCCGATTTTCCCAGGATCAAAGCCTGATGTTTGCTTTCATTGACCAACATTCCATTTTGCCGGTACCACCGGTTTGCTGTCTCGACTGCGTTACGCATGCGCCCATCTAGCGCAACAGGATCACTATCCGATGAATATATTTGGTGATCGTCTGCATAAGCATTTAACTTAACATCCCCGCAAACAGGAAAATGTCATTTATGAAAATATTGAAAAACATGGGACCGAGGACGCTTCCCTGAGTCACGCCTCGTCTTGCATGTAGCCACTCTGAAAAAGTATCCCCTATCTTGACCCTCTGATTCCTTGAGGAAAGGTAGTCCTTAATCAGGGCACAACTTGCCTGGTCCAATCCGTAGGCTTTGAGCTTCGCAAGAAGAAGAGAGTGTTGGATTACATCAAACGCCTTTGAAAAGTCCATAGATACAACTGCCACAGTGTCCCCTTGATCTCTCATCCTTCTCCATTCCTCCGTCATGCGTAGTAGGGAAGTTTCACAGCTGTGAAATTTCCTATAAGAGCTGATATAGTCCGATAGAATCGAGCTATAGAAATCACCAAGTTGCGCTGCCAGGAGCCTTTCAAATATATTATTTAGCGTAGGAAGTACAGTAACCGGCCTGCAATTTGCTTTATTTAGTTCATCGTCCAGCCCGTGTTCATCGTCCTTTTTGAATAGTGGTGTAATCTGCCCCATCTTCCAAGATGCCGGACACCTACTCTGATCAATAGAGCAGTTGACTAGCACTGTCAGCGGCTTGGCGATCGCAGAAGCAGAATCCTTAATCAGCCCGGGCGGTAACATGTCGTACCCACATGCTTTGCGCGTATTCATGTGTTTAAGCATTTCTTCTACCAACACCATGTTCGTGTGATGAAAGCTAAACTGTTCTGGTGCATGTCTTTGCGCATTACGAATTCCCAAAATACCCGGATGATTCACGAAGTCTTCTCCAAAATCACTTTCCTTTACATCATCAGCATTTTCCGCCACCTTGACGAAGTGATTGTTCATCAACTCCGCAATCTGTTTCTTATTTGTGATGGGAACTTTTCCTTAAGAACTATGTCATTTGCTTGTTTAGTTTTACTGTTTAAGAAGGGGTGAAATGTATCCCAGAATTCACGCGGATTCTCACGCCCACTTTCCGATTTCTTTTTGAAGTGCTCTTTTATCGCTTTCCGTCTGAGAGACATGCATTTGTTTCTTTACCGTTTATACAGCTCGTAATTACAATCTGTGCGATCCCGCATGAATATTTTCCACAACTTGTTGCGATGTCTAATTGCCTTGCGCCAATCTTCTGTCATGTACGGCACCTGGTTTCCTCTGATGTGTGTTTGTTTTACGGGGGCGTGTTCATCAAGAATGCCCGAGTACAATTGTTTAAACGCGTACAGCTTGTCGTCAACATCGTCAAACACTTCTATCACGTCAAGAAACGGGACTTTATGCAAATCGTTCAGCATCTTTTCTTGGCTGTAAGACTTGAGACTCCGAAAACAAATCTTTTGCGATCTTAAAATCGGCGCTCTGGATCAGAGAATGCAATAAACAAGAGAGTGATCACTAATTTGCGTATCTACATCATCAAAGTTCAAAGCTGTTTTCTTGTTGTTGGTCAGGATAACATCCAGCAATGTTTCTGAAGTTCTAGCTTTTCGAATTGCTTTGTTTATAAGACAATGGAGATCGAAAATGTCCAACAAATCCAGCAGAGTTCGGCCATCCTTAAGAGGCTTATCCGGGTCCAGGAAGTCCGCGTTTAGGTCTCCCAAGTAATACACGTTGCGAGAGATCGCGATAGTAGCCTCAAAGATTGATGATAGTTCACATTTCCATACAGTTTTGGGAACGCTCGGTGGTTTATACATCCCAACAACAGGATTTTACCGCTTCAGTTTAAGTTTGTAGTTTCTAGAGCAAAGAAGGATATTTTTAAGTTTTCTTTCTTGCCACGAACAATCAATGAATGGAACTCTCTTCGTGAGGATATTGTGCCGGAATACACCGTTCGTAGATAGCTTTAAATCAAAGTGAGTTTTTAATATTCCACGGCATTAGTTTTAGTTGGATTTTTAAATTTTTTGGATATTTTATTGTATTATTTTTATTTAGAGTTTTTATATTTATTTTTTTATGTTTTTAATATCCCAGTGTATTATCTTTATTTAGATTTTTAAAGTTGGCGTGATATCTCAAGGATTTTACCGAATTAACTGAGTAGAGATGTAGATGTAAAGTGCGTTCTCCAGCTTTCGGCTTCTCTGTCTTCTCTTCAGTGTTTCAATCAGAATGCATACAAGTAAACATTTCCCTTGTTTTCCCGCCAAAGAATAGAATCGCTTGAACAGTGACGTATGACAGCGCTAGTGTCCCTGCTTTAGTAAGGTATTGTTGGTACGCCCCTAAGTTGTGTGTATGATATACAGCGATCTCGTTTATAAAGCCTTGGAATGAAGGATTATTAAAGCTGACTGGATCGTTTGATGCAAGACTGCTTGATTTTTCGCGAAATAAGTTTACTTTCTCACTAAATATCCTGGGAGAGTATTTGTCTTCTCATAGCAACAAGACTGAAAAAACAAAAAGGTTGAACGTATCTAGATAATTGCTAGAAGGAGGAAGTGAGAAACACTCCATTGAAAACATTTAATTTGTTTCTTTCCAGGAGCCATAATCGGGGACGGAGACCGTAAGTCTCGGGATTCGCGCGCACCTATGATATGGGACAATTTTTCTATTTTTAGAACAAATTGTGCCATCCTGACGTCATATATCCGCGCGGATTCACGCACATGTCATGGGTTCTCGCGTGGATGTTGTCACGTTGCGTGATCAAATAGTGAGAGCTGAGAGATTCTCTTGCGTATTTTTCACAGCGATGGCAGGGAATAAGGCAGGGAATACGAACCAGGGCGCTTATATGTAGTTTCATGCTGTGAGCTAACGGAAAAGGTGGGTTTTTCAGGATCGAAAACAAGAATTCAATCTCGCGCTGGGAATGAATAATAAGATCTGCTCACGCTAGTTGTAAGCTTACGCGTATGTTTTTGCGTTTGTTCTGACTTAAGAATATAGCAAGACATGAAACTCTCTACTCTGGTATTGAGTTAATTTGTGAGTTTCTCAGACAATGGTTCATCATAACCAAAACCTGTTTTGATGGTTTCTTATTGTTTCTGCTTGTTTGGTGAGTTTGCAAAAGTTTTTGAAAGGAAAGTCTGACGCGTACAATTAGCTCATTTGCATAGTGCAGCTCGTGCACTTTCAAGTCCGAGTCACGGTGTTTTCAATTGTCAACAAATCTCGACAAAGATTTCTTTCGTTATCTTTTGTACTGAGATGCTGAAACAAATTTCACGAACGCAAAAAAGGCTACTAACATCATGTGTGTTTCTTCAACATAAGTATAGTGAAGTTTTACACTGCGAAAATGAAAATAGACAAGGAGTTTTGATAACTCGATCAACAGAATCGAAATCGTTATTCCAAGTTGATTAAAGAAAGCGTCATCGTAATTTTGCTGATTATTTCTGCTTTATTCACATATTTTCAGCTTAGCTTTTAATATTTTCTCAAACATTTATCAATCTTAAACATTTTTAAGAACTATAGAGTTATTGTTTGAGCTCGATGTACGCTTTCACACGAAAGTGCGGCGGAAGTACAATTTGTCATGTTTACTGACTGTACAAAACACGCATCGGCGGGCGCTCTCATTCATCGGCAACAGAGAATTTACTGGATTTTTACACGAATAAAACTGAACAGTATCTACGGACGTAAAGTTATTAGGCCTTGATGAAACATCAAGCGTTGCTTACAATTCAAGCGAAACTCAAACTAGCAATTATTTTGTTTTACTTTTCGGTCGCGATAGACTGACAAATTGCTCGCAAGCGTGTGGCAAGAGGAGCTAGGAAACTATGAAGTCTTGAAGCTCTGCTATATCTAAATATATCCAGCTAGATTTTTGGCTGTGTAACGGAAGAGCTGTTAATCTTCAACATACGTGAAATTTAAAGTGGAGTAATGTACAGCTCATGTAAAAGAAGCATCTGTCGGAACACAACTTGGTCAGCGATATATAATATATAGATTTAGGCCAGCCTAAAAGCGTAGCTCCTGGGCCGGGTTGTTCAGAGCCCGAGTAAGCTAACCCAGAAAAAGGTAGAATTTTGATTTGAGTTTTGTAACTTTGCGGTGAGGTTTCTGTATATTGTTTGGCCTTCTGTTTTGAGTTTTAATAATCACCATATACACAAAACAAAACAGCAAAACACATTTGTAGAGAAGAAAAAGTTATAATTCGATTAACTTTTAATCCTGGGTTAGCGTAAACTGGCTTCCGAGCAATCCTGCCCTGTTTCCAACAAGCTAACCCAATATGAGCCCGCGATCCAATCGATAACCAGCGCTTGGTCAGCGGTCAACTTCAAGAAAACACGTGACCTCGAGGAGCTGTAAACCTGAGCCCGCGATATGGTCACGTGATACTGGTCAGCGGATACCTTGTATTGACAGGTATCAATTGATCATAACATGGATGTCCAATATCAAGGAAGTACACGGTAAACCAAGGCTGCATGTCTCTGTCAACCTATTATTTGGAGGATGGCCGCCATGTTGGGCAACTCCGCCGTCGCCGTCGCCGTCGTCGTCGTCGTCGTCGTGCGTACGCGCCCACGAGCAATACCGCTAGCCATGATAACCATGAGAAAATCAACTCATGGGTTTCCTTTTCTTTCCCATATGAGTATGGGGCTCCGCTTGGCGGCCCTTCGGGCCGTCGGAGCTCCGCTATAAGCTTACAGCGGAACATACCTAAATTCGACACTGTCTTACTTCACTCAAACTGGAGCAGCTTACGACGAAAATACTTAAGCAAAATTCCAACAGACGTAAACGCGTTGCGTTGTGGGCCAAAAACATGAAAAATCTCGGGAATTTTGAAGGCCATTTCCCCCGCGCGACATCCGCAAAAATCCTCGCAGCATGTACGCGCGTGTGCCGCAGGCGATGGCGCAATTTGTTCTAAAAATAGAATTATTGTCCCATATCATGGGGACAACCCCAATACTAGAAATGGCGCGCGCTTACGGTCTCCGTCCCCGATTATGGCTCCTGTTCTTTCTCAATCTTTAACTGAAAAGTTCGTTACTGTTGATCAGTTGACCGGTACACAAGATCCTTGTCAGACAAAAACGCATTTCATTCCACCAATAAAATAACTACACGTCACATGTATATAACCATGAGACACTGACGGTTAGCGAGCATCGAGCTGTGGGGAGGGGAAGAAGGGTGGCCTATACGAAAAGGTCGGGGATGCTTGTCGGAAAATTTGAATTAAAGTCCTAGAGGAGATCAACCTGGGTGAATCTCTAACTTTATTTTCGATCCCTACAAGATACCGCTTAAAACGAAAACGACAGCGTTGACGTCTTGAGGGTCTTCAAATGCACACTTAGACAGCTAAAAATAGCTCACTATTTCAGTGAGGTCAGCTGTGACAAACCACAACAGCTCTTAATTCAAACTTGCCACTGATTTTCACCGTCCAAAGAAAACGATCGATATCAAATTTCTCCTGACTGAGCCGCAGTATTTCTTTAAATAATGTTGAGAGAATTTGGGTTTTAGTCAAACTTTTTTAACTCTGATGATTGGGTCTTGTATTCCCATAACGTGTCTTCTTACATTTGCCATAAGATGGTAAGGAGCACGGGGGGCTGGCAGCTACCTTTGATCTCGCCGCTTTTCCGGTTCCTATAATCGCCCCAGTAAAGAAATCTGTCAATCATTTGAGAACCATAACGAGCATGCGCATAACGCGAAAATAACGCGAGGAAACCGAAACATGTTTCGCCGCCACTTTTGTTCAGGATTTGCCTTCGATTCGATAACTTTTTATTCGCTGTTAGCATTTTTTAACGACAGCTCTTAGACAATCAGGATTAAGGGAATAAAGGACCAGGTTTGTGCTATTTTCCTGGCGAGCGTGGTTGCATTCTTGGTTGCCTGGAGAGGTTTCCCCGTCTCACTGCCTCTTCATATGAGCCCGGTCAACCGGGCTGGCTCGGTTTCCGAGATCTCGCCTCGCCACTCCTTCCTTCGTAAAAATTTCGATGTGCTCATATGAGAAGCCAGGCTGGCCCAGTTACCGAGATCTCGGTAACCGGGATGAAAATTTTCCCATATGAACACTTCAGCCCGGGTAACCGGGACGCAACTTTTTAGACGAAATAGCTTCGCTTTCGCGACATAGCGGCCAAAATGGCATAATTTTTGCCTTGTATGTATTTCCACTTTAGGAGTAGGCGAATTAGCTTTATTAGTAAAGTTACAAGAGTCCACAAAGCTGCGACAGCCGCGAACGATACAAGCTTATGTTCCACCATTTTGGTTGTGTTTCTTGGATTTTATTCCGGTAGACCGGGCTGAAATTTCCCATATGAACAGACAACAAAATTCGTCCCGGTAATCGAGGCAGCCCGGTTACCCGGCTCATATGAAGAGGCCCTCAGGAAGAGAACGAAGCTGAAGTTTTTATTTTGCTGTGGAAATTTCAAGGTTGATTGCCTTCCATCTTCGCACCGACCAATTATTCTTCACTAATTTCTGTGGAAAAAGAGCGATGTCGAACTGTTTCATGTTTGCCATCATGATATATCGCGAAGCCTCCGAACGTAAGTCTTTAAAATATTCTCAACTGTTCAGAGTTGTACATTTAATTAAACTTGAGCTTACATTAAACAAGCTTTTCTGTCTAAAGTTTTTTCCGTCTTAACTTACTCTCTTATGAAAGACTGCATTTATTTTATGATTTTCCTGTAATGTGTTGAGTCTGAAGACTTTTTTTCGAGTAATTTAAATCATGAAACTTGAAGGCAGTTGCAGGTCAGTCAACAACATTGAAAATAACTACCGGTTTGCATGTCTCGATAATACAGTGATAAATTACAGAGGTTTTGAAACCTCCATCCTTTACTGTTCAGTACCAATGTGAACTCGCAAATTTGGAATCATTTTTCTGCTTCTGCATATGGGAATGTCCAAAATGGACTATTTGTTAGGCTTAGACTCAATGTGAACCCTTACTAGTATTTCATTTACAAGTTATTGACCCGTGAAAATAAAGAAAGCAGTTGCTCACATGCTTTGGCATAATTTGTACTGGTGATGAGCATCAGTTTTATTTGTGTGATGGGAGAAAGCTCTGTAATACCTCTGGATATCAAAATAGGACTGCCACATACTCATCTGCTAAGAGAGATAATTTATGGAATAGATCCAGGAAAGGCAAATGAGCCATGTTACCTGTAGTTGAGTGCTAGTAATGAGGTAGGCAGGTAAAAATAGTCTTTCATCCAGACAACTAACTTTAACTTGGGCAAACCTGAGTCAGCAGAACCTCCACAACATTTAAAATAGGCCAATTTTGAGACTTGGCTTTAAGGCTTTCGAGAATAACAAGACATCAAGCGCAGGGATCGGAAACAGTCATTCAGCCCCCAAGTCTATTAGCCCCTAACCATTTAAACCCCAACCAGAAGTTGATAAGCCCCCATCCAGAAATTATAAAAAAACTGTATATTTCTTGTTCTTTAAGCATGAGTAAAGGGCTAATCGACTTGTAGTTGATTGAGAGGTGGCACAAAAAAATTAGTACCAGGGAAGGGGTTACAGAGAGAGCAACAAAATGTGGTGGTAAAGTCAAACTTCCTGCACACTCTCCATCTCAATGACTTGACTGGACCCGTTATTTAAACCGTTAAGTCAAGAATATCAAAACAAAAGTCTAAGGATGACTATGAAGAAACAAAAACAATCAACGACACAATTATTGTCGTAAACAAAGAGATGGTGATGAATTCTCAATTCTGCCGAGGGACCTATCCAGTATTCACTTTCATAAATAATGCCAGATGCTTTGCCTGAAACTGAAACAGTCCTCTTGTAGTAACGTAACAGAAACGCGCCATATGAAACCTGCTTTAACCCTGTCAGTTAAACGCAAACAAAAAGGGTCACGAGGCTGTTAAGCTGTTCAAAAGAAGCAACCCTCACCATCAGGGAGTCCGGAAATATAGAAATACTTCAGTTTATCCCGTTGATAGGACACCGCTGCAAAAAATGCTCGAATGAAATATTCATCCCTGCAATCTGGCTCACACCGTGGAGTTCCCGCTCGCAGGTTTACGTTGGAATATTTATCCTCGATGCCTCGATCGAAATGTCCAAGATTTAGATGTAGGGCAACTGGAACTTTTTCTTAGATGTTTGAACGTGAAATATGCGCGACGTTTACAAAACTTTACAAACGCATCCCGCTCACGGAAGTCCGCCATGTTTGTTTTCCACAAACCAGTACTTAGTCTCGCTCAGCAAAATTTCTTAACTGGGGCGATCATAGAAATTCGGTTCCAGGCCTCGCTGCTTGCCCCCCCCCCCCCCCCCCGCCAGCCCTGGTGAGGAGAAATGAGGTTTTCTAATCCCGTTCCCAGATCTCTTCGGCTTCGTCCACAAGAGCTCTGGGAACGAGATCAGAGGTTTTCTTTACAGGCGTAGATGAAACGGAAAGATTTTAGAGGATGGATAAGATGCCATTGCCATATGAAAATTACAGTCTATAATGATATAAGTAGTTTTGATCACAACAGACTGCCAAGAAGCATTTTCCTGTCGTGAGTAATCGACGCGCGGCGCGCGAAACGAACGACGCGTGACTCGCAGATAATCGCGAACCTTCGCAAGTCCGTAGAGCGTGTAAGTTCAGTTCTGCCTGACCAACACACCCTAGCAAAATGAGCAGTCCATCTTTTGCGTGTGAACAAAACAAATAAAGTCTATTCAGACAGAAAGGAATTGAAATACAGACTCAAAAGCAGTACTCTTTTGTTATGATCCACGTTTTAGTGACATCTGATCAACAAGCTTAAACGGAGTGCCTCAGGGTCACATTCTTAGGAATCAGTATCCAAGACAAAATGACAAAGGCTCTTTAAAGCAACGTTCAATGATTGGTTTGAACAAGGGAAAGAATTATCATAATAAACAGCCACGATTCCAAGAAGAGCTAAAAAAAGACAATCACAAGACTTCATTGTTTCGGGTTGAGTTCCGCGGAAACCTTGCTTTACTCGCTTGTTTCTAAACACGACATGGATATCAAAACGTTGCTCCATAATCTCCGCGAAGAAGTGTCTTGCTCGGTGTGTTCCGACATATTTACCGATCCAAAACATCTGCCATGCTTACACAGTTTCTGTCTGCACTGCTTGAAACAATGGCATAAGGCGAGTCATGGCTGCGACACCATCAGATGCCCAAATTGTCAAGCCGTTAGCAGAGTACCTGAAAGTGGCGATCTGACAGATCTTCCAACCAGTTTTTATCTGAATGGCTTGATTGATGTGCTGGCAATAAAAGAGTGCAGAAGTAGTCAAGTGAGATGTGGGAACTGCGAGAAGAAAAGCTCCGAGACTTCTTACTGTTTCCATTGTTGCATATTTTATTGTCAAGAGTGTGTAACTGGACACAACATCATGCGAAAAAGTAAAGATCACCGTGTTCTGGCGCTGAAAGACTTTCAAGACAAGGACTATGAGGATGTGCTAAAGCGACCTGTGTTCTGTTCAAAGCAATGGCACGAGAAAGAAGAGCTAAAGTACTTTTGTAAGAGCTGTGAAATGGCGGTCTGCCAAACTTGTGTCACTCTAAGCCACAGTGGTCATGCTTTGGAGCACATAGAAGACGAAGCTGAAAGACAAAAGATTGAAATGAAATCAATGATTGAAACACAGAAGCGTCATTTACGAGCAAAGCTGACTGCTGTTAGTAAACTTGATGAAGACTACGCGAAGATCATACAACGAGGCGAAGAGGTGAAGAGGGACGTTCAGAGGACTGTTGACAATTTAATTGCAAATATTCAAGCGAAGAAGCAAACTATTTTTGCAGCGGTGGAGGACCAAACAGAGAAATCACTCGAAAGTCTAACAACGCAAAAGACCGAGATCGAGCATCAAATAGAGGTGATCAAATCAACGTTGGATAAAGCTGATAAAGTTTTGGCACGAAGTGCAAACGCTGAAGTCGTTCAAGTGAAAAAGTCATTAGAAACAATATTGGAAGGAGTTGATCAAACTACTAAGCCAACTGAGCGTGACCTGAAAGATCTTCCGACGTTGGATTTCGTGCCAAATCAAAAGATGTTGAAAACTGTCAACACCGAAGAAATCGGAACACTGAAAATACTGCAGCAAACTGAAGCTAGTCAATCTGTCGCTGAGGGCAAAGGACTCCAAGAAGGAACTGTTGGAGTTGAAGCACAGTTTGTTCTGACCACTAGAAACGCAGAGAGAGAGCAGTGTTACAATAAACATGACCGTGTATCGGTAGAGATCAGGGACGAACAAGGACGAGAATGCGCGACGGAAGTGCGAATAAATGACAATAAGGATGGAAGCTACAAAATCTCCTATTCACCCAAAGATCAAGGCAAATACAAAGTGACAGTAAAGGTAAACGGCAAACACATTCTTGATAGTCCTTTTTCCATTGATGTGAAATTATTTCAGTTAAGACCTGTTTTATCTTTTGGAAAAGAAGGTTCGTCTGTTGGAATGTTTATCTATCCCTGGGGGGTGGCAGTGAATGCCAGGGACGAGATAGCTGTAACTGATTTTGGGAACCACAGAGTTCATATCTTCAAGAGTGATGGAAAATACTTAAGATCTTTTGGTCGGGAAGGTAACAAAGCGGGCGAATTTAAGTTTCCTAGGGGAATAACGTTTCATACAAATGGAGATATTTTCGTAGCAGACTGGCATAACCATAGGATCCAGATTTTCAGTGGGGAGGGTGAGTACGTGGGTATGTTTGGTGGGGAAGGAAGCCTTGATAGTCAGCTCTCTTATCCTTGTGGTTTATCTGTAGACAGTGATGGAAATATCGTTGTTGCTGATGCAGGTAACGAACTGATTAAGATCTTTTCTCCTGATGGCAAGTTTCTAATGAAGATAGGTGGGCAGGGTTCTTTTACTTTTCCTTTCCACTGTGTTCAATGTGATAGATATCTCATAGTGTCAGACTGCAGTGAACACTGTATAAAGGTTTTTAATTGTAATGGAGACTTTCAGTACAAGTTTGGAAAGGAGGGTGGAGGGGACGGGGAGTTTAATTATCCCTGTTGTTTGTCAGTAAACAAGTCAGGTCACCTGATGGTCTGTGATTCAGATAATAATAGAATACAAGTATTTGAACTCAGTGGAAAGTTTGTTGGCAAGTTTGGAACAAAGGGCAGTAATTTAGGAGAATTCAATTCTCCATCGTCTCTAGCAGTTCTCAGTAATGGCCGAATTGTTGTGAGTGATGAGAATAACAATCGCATCCAGATACTGGAGTGAGCACTGTACTTTATAAAAAAAGAGAAACTCTAGGACATTAATTCAAAATTCAAAATTCAAAATTTATTTTAGTTTCCAGTTTGTTTAATATGTGGAATTATTTTCTGTGATAAAACGTTAGAAATGCAGTGTCCACCCAATTGCTTGTGGTGTGGCTCTGTATCGGTTGAACTGTTCTATAATTGTTTTGGGGTTAGGTGGGACAGGTGGGTGGGTGACAAAAACAAATTTGTGTGGCTTGCAGTTGGATGGGAATAATACGTACATCTCTTAAGTTGTATTGTATGAATTATTTTGAAGGACAAGAAAAAACGTTTTTTTTTTGTTTACTTTACCAGTGGTTATATTATATAATAGAGTGACTAGCAAAATAAGAAAGTTATAAAACCACTTTATGGATTAATTGTTGTAATAAGAACCTCCACTATAGGAGAAAAGGCTGTTTAGGGGATTTGCCTTTTCTTAATTTAAAGAAGAAACATTTTGTTTCTCAAATTATTACTATACTCTTTGACATTTAATTGTCGTTATGATGTTTTTATAGCAAGTTTGTTTTAGGGATTAGCAGGTTATTGACAGTCAGGTATGTACTGGAAAATATGTAGTACAAAGAACATTGCTTCAATGAACTTACCAAGTTACTAATTGCCTTGACGTTTGTATTTTCCTTATACTCAATAGCAGTATTTGTTAGCTGCAGTGCTACAGTTAAACCCCACTTTACAAATGACCGCTTAATACGGACACCTTGAGCCTTATGGAAATTGATTTTAGTTCCCAGCTCCAACATTTTCTGTTAGCTTGACCAGCTTAAGACAGACACCTGGATTATAGCAACACTTAGTGTGCTTCTGACGGTGTTTGAGAAAACGGGGTTCGACTGTATCTGTAGGTTAAAATATATGTTTTTAAACTTTGTATTTTTAGCTTTAGTTTATTGGAACTTTAAAGTTAACTGCTTTAATGATGAAAGGTTTTGTAGAAAGAGCTGTTTGCAGTGATTAAGAGCAGTAAATAGCTTGATATGAAATAATTGTAAAATCGTCATTTTCTTTGATAATGTAAATAAACAAAGTGTGAGTTCAAGAAAGTTGCTCTTTGCTTTGAGTTTACTTTTTAGTTTCTTATGTGAAAAAAGAAATTGCTAGAGATCGTAAAGAGAGGTTCATAAATTCTCCAGTACAATGGGCCGAATAAGCTTGTTTAATAAGGTTTTATCGTATTTAACTCTGTTCTTTTGTGACTACGTTATAAATTGAAAAAACTTGAGTTTGTTTTGGAGCCATGAAAACGAAATACATGATAAGTTACGTGGTTATTTGATACATGATTAAGTTTCAGCTTCCTGTTAACACGAGCCCAGGTCGAACCATATCTTTATCTCTTTGTTGCGTTCAGATACAGAAGATACACTTGAAAGCGGTTACGTTAACTTTTCCCTCCCTACAGAGCTCTTGCACACTACTCTTAGCTAGCGGGTCGGCTAGGCGACTAAGCGAGCACTATTTTCATATTCTGCAGGGTTTCTTTTTTCCTGGTAGCGCTAAATTCATACGTATAGAACTGAGCTCACAAAAGTGGCAATAGGTTAGATAAACAAGCGCCGTTTTTAAAGCGTTTTATGTTTCTTTCTCTGTAGCTGGGTATTGTGCTTCGCCAAGTTTTCTTTTTGGAAGCAATGCTACAATACAATATTGTGCCGGAATACAACGTCCGTAGATACTTTTTAGATAAAAGTTAGTTAACAGTTTTTAATATTCCATTGTATTAATTTTATTCATTAGAGTTTTTATTTTTTATTTTTTATTTTTTTTTTTGCTATTTCATTGTATTATTTTTATTTAGATTGTTTTATTTTTCACTTTTTTTTTTATATTCCATTGTATTATTTTTATTTAGATTTTTACAGTTGGTGTGATATCTCACGGTTTTTACCGACTTACTTAACTAAGTATAGATGTAGATGTAACATGCGTTCTCCAGCTTTCGGCTTGTCTGTTCTCTCTTCAGTGTTTCGATCAGAATGTACACAGTTAAACTTTGCCCTTGTTTTCCCGCCGAAGAATAGAATCGCTTGAACAGTGACGTACGACATTTTACTGTTGTAGTGCCTCTCGCCACACAGGAGTGTACCATCATGTTAGAAGAACCTAATAAAAGGTTAAGAGGGAAGTAATCTGTGTTGGAGTAGCATCCAATCCGAGGGGAGCCACAATGCTCTTGGCTGTTTTATACCACGCAAGCCAGGATAATTTCCAGCAGTGTTGGTCAGTTTGGCTAAAGTGTGAGCAGTGAGGTCAGCTGTTACAAATCACAGCAGCTCTTAGTTCAAACTTGCCAGTGATTTTCACCGTCTAAAGAAAAAGATCCATATCAAATTTCTCCTTACTTAGTCACAATATTTTTGTAAATAATTTTGAGAGAATTTGGGTTTTAGTCAAACGTTTTCAACTATGATGGTTGCGTCTTGCATTTTCATAACGTGTCTTCTTACATTTGTCATAAGATGGTAAGGAGAAATGAGGCTTTCATCACAGGAGCAGGTGAAAGAGAAAGATTTTAGAGGATGGATAAGATGCCATTGCCATATGAAAATTACAGTCCACCACGTTGCTCGCAGATAATCGCGAGTCTTCGCGAGTCCGTAGAGATTGTAAGTTCAGACCATTGCTTGGAGTTTTGCCTGACCAACGCACCCCAACAAAATGAGCTGTCCATCTTTTGCGCGAGAACAAAGCAAATGAAGTCAACTCAGACAGAAAGGAATCGAAATACAGACTCCAAAACAGTAATGTTTTAGTGACATCTGATCAACGAGCCCTAATGGTCACATTAAGAATCAGTATCCAAAACAAAATGACAAAGGCTCTTAAAGCAACGTTCAATGATTGGTTTCAACAAGGGAAAAGATTAGCATAATTCGGTTTCAAGAAAGGAAACGATTAGCATAATAAACAGCCACGATTCAGAGAAGAGTGAAAAGAAAGTCACAAGACTTCATTGTTTCGAGTTGAGTTCCGTCGAAACCTTGCTTTACTCGCTTGTTTCTGAACACGACATGGATATCAAAACGTTGCTCCATAATCTCCGCGAAGAAGTGTCTTGCTCGGTGTGTTCCGACATATTTACCGATCCAAAACATCTGCCATGCTTACACAGTTTCTGTCTGCACTGCTTGAAACAATGGCCTAGGACGAGCCATGGCTGCGACACCATCAGATGCCCAAATTGTCAAGCCGTTAGCAGAGTACCTGAAAGTGGCGATCTGAAAGATCTTCCAACCAGTTTTTATCTCAATGGCTTGATTGATGTGTGGCAATAAGAGAGTGCAGAAGTAGTCAAGTAAGATGTGGGAACTGCGAGAAGAAAAGCTCTGAGACTTCTTATTGTTTCCAGTGTTGCATATTTCACTGTCAAGAGCGCGTCACTGCACACAACATCATGCGAAGCAATAAAGATCACCGTGTTCTGGCGCTGAAAGACTTTCAAGAGAAGGACTATGAGGATCTGCTCAAGCGACCTGTGTTCTGTACAAAGCAACGGCACGAGAAAGAAGAGTTAAAGTACTTTTGTAAGAACTGTGAAGCGGCCGTTTGCCAATCTTGTGTTTTGATGGATCATCCTGGTCATTCTTTGGAGCCATAGAAGACGAAGCTGAAAGACAAAAGATTGAAATGAAATCAATGATTGAAACACAGAAGCGTAATTTACAAGCAAAGCTGACTGCTGTTAGTAAACTTGATGAAGACTACGCGAAGATCATACAACGAGGCGAAGAGGTGAAGAGAGACGTTCAGAGGACTGTTGACAATTTAATTGCTAATATTGAAGCGAAGAAGCAAACTATTTTTGCAGCGGTGGAAGACCAAAAAGAGAAATCACTCGAAAGTCTAACAACGCAAAAGACTGAGATCGAGCATCAAATAGAGATGATCAAATCATCGTTGGATAAAGCTGATAAAGTTTTGACTCGAAGTGCAAACGCTGAAGTCGTTCAAGTGAAAAAGTCATTACAAACAATCTTGGAGGGAGTTGATCAAACTACTAAGCCAAGTGAACGTGACCTGAAAGATCTTCCCGCGTTGGTTTTCGTGCCAAATCAAAAGATGTTGAAAACTGTCAACACCGAAGAAATCGGAACACTGAAAATACTGCAGCAAACTGAAGCTAGTCAATCTGTCGCTGAGGGCAAAGGACTCCAAGAAGGAACTGTTGGAGTTGAAGCACAGTTTGTTCTGGCCACAAGAAACGTAGAGGGAGAGCAGTGTTACAATAAACATGACCGTGTATCGGCAGAGATCAGGGATGAACAAGAACGAGAATGCGCGACGGAAGTGCGAATAAATGACAATAACGATGGAAGCTACAAAATCTGCTATTCACCGAAAGATCAAGGCAAATACAAAGTGACAGTAAAGGTAAACGGCAAACAGGTTTTTAATAGTCCTTTTTCTATTGATGTGAAATTATTTCAGGCCAGACCTGTTTTTTCTTTTGGAAAACAAGGTTCCTCTGTTGGAATGTTTAACCATCCCAGGGGGGTGGCAGTGAATGCCAGGGACGAGATAGTTTTAACTGATTGCTGGAACCACAGAGTTCAAATCTTCACGAGTGATGGAAAGTACTTAAGATCTTTTGGTCGGGAAGGTAACAAAGCGGGCGAATTTAAGTATCCAACTGGAATAACTTGTCATACAAACAGAAATATTTTCGTAGCAGACAACATGTACAATAACTATAGGATCAAGATTTTCAGTGGGGAGGGTGAGTACGTGGGTATGTTTGGTATGGAAGGAAGCCTTGACAATCAGCTCTCTAATTTTTCTGGTTTATCTGTAGACAGTGATGGTAATATCATTGTTGCTGATGCAGGAAACAAATTGATTAAGATCTTTTCTCCTGATGGCAAGTTTTTAATGAAGATGGGTGGGCAGGGTTCTTTTATTTATCCTATCCACTGTGTTCAGTGTGACAGATATCTCATAGTGTCAGACTGTTTTGAACACTGTCTGAAAGTTTGCGACAGGAATGGAAACTTTCAGTACAAGTTTGGAAAGTAGGGTGGGGGAACGGGGAGTTTTTTTTTATCCCCATTGCTTGTCAGTGAGCAAGTGAGGACATCTGATGGTCTGTGATTCAGGTAATAATAGAACACAATTGTTTGAACTTAATGGAAAGTTTGTTGGCAAGTTTGGAACAAAGGGCTGTAATTCAGGAGAATTCAATTATCCACGGTCTGTAGCAAATCTCAGTAATGGCCGAATTGTTCTTTGTGACGAGTATAACCATCGCATCCAAATATTGGAGTGAACATTGTCATTTACAAACAAAACGAAAACCGGTAATTATCGAGTTATTTTTCAGGGATTCAAAATCCATTTTAGTTTTCAGTTAGTTTAATTTGTGGAATTCTTTTCTGTGGTAAAACGTTAGAGATGCAGTATTCACGTAATTGCTGGTGGTTTGGTTCTGTATCGGTTGAACTGTTCAATAATTGTTCTGGGAGTAGGGCGGACGGGTGGGTGGGTGGGTGACAAAAACAAATTTGTGTCTCTGGCATGTGGATGGGATAAATAGCCACATCTCTTGAGTTGTATTGTATGAATTATTTTGAAGGAAAAAAAAACATTTGTTTGTTTGCTGCACCAGTGGTTATATTGATTAATAGAGCGGTGACTAGCAATACTAAATAAGAAAGTAATAAAACCACTTAATGGATTAATTGCTGAAATAAGAACCTCAACTATAGAAGAAAAGGCTGTTTAGAGGATTTACGTTTTCTTAATTTAGAGAAGAAACGTATTGTTTCTAAAATGATTACTATACTCTTTGACATTTCATTATCTTTATGATGTTTTCATAGCAAGTTTGTTTTAGGGATTAGCAGGTTATTGACAGTCAGTTATGTACTGGAAAATATGTAGTACAATGAACATTGCTTCAATGAACTTACTTGACCAGCTTAAGATTATATCAACACTGGTGTCTGAGAAAACGGGGTTCGACTGTATCTGTAGGTTAATATATATGTTTTTAAAGTTTGTATTTCAAGCTTTATTTTATTGGACCTTTAAAGTTAGCTACTTTAATGATGAAACGTTTTGTAGAAAGAGCTGTTAGCAATGATGACTAGTAGTGAATAGCTTTTGATATGAAATAATTGTAAAATCTTCATTTACTTTGATAATGCAAATAAACAAAGTGTGAGTTAAGCAAAGTTGCTTTTTTCTTTGAGTTTACTTTTGAGTTTCTTACGTGAAAAAAAAAAAAGAAAAAATGTTAGAGATCGAAAAGAGAGGTTCATAAATTCAGAATAAAAAGGTTGAGATTATTATTTGCCCAGTACGGGCCGAATAAGCTTGCTTAATAAGGTTTTATCCGTTTCCAAGTCTGTTCTTTTGTGACTTGGCGTTATAAATCGAACAAAGCCGTGTCTTGAAAGTTCCAATTTAAATTTGTGACAGTTTATCCTATTTTTAAGTTGCGTGATTCAGGGAATCTAGGAATAGAAATCGGAAGCACGAGCCTGACAGTCTCAATTATTGCAGTTGATGATTACCAGTTAATTAGTACCAGATGGTAAACGTGTTTCATCTTATCAACAAAACAAGCTTGCGAGTCAGGTAATATTCCGTCATCAATCAAACTGTTTTCTTTTTTAGGGGGGGGGGAGGGGGGTCAAAGGCTGGTAAAAGGTCCCGGTGAGAGCTACTGTTGCCACTAGGTAGCTCTTGTAAGTGCCGAGAAATGCCTACCGTCTCAAAAAGGCTCTGCCAGCAAGTCATATGTCACACCTCCACGTTTGGTGACCCTGGTAATACGATGTAGCTGAGTGACAATGGCGAAAGGCGAGCTTCCAGCGCCTTTAAATATCTGGTACCCGTGGCTAGGGGAAGGACACCCCGACAGAAAATCCCTGGTCCTCCAGGTTGGGGGTTGGGCATGGGGCCAATCAACCCATCCCGTAAAAGCAAGGTGATTACGGAAACCGGAAATTGATGTCAAGGCCACTCTTTTGAGTGTACCGATAACCACCAAGGAGCGAGATCAGCGGCCTGCTATCTTACGGGAGACGACTCCGTCATCCTGATGGACAGCAGTATGAGGAATGCAGGTGAAAGCCGAAAGGAAACTTGCATGCGGATAAGGGCGTTGACTCACCCTAAGAAGACAATGAGAGTGGGATGTTGGAACGTGCGTACCATGTACAGCACCGGAAAGACTGCTCAGGTTTGTAGAGAGATGGCAAAGTACAAGGTGGAGATCCTAGGGATCAGCGAGTGTCGATGGACAGGGTCTGGGCAGGTTAGGACACAAAGAGGAGTGAATATAATATTCGCTGCAGAAACGATAACCAACACCAAAGCGGTGTGGCCATTATGATGAGCAAGGAGGCATCTAGGGCTCTGGAGAGCTGGAACCCTGTGAGCGACAGAATAATAACAGCTAGGTTCAAATCCAAGCACATAAAAACAACCATTATTCAAGTCTATGCACCGACCAATGACGCTGACACCAATGAAAAAGACGGGTTCTATGAACTACTGCAACAGGTGTATGACAGGACACCTCGACATGACATCATAATAACTATGGGCGACTGGAATGCAAAGTTAGGGCACCAAATGGAGGGCGAAAACGGAGTGGTTGGTAAGCATTGTTTAGGAAGCGACAGATCTGATAATGGTGAAAGGTTCATAGAGTTCTGTGCGGCCAACAACATGGCCATCATAACGACCATGTTCCCCCACAAAGACATCCATAAGTACACCTGGACCTCTCCAGATGGAAGAACAAGGAATCAAATCGACCACATAGCTGGTAATGGAATATTTAAGAGATCGGTACAGGACGCCAGGGCTTTCAGGGGAGCCGACGTTGGAAGTGATTACAACCTGGTTGTTGGAAATATTCGATTGAAGCTAAGTGGGGTGGTTAGAAAGCAAGGCGAAACGACTGCACGGAAATATGAGCTGAGCAAGCTAAAGGTGCCTGAGATTAAACAAAGATTTGTCTTAGAGCTTAAGACCAGATTTAGCTGCTTGACAGAAACTGAGTCTGATGAAACAGGAAATGATGACACCCAGAATGCCGAAAGCGTCGAGGAGAAATGGTCGAACATCAAGAAGGCCTACTGCGAAACGGCAAAGTCAGTTCTTGGTCATAGACAAAGGAAGAGCAAGACTTCCATAAGTACAACAAGTTGGAGAAAAATTGACGAAAGAAGGAAATTGAAGAAGAAGATGGAAGAGACAAGATCAGAAAGGATAAGAGAAAGAAGGAGAATAGAATAGGCAGCAAAACGGAATAGATGTCAGCGACGAATGTATCACCCGACAGGAAATAAAGCAGGCTCTGAAGAACATGAAGAATGGCAAAGCAGCTGGAATGGATTCAATCACAACAGAGCTACTGAAGGCTGACATAGAGGCAACTGCGTGCCTGCTAGAAGACCTATTTCGCACGGTGTGGGAGACAGAGGAAATCCCGGAGGACTGGAATTGTGGTCTGATCGTTAAGCTTCCCAAGAAGGGGAACCTTACTGACTGTGGCAACTGGCGTGGAATAACGTTGTTATCAGTACCAGCGAAAGTTATGGGAAGAGTAATTATTACTAGACTGCATGATGCAGTGGATGGGATGCTAAGGGAAGAACAGGCAGGTTTCAGAACTGGGCGAAGCACGACTGAGCACATCTTTGTGCTGCGAAATGTCATCGAACAATCGCTGGAATGGAATGCAAGTCTGTATACTTGTTTTGTAGATTACGAGAAAGCATTTGATAGTGTCCACCGTAAAACACTGTGGAGGATAATGCAGTCTTATGGAATACCATCAAAATTCATAAGAATTGTCAAATTGTTTTACAGTAACACCAAGTGTGCAGCGATCGATGGAGCAGGCAAATCGGATTGGTTTACCGTGAAATCAGGAGTGAAACAAGGTTGTGTAATGTCAGGGTTTCTCTTCCTGCTGATAATAGATTGGATTATGTGTAGGACTACAGAGCAAGGTAATACAGGGATTCGATGGAAGATGATGAGACAGCTTGAAGACCTAGACTATGCCGATGACATTGCGCTCATTTCCAGCACATGGACGCAAGCACAAACGAAGTTAGAAAGACTGGGGAGCAACAGTGAAGGTACGGGTTTGAAGATAAACGTCAACAAAACGAAGATGCTCAGACTCAATGCTAGGAGACAAGATCCTATAAAGATAAACGGCACTGATGTAGAGGATACAGACAGCTTTGTCTATCTAGGGCCACTGTTAACAACTTGGGTGGTGCCGAACAGGACATTCGGAGTAGGTTATTTAAAGCTAGGAGTGTTTTTCATCGACTTTCAAAGGTGTGGAGAAAAGGTGAATTCCGCCGAGAAACTAAGATGAGGATCTTCAAGTCAAACATCATTGCTGTCCTGTTGTATGGATGCGAGACTTGGAGAATGACAAAAGCGGATGAAAAAAGGCTTGACACCTTTCTTCACAAATGCCTAAGGAGAATCTTGAAAGTCCATTGGCCCATGCGTGTGCCCTATGATGAAATTCGGAGAAGAGCGGGAATCGAAAAGATCAGTACACAAGTGCGACGCAGGCGATTTAAGTGGATAGGTCATGTTCTGCGTATGGCACCAAACCGAAACCCACACGTGGCATTATCCTGGGCACCAAGTGGAAAAAGTAGTAGAGGACGGCCAAGGGAAACATGGCGGAGAACTGTGGAGAAGGAACGCGCTGAGCTGGGACTTACATCGTGGGCCGCAGCAGCAGCTGTGGCCAAGAATAGGGACAGATGGCGAGAATTGATCTCCGGCCCTATCCCCCACTCGGGGGCAAGGAACTAAGCAATCAAACTGTTTAGAAGAGGTTGTAAGCCAATCAAATTAGGTTTCGCTAAGCTTTAAGGACCGCCGTGCGATGATGCATTTTTAGTATAAGTACACAGTCAAAGCGAGAGAGAAAAACAAACCTTGTGATCTTAAATGAACTTGTGAAGTTTGCGAAAAACGGCCTGTTGAGTCTTGGCATTCCCAACACTTGAGTTTGAAAAACGGAATACAGTCGAACCACTTGTAACCGACCGCCTAAAATGTCAAGCCCAGGTGGTCGCTTACGCGGAGAGCTTAGACCATACTTGGTCAAAAGTTTGCCTTAGTAGCATATTTGGTAACTGTTTAGACCCCATGTTTTAAATGTTTTATTCAGGTGAAAAGTCAATATCGAGAACAAATCCTGTACTTCCCATCGAGAAAATTCCGTGTCATGTGCTACCCAGGAATGCATGCGATGATGTTACAACACCTTGTTATCAAATCTCCACTCTATTATCTGTCCAGTGGTCGCTTACGGGAGGTTAAAGAGAAAAGAAAATTTCAAACTTTTCGTTCCAGAAGTTTTCGCGGTCGCTTACGAGAGGTGGTCGTTTACAAGAGGTCCTAAATATAATGAGTTGACTTGAAAACTTTTAGTATTTTAGAAAACTGGTCGCTTACGAGAGATGGTCGCAACCGGAGGTTCGAGTTTATCTGATAAGTCACTTGATCATTTGATTCATGATTACTTTTCAGCTTCCTGTTAACTACACAAGACACACTTCAAAGCAGTTACGTTTCCATCCAAATAAGATTTCTACAGATCTCTTGAACGCTACTCTTAGCTGGGTCTTCCAGGCGAGCGCGCCAAATTTTCATATTCTGCAGGGTTTCTGTTTTTCAGGTTGCGTTAAATTTATCTGTGGAGAACTAGACTCGCAAATGGGTCAAATGGAAATTACCAATTGGTCAGATGAACTGGCGTAGTTCTTGAAGCGTTTTATGTTCCTCTCTTTGTGGCTGGGTGAGGTGCTCTGCTAGCTTTTCTTTTAGCTGGTAATGTCATTGGTCGAGGACCATAGATGATGAGGGTCCGTGAGAGTATGAGGCCCTTTAAAATAACGTAACTCCCAACCCATGCTAAGGTAATAGGTCACTTTCGATATATTAAATTTCAGTTTGATAGTGAGGCCTAGAAAACACAAACAAAAGAAATGAATAAACATTGTCATTCAATTTCCTTTTTTGTGTCCTTTAAGCCTCACTGCCAAGCTGAATTTTAATCTAAGAAGTAGTTCCTCTCGAACTCATCAACTCAAATAGGGATGATGCTATTCGCATGGCAAGAGAAGCATTTCTGATCTTCAAGGGCAAAACCCCTGAACCTTCTGGATTAAACAGGCGTGACGAAATTTAATGTATTTATTTTTTTATGTATTCGCTTTAGTGCACGTTTCATTTTCCCCCATTTTTGTCAACCTATCATGTCACATATTTCCTTGAGGCGGGGGTAAACGTGAAAATAGACACTTTTTTTCAAACACTGAAGTGTTACTTCATAACCATGGTTCAGAACCATATGAACCTATATATCCGAAGAAAGCGTAGGAACTAAACTAATTTTTAATTACATGGAATCAAGTGATTTTAACGTCAAAACAAAGTACTAAGTTCACTCTGTTGGAGGAGCAAAGGAAATTTGGGAACCACTAAAATTATGGACACAGTGCTGGTTCAAACTTCAACAAGATTTTATATGGGAGATACTGTATTTGTTAATAACTTGGCTAAAATTCAACTTATGGAGAAACTGTCAGCTCATTCTACTCAATTCAATGAGAGGAAACAGCCCTGAAAATTTCAGATTAATTGAACTTATACATCCTGATATCTCCTTTCTCAAAGGTATAAAATGTGTGTTTTCGGAAATTCACACATAAATTTCCAAGAGAGTTTCTTAACTCAGTCACACAGAAACAAGAGGATAATAGTCCATCATTTGACCAAATGCAACATTAAAATTTTGTAACCGTGTTATTTATATCTACTTAGCTTCAGTGTAGCCCCTGAAGAAGGTTAGTCTTGCCTAACCGAAGTATTGGGCATTAAATTTACCCTTCTCAGCCGTCCGGTCAGACTTTCAATTAGCTTTATGCTATATTTTAAGGAATCCTGACAAATTGTCTCGAACTTTCAATAAAACAGAAATCTAAGAGTTCTGAAATGTTAATCAGAAAAACTGAAGCAAAATTCCCGACTAACTCATCGTCTTTAACAACTGATCTCAAGAGCTGTCACCCGTCAGAGTAAAAAAAAAACAAAAAAAAAAAAACAAATCGACCACAGCTTTCCATGATCTAAACTGTTATATCTAAGCTTTCTCCAGGTTATACCTTCTGGGTCTTGCTCACTTGAGCAGAAAGCCCGTGAAAAGTGCAAAGATACACGACGAAAATTACGGTGGGACAAACTGTAAGCCAAAAGAGAGGGGATGAGGCTATCAGGGGAAGGAGTGGCTGAGGGAATGGGGGCGAGACAGTAAAAAAGCCAAGAGAATGGGACGAGACTATAAGGAGGAAGAGAGGGCGAGGGAATTGAGGCGACACAGAAAGGAAGCCAGGAGAATGGGGCGAGACTATAATCTGACGAGAGGGCGAGGGAATTGGGGCGAGACAAAAAGGAAGCAAAAAGTATGATGCGAGACTACAATGGGACGAAAGGGCGAGAGAATTGGGACGAGGAAAAAAGGAAGCCAATAGAATTAAGTAACAAAAGAAGGGGGAGCAGAAGGTGGGAAGGGAAGTGGGACGAGACAAACAGTAAGCTAAGAGAATGGGACGAGACTACACCGGAGGAAGGGCGAGCGAACCTAGGGCGAGACAATTCGACTTGGCGAAGAGCTGGGGTGAGACAAGAAGAAACCCAGGGGAATTGGGTAGGTGCTGTTAAGAGAGGAGGGGGTGAGGGCAATACTGTACCAGTGAGACAAAAAAGAAACCAAGGGAGTAGGAGTTAAGCTAACAGAGGGAGGGGAAGGTGAGGGCTGTAAGAGTGAGACATTAAGAAAGCGGTGGGACTGGAAATGAAGCTAACTGAGAGAGAGGAACAGAGTAAATCGCGTATTAATCGCCTGAAAATAGACTTTTGCAAAGTCCTTTCTATATTAGTGTTTCTAGGGTTCTTTTCGTTGCCCACCGTCGCTGAAGTAGCTCGACTTTACAACTTCTTCCCTTAGTAGCAAGTCTCGTGACTCAGCGACTAAATATTAACGGTCGACTGGCTTGTGCACAGTTATCACAAGACTGCATTTTCGATTAAAAATTTAAACTGATCTAGATATTGATGTCCTTTACTGACTGAAGGTGGAGTTTTGTTTATCTTGATCATTAAAAACAACTCAAAAGCGCGTATGATACCAAACGAATGTATTAAAGGACTTTAACATTGAAATAATTACTGTTGAATTAGTAAACGACAAGGAAATGATCGAGTGCAGTAAACTAACTTCATTGTTAACCGTTGGCTGGATTTATACTAGAGACGGATCATCCGTTTGGGATGAACTTGGGCAAAGAAGGATAGCACTAGCTCATCCAATAATTCGTCTGTGTATAAATACGGGCAAACAGACGGACCATCCATCTAGACGGTTATCCACGAAAGTTCGTGGGTCAAGACGAACTATCACGATAATGCGTCTGGACGGATGATCCGTCTGTTTGCGCGTATTTATACACAGACGAATTATCGACGAACTATCGTTCTTTGCCCAAGTTCATCCCAGACGGATGATCCGTCTGTAGTATAAATCCGGCCATTGAATCAGTAATTTTGATTTGAACATAACTTGACGTTTAGAGTTGAGAAAACACATAGAAACGAAACCAACCTATTTCATTGGATATAAAGAGGAACTTTCATAGACATAATTGGCAGAAATGTCAGTAACGAACTGTTAAAAACAATGGACAATGGTAAATGACGAACTGGAAGGAACATGAACGTTGCGTCATAAAAATTTTGCAAACCGAACAATTTTTAGGGCAACATTTTCCTCCTTTTTTTTCAAAAATTATAACTGATTTTTCACTGCGTTATACTTAATGAATCTTTCCATGTTAACGTTGGCAATCGACCAAGAAGACATCCGGAAAGAGAAGGAAAAGTTGTTATGGCGCGTGGACTGTATTTGCTTTTCTAGGAATGAGAAATGAACCTGACAAAGATTTGGTTCGCGAACGACAAGTTTTAAAACCAACCAAAATGAAACAACCCAGAGGATCACTAATGAACCAATCGCTAGCAGTTCTTGTCAGGATATGACCCCAAGCCGATCGAACGTTTATTTTGCAGGTAAGAACATCTGCTTATACAACATTCACGAAGCGCCTGTTCATCGATGGAAACAAAAATTGAACCAGCAGGAAGAAGAATGAATTTAGATCGAACTCTAAAGTTGGCCCGCCTAAATTTCTCCAATCCAAACAGATTGTGTGTATGTTCTTGATATTCAGCAGCAAGTCAACCTACTGATGTGAGCGTTAGATAAAACATAGTAGAGCAATGAAATCTTCTGTTGAGTCCGTAAAATTTTAATATCAAACACATCATGATGCAGTTTTTAATCCCGCACTTTCTAGACGTGTAGACAAGCTTTATTTTAGTGCTGTCGCTAGACACTCTTCAATTATTTCGATATCTTTGACGAAATTGCACATTTGAAAACTGTAATTGAAAATATTCAGGGTCATACGCTTTCATGTTAAATTTGCTTTTTCCTTTTCAGTAGGTCCTCATACAGGTTTTAGCGTTCTTTCTTTAGATTCAGTCGCGTCTTGTTTGTTTCAGTAAGTGAAATGTGACTTAAGAAAAAAATCTGACCAATATTATTAATAAGTAGTGAATAATTATGCACAATCAAAGTTTTAATCTTTATTACTGTTTTCTGCTTGATACTGGTGATTAACCTGCAGCCCTCTTAAGAATTTATCACGTTGCTTATCACTGGAAAAACCTTTCATCTGAAAAACATTTTTATCGTAAAATTAATTTTTGTAAGTCAAAGATAGAAAGTTGTAGCCGGTAGAATTTGTTCTGTGGACAATAAATTAAATATTCAGATTTTTGCACACAAGGTGGTGACCTTTCCTTATTTTGATAACAATAATTTCGATTTAAAAATCAAGCTTTCTTTTAGAAAGAGGTCTTATTTTTCACGAGAGTTTGTTTCCGCCTTTACTAGAAAAAGTCGCTGTGTGGCTGTATTAAGTAGACTGTCCATTCTCCGTAATTCTGCTCTGGCGTTTTAGCAAATCTAAATTAAACAATGCAAACAGTAACGCGAACTGTTTACCATTTACATGGCCTCAAAACACCAATATAAATCGAAACAATCACGCTGACTTGAAAGAATTTACTCAGTGACTAGTGAGGTCGAAAACGTTGAAGTTATTCCATTCCACATTACGAAGCAGCTGACGAAGTGATCAGGCTATAGCTACACTTGATCGAGATTTGCATGAAAATGACATTTTCGCAATTGAAAAACAAAGAAGTTTGCTAGGTTTGCTGCCACAAATAGATAAATCAATATATAATGATCCAAGGCTTGGCGATTTCGATTTACATGCACTGATTGGCCGCCATTACCATTATATCATTAAGAAATATTCCTGCTATTTGGTAAGAGATGTAAGAGTTTGAAAAGCATAACATTACATATAGTTTTTTATCTTTAAGTCAAACGTCTGCCGTCATGGTGTATTTTATATTTGTATATTGAAGTATAATTACTTATAACTTACTCATTACTGACGTATAATACTAACTCAAGCAACAGTGTTTTAGTTACTGAATACCATTTCTAAGTTCAAGTTTTGAAGACAAATTTTTTTTTAAATCGTCTAAACTCGAGGGCAATGATTTGCACTGTTTTTCGCCCCAGGAAAACAGAACATTGCACGTGGACCTTCGCTAACAAAGCAAAATGTCATCAAAAAATATCAAAAATAGACGGCATCATCCCATTGGAGCTTATAAAACTAAACATGATGTTTCAACGAATAACACTGCGCGTAAGAAGAAACCTTGAATTTTTAAATATTTTCTACATTGCGTCACAAACTTGTTCTAACGAGAACTTCTTTAAATAAAGAAGAGAGAAAGAGTTTTGCATTTAGCTCCACTTTTGGAGAGAGACATAGTTCAAGAAGCTGACGATGTAAGCTTTCATTCGGTTCTGGTTATCTTTTTCAGACCTTAATTTGCTCGTTTTGTTGTTAAACTTCACTTTATCTATTCTCTACATTTCAGTTTTTTGCTGTTTCTGCCCATACAACCAAGTGAAACGTTGTGTTACTTCAGAGGTAATTGATTTAGATATGTTTACATGCGTTTAATGTTCAAATGCTGCGATTTAAATGCCTCTTTAGTTTTAGTGAAGATAGGAATTGTTTAAAACTGTTCCGCTGGTCTAAAACCAATGGAAAGAAACTAAATAATTGGTCATTTGTTCACATTAAATAAATTCTTGTTATAAAGAATGAAATGTTTTCACGAACATGAAAACTAGATCACTTAAAATACAAGACTACATTATTTAATTCAAGATGGGAAACTGTCGAAAATGAACTGCTCAGTTGTTTGGTGCCCTGAGAATTAATTTACGCCCAAAATGTAGCTTTATTTTGAGTATTTTGAATAACAAACTGAATAAACTAAATTCGAAACTCGAAAAATAAAAGAACACAACCCTCTCGGCTTAGTTTTCCTTTCTTTACAAAACAGTAAAATCCACTGGGAATGATTTCTACAGAATGAGATCATGCAGTGGATAGATAATGGCTCCGTTTCCTGAGTCATGACATTCTTTAATTTTGTTATGCTTTTGCTCTTGATAGTTCTAGTTTTACAATCATTTCTCTTTGGTTATATCAAAAATCTTAAAAAAAATGCCCGAAGCATATTGTAAGGAATTGAACGAAGGCTGAACCTTGTTTTTTTAGCTGGGTCTTATTCTCAACTAGTTTTCAGGCCTAGTTTTTATAGACTGACCCCTTTTTTTTGAACAAAAGAGGCAGTGATATATTTTATTGCAAGGGACCTAAAGACCACGACTTTGTTTCGCGTATGATATTATCATGTCATCAGCAGTAAGGAAACTAAAGGTGAAAAAATACAAGAACGGAAGGCTTCATTCTATTCAACAAATCCGTGTCTAAACAAAAAACAAAGCGTCCTGACTAATAGCATTATACGTGTCAGAATTTACCTTGTCTCAAAAAACTTGTTCTGACGAGTAACTCATTAAACAAACATAGAAAAACGAGTCTGCAGCTTAGTCTGAAATAAGACGATACAAGAAACTGCGGCAATGTAAGTTTTCATTTGAGTTCGACATATTTTTATTAATTGTTTCCTCATTTTTAAATTACATCTTACAAACTCTTTTCTTTTCGTTTCTTCCTTTTAGTCTTTGCTGTTACGCTTTGTTACTTCAGAGGTAAAAAGTTCAGTTTTTTCATTTGACTGAGTTCAGAGTTTAGTAGTTTGATCGCTAAAAATGCGTCTGCAGTTCAATTAATCAACGAAATACTTTTCTCAATTTTGAAAAACACTTAAGAACGGTAACTTAAATCCATTTTACAGTAAAAGTTCCTTGTGTGTAAATCACTTTTGGTGTATAGTTTAACAACTTAGGTTTTAACCATTTCAAGAACATTTAAGCGTACTGTATTTCTTTTCTGAGTCAAGCTAAGAACTTCTCGTTTCCATGAAGATACTATTTTTAAAATGAAAAGTTCCTCTTGTGTGTTAATGATTTGTCACCAACATAAGTTTCAATTGCTAAAGTCCAATTTTCGTCTAGCCATGGGAACCTGAGACATGAAACAATTAAGTCCAAAAGTTTTCTATCTATACTTATTAAATTAAGAGTTTCATTAAATTGAACGTCTGGCATTGAACGTAGTTTCGAAAATTTGTTTTTATTTTCAGTAGATTGTATCCAAAAACTGTGGCGAAATATTGCTGAATTCGTTAGGATAGAATTAAATTAAATAGAGAAAAATTAAGATGATAAGCGTGAACTTCCAGGAAAATCGAACGATAAATTCAGGATGTTAAAGGGAGGCCCAACAAAACTACGAGAATTCGAAATTTATGAAAACTTAAGATATTTGCAAGAACGTCGATAAAAAACGAAAAAGACTTTGTCCACACTAATTAACATTGTTGTTTTACAAGGAGTGTTTTTCCATCGAAGTATGTTTGAAAGTGGATTCCAACGAGTAAATTGTCTTTCCTTCCTTTTCTTGCTAATGCTAAATTTGCAAATTATCATACCACGTGCTTAACTACCTCAAAGGAAAGTAAATTTAAAATAAGAATCCATTTCATTGGTCGATTGAGAATAAATATAACCAATGAGACAGCACGTCTTTTTAATTATACTTCGAACGTGTATCAACCCGTTTATGATGATAACAAAGAAAAGAGTCCACGCCATTGGTCGATTTAAACTTTATCCAGCCAATAAGGCTGTTGGTCTTATTTTTGCATTTTACAAGTAAACATAGGCAAACATGTTTTCACGTGAAACTCGCTCACTGTATAGAGATAAAAAGTTCTGTTACATCGCTGATGCGTCATCATCCTTCAGTTGACAGCAACGGGAATAAGGTAGGAACTGTATCAAATATGCTTATTTAACCTTAAGAGGATTCCATTTAACAGGCAACAATGTTCAAAACGTGTTCTCAAACGTTTTACTGGAAACTCGTTTACTAGAGAGAGAACTAGAGAGAACGTTTTGTTACATTTTCGGAGTGTCATTTTCCTTTAAATGATACCATCTGGAACAACGTAGGAACGTTTATTTATAAAAAAGCTTATTTAACTGTGCAAGTAAATTTTGTTATCAAGAGAAAATGATCTCGATCTTTCTCAGTTTATACATTAACTTGCAAAATGTCAAGCAAAAAATTGAGCTGAGAATTGTAACCTATCTTTTGATATCGCACTGGGCAAGAAATCATCAAAATTATCTCATCCTGCCGGTTTCTATCGTCAATATTTATTGCCTTGATGTTCATATTCCTTACAGATCACAAAATATCTAACGATGTCACAATCCCATACGAAAATTTCGCCGATCATCATGTTGTGTTTACTGATTTTAACTCTGAGCGCCTTGTGCTATGCAGCTAACAACAACAGCAGTGGTAAAACAACTCCAAACATGGTAAGTTCATTTGCGCCTTCTTCTCTATTTTTCCCCGTCAATAAATGTTTATGGCAAAATGCAAATAAGAACATGAAATTAGAGGAAAGTTTGATGAATTAAATCGCCCGACAACTACTATAGAATTGTCGGTTAAGTCAACATATCAATAGATCAGGATAAAATAAAAGCTTTGTTTCCTCTGCACATGTAGGGCACTCACCAGTTTCCACCTCATGGACCTTGTGGTTATGGTGCCTGTTTTTGCGCGCCGGGAATCCCAGGTATGTCGGGAAACCCTGGACCCTCAGGACCAGCAGGCATTGCTGGTTCACCCGGTCCACAAGGATCCACGGGACCACGTGGAGACAAAGGCGACGCAGGGAAACCAGGAAGTGAAGGCCTCCAGGGCCTCAAGGGACCACGAGGAACCAAAGGTGACGCAGGCAATAAAGGAAGTCAGGGCCCTCCAGGCCCGAAGGGCCTTCCAGGCACGTTGGGAAGTAACTGGAAACAATGCGTTTGGAAAAATATAAACGACGGCAAGGATACTGGATTGATCAAGGTAAATATTGCAGAAGAATAATCGGAATTTTACTCCTAGGCGTCTCATTAGACATGGTTAGTAGGTTAACCCAGTAGCTATCCAAAGCAAAAAAAAGACGTTGTTGCAACTTGATTAATCCTGCGACAAAACAAGAGAAACCAACGAATGGAATTTTAAAGCAATAACCTACGTAATCTGTAACATTGAAGTCTAAAATAGTAATGCCGTACAATTTGAGTGATCATCTAGTTTCTAGGCTCACATCTTTACATTTCTAGTTGACCTTGTTTTTTATTTTATTTCTGTAGGAATGCGTTTTCAAGAAAAAGTCAGACAACTCAGGCCTGAGGGTGTTTTGGAATGGCAATCTTCGCCTCTATAACTGCCATGGTTGCTGCAGACGATGGTACTTCACTTTCAACGGTACCGAGTGCTCTGCTCCAGCAGCGATTGATGGTGTGGTCTACATGGTACATGGAAATGGCGCCAAAAAGAACTTGCACCGTCCACGACAAATCGAAGGAGTATGTGAAAAAGTCCACAAGGGTGTTGTGCGCGTGGGATTCTGGGTCGGTAACTGTGCTGGTTACGGATCTGCTGACGCCTACACAGGATGGAATTCAGTGTCCCGGATCTATGTGGAAGAAGTACCACCCCCACAGGCCTGAAAAACCAGATTCTGAAGCTTTGTTCGTGGGAGGGTTAGAACGTAGATTGAGGCGCGTCAGAGTTAAGAGTAATAAGTGTGAAGTCTAAGAAACAGATTTAAAAAACAGTTTTGTGGTTGAAATTGATAAACGATCAAGTCAATCAAAGTTTTAATGAATTGTGATAATCTAAAGAGATAAGGGCATTTTTAAATACTAAGCAACCTTCTTGAGCCATGTAGAGCACAAAGCTTGTGTTTCAGTTTGTTGGTGAAGGGATATGGAAATAAACAAGAGGTAGTTGAATACCCAAGAGCCGAAGTTGCAGTCACCAGTTTTGTTTGTTTTGTTATTAAATTATCTACATTTTAAAGGAACAGAAAATAAATCTCCTTTATAGCGGTGCTCAGTTACATTGACGAAAGAAGGAAAGTCGCTCAAATTAGGAACCTTAGCTTTCGTGTTTCATGATAAAAACCAAGAACCTATCTCTTAGCAAAAGAGCCCTAGTCAGCCACACCTTTGTTTTTTGTTGACTATTATATTTTATTCAGAGTATGTCGAAAAGAGGGAAATGACAAGGAAACTACTGAAGATAATTAAACATACTTTCAGGAACTCAACTTACTATAAAGCATTAAACCTTAAGAGCATTGTAACGGTTACAGTGCTTTTCGTCATCACTATACTCTCCCATTAGATGCATACGCTAAAGAGAGCCATATCAGTATGGGAAAGGCTAGATGATGTATACAGCAAGCGAGCAAGAAGCTTGTGGCGCTTGGATTTTCAGCCGAAGCACAAAATAACAAAAAGCGAGCTAGAACGCTTTCCCCGGCTTCAGGTTGAAACATTTGCTTTAGACTAAGGTATTTATGATATGTTGTTGAGAATTGTTCTTGAATTCAAATTTTGAGTTGGATCGCCGTTTTTCCGCAACATTCTCCATTTTATGTGCTACTTATGTGGTCTATGTATTCAATACATGGTACATGCACTCCAGTCTCTCCAACACTCTGTAGTCTTACAGTTGTTACTTTCTCTCCTTTCTACCAATAGCACCTGTTATTTTTACCAGTAAAATAGGGGTTGACATCGTGTTTCCTTTGACTGGTTCTTCTAGCCAGGGAGGGGAGGTTGTTACACCAAAACTGAGTGGCAACTTAGCTTGTTGTGCTGGGAGTTGTTTGTCGCAATGTCCTTGGTGTCTAAGCACTCAAGTAAGCAGGTAATCAAATTACAGTTTATTACCGTACGAGGAGCCATGTCTGTTTCGGTTTTCTCTGTCTTCTATTTAGTGTTTCAATCAGAATGTATACAGGTAGACATTTCCCTTGTTTTCCCGCCAAAGAATAGAATCGCTTGAACAGTGACGTATGACGGCGCTAGTGTCCCTGCTTTAGTAAGGTATTGTTGGGACGCCCCCTAAGTTGTGTTTATGAGATACAGCGCTCTCGTTTGAACGCCTTCGAATGAAGGATTAATAAAGCTAACCGGATCGTTTGATGCGAGGCTGTTTAATTTTTCGCGAAATAAGTTTACTTTTTTTCTAAATATCCTGGGAGAGTATTTGTCCTCTCATCATAGCAACAAGAGGGAAAAAGAAACGGTTGAACGTATCTAGATAATTGCTAGAAGGAGGCAGTGAGAAACACTCCATTGAAAACATTTGTTTCTTCCTCGATCTTTAACTGAAAAGTTCTTCACTGTTGATCAGTTGACCGGTACACAAGATCCTTGTCAGACCAAAAAACACTTTCATCCTACCAATAGAGTAACTACACGTCACATGTATATAACCACGAGCCACAGACGGCCAGATGTCCCCGGTACAAAGGACCGGGGGGGGGGGGTAGTTAGAGGAGTCCCAAACAAAAATGTCGAGGATGCTCGTCGGAAAATTTGAATTCAACTCCTAGAGGAGACCAATCTGGGTGCAACTCTAGCTTTATTTTCAATCCCTACAAGATACCACTTAAAACGAAAATGACAGCGTTAACGTCATCAGCGTCTTCAAATGCACACTTTGACAGCTAAAAATAGTGGTGTCTTTGTCCTGAACACTCTGTAAGTGAGACCAGAATCATGGATTTACAACTGGCCCTTAGCGAGACCACGAACATCCATCCCCGACTATTTCATTTGGGCAAGTCCCCCTCCCCTACCCCTCTTACATTTTACTGTTGTAGTTCCCCTCGTCACACAGGAGTGTATCACTATGCACCAAACTATTAGAACAAACTAAGAAAATGTTAGGGGGGAAGTAACCTGTGTCGAACTAGCATCCAATCCGGGAGGAGCCGCAATGCTATTGACTGCTTTATAACACGCAAGTCAGGATAAGTTCCAGCAGTGTTGGTCAGTTTGGCTAAAGTGTGACATCACTTCATTATTAACTAAAAATAGTTCACTATTTCAATGAAGTCAGCTGTTACAAATCACAACAGCTCTTAATTCAAACTAGACTACGAGTAGTCCCTCTTTCGCTTAGTCCGTCGTGCGTGACGCGAAAGAAAACCGCGAGAAAAAAATGGTCGCGCGATCGCAAAATCCACGAGGCGAGGAGCGCACGAAAGGAGGGACTACCGCCTAAGCCCAAGAGTTTGAATTATGCGTTGCTCTCACAACGAAAAAATATGATTGGCTTATGTTAGGAGCGTTGACAACGTCTTGTCAACATTCGAGATACCTGAGACGTCTTGCAGGAATGTTTTGGAACCGGAGCAAATCGAAGCGGTACCAGAGCAAATCGAAGCGTTGGAATCGAGCTTCGCAAGCCGTGATGTTCTTGCGAATCTGCCAACAGGCTTTGGAAAGATTTAAATTCATCTAGTGTTTTGTTTGTTAAAGCTTTCTGCCTCCAACCCGACTGCGAGCGTGTTAGTGATTTCGCTGCTCAACAACATCGTCTAAGTCAGGGACTATAAATTCACTGAGCTTGGCCTTTTTCTGCCGTCCATTTGAAAGATTGAACCGGACTCTCACTTGAAACCGGACATTTACCTGAAATTTTCCGCTGCTATCGGGAAACATTTCACCGCAGTTGGATGATCTCCTATGTGTAATGTATAATGTATCATGTAAATTCTAGGTTGAAACTCTGTTGAAATTTTCGCAATAACTTTTAGACGCAGGGAAAATCGTTACAAAAGGCCTCTTTCGCCGTCATCTTTTTAAAACTTCTTTGGCAGTTTCGCTGAACGAACACTGACGGCATATGTTTTTGCCTGGCTACTTGAAGAGTAGAGTAGAGCAATTTTATTCAGATCTCCTGGGGCTATTGATAACAGGCGATGATAAAAGGACGTCAAGATGAGAAATCCCACACCGAGAAATCACTCGGCCGTGCAAGGGCAAACTCTTGGGCTTAGGCGGTAGTCCCTCCTTTCGAGCGCTCCTAGCCCCCAGGATTTCGCGCGGCCATTTTTTTCTAGCGAATTTCTTTCGCGTCACGCACGACGGACTAAGCGAAAGAGGGACTACTCGTAGTCTAAATTCAAACTGGCCAGTGATTTTCACCGTTCAAAGAAAAAAATCGATATCAAATTTCTTCTTAATGAGTCACAATATTTCATTAAGTACTTTTGAGATAATTTGGGTTTTAGTCAAACGTTTTCAACTGTCATGATTGCGTCTTGTATTCCCATTACGTGTCTTCTTACATTTGCCATAAGTTGGTAAGGAGAAATGAGGCTTTCATCACAGGCGCAGATAAAAAGGAAAGATTTTAGAGGATGGATAAGATGTCATTGCCATGTAAAAATTACAGTCCATAATGACATAAGTAGTTTTGATCATAACAGACTGCCAAGAAGCATTTTTCCTGCCGTGGGAGATCGACACGTGGCGCGCGAACTGGCTCACGAGGGACGCGCTACTCGCAGATAATCGCGAGTCTTCGCGAGTCCGTAAGTTGAAACCATCGCTTGAAGTTCTGACCAACACACCCTAACAAAATGAGCTGTCCATCGTTTGCGCGTGAACAAAACAAATGAAGTCTATTCAGAGAGAAAGGAATTGATATACAAACTCCAAAGCAGAAGTCTTTATTTCTGATCAATGTTTTACCGACATCTGATCAACAAGCTTAAGGCGGAGTGCCTCAGGGTCACCTTCTTAGGAATCAGTATGCAAGACAAAATGACAAAGGCTCTTAAAGAAACGTTCCATGATTGGTTTGAACAAGCGAAAAGATTAGCATAATAAACAGCCACGATTCCAAGAAGAGCTAAAAAAAGACAGTAACAAGACTTCATTGTTTCGAGTTGCGTTTCGCGGAAACCTTGCTTTACTCGCTTGTTTCTGAACACGACATGGATATCAAAACGTTGCTCCATAATCTCCGTGAAGAAGTGTCTTGCTCGGTGTGTTCCGACATATTTACCGATCCAAAAAATTTGCCATGCTTACACAGTTTCTGTCTGCACTGCTCGAAACAACGGCATAGCACGAGCCATGGCCGCGACACCATCAGATGCCCGAATTGTCGAGCCGTTAGCAGAGTACCTGAAAGTGGCGATCTGAAAGATCTTCCAACCAGTCTTTATCTGAATGGCTTGATTGATGTGCTGGCAATCAAAGAGTGCAGAAGTAGTCAAGTAAGATGTGGGAACTGCGAGAAGAAAAGCTTCGAGACTTCTTATTTCACTGTCAAGAGTGCGTAACTGCACACAACATCATGCGAAGCAATAAAGATCACCGTGTTCTGGCGCTGAAAGACTCTCAAGACAAGGACTATGAGGATGTGCTAAAGCGACCTGTGTTCTGTACAAAGCAACGGCACGAGAACGAAGAGCTAAAGTACTTTTGTAAGAACTGTGAAATGGCAGTTTGCCAATCTTGTGTTTTGATAGATCATCCTGGTCATGCTTTGGAGCTCATAGAAGACGAAGCTCAAAGACGGAAGATTGAAATCAAATCAATGATTGAAACACAGAAGCGTAATTTACAAGCAAAGCTGACTGCTGTTGGTAAACTTGATGAAGACTATGCGAAGATCATATAACGAGGCTAAGAGGTGAAGAGGGACGTGTAGAGAACTGGAACTAGTTATTATAGAACGATAGGGGACTGGCACTAGAAAAAGAAGAATGTAATCCAAGATGGCGTGAAACGCTACGAGTGCGTATTAAAAAGTTAGATGCTCTGTTGTAATTTGTCGTTTGTTGGGCGTGTGGACTAACAAAATTGGCGACCCTGCCAGGACCTAAAACTCAAGGACAATGAAGGACAGTAGGAACCGCTCGTTTCGAACGATTTTGGTATGTTTTTGAGCTTATCTGTGTTTTCTTGGCGACCACGTGCTTTGTAAGTTGCCCGCCATATTTGTCAACCCGTGTGGAGAAGAGCGAAGGACACACTATGGCCGAAGACCTTCAACTTGAAATACAGTCTAACATTTATGCCGCGGATTGGAGTTCACTCGAGCGAATTGCAGAGTTCTTAAAAGTCGGAATTGAAGGGAAAAGCAAACTATTCGTGGCGAAACTTATCGTTCAGCAACTCGAGGAAGGAATTGGCAAGTTAAAAGAAGCCGAAGTTGTTCCTTACCTTGAAAGTGTGAAAAAGTTGTTGACAGAAAAACCATCTTCTGGCATCAAGGAAGAAGGTAAGAGTGGAAAGATTGTTCAAAGTGATTCCAAACCTCCCACTGTAGCGAAGGAAGACTCGGTCCAAAAACTCTTGGCAGCCAGCGCTTTACGTAGACAATTTAAGATCAGTGGTCAAATCGGGGAGCCTGAGCAGAAAGATAAAATTAGCTTCTCCTCACTGGCGCGTCAAATTCAAACGGGGTTGGCCCAGGGTTATGCTGAAAATGAAATTGTTGATGGTGTTATTCGTTCGATCACACCTGGTATGGTGTTTAGAAGTTACCTGGAAACTTACAAAGACCTAACATTGGATCGGTTAAAGAAAATTCTCCGTAGCCACTATGGTGCGAAGAATACATCAGAACTCTATCAAACACTAGCATCATTATGTCAGAGCCCAAAAGAATCACCTCAGGTGTTTTTGATGAATGCCCTAGATCTGAGGCAGCAGAGATCTGTTTGCATGTAGTGAAGAAGATGATGACACATCCCTACATTATGATTCTGGGCACATACAGCGTCTGTTTCTTCGACCAGTAGAAACTGGTTTGCAGGATGAAAGTATTCGTGGTAAGATTCACCCATTCCTGAAGGACCCCAATGTATCAGATGAAGTGTTAATGCAACAGATGAGTATGGCAGCCTCAGCAGAAAAGGAGAGGGACAAAAAGCTAAGGAACAATAGCAAGACCAAACCACCAGCGTTATCAGTATCTGCAGTATCTTCTGATGACTCACCTAACGGAAAGGAAGAAAACAAGAAAAACACCCCTCAGAATGATCTTCTAACAGCTATCAGTGCAATCAGGTCAGAAGTTGAGGCATTGAAAAGTGAGGTCAGAAAGAAGAGCACCGACCAAAGTGTACCCCATGGGAAGTGGCCGGAGAGAAGAAGACCACCTTTGTGTTCAAGCTGCCTTGAAAACAAGAAGGAGTATTGCAATCACTGTTTTAAGTGTGGGAGCGACTCTCATTTTGCAACAGGGTGTAGGAAGCAGTTAAACAGGAATCGACTGCTTCCGCGAGACGGGAAACAGTCGTAAATCCACCCAAGTCTCACCAATGTAACAACTGCTGTAAAACTGGAGTTGAGCATGGACAGTTTAAGAGATGTAGTCAGTGTCGAAGTGTATGGTATTGTTCCGCAGAATGTCAGAAAGGACACTGGTCTGAACACAAGGTGTTGTGCCAAGCAATAAGTCATCTCTCTGAGGCAAGTACGAGTAAGTCTAAAGATTTTGTAGACCCAGCCTGTGTTAGCCATTTAACTCCAAGTGAACATGCCAAAGTTATTGGCCTTGTTGGTAAGAAGTGTATGGTAAAGTGCTTCCTCAATGACTGTGAATGTGACTTGCTATGGGACACTGGTGCCCAGGTATCCATAATATCAGTCGAATTGCTTCAGCAACACCTAGGACAAGTAGCTATTAGACAGTTGTCAGAGCTCCTGGATGCGAATCTAAATTTAACAGCAGTAAATGGGACTAAGGTACCCTACGTTGGGTGGGTGGAAGTCAGAGTGAAGTTAACCTCTCTCAGCAGTGATAGTAGTCAAGAAGAAATGTTAGTGCCTTTCCTTGTAACATCAGAAATGTTAGACTGTCCTATTCTGGGATACAATGTCATTGAACAGCTGGTAAGCCAGGACCAGAATCCCAGGCCAATTATTTACAAGAGTTTCCCTGGAAAAGATAAGGCAAAATTAGATGCCTTGGTAAACTTTATTCAGAGTTCAAGTTCAGATGCCATTTGTAAACTGAGAACTGGAAGAAAAAATGTGGTCATACCTAAGGATAGCACAGTTGCTGTCAGTTGTCGTGCAAATGCAGGACCTGTGTACAAGCAAACACCAGTGTTGTTTGAGCCAGACAAACTAGTACAGTTATTGCCAGAGGGCTTGGAAGTTAATGAGACTTTGTTGAACATCAAACCAGGAAAATCATCCCGTGTACAAGTTGCTGTGTACAATGGTACAGATCATGTCATCATGCTTAAGAGCCGCACCTCGTTAGGAGTTCTTCAGACAGTGAAATCAGTGACTGCGGCAGACGTGAGGCCGAGTGAATGCAGTATCCGGACCGACCAACAACATCTAAGGGAGCACGAGCCTCAAGGGCCGACAAGACCAACTCCTTCTGGGCAACAAGATGGAGAAAGCAAAAACCATCTCCCGGCAGTTAACCTTAGTGGCTTAAACCAAGATCAGGGAATTGTAGCTGAGACAATGCTGAGGGAAGAGTATGAGTCATTCTCATCCAGTGAAGAAGATATTGGTTGCATCCCTGATCTGGAAATGGAGATTAACTTGAAGGATAGCCAGCCAGTGCAGAGAGGTGAAACAGTACATTGAAGACCTTCTGAACCAGAATTTCGTCACTGAATCTAAGTCTCCATATTCCTCTCCAGTTGTCTGTGTCCGAAAGAAAGATGGGTCTCTGAGACTATGCATCGACTACCGAGAACTTAACCGCAGGACTATTGCTGACAGACATATTATCCCTAGAGTCCAAGAAACCCTGGATAGTCTTGATGGAAATAGTTGGTTCAGTGTTCTCGATCAGGGTAAGGCATACCACCAGGGTTTTGTAAGCAAGGAGAGCAGAGCAGCCACAGCATTCATTACACCATGGGGGCTGTACGAATGGATAAGGATCCCATTTGGATTGATGAATGCGCCTGCCAATTTCCAGTGGTGTATGGAACGGTGCTTGGGTGAACTGAGGGACAAAGTGGCCATACCATACCTTGATGACATCATAGTATTTAGCAGGACATTTGAAGAACATGTCGAGCACCTGCGAACCGTGTTAAGAAAGTTGCGTGAACATGGAGTGAAGTTGAAGCCGCGTAAATGTAGTTTGTTTGAACCTGAGGTCCAGTTTCTAGGAAGAGTTGTGTCAGGTGATGGTTACCGGATGGACCCAGGGTGTGTTAAGGCTATCGAGAAGTTAAAGGAAGTGTCACCTAGAACTGTTGGTGAAGTCAGACAGCTTGCCGGAATATTAAGTTACTACCGAAGGTACATTAAGAACTTTGCCAGAATTGCAAAACCAATTTATGATCTCTTAACTAGCACTGGGTAGGATGGTCAACCACCCTCAAAGAGACCAACCTGTTGGGGTAGGGAACAGCAACTCGCCCTTCAAGAGTTAGTGAGACACCTCAGTCATTCACCTGTTATGGCTTACCCAGATTTCTCAAAACCATTCACTCTACACACTGATGCAAGTAAAGACGGTCTTGGGGCAGTGTTGTACCAAAACCATGATGGGGTCATGAGAGTAATTGCTTATGGTTCACGAGCACTGTCACCAGCTGAAAAGAAGTACCACCTTCATGCAGGCAAGCTTGAGTTTCTGGCTCTAAAATGGGCAGTGGCTGACCATTTCCGTGATTACCTTTATTACTCTCCAAAGTTTACTGTTTTCACGGATAACAACCCCTTTACATACATTCTAACATCAGCAAAGCTCAATGCCACAGGTTTGCGGTGGATTAATGAATTGGCCGATTTCCTGTTTGAAATCAAGTATCGACCAGGAAAAGCCAATGCGGATGCTGACACCCCGTCCCGAATGCCAGTCAGCTTTGAGAACTATATGGAAAGTTGTTCAGAAGTAGCTAGTCAAGATGTTCTGGATGCTGTCACTTCCTCAATCCATGAAACTAACACTGTTCAGACCGCTTGGTTGTCATCACTTACAGCAGTGCCTGATATCTTAAAGGAAGAGTGTGTTAACATTCCAACTATGCTACCTAGTGAACTTATCGCAGCTCAACAAGAAGATCCCACAATCGGTCGTGTTTTGCACTTTATGCAAGTCGGAAGCCGTCCGACCTATCAGGAGAGACAGGAAGAGTCAGCTATTGTACGACAGCTCTTACATGAATGGAACAAACTGCTCATTGCTGAAGATGGAATTCTTTGCCACAAATCTGGATCTAGAGACCGAATGGTCTTACCCAAGAAATACCACAGAAGGGTGTATGAAGAACTACACGAAAACATGGGGCACCTGGGTGCAGACAGAGTAGTGGAACTAGCTAGAGAACGTTTCTATTGGCCGTTTATGAGGGCAGACATTACCCATTATGTCACGAAAGTGCGCCATTGCCTAAAGCGACGAAAACCTGCGACTCACGTTAATGCACCACTTCAACCTATTGTTTCTACAGCACCTTTCCAATTTGTTTCCATGGATTTTGTTCATCTCGAACCAAGCTCGGGCGGAAACCAGTACATATTGGTGATCATGGATCACTACACCAGATTTGCTCAAGCGTATGCTACCCGTGATAAGTCTGCGAAGACTGCTGCTGATAAATTATATAATGACTTTATCATGAGATTTGGATTCCCAGAAACCATCCATCATGACCAGGGTGGAGAATTCGAAAACAAGCTCTTCTACAACCTTGAGAAACTCAGTGAGATTAAACATTCACGGACAACACCGTATCACCCGCAGGGTAATGGGCAGGTCGAAAGGTTCAACCGGACGCTTTTATCCATGCTGAGAGCCTTACCGGAGAAACAGAAATCCCGCTGGCGTGACCATCTCAATAAGGTAGTTCATGCATACAACTGTACCCGGCATGACTCTACTGGATTTTCACCTTTCTATCTACTGTTTGGAAGAAACCCGAGACTACCTATTGACTTAATGTTTGGCTTGAAACCTCCAGAGGGATTTTCTACATATCCTGAATATGTCAGAAATTGGCGACGAGCAATGAAGGAAGCTTATGATTTGGCCTCTGCCCATGCAAAGAAAAGTGCAGACGTGGGGAAACAACGGTATGACAAGAAAGTCAGACACACTGTGCTGTGTGAAGGAGATCGTGTTCTTGTACGAAACATGACTGAGCGTGGTGGCCCGGGAAAGTTACGACCTTACTGGGAGCAAGAAATCTATCTGGTAACTCAGAAGTGGAAGGATATGCCAGTTTATGATGTAAAGCCAGAGAGTGGAAATGGAAGGTCAAAAGTTCTCCATCGCAACATGCTATTACCATGTTCTTACTTGCCAGTTGAGACCCCACTTAAGTCATCAAAGAGTCGCCGTACAGTATCTAGGAGGGCCAACAGACAGCAGGCTTCACAAGAGGAGACAACCGGAACTACTGATGAGGACATTCTTAGCCTCACACCTGATAAGCTCCAAGAACTTTACCAGTCTACAAGAAATCAATGTAAGGATCATTGTGGCATTGTTCCAGAGTCACATGTAGTTGAAGAGGACATTGACCCTTGTCAGGTTGATAGCCCAGACTAAGAGGGAGAAGAAGAAGACCCAGAGCAACCAGTTGGTACAGTAGATGATGAGGCTGCAGATAGCTTACCCCTTAGACAGTCACAACGTATGAGCAGACCACCTCTTAGGATGACCCTCCTTTCAAACCAGTTCTACAGCAGGAGTTCAAGGCGTCAGAGTATCGTACCCACAGCAGTTGTGGCAACCTGCCACAGTATCATGGATGCTACAACCTGTTCTGCAGCCCTATAGATATTTTGCACCTTTTCCAGTATCATCACAGCCGATGTACCCTGTGCATATGTGGTGTTATTAGCAGACCCTTAGAAATTAACATGAGAAGAAAGGAACTGATTTGCACCTATTGAAGCTACGTTCATCCTAGATAAGACTGTTAAATGTTTCCTTTTGGTATTGTATAATTTCGTACAATGTTTTGTTTGTGTGTAGAGGTTCAATCTCCTTTCATTAACAGAATTTTTTTTTTCTCTATCTTGGAATATTCTTTGTATAAGGAAGTCAAATCGTGTTATAGATAAAGGCGTTAGGCATTGGAAAGTAATATTGCCGCAAAGATAGAACAGTGACACCTGAGTGCAACCTACGCGGTTTTTCTGGCCTGATCAACCAGAATACTTTTGTTCACCCCAGGATGAGATACAAGTGTACAAAGAACTGTTATATGAGATAACCTAGAAGAGACTATTGTCTATTCGTTCATGTTGAGGACAACATCTTTTTCCAGAGAGGGCAAAATGTAGAGAACTGGAGCTAGTTATTATAGAACGATAGGGGACTGGCACTAGAAAAAGAAGAATGTAATCCAAGATGGCGAGAAACGCTACGAGTGCTTATTAAAAAGTTAGATGCTCTGTTGTAATTTGTCGTTGTTGGGCGTGTGGACTAACAGACGTTCAGAGGACTGTTGGCAATTTAATTGCCAATATTGAAGCGAAGAAGCAAACTATTTTTGCAGCAGTGGAAGACCAAACAAAGAAACCACTCGAAAGTCTAACAACGCAAAAGACCGAGATTGAGCATCAAATAGAGGTGATCAAATCATCGTTGGATAAAGCTGATAAAGTTTTGACACGAAGCGCAAACGCTGAAGTCGTTCAAGTGAAAAAGTCATTACAAACAATCTTAGAAGTAGTTGATCAAACTACTAAGCCAACTGAGCGTGACCTGAAAGATCTTCCGACGTTGGATTTCGTGCCAAATCCAAAGGTGTTGAAAACTGTCAACACCGAAGAAATTGGAACACTGAAAATACTGCAGCAAACTGAAGCGAGTCAATCTGTCGCTGAGGGCAAAGGACTTGAAGAAGGAACTGTTGGAGTTGAAGCACAGTTTGTTCTGACCACAAGATCGCAGAGGGAGAGCAGTGTTACAATAAACATGACCGTGTAACGGTAGAGATCTGGGACGAAGAAGGACGAGAATGCGCAACGGAAGTGCGAATAAATGACAACAAGAAGATCTGTTAGATCTTATAACCGCGCTTTTAAAATTTAAGTGTTTGCTTAGCACTACAGTCAAAACGCACTGCACATTCCAAAGCAGTTCTTGATGATTCTTTTGTTACTGTAGACATCACATCACTTGATCAACAGACTCTATCACTGCATTGTCAGTCGTAGCCGTTGTGAAATCTCCGATGAAGTAATGATCTTAATCTGGAACTTTCTTTGGGATATGTATAGACATGAACGATATAAACGATACGATAATAACACTATTAACAACAGCTTTCTTCCTTAAAAGTCACGATTAAATTTAATTGGTGTTTTCCACAAGTAAAGGGCTCGCAAAGTAGACACACGAGTCACATAATTCAAGACTTCCGTTATCCTTGGCTATCTTTAGTACGGTGGTTATTTCCCTACCAATGACGTAATCGTTGCATGTTCTGCCATTGTCTTTGCTTGGCTTGTAAATATTTAATTTTCCTTCCGATCTATGAGCTCGCTGCGATGAAACAGCCAAAGAATTTACTTCATTTGCCTAATCCACAAGAAATACTAGCAAAACTACAAATAAATTAATGACCGTCGCTTCTGCCGAAATAACCTTGCAAAGTAAACGCGATCTTATTTGTCACCTAAGGAAAGTGAAAGCTGCAACGTTAACGCATTCGATGGCTGACGTAATACTTTTTTTAGCGTGTTTATTATTTTTTTAATCCAACGCTTCGATAAAACCAAAAGAAAATATATTTTAACCAAAGTAAAGAAAACAATATCCGTAACATTGTCCTTGTATTAATGTTTCAACAGCTTTTGGCGAGTAAACATCACAGGTTGCGTCATTCAAAATTTGGCCGAGTGGAAGTTTGGGTCTGGTCACCGACAAAACTAAAAAAAAACAAATATAAAAAAAATAATAAACCACGGGTAAACCATGAACCGCGCTCGGCCCATGGCCGCGCGGTTAAAAAAATAAAGCACGGGTAGAACATGAACCGCGCTCGGCCCATGGCCGCGCGGTTAAAAAAATAAACCACGGGTAGAACATGAACTGCGCTCGGCCCATGGCCGCGCGGTTAAAAAATAAACCACGGGTAAACCATGAACCGCGCTCGGCCCATGGCCGCGCGGTTAATAAGGATGGAAGCTACAAAATCACCTATTCACCCAAAGATCAAGGCAGATACAGAGTGACCGTGAAGGTAAACGGGAAACACGTTCTTGATAGTCCTTTTTCTATTGATGTGAAATTATCTCATTCAAGACTTGCTTTTTCTTTTGGAAAAGAAGGTTCGTCTGTCGGAATGTTTAAGCATCCCTGGGGGGTGGCAGTGAATGCCAGGGACGAGATAGCTGTAACTGATAGTTTGAACCAGAGTTCAAGCCTTTGATAGTGATGGGAAATACTTAAGATCTTTTTTTCGGGAAGGTAAGAAAGTGGGCGAATTTAAGGATCCAGCGGGAATAACTTTTCATAAAAATGGAAATATTTTCGTAGTAGACCAGAGTAACCATGGGATCCAGATTTTCAGTGGGAAGGGTAAATACATGGGTATGTTTGGTGGAAAAGGAAGCCTTGATAGTCAGCTTTCGGATCCTTGAGGTTTATCTGTAGACAGAGATGGAAATATCATTGTTGCTGATACAGGCAACAAACTGATTAAGATCTTTTCTCCTGATGGCAAGTTTCTAACGAAGATAGGTGGGCAGGGTTCTTTTACTTTTCCTATCCACTGTGTTCAGTGTGATAGATATCTCATAGTGTCAGACCGAGACGAACATTGTCTTGAAGTTTACGACAGGAATGGAAACTTTCAGTACAAGTTTGGAAAGCAGGGTGGAGGGGACGGGGAGTTAACTTAGCCCCGTTGTTTGATTAAAAATTCATTTTAACGGGTGGAACGGGTGGGTGGGTGACAAAAACAAATGCGTCTCTTGCAGATGGATGGGATGAATAACTACATCTATTAAGTTGTATTGTCTGAATTATTTTTTAGGAAAAGAAACCGTTTATTTGTTTGCTCTACAACTGCGTACATTAATTAGTAGAGTCACTAGCAATTCAAAATAAGAAAGTAATAAAACCACTTTTTTAATTAATTGCTTAATTCTTAATTTAAAGAAACATATCGTTTCTAAAATGATTCCTATATTCTGACATTTAATTATCTTTATGATGTTTTTATAGCAAGTTTGTTTTAGGGATTAGCAGGTTATTGACGGTCAGTCATGTACTGGAAAATATGTAGTATAATGAAAATTGCTTCAATGAACTTACTGAGTTACTATTTGCCTTGAAGTTTGTATTTTCCTAATACTCAATAACAGTATTTGTTAGCTACAGTGCTACAGTTAAACCACGCTTTACGAATGACTGCTTAATACGGACACCTGGAGATGAAGGAAATTGATTTTAGCTCTTAGCTCCAACATCTTCTGTTAACTTGACCAGCTTAAGAGAGACGCCTGGATTATATCAACACTTAGCGTGCTCCCGACGGTGTCTGAGAAAACGGGGTTCGACTTTATCTGTAGGTTAATATATATTTTTAAAGTTTACATCTCTAGCTTTGGTTTATTGGAACTTTAGAGTTAGCTGCTTTAATGGTAAAACGTTTTATAGAAAGAGCTGTTAGCAATGATGAACAATGGTGAATAGCTTTGGACATAAAATAATTGTAAAATATTCATTTACTTTCACGATGTGAGAAACTGAAATAAAGTGTAAGTTAAGTGAAACTGTAATATGCCTTCAGTTATCACTGTTGCTCGAGGAGCGAATTGTTTTGTTTACTTTTAAGAGAAATTTGCGAGCCAAAGGTGAAATCCATCAACTAATAACAACAGAACGAAAGCAATGTTTCCTTTGTACTGAGCAAACAATAATCTTTGTTGTATTTGTTCCTTTACAACTTCGCTCATAGATCTTACAAACATGGTTTTTATTTTCGGCTCATGAACTCGAGTAATGACCGGAAGGAGTGCACCAAAGCGAGAACACGCTCGCGGGTTACTACAAGCGAGGAAAAGGAAAGAGCGCCTGCAAGAGAGGGACAGGGAAATTCATTTCCTTCCCCGAACATCGCTCAAACTCGCGCCATATTATTCCTCAAGCGCTTGCTATGCAGATAATGAAAACGGAGAAACTAACAAACTGTTAATTAACGAATGGAGACCTTATCGATGAGCATAACATGAAACTTGGTTTGATTTCTCTCGTTCTTCTGTTTACTTGCGTTTCCGGGATGGAAACGTGTATCGTTGTAAGAATTGTAGACGAGTATAGCTTACTACTAAAGTAACCTATAAATAACAAGCCACAAGGCAAGACACAAAAAGTATATTTGACGGCTAGCGGCTAAAAATAGTGAGGTTTTGTCCCTTAGTGAGACCAGACGCATGGATTTACGCCCCTTAGCGAGCCGACGAACATCCATCCCCGACTATTTCACATGAAAGCCCCCTCCGATCCACCACGCGGAAAGCGAGCCAAACTCCAGATTAAGCAGTCCGGGTATAAGCAGTGGGCAGTGACAGTGTGGACAATTGATGGGGAAGCCCCCCCCCCCCCCCGACATTTTACTGTTGTAGTGCCTCTCGTCACACAGGAGTGTACCACCATGCACCAAACTGTTGGGACAAACTAAGAAAATGTTGGGAGGAAAGTAACCTGTGTTGGACTAGCATCCAATCCGGGGGAAGCCGCAATACTCCGGACTGCTTTATACCACGCAAGTCAGGATAAGTTCCAGCAGTGTTGGTCAGTTTGGCTAAAGTGTGACATCACTCCATTATTAACTGAAAATAGCTCACTATTTCAGTGAGGTCAGCTGTTACAAATCACAACAGCTCTTAATTCAAACTTGCTACTGATTTTTACCGTCCAAAGAAAGAGATCGATATCAAATTTCTTCTTAATGAGTCACGATATTTCTTTAAATAATTTTGAGAGAATCTGGGTTTTAGTCAAACGCTTTTAACTGTGATGATTGAGTCTTGTATTCCCATAACGTGTCTTCTTACATTTGCCATAAGATGGTAAGGAGAAATGAGGCTTTCATCACAGGCAGAGATAAAACGGAAAGATTTTAGAGGATGGATAACATGCCATTGCCATATGAAAATTACAGTCCATAATGACATAAGTTGTTTTGATCATAACAGACTGCCAAGAAGCATTTTTCCTCTCGTGAGAGATCGACCCGCGGCGTGCGAACCAGCTCACGAGGGACGCGTGACTCGCAGATAATCGCGAGTCTTCGCGAGTCCGTAGAGATTGTAAGTTCAAACCATTGCTTGAAGTTCTGTCTGACCAACAGACCCTAACAAAATGAGCTGTCCATCTTTTGCGCGTGATCAAAACAAATGAAGCCTATTCGGACAGAAAGGAATTGAAATACAGACTCCAAAGAATTTCTCTTTTGTTCTGATCAATGTTTTAGTGACATCTGATCAACGAGCTTAAACGATGTACCTCGGGGTCACATTCTTAGGAATCAGTATCCAAGACAAAATGACAAAGGCTCTTTAAAGCAACGTTCCATGATTGGCTTGAACAAGCGAAAAGATTAGCATAATAAACAGCCACGATTCCAAGAAGAGCTAAAAAAAGAAAGTCACAAGACTTCATTGTTTCGGGTTGAGTTCCGCGAAAACCTTGCTTTACTCGCTTGTTGCTGAACACGACATGGATATCAAAACGTTGCTCCATAATCTCCGTGAAGAAGTGTCTTGCTCGGTGTGTTCCGACATATTTACCGATCCAAAACATCTGCCATGTTTACACAGTTTCTGTCTGCACTGCTTGAAACAATGGCATAGGACGAGTCATGGCCGCGAAACCATCAGATGCCCGAATTGTCAAGCCGTTAGCAGAGTACCTGAAAGTGGGGATCTGAAAGATCTTCCAACCAGTTTTTATCTGAATGGCTTGATTGATGTGCTGGCAATCAAAGAGTGTAGAAGTACTCAAGTAAGATGTGGGAACTGCGAGAAGAAAAGCTCTGCCACTTCTTATTGTTTCCAGTGTTGCATATTTCACTGTCAAGAGTGCGTCACTGCACACAACATCATGCGAAGCAATAAAGATCATCGTGTTCTGGCGCTGAAAGACTTTGAAGACAAGGACTATGAGGATGTGCTAAAGCGACCTGTGTTCTGTACAAAGCAACGGCACGAGAAAGAAGAGCTAAAGTACTTTTGTAAGAACTGTGAAATGGCCGTTTGCCAATCTTGTGTTTTGATGGATCATCCTGGTCATTCTTTGGAGCATATAGAAGACGAAGCTGAAAGACAAAAGATTGAAATGAAATCAATGATTGAAACACAGAAGCGTAATTTGCAAGCAAAGCTGACTGCTGTTAGTAAACTTGATGAAGACTACGCGAAGATCATACAACGAGGCGAAGAGGTAAAGAGGGACGTTCAGAGGACTGTTGACGATTTAATTGCCAATATTGAAGCGAAGAAACAGACTATTTTTGCAGCGGTGGAAGACCAAACAAAGAAATCACTCGAAAGTCTAACAACCCAGAAGACCGAGATCGAGAATCAAATAGAGGTGATCAAATCATCGTTGGATAAAGCTGATAAAGTTTTGACACGAAGTGCAAACGCTGAAGTCGTTCAAGTAAAAAAGTCATTACAAACAATCTTGGAGGGAGTTGATCAAACTACTAAGCCAACTGAGCGTGACCTGAAAGATCTTCCGATTTTAGTTTTCGTGCCAAATCTAAAGATGTTGAAGACTGTCAACACCGAAGAAATTGGAACACTGAAAATACTGCAGCAAACTGAAGCTAGTCAATCTGTCGCTGAGGGCAAAGGACTCGAAGAAGGAACTGTTGAAGTTGAAGCACAGTTTGTTCTGACCACTAGAAACGCAGAGGGAGAGCAGTGTTACAATAAACATGATCGTGTAACGGTAGAGATCAGCGACGAAGAAGGACGAGAATGCGCGACGGAAGTGCGAATAAATGACAATAAGGATGGAAGCTACAAAATCAGCTATTCACCCAAAGATCAAGGCAAATACAAAGTGACAGTAAAGGTAAACGGAGGACATGTTCTTGATAGTCCTTTTTCCATTGATGTGAAATTATTTCAGTTAAGACATGCTTTTTCTTTTGGAAAAGTAGGTTCGTCTGTCGGAATGTTTAAGTATCCCTGGGGGGTGGCAGTGAATGCCAGGGACGAGATAGCTGTAACTGATCATTTGAACCACAGAGTTCAAATCTTCAGCTGTGATGGAAATTGCTTAAGATCCTTTGGTCGAGAAGGTAACAAAAACGGAGAATTTAATTGTCCGAGGGGAATAGCATTTCATAAAAATGGAAATATTTTCGTGGCTGACAGCGGCAATGCTAGGATCCAGATTTTCAGTGGGGAGGGTGAGTACGTAAGTTCGTTTGGTGGGAAGGGAAGCCTTGATAGTCAGCTTTCTAATCCTTGTGGTTTATCTGTAGACAGTGATGGAAACATCATTGTTGCTGATGCAGGTAACATCATGATTAAGATCTTTTCTCCTGATGGCAAGTTTCTAATGAAGATAGGTGAGCAGGGTTCTTTTACTTTTCCTGTCCACTGTGTTCAGTGTGATAGATATCTCATAGTGTCAGACTGCAATGAACACTGTATAAAGGTTTTTAATTGTAATGGAGACTTTCAGTACAAGTTTGGAAAGGAGGGTGGAGGGGACGGCGAGTTTAAGTATCCTTGTTGTTTGTCAGTGAACAAGTCAGGACACCTGATGGTCTGTGATTCACGTAATAATAGAATACAAGTATTTGAACTCAGTGGAAAGTTTGTTGGCAAGTTTGGAAGAAAGGGCAGTAATTTAGGAGAATTCATTAACCCAAGGTCTGTAGCAGTTCTCAGTAATGGCCGAATTGTTGTGAGCGACCTGGAGAACCATCGCATCCAGATACTGGAGTGAGCAATGTACTTTATGAAAAAAGAGAAACTCTAGGACATCAATTCAAAATTCAAAATTCAAAATTTATTTTAGTTTTCAGTTTGTTTAATATGTGGAATTATTTTCTGTGATAAAACGTTAGAGATGCAGTGTTCACCCAATTGCTTGTGGTGTGGCTCTGTATCGGTTGAACTGTTCTATAATTGTTTTGGGGTTAGGTGGAACGGGTGGGTGGGTGACGAAAACAAATTTGTGTGTCTTGCAGTTGGATGGGAATAATACGTACATCTCTTAAGTTGTATTGTATGAATTATTTTGAAGGACAAGAAAAAAAACTTTTTTTTTTTTGTTTACTTTACCAGTGGTTATATTATATAATAGAGTGACTAGCAAAATAAGAAAGTTATAAAACCACTTTATGGATTAATTGTTGTAATAAGAACCTCCACTATAGGGGAAAAGGCTGTTTAGAGGATTTGCCTTTTCTTAATTTAAAGAAGAAACATTTTGTTTCTCAAATAATTACTATACTCTTTGACATTTAATTATCTTTATGATGTTTTTATAGCAAGTTTGTTTTAGGGATTAGCAGGTTATTGACAGTCAGTTATGTACTGGAAAATATGTAGTACAATGAACATTGCTTCAATGAACTTACCGAGTTACTAATTGCCTTGAAGTTTGTATTTTCCTTATACTCAATAGCAGTATTTGTTAGCTGCAGTGCTACAGTTAAACCCCACTTTACGAATGACCGCTTAATACGGACACCTTGAGCCTTATGGAAATTGATTTTAGTTTCTAGCTCCAAGATTTTCTGTTAGCTTGACCAGCTTAAGACTGACACCTGGATTATAGCAACACTTAGTGTACTTCTGACGATGTTTGAGAAAACGGGGTTCGACTGTATCTGTAGGTTAAAATATATATTTTTAAAGTTTGTATTTTTAGCTTTAGTTTATTGCAACTTTAAGATTAGCTGCTTTAATGAAGATACGTTTTGTAGAAAGAGCTGTTAGGAATGATGAACAGTAGTGAACAGCTTTTTGTATGAGATTATTGTTAAATCATCATTAACTTGATGTGAGAAACTGAAATAAAGTGTAAGTTAAGTGAAGTTGTTATATGCATCCAGTTTTAACTGTTTCTTGAGAAGGGAATTGTTTGGTTTACTTTTGAGAAAAGTTAGCAAACCAAGGGTGAGAACCTGTAACAACAGAACGAGAGTAATATTTCCTCTTTATAAAATAACTGAGATACTACGCGCGCTCTTATTGGTCGATAGGTGTGTTTAGATGAGAGTATGTAAACTGGGTTGTGACGTTTTAGATTCGCGCTATTTTTGAGAATTATTTTATAAAGCGAAAGAACGCTTTTTCCTTGTTTACATAACCTCATCTAAACACTCGGGGGGTGAGAGAATTCTCGAAAGTTACACAAACCCGAGACGTAGTCGAGGGCTTGCATAACTGTCTCGAATTCTCCGAACCCTCCTCATGTTAAGATGAGGCTATGTAAACACGGAAAAAGTGTTCTATTGCTTAGGTACTGAGCAAACGATTATTCAAACAAAGTTGCTCTTTTACAACTTCGCTTATGAATCTTACAAACATGGTTTTCATTTCGGGCCCATGAACTCGAGTAATAACAGGAAGCGACGCACAAAAGCGAGAACACGCGCACGGGTCGCCACACGCCAGGAAACGAAAAGAGCGCTGCAAGCCGAAGGCAATTCAATTCCTTCCCCGAACACCCCTCACACTCGCCCCATATTATTCCTCAAACGCGTGCTATGCAGGTAATGATTATTAACTGCGTGTATGGTCTGAAGAAGTAAATCTCGAGTATAATCCGCCGCTTTTCTTTGTGCTAGAAGGGTTTTGGTCTTCGTGTAAAGATTGAAAGTCACACATGGAGTCTTCCACACAGTACACGTTCCATCTCTCGAAAGCTACTCTGATTCACTGTGGAAGATAAAATTAAGCGTAGCAGGTAAGAACAATGAGGAATAACACAATACAGTTTATAAATGCTAGCTTGCTGATAATTGGTTCTGAATATTGTATTGTTACCGCCGCCTGGTTAGCTCAATTGGGAGAGCGCCGGACTGCTGTGCGGGAGGTCGAAGGTTCGAGCCCCAGACCGGACCAACACTCAGGGTCTTAAAATAACTGAGGAGAATGTGCTGCCTTTGTAATTACATCTACAAATGGTTAGACATTCAAGTCTTCTCGGATAAGGACGATAAACCGTAGGCCCCGTCTCACAGCACTCCACTGATCTGGTTCTTGTGGGACGTTAAAGAACGCATGACACTGTTCGAAAAGAGTAGGGGACGTAGAACCCGGTGTCATGGTCTATCTGACTTGTGCCGGTCATTGGTCTGGGGTGGGTAAGGTGAGATCATACATGGACTGAAGTGGCTGCAAAGTGCGCCTTCATATACTGACGTCCGATCTCACCTCTCTGGTTCCTCCGCAATTCAGCCTCTTGCTGCAAGGGAGGAAATTGGCACCAACTATCTATCTGTTAAAGCGACGTGTGTTAAATTGTGTTTGTGTTGTTAAAGCGACGTGGTCTTCTTTTGTCATGTATAAGAACTTTCGTCTTCTAAAAAGTTTTCGATTTCTGTCAAGGCTGAATTGATGATTAAAGAATGAATATCGTTTCATCTGATCAGAACCGTACGAGGAGCCATGTCTGTTTCGGTTTTTTTGTCTTGTCTTCAGTGTTTCAATCAGAATGTATACAGGTTGACATTTCCCTTGCTTTCCCGCGAAAAAATAGAATCGCTTGAACAGTGACGTATGACGGCGCTAGTGTCCCTGCTTTAGTAAGGTATTGTTGGGACGCCCCTAAGGTGTGTGTATGATATACAGCGCTCTCGTTTGAACGCCTTCGAATGAAGGATTAATAAAGCTAACCGGATCGTTTTATGCGAGGCTGCTTAATTTTACGTGACATGAGTTAACGTTCTTACTAATTGTCATGGGAGGGTATCTGTCTTCTCCTCATAGCAACAAGACAGAAAAAAGGTTGAACGTATCTAGATAATTGCTAGTAGGAGGCAATGAGAAACACTACATTGAAAACATTTGTTCCTTCCTCAATCTTTAATTAAAAATTCTTCACTGCTGATAAGTTGACCGGTACACAAGATCCTTGTCAGACTAAAAAACGCTTTTCTTTCCACCAATAGAATAACTACACGTCTCATGTATATAAGCATGAGGCAGCAGACGGCCAGGGGGGTTACGGGAGTCCCATACAAAAATGTCGGGGATGCTCGTCGAAAAATTTGAATAAAAGTTCTAGAGGAGACCACTCTGGGCGTAACTCCAGCTCTATTTTCAATCCCGACAAAATACCAATTAAAACGAAAATGACAGCGTTAACGTCTTCAGGGTCTTCAAATGTACACTTAGACAACTAAAATTAGTAGCGTTTTAGTCCTGAACACTCTATAAGTAAGACCAGAATCATTGATTTACAGCCGGCCCTTAGCCAGACGACAGCGTCCATCCCCGACTATTTCATTTGGTCGCCTCCTCTCAAGTAGTGAGCTAAATTCCACATTAAACAGTTCCGGAATAAGCAGTGGGCAGTCACTTTTCCAAAAATTGATGGGCAAGCACCTCTCCTCACACAGAAACTGTTAGAACAAACTAAGAAAATGAGCGGGGGGGGGGGGGGGAGGGGGGAGTAACCTGTGTTGGATTAGCATCCAAGCCGGGGGAGCCGCAATGCTCTTGACTGCTTTATGCCATGCAAGTCAGGATAAGCTTAAGATTTTAGAAAATAGATAACTGATGCCATTGCCATATATGAAAATTACAGTCCATAATGACATAGGTAGTTTTGATCATAACAGACTGCCAAGAAGCATTTTTCCTCTCGTGAGAGATCGACACGCGGCCCGCGAACCAGCTCACGAGGGACGCGTGACTCGCAGATAACCGCAAGTCTTCGCGAGTCAGTAGAGATTCTAAGTTCAACCATTGCTTGAAGTTCTGTCTGACCAACAAATCATAACAAAATCAGTTGTCCATCGTTTGCGCGTGAACAAAACAAATGAAGTCTATTCAGGCAGAAAGGAATTCAAATACAGACTCCAAAGAATTTCTCTTGTTCTGATCAGTGTTTTAGTGACATATCTGATCAACGAGCTTAAACGGAGTGCCTCGGGGTCACATTCATAGGAATCAGTATCCAAGACAAAATGACAAAGGCTCTTTAAGGCAACGTTCCATGATTGGTTTGAACAAGCGAAAAGATTAGCATGACAAACAGCCACGATTCCAAGAAGAGCTAAAAAAAGAAAGTCACAAGACTTCATTGTTTCGAGTTGAGTTCCGCGAAAACCTTGCTTTACTTGCTTGTTGCTGAACACGACATGGATATCAAAACGTTGCTCCATAATCTCCGTGAAGAAGTGTCTTGCTCGGTGTGTTCCGACATATTTACTGATCCAAAACATCTGCCATGCTTACACAGTTTCTGTCTGCACTGCTTGAAACAATGGCATAGGACGAGTCCTGGCCGCGACACCATCAGATGCCCAAATTGTCAAGCCGTTAGCAGAGTACCTGAAAGTGGGGATCTGAAAGATCTTCCAACCAGTTTTTATCTGAATGGCTTGATTGATGTGCTGGCAATCAAAGAGTGCAGAAGTAGTCAAGTAAGATGTGGGAACTGCGAAAAGAAAAGCTCTGTCACTTCTTATTGTTTCCAGTGTTGCATATTTCACTGTCAAGAGTGCGTAACTGCACACAACATCATGCGAAGCAATAAAGATCATCGCGTTCTGGCGCTGAAAGACTTTGAAGACAAGGACTATGAGGATGTGCTAAAGCGACCTGTATTCTGTACAAAGCAACGGCACGAGAACGAAGCGCTAAAGTACTTTTGTAAGAACTGTGAAATGGCGGTCTGCCAAACTTGTGTCACTCTAAGCCACAGTGGTCATGCTTTGGAACACATAGAAGACGAAGCTGAAAGACAAAAGATTGAAATGAAATCAATGATTGAAACACAGAAGAGTAATTTACAAGCAAAGCTGACTGCTGTTAGTAAACTTGATGAAGACTACGCGAAGATCATACAACGAGGCGAAGAGGTGAAGAGGGACGTTCAGAGGACTGTTGACGATTTAATTGCCAATATTGAAGCGAAGAAACAGACTATTCTTGCAGCGGTGGAAGACCAAACAAAGAAATCACTTGAAAGTCTAACAACCCAAAAGACCGAGATCGAGAATCAAATAGAGGTGATCAAATCATCGTTGGATAAAGCTGATAAAGTTTTGACACGAAGTACAAACGCTGAAGTCGTTCAAGTGAAAAAGTCATTACAAACAATCTTGGAGGAAGTTGATCAAACTACTAAGCCAACTGAGCGTGACCTGAAAGATCTTCCGACGTTGGTTTTCGTGCCAAATCTAAAGATGTTGAAGACTGTCAACACCGAAGAAATTGGAACACTGAAAATACTGCAGCAAACTGAAGCTAGTCAATCTGTCGCTGAGGGCAAAGGACTCCAAGAAGGAACTGTTGGAGTTGAAGCACAGTTTGTTCTGACCACTAGAAACGCAGAGGGAGAGCAGTGTTACAATAAACATGACCGTGTAACGGTAGAGATCAGGGACGAAGAAGGACGACAATGCGCGACGGAAGTGCGAATAAATGACAATAAGGATGGAAGCTACAAAATCTGCTATTCACCCAAAGATCAAGGCAAATACAAAGTGACAGTAAAGGTAAACGGCGAACACGTTTTTAATAGTCCTTTTTCTATTGATGTAAAATTATTTCAGGCCAGACCTGTTTTTTGTTTTGGAAAACAAGGTTCCTCTGTTGGAATGTTTAACCATCCCTGGGGGGTGGCAGTGAATGCCAGGGACGAGATAGCTGTAACTGATTGTGGGAACCACAGAGTTCAAATCTTCAAGAGAGATGGAAAATACTTAAGATCTTTTGGTCGGGAAGGTAACAAAGCGGTCGAATTTAAGTGTCCTAGGGGAATAACCTGTCATACAAACGGAAATATTTTCGTAGCAGACAACAATAACTATAGGATCAAGATTTTCAGGGGGGAGGGTGAGTACGTGGGTATGTTTGGTATGAAAGGAAGCCTTGACAGTCAGCTCTCTAGTTTTTGTGGTTTATCTGTAGACAGTGATGGTAATATCATTGTTGCTGATGCAGGAAACAAATTGGTTAAGATCTTTTCTCCTGATGGCAAGTTTTTAATGAAGATAGGTGGGCAGGGTTCTTTTTTTTATCCTATCCACTGTGTTCAGTGTGACAGATATCTCATAGTGTCAGACTGTTTTCAGTTAGTTTAATTTGTGGAATTCTTTTCTGTGGTAAAACGTTAGAGATGCAGTATTCACGTAATTGCTGGTGGTTTGGTTCTGTATCGGTTGAACTGTTCAATAATTGTTCTGGGAGTAGGGGAGACGGGTGGGTGGGTGGGTGGGTGACAAAAACAAATTTGTGTCTCTGGCATGTGGATGGGATAAATAGCCACATCTCTTGAGTTGTATTGTATGAATTATTTTGAAGGAAAAAAAAAACATTTGTTTGTTTGCTGCACCAGTGGTTATATTGATTAATAGAGCGGTGACTAGCAATACTAAATAAGAAAGTAATAAAACCACTTAATGGATTAATTGCTGAAATAAGAACCTCAACTATAGAAGAAAAGGCTGTTTGGAGGATTTACGTTTTCTTAATTTAGAGAAGAAACGTATTGTTTCTAAAATGATTACTATACTCTTTGACATTTCATTATCTTTATGATGTTTTCATAGCAAGTTTGTTTTAGGGATTAGCAGGTTATTGACAGTCAGTTATGTACTGGAAAATATGTAGTACAATGAACATTGCTTCAATGAACTTACTTGACCAGCTTAAGATTATATCAACACTGGTGTCTGAGAAAACGGGGCTCGACTGTATCTGTAGGTTAATATATATATTTTTAAAGTTTGTATTTCAAGCTTTATTTTATTGGACCTTTAAAGTTAGCTACTTTAATAATGAAACGTTTTGTAGAAAGAGCTGTTAGCGATGATGACTGGTATTGAATAGCTTTTGATATGAAATAATTGTAAAATCTTCATTTACTTTGATAATGCAAATAAACAAAGTGTGAGTTAAGTAAAGTTGCTTTTTTCTTTGAGTTTCCTTTTGAGTTTCTTACGTGAAAAAAAAAAAAAAAAAGAAAAAATGTTAGAGATCGAAAAGAGAGGTTCATAAATTCAGAATAAAAAGGTTGAAATTATTATTTACCCAGTACGGGCCGAATAAGCTTGCTTAATAAGGTTTTATCCGTTTCCAAGTCTGTTCTTTTGTGACTTGGCGTTATAAATCGAACAAAGCCGTGTCTTGAAAGTTCCAATTTAAATTTGTGACAGTTTATCCTATTTTTAAGTTGCGTGATTCAGGGAATCTAGGAATAGAAATCGGAAGCACGAGCCTGACAGTCTCAATTATTGCAGTTGATGATTACCAGTTAATTAGTACCAGATGGTAAACGTGTTTCATCTTATCAACAAAACAAGCTTGCGAGTCAGGTAATATTCCGTCATCAACCAAACTGTTTTCTTTTTTAGAGGGGGGGGGAGGGGGGTCAAAGGCTGGTAAAAGGTCCCGGTGAGAGCTACTGTTGCCACTAGGTAGCTCTCGTAAGTGCCGAGAAATGCCTACCGTCTCAAAAAGGCTCGGCCAGCAAGTCATATGTCACACCTCCACGTTTGGTGACCCTGGTAATACGATGTAGCTGAGTGACAATGGCGAAAGGCGAGCTTCCAGCGCCTTTAAATATCTGGTACCCGTGGCTAGGGGAAGGACACCCCGACAGAAAATCCCTGGTCCTCCAGGTTGGGGGTTGGGCATGGGGCCAATCAACCCATCCCGTAAAAGCAAGGTGATTACGGAAACCGGAAATTGATGTCAAGGCCACTCTTTTGCGTGTACCGATAACTACCAAGGAGCGAGATCAGCGGCCTGCTATCTTACGGGAGACGACTCCGTCCTCCTGATGGACAGCAGTATGAGGAATGCAGGTGAAAGCCGAAAGGAAGCTTGCATGCGGATAAGGGCGTTGACTCACCCTAAGAAGACAATGAGAGTGGGATGTTGGAACGTGCGTAACATGTACAGCACCGGAAAGACTGCTCAGGTTTGTAGAGAGATGGCAAAGTACAAGGTGGAGATCCTAGGGATCAGCGAGTGTCGATGGACAGGGTCTGGGCAGGTTAGGACACAAAGAGGAGTGAATATAATATTCGCTGCAGAAACGATAACCAACACCAAAGCGGTGTGGCCATTATGATGAGCAAGGAGGCATCTAGGGCTCTGGAGAGCTGGAACCCTGTGAGCGACAGAATAATAACAGCCAGGTTCAAATCCAAGCACATAAAAACAACCATTATTCAAGTCTATGCACCGACCAATGACGCTGACACCAATGAAAAAGACGGGTTCTATGAACTACTGCAACAGGTGTATGACAGGACACCTCGACATGACATCATAATAACTATGGGCGACTGGAATGCAAAGTTAGGGCACCAAATGGAAGGCGAAAACGGAGTGGTTGGTAAGCATTGTTTAGGAAGCGACAGATCTGATAATGGTGAAAGGTTCATAGAGTTCTGTGCGGCCAACAAAATGGCCATCATAACGACCATGTTCCCCCACAAAGACATCCATAAGTACACCTGGACCTCTCCAGATGGAAGAACAAGGAATCAAATCGACCACATAGCTAGTAATGGAATATTTAAGAGATCGGTACAGGACGCCAGGGCTTTCAGGGGAGCCGACGTTGGAAGTGATCACAACCTGGTTGTTGGAAATATTCGATTGAAGCTAAGTGGGGTGGTTAGAAAGCAAGGCAAAACGACTGCACGGAAATATGAGCTGAGCAAGCTAAAGGTGCCTGAGATTAAACAAAGGTTTGTCTTAGAGCTTAAGACCAGATTTAGCTGCTTGACAGAAACTGAGTCTGATGAAACAGGAAATGATGACACCCAGAATGCCGAAAGCGTCGAGGAGAAATGGTCGAACATCAAGAAGGCCTACTGTGAAACGGCAAAGTCAGTTCTTGGTCATAGACAAAGGAAGAGCAAGACTTGCATAAGTACAACAAGTTGGAGAAAAATTGACGAAAGAAGGAAATTGAAGAAGAAGATGGAAGAGACAAGATCAGAAAGGATAAGAAAAAGAAGGAGAATAGAATAGGCAGCAAAACGGAATAGATGTCAGCGACGAATGTATCACCCGACAGGAAACAAAGCAGGCTCTGAAGAACATGAAGAATGGCAAAGCAGCTGGAATGGATTCAATCACAACAGAGCTACTGAAGGCTGACATAGAGACAACTGCGTGCCTGCTAGAAGACCTATTTCGCACGGTGTGGGAGACAGAGGAAATCCCGGAGGACTGGAATTGTGGTCTGATCGTTAAGCTTCCCAAGAAGGGGAACCTTACTGACTGTGGCAACTGGCGTGGAATAACGTTGTTATCAGTACCAGCGAAAGTTATGGGAAGAGTAATTATTACTAGACTGCATGATGCAGTGGATGGGATGCTAAGGGAAGAACAGGCAGGTTTCAGAACTGGGCGAAGCACGACTGAGCACATCTTTGTGCTGCGAAATGTCATCGAACAATCGCTGGAATGGAATGCAAGTCTGTATACTTGTTTTGTAGATTACGAGAAAGCATTTGATAGTGTCCACCGTGAAACACTGTGGAGGATAATGCAGTCTTATGGAATACCATCAAAATTCATAAGAATTGTCAAATTGTTTTACAGTAACACCAAGTGTGCAGCGATCGATGGAGCAGGCAAATCGGATTGGTTTACCGTGAAATCAGGAGTGAAACAAGGTTGTGTAATGTCAGGGTTTCTCTTCCTGCTGATAATAGATTGGATTATGTGTAGGACTACAGAGCAAGGTATTACAGGGATTCGATGGAAGATGATGAGACAGCTTGAAGACCTAGACTATGCCGATGACATTGCGCTCATTTCCAGCACATGGACGCAAGCACAAACGAAGTTAGAAAGACTGGGGAGCAACAGTGAAGGTACGGGTTTGAAGATAAACGTCAACAAAACGAAGATGCTCAGACTCAATGCTAGGAGACAAGATCCTATAAAGATAAACGGCACTGATGTAGAGGATACAGACAGCTTTGTCTATCTAGGGCCACTGTTAACAACTTGGGTGGTGCCGAACAGGACATTCGGAGTAGGTTATTTAAAGCTAGGAGTGTTTTTCATCGACTTTCAAAGGTGTGGAGAACAGGTGAATTCCGCCGAGAAACTAAGATGAGGATCTTCAAGTCAAACATCATTGCTGTCTTGTTGTATGGATGCGAGACTTGGAGAATGACAAAAGCGGATGAAAAAAGGCTTGACACCTTTCTTCACAAATGCCTAAGGAGAATCTTGAAAGTCCATTGGCCCATGCGTGTGCCCAATGATGAAATTCGGAGAAGAGCGGGAATCGAAAAGATCAGTACACAAGTGCGACGCAGGCGATGGAAGTGGATAGGTCATGCTCTGCGTATGGCACCAAACCGAAACCCACACGTGGCATTATCCTGGGCACCAAGTGGAAAAAGTAGTAGAGGACGGCCAAGGGAAACATGGCGGAGAACTGTGGAGAAGGAACGCGCTGAGCTGGGACTTACATCGTGGGCCGCAGCAGCAGCTGTGGCCAAGAATAGGGACAGATGGCGAGAATTGATCTCCGGCCCTATCCCCCACTCGGGGGCAAGGAACTAAGCAATCAAACTGTTTAGAAGAGGTTGTAAGCCAATCAAATTAGGTTTCGCTAAGCTTTAAGGACCGCCGCGCGTTGATTCATTTTTAGTATAAGTACACAGTCAAAGCGAGAGAGAAAAACAAACCTTGTGATCTTAAATGAACTTGTGAAGTTTGCGAAAAACGGCTTGTTGAGTCTTGGCATTCCCAACACTTGAGTTTGAAAAACGGAATACAGTCGAACCACTTGTAACCGACCGCCTAAAATGTCAAGCCCAGGTGGTCGCTTACGCGGAGAGCTTAGACCATACTTGGTCAAAAGTTTGCCTTAGTAACATATTTGGTAACTGTTTAGACCCCATGTTTTAAATGTTTTATTCAGGTGAAAAGTCAATATCGAGAACAAATCCTGTACTTCCCATCGAGAAAATTCCGTGTCATGTGCTACCCAGGAATGCATGCGATGATGTTACAACACCTTGTTATCAAATCTCCACTCTATTATCTGTCCAATGGTCGCTTACGGGAGGTTAAAGAGAAAAGAAAATTTCAAACTTTTCGTTCCAGAAGTTTTCGCGGTCGCTTACGAGAGGTGGTCGTTTACAAGAGGTCCTAAATATAATGAGTTGACTTGAAAACTTTTAGTATTTTAGAAAACTGGTCGCTTACGAGAGATGGTCGCAACCGGAGGTTCGAGTTTATCTGATAAGTCACTTGATCATTTGATTCATGATTACTTTTCAGCTTCCTGTTAACTACACAAGACACACTTCAAAGCAGTTACGTTTCCATCCAAATAAGATTTCTACAGATCTCTTGAACGCTACTCTTAGCTGGGTCTTCCAGGCGAGCGCGCCAAATTTTCATATTCTGCAGGGTTTCTGTTTTTCAGGTTGCGTTAAATTTATCTGTGGAGAACTAGACTCGCAAATGGGTCAAATGGAAATTACCAATTGGTCAGATGAACTGGCGTAGTTCTTGAAGCGTTTTATGTTCCTCTCTTTGTGGCTGGGTGAGGTGCTCTGCTAGCTTTTCTTTTAGCTGGTAATGTCATTGGTCGAGGACCATAGATGATGAGGGTCCGTGAGGGTATGAGGCCCTTTAAAATAACGTAACTCCCAACCCATGCTAAGGTAATAGGTCACTTTCGATATATTAAATTTCAGTTTGATAGTGAGGCCTAGAAAACACAAACAAAAGAAATGAATAAACATTGTCATTTAATTTCCTTTTTTTGTGTCCTTTAAGCCTCACTGCCAAGCTGAATTTTAATCTAAGAAGTAGTTCCTCTCGAACTCATCAACTCAAATAGGGATGATGCTATTCGCATGGCAAGAGAAGCATTTCTGATCTTCAAGGGCAAAACCCCTGAACCTTCTGGATTAAACAGGCGTGACGAAATTTAATGTATTTATTTTTTTATGTATTCGCTTTAGTGCACGTTTCATTTTCCCCCATTTTTGTCAACCTATCATGTCACATATTTCCTTGAGGCGGGGGTAAACGTGAAAATAGACACTTTTTTTCAAACACTGAAGTGTTACTTCATAATCATGGTTCAGAACCCTATGAACCTATATATCCGAAGAAAGCGTAGGAACTAAACTAATTTTTAACTACATGGAATCAAGTGATTTTAACGTCAAAACAAAGTACTAAGTTCACTCTGTTGGAGGAGCAAAGGAAATTTGGGAGCCACTAAAATTATGGACACAGTGCTGGTTCAAACTTCAACAAGATTTTATATGGGAGATACTGTATTTGTTAATAACTTGGCTAAAATTCAACTTATGGAGAAACTGTCAGCTCATTCTACTCAATTCAATGAGAGGAAACAGCCCTGAAAATTTCAGATTAATTGAACTTATACATCCTGATATCTCCTTTCTCAAAGGTATAAAATGTGTGTTTTCGGAAATTCACACATAAATTTCCAAGAGAGTTTCTTAACTCAGTCACACAGAAACAAGAGGATAATAGTCCATAATTTGACCAAATGCAACATTAAAATTTTTTAACCGTGTTATTTATATCTACTTAGCTCCAGTGTAGCCCCTGAAGAAGGTTAGTCCTGCCTAACCGAAATATTGGGCATTAAATTTACCCTTCTCAGCCGTCCGGTCGGACTTTCAATTAGCTTTATGCTATATTTTAAGGAATCCTGACAAATTGTCTCGAACTTTCAATAAAACAGAAATCTAAGAGTTCTGAAATGTTAATCAGAAAAACTGAAGCAAAATTCCCGACTAACTCATCGTCTTTAACAACTGATCTCAAGAGCTGTCACCCGTCAGAGTTAAAAAAAAAAACAAAAAAAAAAAACAAATCGACCACAGCTTTCCATGATCTAAACTGTTATATCTAAGCTTTCTCCAGGTTATACCTTCTGGGTCTTGCTCACTTGAGCAGAAAGCCCGTGAAAAGTGCAAAGATACACGACGAAAATTACGGTGGGACAAACTGTAAGCCAAAAGAGAGGGGATGAGGCTATCAGGGGAAGGAGTGGCTGAGGGAATGGGGGCGAGACAGTAAAAAAGCCAAGAGAATGGGACGAGACTATAAGGAGGAAGAGAGGGCGAGGGAATTGAGGCGACACAGAAAGGAAGCCAGGAGAATGGGGCGAGACTATAATCTGACGAGAGGGCGAGGGAATTGGGGCGAGACAAAAAGGAAGCAAAAAGTATGATGCGAGACTACAATGGGACGAAAGGGCGAGAGAATTGGGACGAGGAAAAAAGGAAGCCAATAGAATTAAGTAACAAAAGAAGGGGGAGCAGAAGGTGGGAAGGGAAGTGGGACGAGACAAACAGTAAGCTAAGAGAATGGGACGAGACTACACCGGAGGAAGGGCGAGCGAACCTAGGGCGAGACAATTCGACTTGGCGAAGAGCTGGGGTGAGACAAGAAGAAACCCAGGGGAATTGGGTAGGTGCTGTTAAGAGAGGAGGGGGTGAGGGCAATACTGTACCAGTGAGACAAAAAAGAAACCAAGGGAGTAGGAGTTAAGCTAACAGAGGGAGGGGAAGGTGAGGGCTGTAAGAGTGAGACATTAAGAAAGCGGTGGGACTGGAAATGAAGCTAACTGAGAGAGAGGAACAGAGTAAATCGCGTATTAATCGCCTGAAAATAGACTTTTGCAAAGTCCTTTCTATATTAGTGTTTCTAGGGTTCTTTTCGTTGCCCACCGTCGCTGAAGTAGCTCGACTTTACAACTTCTTCCCTTAGTAGCAAGTCTCGTGACTCAGCGACTAAATATTAACGGTCGACTGGCTTGTGCACAGTTATCACAAGACTGCATTTTCGATTAAAAATTCAAACTGATCTAGATATTGATGTCCTTTACTGACTGAAGGTGGAGTTTTGTTTATCTTGATCATTAAAAACAACTCAAAAGCGCGTATGATACCAAACGAATGTATTAAAGGACTTTAACATTGAAATAATTACTGTTGAATTAGTAAACGACAAGGAAATGATCGAGTGCAGTAAACTAACTTCATTGTTAACCGTTGGCTGGATTTATACTAGAGACGGATCATCCGTTTGGGATGAACTTGGGCAAAGAAGGATAGCACTAGCTCATCCAATAATTCGTCTGTGTATAAATACGGGCAAACAGACGGACCATCCATCTAGACGGTTATCCACTAAAGTTCGTGGGTCAAGACGAACTATCACGATAATGCGTCTGGACGGATGATCCGTCTGTTTGCGCGTATTTATACACAAACGAATTATCGACGAACTATCGTTCTTTGCCCAAGTTCATCCCAGACGGATGATCCGTCTGTAGTATAAATCCGGCCATTGAATCAGTAATTTTGATTTGAACATAACTTGACGTTTAGAGTTGAGAAAACACATAGAAACGAAACCAACCTATTTCATTGGATATAAAGAGGAACTTTCATAGACATAATTGGCAGAAATGTCAGTAACGAACTGTTAAAAACAATGGACAATGGTAAATGACGAACCGGAAGGAACATGAACGTTGCGTCATAAAAATTTTGCAAACCGAACAATTTTTAGGGCAACATTTTCCTCCTTTTTTTTCAAAAATTATAACTGATTTTTCACTGCGTTATACTTAATGAATCTTTCCATGTTAACGTTGGCAATCGACCAAGAAGACATCCGGAAAGAGAAGGAAAAGTTATTATGGCGCGTGGACTGTATTTGCTTTTCTAGGAATGAGAAATGAACCTGACAAAGATTTGGTTCGCGAACGACAAGTTTTAAAACCAACCAAAATGAAACAACCCAGAGGATCACTAATGAACCAATCGCTAGCAGTTCTTGTCAGGATATGACCCCAAGCCGATCGAACGTTTATTTTGCAGGTAAGAACATCTGCTTATACAACATTCACGAAGCGCCTGTTCATCGATGGAAACAAAAATTGAACCAGCAGGAAGAAGAATGAATTTAGATCGAACTCTAAAGTTGGCCCGCCTAAATTTCTCCAATCCAAACAGATTGTGTGTATGTTCTTGATATTCAGCAGCAAGTCAACCTACTGATGTGAGCGTTAGATAAAACATAGTAGAGCAATGAAATCTTCTGTTGAGTCTGTAAAATTTTAATATCAAACACATCATGATGCAGTTTTTAATCCCGCACTTTCTAGACGTGTAGACAAGCTTTATTTTAGTGCTGTCGCTAGACACTCTTCAATTATCTCTATATCTTTGACGAAATTGCACATTTGAAAACTGTAATTGAAAATATTCAGGGTCATACGCTTTCATGTTAAATTTGCTTTTTCCTTTTCAGTAGGTCCTCATACAGGTTTTAGCGTTCTTTCTTTAGATTCAGTCGCGTCTTGTTTGTTTCAGTAAGTGAAATGTGACTTAAGAAAAAAATCTGACCAATATTATTAATAAGTAGTGAATAATTATGCACAATCAAAGTTTAATCTTTATTACTGTTTTCTGCTTGATACTGGTGATTAACCTGCAGCCCTCTTAAGAATTTATCACGTTGCTTATCACTGGAAAAACCTTTCATCTGAAAAACATTTTTATCGTAAAATTAATTTTTGTAAGTCAAAGATAGAAAGTTGTAGCCGGTAGAATTTGTTCTGTGGACAATAAATTAAATATTCAGATTTTTGCACACAAGGTGGTGACCTTTCCTTATTTTGATAACAATAATTTCGATTTAAAAATCAAGCTTTCTTTTAGAAAGAGGTCTTATTTTTCACGAGAGTTTGTTTCCGCCTATACTAGAAAAAGTCGCTGTGTGGCTGTATTAAGTAGACTGTCCATTCTCCGTAATTCTGCTCTGGCGTTTTAGCAAATCTAAATTAAACAATGCAAACAGTAACGCGAACTGTTTACCATTTACATGGCCTCAAAACACCAATATAAATCGAAACAATCACGCTGACTTGAAAGAATTTACTCAGTGACTAGTGAGGTCGAAAACGTTGAAGTTATTCCATTCCACATTACGAAGCAGCTGACGAAGTGATCAGGCTATAGCTACACTTGATCGAGATTTGCATGAAAATGACATTTTCGCAATTGAAAAACAAAGAAGTTTGCTAGGTTTGCTGCCACAAATAGATAAATCAATATAAAATGATCCAAGGCTTGGCGATTTCGATGTACATGCACTGATTGGTCGCCATTACCATTATATCATTAAGAAATATTCCCGCTATTTCGTAAGAGATGTAAGAGTTTGAAAAGCATAACATTACATATAGTTTTTTTTTTATCTTTAAGCCAAACGTCTGCCGTCATGGCGTATTTTATATTTGTATATTGAAGTATAATTACTTACGTATAGTACTAACTCAAGCAACAGTGTTTTAGTTACTGAATACCATTTCTAAGTTCAAGTTTTGAAGACAACTTTTTTTTTTTAAATCATCTAAACTCGAGGGCAATGATTTGCACTGTTTTTCGCCCCAGGAAAACAGAACATTGCACGTGGACCTTCGCTAACAAAGCAAAATGTCATCAAAAAATATCAAAAATAGACGGCATCATCCCATTGGAGCTTATAAAACTAAACATGATGTTTCAACGAATAACACTGCGCGTAAGAAGAAACCTTGAATTTTTAAATATTTTCTACATTGCGTCACAAACTTGTTCTAACGAGAACTTCTTTAAATAAAGAAGAGAGAAAGAGTTTTGCATTTAGCTCCACTTTTGGAGAGAGACATAGTTCAAGAAGCTGACGATGTAAGCTTTCATTCGGTTCTGGTTATCTTTTTCAGACCTTAATTTGCTCGTTTTGTTGTTAAACTTCACTTTATTTATTCTCTACATTTCAGTTTTTTGCTGTTTCTGCCCATACAACCAAGTGAAACGTTGTGTTACTTCAGAGGTAATTGATTTAGATATGTTTACATGCGTTTAATGTTCAAATGCTGCGATTTAAATGCCTCTTTAGTTTTAGTGAAGATAGGAATTGTTTAAAACTGTTCCGCTGGTCTAAAACCAATGGAAAGAAACTAAATAATTGGTCATTTGTTCACATTAAATAAATTCTTGTTATAAAGAATGAAATGTTTTCACGAACATGAAAACTAGATCACTTAAAATACAAGACTACATTATTTAATTCAAGATGGGAAACTGTCTAAAATGAACTGCTCAGTTGTTTGGTGCCCTGAAAATTAATTTACGCCCAAAATGTAGCTTTATTTTGAGTATTTTGAATAACAAACTGAATAAACTAAATTCGAAACTCGAAAAATAAAAGAACACAACCCTCTCGGCTTAGTTTTCCTTTCTTTACAAAACAGTAAAATCCACTGGGAATGATTTCTACAGAATGAGATCATGCAGTGGATAGATAATGGCTCCGTTTCCTGAGTCACGACATTCTTTAATTTTGTTATGCTTTTGCTCTTGATAGTTCTAGTTTTACAATCATTTCTCTTTGGTTATATCAAAAATCTTAAAAAAAATGCCCGAAGCATATTATAAGGAATTGAACGAAGGCTGAACCTTGTTTTTTTAGCTGGGTCTTATTCTCAACTAGTTTTCAGGCCTAGTTTTTATAGACTGACCCCTTTTTTTTGAACAAAAGAGGCAGTGATATATTTTATTGCAAGGGACCTAAAGACCACGACTTTGTTTCGCGTATGATATTATCATGTCATCAGCAGTAAGGAAACTAAAGGTGAAAAAATACAAGAACGGAAGGCTTCATTCTATTCAACAAATCCGTGTCTAAACAAAAAACAAAGCGTCCTGACTAATAGCATTATACGTGTCAGAATTTACCTTGTCTCAAAAAACTTGTTCTGACGAGTAACTCATTAAACAAACATAGAAAAACGAGTCTGCAGCTTAGTCTGAAATAAGACGATACAAGAAACTGCGGCAATGTAAGTTTTCATTTGAGTTCGACATATTTTTATTAATTGTTTCCTCATTTTTAAATTACATCTTACAAACTCTTTTCTTTTCGTTTCTTCCTTTTAGTCTTTGCTGTTACGCTTTGTTACTTCAGAGGTAAAAAGTTCAGTTTTTTCATTTGACTGAGTTCAGAGTTTAGTAGTTTGATCGCTAAAAATGCGTCTGCAGCTCAATTAATCAACGAAATACTTTTCTCAATTTTGAAAAACACTTAAGAACGGTAACTTAAATCCATTTTACAGTAAAAGTTCCTTGTGTGTAAATCACTTTTGGTGTATAGTTTAACAACTTAGGTTTTAACCATTTCAAGAACATTTAAGCGTACTGTATTTCTTTTCTGAGTCAAGCTAAGAACTTCTCGTTTCCATGAAGATACTATTTTTAAAATGAAAAGTTCCTCTTGTGTGTTAATGATTTGTCACCAACATAAGTTTCAATTGCTAAAGTCCAATTTTCGTCTAGCCATGGGAACCTGAGACATGAAACAATTAAGTCCAAAAGTTTTCTATCTATACTTATTAAATTAAGAGTTTCATTAAATTGAACGTCTGGCATTGAACGTAGTTTCGAAAATTTGTTTTTATTTTCAGTAGATTGTATCCAAAAACTGTGGCGAAATATTGCTGAATTCGTTAGGATAGAATTAATTTAAATAGAGAAAAATTAAGATGATAAGCGTGAACTTCCAGGAAAATCGAACGATAAATTTAGGATGTTAAAGGAAGGCCCAACAAAACTACGAGAATTCGAAATTTATGAAAACTTAAGATATTTGCAAGAACGTCGATAAAAAACGAAAAAGACTTTGTCCACACTAATTAACATTGTTGTTTTACAAGGAGTGTTTTTCCATCGAAGTATGTTTGAAAGTGGATTCCAACGAGTAAATTGTCTTTCCTTCCTTTTCTTGCTAATGCTAAATTTGCAAATTATCATACCACGTGCTTAACTACCTCAAAGGAAAGTAAATTTAAAATAAGAATCCATTTCATTGGTCGATTGAGAATAAATATAACCAATGAGACAGCACGTCTTTTTAATTATACTTCGAACGTGTATCAACCCGTTTATGATGATAACAAAGAAAAGAGTCCACGCCATTGGTCGATTTAAACTTTATCCAGCCAATAAGGCTGTTGGTCTTATTTTTGCATTTTACAAGTAAACATAGGCAAACATGTTTTCACGTGAAACTCGCTCACTGTATAGAGATAAAAAGTTCTGTTACATCGCTGATGCGTCATCATCCTTCAGTTGACAGCAACGGGAATAAGGTAGGAACTGTATCAAATATGCTTATTTAACCTTAAGAGGATTCCATTTAACAGGCAACAATGTTCAAAACGTGTTCTCAAACGTTTTACTGGAAACTCGTTTACTAGAGAGAGAACTAGAGAGAACGTTTTGTTACATTTTCGGAGTGTCATTTTCCTTTAAATGATACCATCTGGAACAACGTAGGAACGTTTATTTATAAAAAAGCTTATTTAACTGTGCAAGTAAATTTTGTTATCAAGAGAAAATGATCTCGATCTTTCTCAGTTTATATATTAACTTGCAAAATGTCAAGCAAAAAATTGAGCTGAGAATTGTAACCTATCTTTTGATATCGCACTGGGCAAGAAATCATCAAAATTATCTCATCCTGCCGGTTTCTATCGTCAATATTTATTGCCTTGATGTTCATATTCCTTACAGATCACAAAATATCTAACGATGTCACAATCCCATACGAAAATTTCGCCGATCATCATGTTGTGTTTACTGATTTTAACTCTGAGCGCCTTGTGCTATGCAGCTAACAACAACAGCAGTGGTAAAACAACTCCAAACATGGTAAGTTCATTTGCGCCTTCTTCTCTATTTTTCCCCGTCAATAAATGTTTATGGCAGAATGCAAATAAGAACATGAAATTAGAGGAAAGTTTGATGAATTAAATCGCCCGACAACTACTATAGAATTGTCGGTTAAGTCAACATATCAATAGATCAGGATAAAATAAAAGCTTTGTTTCCTCTGCACATGTAGGGCACTCACCAGTTTCCACCTCATGGACCTTGTGGTTATGGTGCCTGTTTTTGCGCGCCGGGAATCCCAGGTATGCCGGGAAACCCTGGACCCTCAGGACCAACAGGCATTGCTGGTTCACCCGGTCCACAAGGATCCACGGGACCACGTGGAGACAAAGGCGACGCAGGGAAACCAGGAAGTGAAGGCCTCCAGGGCCCCAAGGGACCACGAGGAACCAAAGGTGACGCAGGCAATAAAGGAAGTCAGGGCCCTCCAGGCCCGAAGGGCCTTCCAGGCACGTTGGGAAGTAACTGGAAACAATGCGTTTGGAAAAATATAAACGACGGCAAGGATACTGGATTGATCAAGGTAAATATTGCAGAAGAATAATCGGAATTTTACTCCTAGGCGTCTCATTAGACATGGTTAGTAGGTTAACCCAGTAGCTATCCAAAGCAAAAAAAAGACGTTGTTGCAACTTGATTAATCCTGCGACAAAACAAGAGAAACCAACGAATGGAATTTTAAAGCAATAACCTACGTAATCTGTAACATTGAAGTCTAAAATAGTAATGCCGTACAATTTGAGTGATCATCTAGTTTCTAGGCTCACATCTTTACATTTCTAGTTGACCTTGTTTTTTATTTTATTTCTGTAGGAATGCGTTTTCAAGAAAAAGTCAGACAACTCAGGCCTGAGGGTGTTTTGGAATGGCAATCTTCGCCTCTATAACTGCCATGGTTGCTGCAGACGATGGTACTTCACTTTCAACGGTACCGAGTGCTCTGCTCCAGCAGCGATTGATGGTGTGGTCTACATGGTACATGGAAATGGCTACAAAAAGAACTTGCACCGTCCACGACAAATCGAAGGAGTATGTGAAAAAGTCCACAAGGGTGTTGTGCGCGTGGGATTCTGGGTCGGTAACTGTGCTGGTTACGGATCTGCTGACGCCTACACAGGATGGAATTCAGTGTCCCGGATCTATGTGGAAGAAGTACCACCCCCACAGGCCTGAAAAACCAGATTCTGAAGCTTTGTTCGTGAGAGGGTTAGAACGTAGATTGAGGCGCGTCAGAGTTAAGAGTAATAAGTGTGAAGTCTAAGAAACAGATTTAAAAAGCAGTTTTGTCGTTGAAATTGATAAACGATCAAGTCGATCAAAGTTTTAATGAATTGTGATAATCTCAAGAGATAAGGGCATTTTTAAATACTAAGTAACCTTCTTGAGCCATGTAGAGCACAAAGCTTGTGTTTCAGTTTGCTGGTGAAGGGATATGGAAATAAACAAGAGGTAGTTGAATACCCAAGAGCCGAAGTTGCAGTCACCAGTTTTGTTTGTTTTGTTATTAAATTATCTACATTTTAAAGGAACAGAAAATAAATCTCCTTTATAGCGGTGCTCAGTTACATTGACGAAAGAAGGAAAGTCGCTCAAATTAGGAACCTTAGCTTTCGTGTTTCATGATAAAAACCAAGAACCTATCTCTTAGCAAAAGAGCCCTAGTCAGCCACACCTTTGTTTTTTGTTGACTATTATGTTTTATTCAGAATATGTCGAAAAGAGGGAAATGACAAGGAAACTACTGAAGATAATTAAACATACTTTCAGGAACTCAACTTACTATAAAGCATTAAACCTTAAGAGCATTGTAACGGTTACAGTGCTTTTCGTCATCACTATACTCTCGCATTAGATGCATAAGCTAAAGAGAACCATATCAGTATGGGAAAGGCTAGATGATGTATACAGCAAGCGAGCAAGAAGCTTGTGGCGCTTGGATTTTCAGCCGAAGCACAAAATAACAAAAAGCGAGCTAGAACGCTTTCCCCGGCTTCAGGTTGAAACATTTGCTTTAGACTAAGGTATTTATGATATGTTGTTGAGAATTGTTCTTGAATTCAAATTTTGAGTTGGATCGCCGTTTTTCCGCAACATTCTCCATTTTATGTGCTACTTATGTGGTCTATGTATTCAATACATGGTACATGCACTCCAGTCTCTCCAACACTCTGTAGTCTTGCCGTTGTTACTTTCTCTCCTTTCTACCAATAGCACCTGTTATTTTTACCAGTAAAATAGGGGTTGACATCGTGTTTCCTTTGACTGGTTCTTCTAGCCAGGGAGGGGAGGTTGTTATACCAAAACTGAGTGGCAACTTAGCTTGTTGTGCTGGGAGTTGTTTGTCGCAATGTCCTTGGTGTCTAAGCACTCAAGTAAGCAGGTAATCAAATTACAGTTTATTACCGTACGAGGAGCCATGTCTGTTTCGGTTTTCTCTGTCTTCTATTTAGTGTTTCAATCAGAATGTATACAGGTAGACATTTCCCTTGTTTTCCCGCCAAAGAATAGAATCGCTTGAACAGTGACGTATGACGGCGCTAGTGTCCCTGCTTTAGTAAGGTATTGTTGGGACGCCCCCTAAGTTGTGTTTATGAGATACAGCGCTCTCGTTTGAACGCCTTCGAATGAAGGATTAATAAAGCTAACCGGATCGTTTGATGCGAGGCTGTTTAATTTTTCGCGAAATAAGTTTACTTTTTTTCTAAATATCCTGGGAGAGTATTTGTCCTCTCATCATAGCAACAAGAGGGAAAAAGAAACGGTTGAACGTATCTAGATAATTGCTAGAAGGAGGCAGTGAGAAACACTCCATTGAAAACATTTGTTTCTTCCTCGATCTTTAACTGAAAAGTTCTTTACTGTTGATCAGTTGACCGGTACACAAGATCCTTGTCAGACCAAAAAACACTTTCATCCTACCAATAGAGTAACTACACGTCACATATATATAACCACGAGCCACAGACGGCCAGATGTCCCCGGTGCAAAGGACCGGGGGGGGGGGGGTAGTTAGAGGAGTCCCAAACAAAAATGTCGAGGATGCTCGTCGGAAAATTTGAATTCAACTCCTAGAGGAGACCAATCTGGGTGTAACTCTAGCTTTATTTTCAATCCCTACAAGATACCACTTAAAACGAAAATGACAGCGTTAACGTCATCAGCGTCTTCAAATGCACACTTTGACAGCTAAAAATAGTGGTGTCTTTGTCCTGAACACACTGTAAGTGAGACCAGAATCATGGATTTACAACTGGCCCTTAGCGAGACCACGAACATCCATCCCCGACTATTTCATTTGGGCAAGTCCCCCTCCCCTACCCCTCTTACATTTTACTGTTGTAGTTCCCCTCGTCACACAGGAGTGTATCACTATGCACCAAACTGTTAGAACAAACTAAGAAAATGTTAGGGGGGAAGTAACCTGTGTCGAACTAGCATCCAATCCGGGAGGAGCCGCAATGCTATTGACTGCTTTATAACACGCAAGTCAGGATAAGTTCCAGCAGTGTTGGTCAGTTTGGCTGAAGTGTGACATCACTTCATTATTAACTAAAAATAGTTCACTATTTCAATGAAGTCAGCTGTTACAAATCACAACAGCTCTTAATTCAAACTAGACTACGAGTAGTCCCTCTTTCGCTTAGTCCGTCGTGCGTGACGCGAAAGAAAACCGCGAGAAAAAAATGGTCGCGCGATCGCGAAATCCTGGAGGCGAGGAGCGCACGAAAGGAGGGACTACCGCCTAAGCCCAAGAGTTTGAATTATGCGTTGCTCTCACAACGAAAAAATATGATTGGCTTATGTTAGGAGCGTTGACAACGTCTTGTCAACATTCGAGATACCTGAGACGTCTTGCAGGAATGTTTTGGAACCGGAGCAAATCGAAGCGGTACCAGAGCAAATCGAAGGGTTGGAATCGAGCTTCGCAAGCCGTGATGTTCTTGCGAATCTGCCAACAGGCTTTGGAAAGATTTAAATTCATCTAGTGTTTTGTTTGTTAAAGCTTTCTGCCTCCAACCCGACTGCGAGCGTGTTAGTGATTTCGCTGCTCAACAACATCGTCTAAGTCAGGGACTATAAATTCACTGAGCTTGGCCTTTTTCTGCCGTCCATTTGAAAGATTGAACCGGACTCTCACTTGGAACCGGACATTTACCTGAAATTTTCCGCTGCTATCGGGAAACATTTCACCGCAGTTGGATGATCTCCTATGTGTAATGTATAATGTATCATGTAAATTCTAGGTTGAAACTCTGTTGAAATTTTCGCAATAACTTTTAGACGCAGCGAAAATCGTTACAAAAGGCCTCTTTCGCCGTCATCTTTTTAAAACTTCTTTGGCAGTTTCGCTGAACGAACACTGACGGCATATGTTTTTGCCTGGCTACTTGAAGAGTAGAGTAGAGCAATTTTATTCAGATCTCCTGGGGCTATTGATAACAGGCGATAATAAAAGGACGTCAAGATGAGAAATCCTACACCGGGAAATCACTCGGCCGTGAAAGGGCAAACTCTTGGGCTTAGGCGGTAGTCCCTCCTTTCGAGCGCTCCTAGCTCCCAGGACTTCGCGCGGCCATTTTTTTCTAGCGAATTTCTTTCGCGTCACGCACGACGGACTAAGCGAAAGAGGGACTACTCATAGTCTAAATTCAATCTGGCCAGTGATCTTCACCGTTCAAAGAAAAAAATCGATATCAAATTTCTTCTTAATGAGTCACAATATTTCATTAAGTACTTTTGAGATAATTTGGGTTTTAGTCAAACGTTTTCAACTGTCATGATTGGGTCTTGTATTTCCATTACGTGTCTTCTTACATTTGCCATAAGATGGTAAGGAGAAATGAGGCTTTCATCACAGGCGCAGATAAAAAGGAAAGATTTTAGAGGATGGATAAGATGTCATTGCCATGTAAAAATTACAGTCCATAATGACATAAGTAAGTTTGATCATAACAGACTGCCAAGAAGCATTTTTCCTGCCGTGGGAGATCGACACGTGGCGCGCGAACTGGCTCACGAGGGACGCGCGACTCGCAGATAATCGCGAGTCTTCGCGAGTCCGTAAGTTGAAACCATTGCTTGAAGTTCTGACCAACACACCCTAACAAAATGAGCTGTCCATCGTTTGCGCGTGAACAAAACAAATGAAGTCTATTCAGAGAGAAAGGAATTGATATACAAACTCCAAAGCAGAAGTCTTTATTTCTGATCAATGTTTTACCGACATCTGATCAACAAGCTTAAGGCGGAGTGCCTCAGGGTCACCTTCTTAGGAATCAGTATGCAAGACAAAATGACCAAGGCTCTTAAAGAAACGTTCCATGATTGGTTTGAACAAGGGAAAAGATTAGCATAATAAACAGCCACGATTCCAAGAAGAGCTAAAAAAAGACAGTAACAAGACTTCATTGTTTCGAGTTGAGTTCCGCGGAAACCTTGCTTTACTCGCTTGTTTCTGAATACGACATGGATGTCAAAACGTTGCTCCGTAATCTTCGTGAAGAAGTGTCTTGCTCGGTGTGTTCCGACATATTTACCGATCCAAAAAATTTGCCATGCTTACACAGTTTCTGTCTGCACTGCTCGAAACAACGGCATAGCACGAGCCATGGCCGCGACACCATCAGATGCCCGAATTGTCAAGCCGTTAGCAGAGTACCTGAAAGTGGCGATCTGAAAGATCTTCCAACCAGTCTTTATCTGAATGGCTTGATTGATGTGCTGGCAATCAAAGAGTGCAGAAGTAGTCAAGTAAGATGTGGGAACTGCGAGAAGAAAAGCTTCGAGACTTCTTATTTCACTGTCAAGAGTGCGTAACTGCACACAACATCATGCGAAGCAATAAAGATCACCGTGTTCTGGCGCTGAAAGACTCTCAAGACAAGGACTATGAGGATGTGCTAAAGCGACCTGTGTTCTGTACAAAGCAACGGCACGAGAACGAAGAGCTAAAGTACTTTTGTAAGAACTGTGAAATGGCAGTTTGCCAATCTTGTGTTTTGATAGATCATCCTGGTCATGCTTTGGAGCACATAGAAGACGAAGCTCAAAGACGGAAGATTGAAATCAAATCAATGATTGAAACACAGAAGCGTAATTTACAAGCAAAGCTGACTGCTGTTAGTAAACTTGATGAAGACTATGCGAAGATCATATAACGAGGCTAAGAGGTGAAGAGGGACGTGTAGAGAACTGGAACTAGTTATTATAGAACGATAGGGGACTGGCACTAGAAAAAGAAGAATGTAATCCAAGAAACACCGCGGTAAAACGCACTGCGCATGAGTACAAATTTGAGTTTCCGGTAAATTACGCATTTCCGGTTACGTATTAAAATCCAATGTAAACAAGATAAAATCTCGTACCGCGAAGTTTGAAAACAAAAAGTAAGAGATAGCAAAAGAAAGTAGGGGAAAGGTTTGTCTCGTTGAAAAGTTTATTTTTCATTTAAGTTTCAAGCGCTTGCACCCAGGGGTTTGGTGTTTGCACCAACAACAAAATATGAGAGAATTTCGGGCGCGTTCGTGCTCGACAAGAGCATTTTTTTTTTTTTACGTAGTTCTCCTTGTTGCGTTGGTTTGGTTGTGCGGTTCCTTCGCAGAAAAATGTGGGAAAGCCAACAAAAGCAGCCGTAAATGTGCCGGCAAAAAATATTTTCTGTCTGAAGATTTAACCAGAGCTGCCGAACTCAAGTGGGCTCAACAGTTTGCCGTGTTCACTGGGACGAAATACGGACGAGCAACAACAGATGTTTGGTTCCTAGAGAAAACCATTCGCGAGGCGTTAGGAAACAGCGGATTCCTGCGAGACTTTTTGCAGTCCTGGATGCCATAGGAGCAACATGTCATGGGTACAAGCCAGGTGCAAGGTGGTGCTACAAATACTGTACCAGAGTGGACGAAGAAACAAGGTTTACCTCGCATCCTGACTAGAAGCCGCCGGTGTTACGAACTACTGGCAGGTCAGTTAATTAGACATCGGTTAATTATAATAGACACGCAGGTTCGCACTGCCTTGGATTGCTGCAAGGATTTTCGGAATCTCCTTACCAGCAAATTAAATGAAATTAAGGAAAAGGAAAGCATACTCTTTCAAAGATTTTTGTTGCAACAATAAACAAGTTGTTTGTATCAAATTTTGTAAAATTTGGGGCAAAATAGACATGATACCAAAAAAATTCATTATAAATTTAATTATATTTCGTGTTAAATGATCCAAGTCTTACGCATGTATGGTTCTCCACTAAGATGGAAATAAACAGACCTCAGATGACAAACTTCAAAAGGTACCTATAAAATTATCTCGCAGTACTGATGTTGGAGTGTTATTTGCATTTAATGTACCTCACATTTTTATTTTACTCTTCTTGACTACAGTACAGTACGGTCAATTGCTTCACTAAAATTAATTGTTGGGGTGCAGGTAGCAAAAAGCCACCTCAGGCAGTTCAGTCTAAAATTGGTATATTGTGTAAAGAAAAAGGTAGCACAGAAGCTGGGAAATATTATTTTGAAAAATTAATTGCCAAACGAATTTAAAGAAAAATAATAATTTTAAAGACAGCAAAACAAGAACTTTATGCCACTTGACAAACCTATTTTTCCTAAGACCAAACCCATAAAATTGCACCAATAATATCGTCTAAAATTAATGTCAGTTTCACATATACTTATTGAAATTCAGTAGTACTGCAATGTTATCTCCACACCGAGGATTCAGTTATAGGGGTGTCCAGGAACCCTATGAGCACCCACTTCATGAAAAATTTCACTAAAAATTTACCTACTCCATTTTTCATTAGTGGGGGGATATGCTTTTTGGACATCCATTTTCAGTATCTGGATACAAACAAACTCATCACTAATATGTTTATTTCTTTTTTTTTTAAAAAAATTTTTTATTTAGATCTTGCAATTTACCAATTTTAGGACTACACAAGAACTTAAAGCAGCAACATAGCAGTAGTGAACGCCTCCAAATAGTTCAGAACCATTTCCAATTGCTGTTCTAAAGACTTAAATTTCTAGAAGAGGCTTGTGGAATAGACCTGCAGTACCCAAAAAGCCAGCAAACGTCCATGGCAGAAATACAAATACAAACATCATTTGGGGTGGTAAAAATAAATTGCTATTGTGAATTTACAATGGATAAAACAGTTTGTAACAAGATGACAACAGCAATCCATGACTTAACTCAACTATCAGGTTAGTATCACTTACCTGAAATGTAAAGATACAAGACATACAAGATACAAGTATTTTGAAGGATAATTGTTTGACATCATGATAATCCATGGGACACTATAATAACACCATCTGATCAAAACTCATTCAAACAGATTATCATTATTTACATGTATTGCACATGGTCAATGACAATATCATAAATTTTATCATTCAGTTGAAGTCATAAGCACTAATGAGAAGGATTTAGAGGACTTCTCAATTATTATGGCAATTATTTGGAAGAGTTATCTGAGGAGTCTCTTGGCCAAGAAAAAAATGCTGCGTCAGAGTTGCCACAAACTATTCAAGTCTCATCCTTTCAATGATTTGGAAAACTGCTAATTATTTTTGTTTGAATATTGACTAGTGACTTAGGTAACAATCAAAATAACATGTTGTTTAGGTGACCGGTAAGGGTAACAGATACCATTTCAAGATTATATTTCTGATAAAGGTATTGCATTTGTGCAATCCAATAAGTAAGAGGATGTGTTAAGACCAGCACATGACAGTGATTGACACAAGCAGAGAATCAAATATTTAAATTTAATAAATAAAATTATTTCAATAATTTATTTAAATAAGTAAAATAGATATTTACCTTTTGTATTAATTTCAGAAAATTCATTTGAACAGCTGATCGGAAAATTTTAAATATCATTGTAACATCATTATGAAAGCAGTGATGCTGTGCCACTGTATGCTCCTGGACAGATGAAAGAGTTTGCTGACAAAACTGCAACTGGTCTTTTCAATGTCATTTTGCAGTCTATTCTCTGGGAAGATCCAAGATTGAGTGAAGAACACCGTGTATTTGAGGAAAAAAGAACTCTTGTTTTGTTGTGCACAATAGCATATTTCACGTACTTTGCCCTGTTTTATTCTTATCTGTATTTAAAATACAGGTCTCCTTGGAAGACCATAAGGCCACTCAGTTTAAAAAGTCTGTTTAATTAATTATTGCATGTTTCTTAACGAGAACAGCAGACACAGCTTTACCCCAATATAAATGTCAGTTCTGTTATATAATGAAGTAAAATTACTGGATGTTTTACCTTTCTTCACATTTAACCCCTTGAAAGGTAAGGACATAAAAGTAGTTCCAGTGAACTAACTTGCAACAATGCCATTCTTTTTATAGATCTCAGAAAACAAATACACGTCAAAGAGAAGAGGGATTATTTATCCAGCAACATGGGGCATTCTGAGATGTTATCAATTCTGGAAGAATTTGAGGTTTCGGCACAAGCCGAAGGGATGTGGATGGTCAAAAAAGCAGGCTCCTCAGGGAGCCGCCAATGTTTGTAAACCTTCAGATTTCAAATGTACTTCAAGTGAGTTTAAAGTAAGGTAGTTTAAAATCTGAAAGCTATAACTTTAAAATACTGTGAATTAAAAACTTGTCCGGTTAGTTGAACAGTCTTTTTGTGTACATATGGATAGGCTAGCAAAACAGTGGCACATAAAGGAAACATGTTATTGTAACATAGAAAATCATATAAGTCACTGAAATGATTTTAAATTTTAATAAATTTATTGTTTCAAATGATTGAGTTACTACACAGTTCTGTAATGGTGTTCTGCCTCTTATTACTGGTAATGTACAACTTGAAGACTCCTTTGACCTATCCATCCTGAATGAAAATCTTATGGTACCTCAATGTTCTCTGGCATTTTATTTAGAATGGCTCACCAATCTTGCTGCTGTTGTAATCATGAAATTCTGAAAGTAAAATTGAAATTTATTTCCAAACCGAAAATTTGTATTTTCATGCAGGTGCTTGACTATTACATGTAGCCTGAGTTTTAAGTGAGCTTCTCATGATCGGCTCAACAAGTTGAAATCGTGAGATCACTTCCATTATGAAATTCGTAGTATTATAGGCTAAATAAAATCGATAAACAACGAATAGACTTACGAACCTTCTCTGTCACCATGAAAAAAATTTTCAACGGAAATAATCTTGTAGCAGTCCAAGCAACAAATTGAAAAAAAAAAAAAAAAAAAAAAAAACCAGGCATAAATAAGAAGAAGAACCCTAACTTTAGATATTTTAAAATTATTTGATCCCTCTTTTTAACCATTATTGTACACTATTTTTAGTATTATGACGATTGCATTGTAAATTTCTGTTTTCCTTATCCAGACTTAGTAGTAGTAGGTCCACATCAGCGGTACAGTTGCATACTTTTAAAACCTACTTATCAAATAAATGTATGTATCTACAACACGAACTGACAAAAAGCTTACTAATCAGTAATGACGGCCACTGCGGAGCATTTCCTAAAGGGTCCAACGAACATTTCCAGGACCAGTAATTGTAACAAGTTATTGTCTACATACCTTTTTGGTATTTGTGGTCCTTTCTTCTTTCATCTGTGGCTGCTGATTCACAACAACAAGCTTAAACACCGCGAGGCGAACAGCAAAATTAATCTGAACCACCGAACAACACGGGCAAACCGGTGTCACAGTGATATGTGTATCCCCGTGATATGTGTATCCCCGCACACATATCACTAGTGATATGTGTATCCCCTGTGGGGATACACAAAACACTGATACGCGCCTGGGCATTCAACGAACAAAATGGCGACTCGGTTGCGAGGTTCCGACGAGCGCTGTAAAGAGTAGAAGAAACCAGAAATGAATTCGCGCCCAACGGAGCAGATTAGGATTTCTTGAGTTTGGTTGAGTTCCAACCGACTCGATTGTATATCTGACTAAAACTTCGAACAGCGGATACGGATATCACTAATTATTTCATGGCGCAGTGATCTCAGTGTGTATCCCCTAAACACAGCCGTTAGATTGGCTATCTACCTGATCGAAGAAAATGGCCAATTATTGCCGAAACGTGCTGGCTGCTTACTCGCTACGACGTTTATACCCAGGTTGAGGTTTGCGGAGTTTGCAACTCGAATGTCTAAATATCTAAACTGAAATCACGTGCAGGGGATACACATATCACTAATTATTTCATGGCGCAGTGATATGTGTATCCCCAGAAACACAACTGTTATAATATAGCGCATCAACCTTGTCAAAACTGCAGGCAATATTAGCACCCGACGTTTTTACACGGCTTGGGTTCACTGAAGTTTGGAACTCGATAATTCCACTAAAAACGCGTGCACGCGTGCACGGGATAATAAGGGATACACATATCACTGATTATTTCATGAACTAGTGATATGTGTATCCCCATGGACACCGCTGTTATATTGGCTTTCTACCCAAGAAGAAAAATGCCCATGACATTTGCATTGTCAAAACTGGCTCGCTAGAAATATTCACACCCGGCATTTATTCATAGCTTGGGATTTCTGGAGTTTCACTGACCTCGGTTGTACACCGTCGCCGACCGCATGCAGGGGATACACATATCACTAATTATTACATGGCGCAGTGATATGTGTATCCCCTGAAGACAGCCGTAATCTAGGCTAACTGCCGAAGAATAAACGTCGAATATTACGAAACGTGCTAGCACTATTCACAGTATAGCAATGTATACAGCTTGAGACTTAACATATCTTACAAAAAGTCGAACTGAAAAGCGGGTGCAGGGGATACACGAGTGCCACTAATCATTTTATGGCGATCGGGTCGAAGCCGTGATATGTGTTTCACTCCACGAATAATTCAGATGCAAGCAAGGCGATGAACAGTGGAGAATATGCGTTACTCGAGGGGTGAGAATGCATCGCGCAATTAATATTGTCCTAGAAATCCGGTACCGTGAAACTCAAATTGAAATATATCTAGATCCATTTGGTGTTCAACTTTAAATTCATTATATCCTGCTCGCAGAAAACCAGTTAGGATCAAGAACACAATTCCAGCAGCAGATACGTAAACTTTTTCAACTACAAAAATTGAGATTTGTGTTTTAAGCCTGTTTGGGTTAGTCGTTCGTCCAGTAAGCGACCGGACGACGAGAGCGCTTTCAAGGAGGATATTGCTTTTTAAAGTAGAGGGGAGGGGGGTGGGGTATACACATATCACTGGTCGCCATTTTTGAGGGGATACACATATCACTAGTGATATGTGTGTGGGGATACACATATCACGGGGATACACATATCACTGTGACACCGGAAATGCTGAAGTTAACGCATGCGCATACGTTTTGCCGCGGTGTTAATCTAAGATGGCGTGAAACGCTACGAGTGCGTATTAAAAAGTTAGATGCTCTGTTGTAATTTGTCGTTTGTTGGGCGTGTGGACTAACAAAATTGGCGACCCTGCCAGGACCTAAAACTCAAGGACAATGAAGGACAGTAGGAACCGCTCGTTTCGAACGATTTTGGTATGTTTTTGAGCTTATCTGTGTTTTCTTGGCGACCACGTGCTTTGTAAGTTGCCCGCCATATTTGTCAACCCGTGTGGAGAAGAGCGAAGGACACACTATGGCCGAAGACCTTCAACTTGAAATACAGTCTAACATTTATGCCGCGGATTGGAGTTCACTCGAGCGAATTGCAGAGTTCTTAAAAGTCGGAATTGAAGGGAAAAGCAAACTATTCGTGGCGAAACTTATCGTTCAGCAACTCGAGGAAGGAATTGGCAAGTTAAAAGAAGCCGAAGTTGTTCCTTACCTTGAAGGTGTGAAAAAGTTGTTGACAGAAAAACCATCTTCTGGCATCAAGGAAGAAGGTAAGAGTGGAAAGATTGTTCAAAGTGATTCCAAACCTCCCACTGTAGCGAAGGAAGACTCGGTCCAAAAACTCTTGGCAACCAGCGCTTTACGTAGACAATTTAAGATCAGTGGTCAAATCGGGGAGCCTGAGCAGAAAGATAAAATTAGCTTCTCCTCACTGGCGCGTCAAATTCAAACGGGGTTGGCCCAGGGTTATGCTGAAAATGAAATTGTTGATGGTGTTATTCGTTCGATCACACCTGGTATGGTGCTTAGAAGTTACCTGGAAACTTACAAAGACCTAACATTGGATCGGTTAAAGAAAATTCTCCGTAGCCACTATGGTGCGAAGAATACATCAGAACTCTATCAAACACTAGCATCATTATGTCAGAGCCCAAAAGAATCACCTCAGGTGTTTTTGATGAATGCCCTAGATCTGAGGCAGCAGATTCTGTTTGCATGTAGTGAAGAAGATGATGACACATCCCTACAGTATGACTCTGGGCACGTACAGCGTCTGTTTCTTCGAACAGTAGAAACTGGTTTGCAGGATGAAAGTATTCGTGCTAAGATTCACCCATTCCTGAAGGACCCCAATGTATCAGATGAAGTGTTAATGCAACAGATGAGTATGGCAGCCTCAGCAGAAAAGGAGAGGGACAAAAAGCTAAGGAACAATAGCAAGACCAAACCACCAGCGTTATCAGTATCTGCAGTATCTTCTGATGACTCACCTAACGGAAAGGAAGAAAACAAGAAAAACACCCCTCAGAATGATCTTCTAACAGCTATTAGTGCAATCAGGTCAGAAGTTGAGGCATTGAAAAGTGAGGTCAGAAAGAAGAGCACCGACCAAAGTATACCCCATGGGAAGTGGCCGGAGAGAAGAAGACCACCTTTGTGCTCAAGCTGCCTTGAAAACAAGAAGGAGTATTGCAATCACTGTTTTAAGTGTGGGAGCGACTCTCATTTTGCAACAGGGTGTAGGAAGCAGTTAAACAGGAATCGACTGCTTCCGCGAGACGGGAAACAGTCGTAAATCCACTCAAGTCTCACCAGTGTAACAACTGCTGTAAAACTGGAGTTGAGCATGGACAGTTTAAGAGATGTAGTCAGTGTCGAAGTGTATGGTATTGTTCCGCAGAATGTCAGAAAGGACACTGGTCTGAACACAAGGTGTTGTGCCAAACAATAAGTCATCTCTCTGAGGCAAGTACGAGTAAGTCTAAAGATTTTGTAGACCCAGCCTGTGTTAGCCATTTAACTCCAAGTGAACATGCCAAAGTTATTGGCCTTGTTGGTAAGAAGTGTATGGTAAAGTGCTTCCTCAATGACTGTGAATGTGACTTGCTATGGGACACTGGTGCCCAGGTATCCATAATATCAGTCGAATTGCTTCAGCAACACCTAGGACAAGTAGCTATTAGACAGTTGTCAGAGCTCCTGGATGCGAATCTAAATTTAACAGCAGTAAATGGGACTAAGGTACCCTACGTTGGGTGGGTGGAAGTCAGAGTGAAGTTAACCTCTCTCAGCAGTGATAGTAGTCAAGAAGAAATGTTAGTGCCTTTCCTTGTAACATCAGAAATGTTAGACTGTCCTATTCTGGGATACAATGTCATTGAACAGCTGGTAAGCCAGGACCAGAATCCCAGGCCAATTATTTACAAGAGTTTCCCTGGAAAAGATAAGGCAAAATTAGATGCCTTGGTAAACTTCATTCAGAGTTCAAGTTCAGATGCCATTTGTAAACTGAGAACTGGAAGAAAAAATGTGGTCATACCTAAGGATAGCACAGTTGCTGTCAGTTGTCGTGCAAATGCAGGACCTGTGTACAAGCAAACACCAGTGTTGTTTGAGCCAAACTAGTACAATTATTGCCAGAGGGCTTGGAAGTTAATGAGACTTTGTTCAACATCAAACCAGGAAAATCATCCCGTGTACAAGTTGCTGTGTACAATGGTACAGATCATGTCATCACGCTTAAGAGCCGCACCTCGTTAGGAGTTCTTCAGACAGTGAAATCGGTGACTGCGGCAGACGTGAGGCCGCGTGAATGCAGTATCCGGACCGACCAACAACATCTAAGGGAGCACGAGCCTCAAGGGCCGACAAGACCAACTCCTTCTGGGCAACAAGATGGAGAAAGCAAAAACCATCTCCCGGCAGTTAACCTTAGTGGCTTAAACCAAGATCAGCGAATTGTAGCTGAGACAATGCTGAGGGAAGAGTATGAGTCATTCTCATCCAGTGAAGAAGATATTGGTTGCATCTCTGATCTGGAAATGGAGATTAACTTGAAGGATAGCCAGCCAGTGCAGAAGAAGTACACGTCAATCCCTCGACCGTTGTACCCAGAGGTGAAACAGTACATTGAAGACCTTCTGAACCAGAATTTCATCACTGAATCTAAGTCTCCATATTCCTCTCCAGTTGTCTGTGTCCGAAAGAAAGATGGGTCTCTGAGACTATGCATCGACTACCGAGAACTTAACCGCAGGACTATTGCTGACAGACATCCTATCCCTAGAGTCCAAGAAACCCTGGATAGTCTTGATGGAAATAGTTGGTTCAGTGTTCTCGATCAGGGTAAGGCATACCACCAGGGGTTTGTGAGCAAGGAGAGCAGAGCAGCCACAGCATTCATTACACCATGGGGGCTGTACGAATGGATAAGGATCCCATTTGGATTGATGAATGCGCCTGCCAATTTCCAGTGGTGTATGGAACGGTGCTTGGGTGAACTGAGGGACAAAGTGGCCATACCATACCTTGATGACATCATAGTATTTAGCAGGACATTTGAAGAACATGTCGAGCACCTGAGAACCGTGTTAAGAAAGTTGCGTGAACATGGAGTGAAGTTGAAGCCGCGTAAATGTAGTTTGTTTGAACGTAAGGTCCAGTTTCTAGGAAGAGTTGTGTCAGGTGATGGTTACCGGATGGACCCAGGGTGTGTTAAGGCTATCGAGAAGTTAAAGGAAGTGTCACCTAGAACTGTTGGTGAAGTCAGACAGCTTGCCGGAATATTAAGTTACTACCGAAGGTACATTAAGAACTTTGCCAGAATTGCAAAACCAATTTATGATCTCTTAACTAGCACTGGGTAGGATGGTCAACCACCCTCAAAGACACCAGCCTGTTGGGGTAGGGAACAGCAACTCGTCCCTCAAGAGTTAGTGAGACACCTCAGTCATTCACCTGTTATGGCTTATCCAGATTTCTCAAAACCATTCACTCTACACACTGATGCAAGTAAAGACGATCTTGGGGCAGTGTTGTACCAAAACCATGATGGGGTCATGAGAGTAATTGCTTATGGTTCACGAGCACTGTCACCAGCTGAAAAGAAGTACCACCTTCATGCAGGCAAGCTTGAGTTTCTGGCTCTAAAATGGGCAGTGGCTGACCATTTCCGTGATTCCCTTTATTACTCTCCAAAGTTTACTGTTTTCACGGATAACAACCCCTTTACATACATTCTAACATCAGCAAAGCTCAATGCCACAGGTTTGCGGTGGATTAATGAATTGGCCGATTTCCTCTTTGAAATCAAGTATCGACCAGGAAAAGCCAATGCGGATGCTGACACCCTGTCCCGAATGCCAGTCAGCTTTGAGAACTATATGGAAAGTTCAGAAGTAGCTAGTCAAGATGTTCTGGATGCTGTCACTTCCTCAATCCATGAAACTAACACTGTTCAGACCGCTTGGTTGTCATCACTTACAGCAGTGCCTGATATCTTAAAGGAAGAGTGTGTTAACATTCCAACTATGCTACCTAGTGAACTTATCGCAGCTCAACAAGAAGATCCCACAATCGGTCGTGTTTTGCACTTTATGCAAGTCGGAAGCCGTCCGACCTATCAGGAGAGACAGGAAGAGTCAGCTATTGTACGACAGCTCTTACATGAGTGGAACAAACTGTTCATTGCTGAAGATGGAATTCTTTGCCACAAATCTGGATCTAGAGACCGAATGGTCTTACCCAAGAAATACCACAGAAGGGTGTATGAAGAACTACACGAAAACATGGGGCACCTGGGTACAGACAGAGTAGTGGAACTAGCTAGAGAACGTTTCTATTGGCCGTTTATGAGGGCAGACATTACCCATTATGTCACGAAAGTGCGCCATTGCCTAAAGCGACGAAAACCTGCGACTCACGTTAATGCACCACTTCAACCCATTGTTTCTACAGCACCTTTCCAACTTGTTTCCATGGATTTTGTTCATCTCGAACCAAGCTCGGGCGGAAACCAGTACATATTGGTGATCATGGATCACTACACCAGATTTGCTCAAGCGTATGCTACCCGTGATAAGTCTGCGAAGACTGCTGCTGATAAATTATATAATGACTTTATCATGAGATTTGGATTCCCAGAAACCATCCATCATGACCAGGGTGGAGAATTCGAAAACAAGCTCTTCTACAACCTTGAGAAACTCAGTGAGATTAAACATTCACGGACAACACCGTATCACCCGCAGGGTAATGGGCGGGTCGAAAGGTTCAACCGGTCGCTTTTATCCATGCTGAGAGCCTTACCGGAGAAACAGAAATCCCGCTGGCGTGACCATCTCAATAAGGTAGTTCATGCATACAACTGTACCCGGCATGACTCTACTGGATTTTCACCTTTCTATCTACTGTTTGGTAGAAACCCGAGACTACCTATTGACTTAATGTTTGGCTTGAAACCTCCAGAGGGATTTTCTACATATCCTGAATATGTCAGAAATTGGCGACGAGCAATGAAAGAAGCTTATGATTTGGCCTCTGCCCATGCAAAGAAAAGTGCAGACGTGGGGAAACAACGGTATGACAAGAAAGTCAGACACACTGCGCTGTGTGAAGGAGATCGTGTTCTTGTACGAAACATGACTGAGCGTGGTGGCCCGGGAAAGTTACGACCTTACTGGGAGCAAGAAATCTATCTGGTAACTCAGAAGTGGAAGGATATGCCAGTTTATGAAGTAAAGCCAGAGAGTGGAAATGGAAGGTCAAAAGTTCTCCATCGCAACATGCTATTACCATGTTCTTACTTGCCAGTTGAGACCCCACTTAAGTCATCAAAGAGTCGCCGTACAGTATCTAGGAGGGCCAACAGACAGCAGGCTTCACAAGAGGAGACAACCGGAACTACTGATGAGGACATTCTTAGCCTCACACCTGATAAGCTCCAAGAACTTTACCAGTCTACAAGAAATCAATGTGAGGATCATTGTGGCATTGTTCCAGAGTCACATGTAGTTGAAGAGGACATTGACCCTTGTCAGGTTGATAGCCCAGACTAAGAGGGAGAAGAAGAAGACCCAGAGCAACCAGTTGGTACAGGAGATGATGAGGCTGCAGATAGCTTACCCCTTAGACAGTCACAACGTATGAGCAGACCACCTCTTAGGATGACCCTCCTTTCAAACCAGTTCTACAGCAGGAGTTCAAGGCGTCAGAGTATCGTACCCACAGCAGTTGTGGCAACCTGCCACAGTATCATGGATGCTACAACCTGTTCTGCAGCCCTATAGCTATTTTGCACCTTTTCCAGTATCATCACAGCCGATGTACCCTGTGCATATGTGGTGTTATTAGCAGACCCTTAGAAATTAACGTGAGAAGAAAGGAACTGATTTGCACCTATTGAAGCTACGTTCATCCTAGATAAGACTGTTAAATGTTTCCTTTTGGTATTGTATAATTTCGTACAATGTTTTGTTTGTGTGTAGAGGTTCAATCTCCTTTCATTGAGAGAATTTTTTTTTCTCTATCTCGGAATATTCTTTGTACAAGGAAGTCAAATCGTGTTATAGATAAAGGCGTTAGGCATTGGAAAGTAATATTGCCGCAAAGATAGAACAGTGACACCTGAGTGCAACCTACGCTGTTTTTCTGGCCTGATCAACCAGAATACTTTTGTTCACCCCAGGATGAGATACAAGTGTACAAAGAACTGTTATATGAGATAACCTAGAAGAGACTATTGTCTATTCGTTCATGTTGAGGACAACATCTTTTTCCAGAGAGGGCAAAATGTAGAGAACTGGAACTAGTTATTATAGAACGATAGGGGACTGGCACTAGAAAAAGAAGAATGTAATCCAAGATGGCGAGAAACGCTACGAGTGCGTATTAAAAAGTTAGATGCTCTGTTGTAATTTGTCGTTGTTGGGCGTGTGGACTAAAGACGTTCAGAGGACTGTTGGCAATTTAATTGCCAATATTGAAGCGAAGAAGCAAACTATTTTTGCAGCAGTGGAAGACCAAACAAAGAAATCACTCGAAAGTCTAACAACGCAAAAGACCGAGATTGAGCATCAAATAGAGGTGATCAAATCATCGTTGGATAAAGCTGAGAAAGTTTTGACACGAAGAGCAAACGCTGAAGTCGCTCAAGTGAAAAAGTCATTACAAACAATCTTAGAAGGAGTTGATCAAACTACTAAGCCAACTGAGCGTGACCTGAAAGATCTTCCGACGTTGGATTTCGTGCCAAATCCAAAGGTGTTGAAAACTGTCAACACCAAAGAAATTGGAACACTGAAAATACTGCAGCAAACTGAAGCTAGTCAATCTGTCGCTGAGGGCAAAGGACTTGAAGAAGGAACTGTTGGAGTTGAAGCACAGTTTGTTCTGACCACTAGAAACGCAGAGGGAGAGCAGTGTTACAATAAACATGACCGTGTATCGGCAGAGATCAGGGACGAACAAGGACGAGAATGCGCAACGAAAGTGCGTATAAATGACAACAAGAAGATCTGTTAGATCTTATAACCGCGCTTTTAAAATTTAAGTGTTTGCTTAGCACTACAGTCAAAACGCACTGCACATTCCAAAGCAGTTCTTGATGATTCTTTTGTTACTGTAGACATCACATCACTTGATCAACAGATTCTATCACTGCATTGTCAGTCGTAGCCGTTGTGAAATCTCCGATGAAGTAATGATCTTAATCTGGAACTTTCTTTGGGATATGTATGGACATGAACGATATAAACGATACGATAATAACACTATTAACAACAGCTTTCTTTCTTAAAAGTCACGATTAAATTTAATTGGTGTTTTCCACAAGTAAAGGGCTAGCAAAGTAGTCACACGAGTCACATAATTCAAAACTTCCGTTATCCTTGGCTATCTTTAGTACGGTGGTTATTTCCCTACCAATGACGTAATCGTTGCATGTTCTGCCATGGTCTTTGCTTGGCTTGCAAATATTTAATTTTCCTTCCGATCTATGAGCTCGCTGCGATGAAACAGCCAAAGAATTTACTTCATTTGCCTAATCCACAAGAAATACTAGCAAAACTACAAATAAATTAATGACCGTCGCTTCTGCCGAAATAACCTTGCAAAGTAAACGCGATCTTATTTGTCACCTACGGAAAGTGAAAGTGACTTCCATTATCCATTATTATCCATATTCCATTATCCACGGCTACCTTTACGGTGGTTATTTCCCTACCAATGACGTAATCCTTGTATGTTGTGACATGTTCTTTGCTTGGCTTGCAAATATTTAATTTTCCTCCTGATCACCGAACTCGCTGCGATGAAACAGCCAAAGAATTTGCTTCATTTGCCTAAAACCACAAGAAATACTCGGAAAATTGCAACTAAATTGATGACCGTCGCTTCTGCCGAAATAAACTTGCAATATAAACACGATCTTATTCGTCAGGTAGCGAAAGTGAAAGCTGCAACATCAGCGCATTCCATGGCTGACGTAACGCCTTTTTTTAGCGTATTTATTATTTCCCTTCGAATCCAACGCTTCGATAAAACCAAAAGAAAATATATTTTAACCAAAGTAAAGAAAACAATATCCGTAACATTGTCCTTGTATTAATGTTTCAACAGCTTTTGGCGAGTAAACATCACAGGTTGCGTCATTCAAAATTTGGCCGAGTGGAAGTTTGGGTCTGGTCACCGACAAAACTAAAAAAAAACAAATATAAAAAAAAATAAACCACGGGTAAACCATGAACCGCGCTCGGCCCATGGCCGCGCGGTTAAAAAAATAAAGCACGGGTAGAACATGAACTGCGTTCGGCCCATGGCCGCGCGGTTAAAAAATAAACCACGGGTAAACCATGAACCGCGCTCGGCCCATGGTCGCGCGGTTAATAAGGATGGAAGCTACAAAATCACCTATTCACCCAAAGATCAAGGCAGATACAGAGTGACCGTGAAGGTAAACGGGAAACACGTTCTTGATAGTCCTTTTTCTATTGATGTGAAATTATCTCATTCAAGACTTGCTTTTTCTTTTGGAAAAGAAGGTTCGTCTGTCGGAATGTTTAACCATCCCTAGGGGGTGGCAGTGAATGCCAGGGACGAGATAGCTGTAACTGATAGTTTGAACCAGAGTTCAAGCCTTTGATAGTGATGGGAAATACTTAAGATCTTTTTTTCGGGAAGGTAAGAAAGTGGGCGAATTTAAGGATCCAGCAGGAATAACTTTTCATAAAAATGGAAATATTTTCGTAGTAGACCAGAGTAACCATAGGATCCAGATTTTCAGTGGGAAGGGTGAATACGTGGGTATGTTTGGTGGAAAAGGAAGCCTTGATAGTCAGCTTTCGGATCCTTGAGGTTTATCTGTAGACAGAGATGGAAATATCATTCTTGCTGATACAGGCAACAAACTGATTAAGATCTTTTCTCCTGATGGCAAGTTTCTAACGAAGATAGGTGGGCAGGGTTCTTTTACTTTTCCTATCCACTGTGTTCAGTGTGATAGATATCTCATAGTGTCAGACCGAGACGAACATTGTCTTGAAGTTTACGACAGGAATGGAAACTTTCACTACAAGTTTGGAAAGCAGGGTGGAGGGGACGGAGAGTTAACTTAGCCCCGTTGTTTGATTAAAAATTCATTTTAACGGGTGGAACGGGTGGGTGGGTGACAAAAACAAATGCGTCTCTTGCAGATGGATGGGATGAATAACTACATCTATTAAGTTGTATTGTCTGAATTATTTTTTAGGAAAAGAAACCGTTTATTTGTTTGCTCTACAACTGCGTACATTAATTAGTAGAGTCACTAGCAATTCAAAATAAGAAAGTAATAAAACCACTTTTTTAATTAATTGCTTAATTCTTAATTTAAAGAAACATATCGTTTCTAAAATGATTCCTATATTTTGACATTTAATTATCTTTATGATGTTTTTATAGCAAGTTTGTTTTAGGGATTAGCAGGTTATTGACGGTCAGTCATGTACTGCAAAATATGTAGTATAATGAAAATTGCTTCAATGAACTTACTGAGTTACTATTTGCCTTGAAGTTTGTATTTTCCTAATACTCAATAACAGTATTTGTTAGCTACAGTGCTACAGTTAAACCACGCTTTACGAATGACTGCTTAATACGGACACCTGGAGATGAAGGAAATTGATTTTAGCTCTTAGCTCCAACATCTTCTGTTAACTTGACCAGCTTAAGAGAGACGCCTGGATTATATCAACACTTAGCGTGCTCCCGACGGTGTCTGAGAAAACGGAGTTCGACTTTATCTGTAGGTTAATATATATTTTTAAAGTTTACATCTCTAGCTTTGGTTTATTGGAACTTTAGAGTTAGCTGCTTTAATGGTAAAACGTTTTATAGAAAGAGCTGTTAGCAATGATGAACAATGGTGAATAGCTTTGGACATAAAATAATTGTAAAATATTCATTCACTTTCACGATGTGAGAAACTGAAATAAAGTGTAAGTTAAGTGAAACTGTAATATGCCTTCAGTTATCACGGTTGCTCGAGGAGCGAATTGTTTTGTTTACTTTAAAGAGAAATTTGCGAGCCAAAGGTGAAATCCATAAACTAATAACAACAGAACGAAAGCAATGTTTCCTTTGTACTAAGCAAACAATAATCTTTGTTGTATTTGTTCCTTTACAACTTCGCTCATAGATCTTACAAACATGGTTTTTATTTTCGGCTCATGAACTCGAGTAATGACCGGAAGGAGTGCACCAAAGCGAGAACACCCTCGCGGGTTACTACAAGCGAGAAAAAGGAAAGAGCGCCTGCAAGAGAGGGACAGGGAAATTCATTTCCTTCCCCGAACATCGCTCAAACTCGCGCCATATTATTCCTCAAGCGCTTGCTATGCAAATAATGAAAACGGAGAAACTAACAAACTGTTAATTAACGAATGGAGACCTTATCGATGAGCATAACATGAACCTTGGTTTGATTTCTCTCGTTCTTCTGTTTACTTGCCTTTCCGGGATGGAAACGTGTATCGTTGTAAGAATTGTAGACGAGTATAGCTTACTACTAAAGTAACCTATAAATAACAAGCCACAAGGCAAGACACAAAAAGTATATTTGACGGCTAGCGGCTAAAACTAGTGAGGTTTTGTCCCTTCGTGAGACCAGAAGCATGGATTTACGCCCCTTAGCAAGCCGACGAGCATCCATCCCCGACTATTTCACATGAGAGGCCCCTCCGATCCACCACGCGGAAAGCGAGCCAAACTCCAGATTAAGCAGTCCGGGTATAAGCAGTGGGCAGTGACAGTGTGGACAATTGATGGGGAAGCTCCCCCCCCCCCCGACATTTTACTGTTGTAGTGCCTCTCGTCACACAGGAGTGTACCACCATGCACCAAACTGTTGGGACAAGCTAAGAAAATGTTGGGAGGAAAGTAACCTGTGTTGGACTAGCATCCAATCCGGGGAAAGCCGCAATACTCTGGACTGCTTTATACCACGCAAGTCAGGATAAGTTCCAGCAGTGTTGGTCAGTTTGGCTAAAGTTTGACATCACTCCATTATTAACTGAAAATAGCTCACTATTTCAGTGTGGTCAGCTGTTACAAATCACAACAGCTCTTAATTCAAACTTGCTACTGATTTTCACCGTCCAAAGAAAAAGATCGATATCAAATTTCTTCTTAATGAGTCACAATATTTCTTTAAATAATTTTGAGAGAATCTGGGTTTTAGTCAAACGTTTTTAACTCTGATGATTGAGTCTTGTATTCCCATAACGTGTCTTCTTACATTTGCCATAAGATGGTAAGGAGAAATGAGGCTTTCATCACAGGCAGAGATAAAACGGAAAGATTTTAGAGGATGGATAACATGCCATTGCCATATGAAAATTACAGTCCATAATGACATCAGTTGTTTTGATCATAACAGACTGCCAAGAAGCATTTTTCCTCTCGTGAGAAATCGACGCGCGGCGTGCGAACCAGCTCACGAGGAACGCGTGACTCGCAGATAATCGCGACTCTTCGCGACTCCGTAGAGATTGTAAGTTCAAACCATTGCTTGAAGTTCTGTCTGACCAACAGACCCTAACAAAATGAGCTGTCCATCTTTTGCGCGTGATCAAAACAAATGAAGCCTATTCGGACAGAAAGGAATTGAAATACAGACTCCAAAGAATTTCTCTTTTGTTCTGATCAATGTTTTAGTGACATCTGATCAACGAGCTTAAACGATGTACCTCGGGGTCACATTCATAGGAATCAGTATCCAAGACAAAATGACAAAGGCTCTTTAGAGCAACGTTCCATGATTGGCTTGAACAAGCGAAAAGATTAGCATAATAAACAGCCACGATTCCAAGAAAAGCTAAAAAAAGAAAGTCACAAGACTTCATTGTTTCGGGTTGAGTTCCGCGAAAACCTTGCTTTACTCGCTTGTTGCTGAACACGACATGGATATCAAAACGTTGCTCCATAATCTCCGTGAAGAAGTGTCTTGCTCGGTGTGTTCCGACATATTTACCGATCCAAAACATCTGCCATGTTTACACAGTTTCTGTCTGCACTGCTTGAAACAATGGCATAGGACGAGTCATGGCCGCGACACCATCAGATGCCCAAATTGTCAAGCCGTTAGCAGAGTACCTGAAAGTGGCGATCTGAAAGATCTTCCAACCAGTTTTTATCTGAATGGCTCGATTGATGTGCTGGCAATCAAAGAGTGTAGAAGTAGTCAAGTAAGATGTGGGAACTGCGAGAAGAAAAGCTCTGCCACTTCTTATTGTTTCCAGTGTTGCATATTTCACTGTCAAGAGTGCGTAACTGCACACAACATAATGCGAAGCAATAAAGATCATCGTGTTCTGGCGCTGAAAGACTTTGAAGACAAGGACTATGAGGATGTGCTAAAGCGACCTGTGTTCTGTACAAAGCAACGGCACGAGAAAGAAGAGCTAAAGTACTTTTGTAAGAACTGTGAAGCGGCCGTTTCCCAATCTTGTGTTTTGATGGATCATCCTGGTCATTCTTTGGAGCACATAGAAGACAAAGCTGAAAGACAAAAGATTGAAATGAAATCAATGATTGAAACACAGAAGCGTAATTTACAAGCAAAGCTGACTGCTGTTAGTAAACTTGATGAAGACTACGCGAAGATTATACAACGAGGCGAAGAGGTAAAGAGGGACGTTCAGAGGACTGTTGACAATTTAATTGCCAATATTGAAGCGAAGAAACAGACTATTTTTGCAGCGGTGGAAGACCAAACAAAGAAATCACTGGAAAGTCTAACAACCCAGAAGACCGAGATCGAGAATCAAATAGAGGTGATCAAATCAACGTTGGATAAAGCTGATAAAGTTTTGACACGAAGTGCAAACGCTGAAGTCGTTCAAGTAAAAAAGTCATTACAAACAATCTTGGAGGGAGTTGATCAAACTACTAAGCCAACTGAGCGTGACCTGAAAGATCTTCCGATTTTAGTTTTCGTGCCAAATCTAAAGATGTTGAAGACTGTCAACACCGAAGAAATTGGAACACTGAAAATACTGCAGCAAACTGAAGCTAGTCAATCCGTCGCTGAGGGCAAAGGACTCGAAAAAGGAACTGTTGGAGTTGAAGCACAGTTTGTTCTGACCACTAGAAACGCAGAGGGAGAGCAGTGTTACAATAAACATGATCGTGTAACGGTAGAGATCAGCGACGAAGAAGGACGAGAATGCGCGACGGAAGTGCGAATAAATGACAATAAGGATGGAAGCTACAAAATCAGCTATTCACCCAAAGATCAAGGCAAATACAAAGTGACAGTAAAGGTAAACGGAGGACATGTTCTTGATAGTCCTTTTTCCACTGATGTGAAATTATTTCAGTTAAGACCTGCTTTTTCTTTCGGAATAGCAGGTTCGTCTGTCGGAATGTTTAAGTATCCCTGGGGGGTGGCAGTGAATGCCAGGGACGAGATAGCTGTAACTGATTGTTGGAACCACAGAGTTCAAATCTTCAAGAGTGATGGGAAATTCTTAAGATCGTTTGGTCTGCAAGGTAACAAAGCGGGCGAATTTAAGTATCCTATGGGAATAACGTTTCATACAAATGGCAATATTTTCGTAGCAGACTGGGATAACCATAGGATCCAGATTTTCAGTGGGGAGGGTGAGTACGTGGGTGTGTTTGGTGGGCAAGGAAGCCTTGATAGTCATCTCTCTTATCCTTGTGGTTTATCTGTAGACAGTGATGGAAACATCATTGTTGCTGATAAAGGTAACAACATGATTAAGATCTTTTCTCCTGATGGCAAGTTTCTAATGAAGATAGGTGGGCGGGGTTCTTTTACTTCTCCTATCCACTGTGTTCAGTGTGATAGATATCTCATAGTGTCAGACCACACGGAACACTGTATTAAGGTTTTTAATTGTAATGGAGACTTTCAGTACAAGTTTGGAAAGAAGGGTGGAGGGGACGGGGAGTTAACTTATCCCTGTTGTTTGTCAGTGAACAAGTCAGGACACCTGATGGTCTGTGACTTTGGTAATAATAGAATACAAGTATTTGAACTCAGTGGAAAGTTTGTTGGCAAGTTTGGAAGAAAGGGCAGTAATTTAGGAGAATTCACTGGTCCAACGTCTGTAGTAGTTCTCAGTAATGGCCGAATTGTTGTGTGTGAGCAGGGTAACAATCGCATCCAGATACTGGAGTGAGCACTGTACTTTATGAAAAAAGAGAAACTCCAGGATATTAATTCAAAATTCAAAATTCAAAATTTATTTTAGTTTTCAGTTTGTTTAATATGTGGAATTATTTTCTGTGATAAAACGTTAGAGATGCAGTGTTCACCCAATTGCTTGTGGTGTGGCTCTGTATCGGTTGAACTGTTCTATAATTGTTTTGGGGTTAGGTGGGACGGGTGGGTGGGTGACAAAAACAAATTTGTGTGGCTTGCAGTTGGATGGGAATAATACGTACATCTCTTAAGTTGTATTGTATGAATTATTTTGAAGGACAAGAAAAAACGTTTTTTTTTTGTTTACTTTACCAGTGGTTATATTATATAATAGAGTGACTAGCAAAATAAGAAAGTTATAAAACCACTTTATGGATTAATTGTTGTAATATGAACCTCCACAATAGGAGAAAAGGCTGTTTAGAGGATTTGCCTTTTCTTAATTTAAAGAAGAAACATTTTGTTTCTCAAATGATTACTATACTCTTTGACATTTAATTATCTTTATGATGTTTTTATAGCAAGTTTGTTTTAGGGATTAGCAGGTTATTGACAGTCAGGTATGTACTGGAAAATATGTAGTACAATGAACATTGCTTCAATGAACTTACCGAGTTACTAATTGCCTTGAAGTTTGTAGTTTCCTTATACTCAATAGCAGTATTTGTTAGCTGCAGTGCTACAGTTAAACCCCACTTTACGAATGACCGCTTAATACGGACACCTTGAGCCTTATGGAAATTGATTTTAGTTCCTAGCTCCAAGATTTTCTGTTAGCTTGACCAGCTTAAGACTGACACCTGGATTATAGCAACACTTAGTGTACTTCTGACGGTGTTTGAGAAAACGGAGTTCGACTGTATCTGTAGGTTAATATATATATTTTTAAAGTTTGTATTTTTAGCTTTAGTTTATTGGAACTTTAAGGTTAGCTGCTTTAATGAAGATACGTTTTGTAGAAAGAGCTGTTAGCAATGATGAACAGTAGTGAACAGCTTTTTGTATGATATTATTGTTAAATCATCATTTACTCGATGTGAGAAACTGAAATAAAGTGTAAGTTAAGTGAAGTTGTAATATGCATCCAGTTTTAACTGTTTCTTGAGAAGCGAATTGTTTGGTTTACGTTTGAGAAAAGTTAGCGAGCCAAAGGTGAGAACCTGTAACAACAGAACGAGAGCAATATTTCCTCGTTATAAAATAACTGAGATACTACGCGCGCTCTTATTGGTCGATAGGTGTGTTTAGATGAGAGTATGTAAACTGGGTTGTGACGTTTTAGATTCGCGCTATTTTTGAGAATTCTTTTATAAAGCGAAAGAACGCTTTTTCCGTGTTTACATAGCCTTATCTAAACACTCGGGGGTTAGGAGAATTCTCGAAAGTTACGCAAACCCGAGACGTAGTCGAGGGCTTGCATAACTGTCTCGAATTCTCCGAACCCTCCTCGTGTTAAGATGAGGCTATGTAAACACGGAAAAAGTGTTCTATTGCTTAGGTACTGAGCAAACAATTATTCAAACAAAGTTGCTCTTTTACAACTTCGCTTATGAATCTTACAAACATGGTTTTCATTTCGGGCCCATGAACTCGAGTAATAACAGGAAGCGACGCACAAAAGCGAGAACACGCGCACGGGTCGCCACACGCCAGGAAACGAAAAGAGCGCTGCAAACCGAAGGCAATTCATTTCCTTCCCCTCACACCCCTCACACTCGCCCCATATTATTCCTCAAACGCGTGCTATGCAGATAATGATTATTAACTGCGTGTATGGTCTGAAGAAGTAAATCTCGAGTATAATCCGCCGCTTTCCTTTGTGCTAGAAGGGTTTTGGTCTTCGTGTAAAGATTGAAAGTCACACATGGAGTCTTCCACACAGTACACGTTCCATCTCTGGAAAGCTACTCTGATTCACTGTGGAAGATAAAATTAAGCGTAGCAGGTAAGAACAATGAGGAATAACACAATACAGTTTATAAATGCTAGCTTGCTGATAATTGGTTCTGAATATTGTATTGTTACCGCCGCCTGGTTAGCTCAATTGGGAGAGCGCCGGACTGCTGTGCGGGAGGTCGAAGGTTCGAGCCCCAACCGGACCAACACTCAGGGTCTTAAAATAACTGAGGAGAATGTGCTGCCTTTGTAATTACATCCACAAATGGTTAAACATTCAAGTCTTCTCGGATAAGGACGATAAACCGTAGGCCCCGTCTCACAGCACTACACTGATCTGGTTCTTGTGGGACGTTAAAGAACGCATGACACTGTTCGAAAAGAGTAGGGGACGTAGAACCCGATGTCATGGTCTATCTGACTTGTGCCGGTCATTGGTCTGGGGTGGGTAAGGTGAGATCATACATGGACTGAAGTGGCTGCAAAGTGCGCCTTCATATACTGACGTCCGATCTCACCTCTCTGGTTCCTCCGCAATTCAGCCTCTTGCTGCAAGGGAGGAAATTGGCACCAACTATCTATCTGTTAAAGCGACGTGTGTTAAATTGTGTTTGTGTTGTTAAAGCGACGTGGTCTTCTTTTGTCATGTATAAGAACTTTCGTCTTCTAAAAAGTTTTCGATTTCTGTCAAGGCTGAATTGATGATTAAAGAATGAATATCGTTTCATCTGATCAGAACCGTACGAGGAGCCATGTCTGTTTCGGTTTTTTTGTCTTGTCTTCAGTGTTTCAATCAGAATGTATACAGGTTGACATTTCCCTTGCTTTCCCGCGAAAAAATAGAATCGCTTGAACAGTGACGTATGACGGCGCTAGTGTCCCTGCTTTAGTAAGGTATTGTTGGGACGCCCCTAAGGTGTGTGTATGATATACAGCGCTCTCGTTTGAACGCCTTCGAATGAAGGATTAATAAAGCTAACCGGATCGTTTGATGCGAGGCTGCTTAATTTAACGTGACATGAGTTAACGTTCTTACTAATTGTCATGGGAGAGTATCTGTCTTCTCCTCATAGCAACAAGACAGAAAAAAGGTTGAACGTATCTAGATAATTGCTAGTAGGAGGCAATGAGAAACACTACATTGAAAACATTTGTTCCTTCCTCAATCTTTAATTAAAAATTCTTCACTGCTGATGAGTTGACCGGTACACAAGATCCTTGTCAGACCAAAAAACGCTTTTCTTTCCACCAATAGAATAACTACACGTCTCATGTATATAAGCATGAGGCAGCAGACGGCCAGGGGGGTTACGGGAGTCCCATACAAAAATGTCGGGTATGCTCGTCGAAAAATTTGAATAAAAGTTCTAGAGGAGACCACTCTGGGCGTAACTCCAGCTCTATTTTCAATCCCGACAAAATACCAATTAAAACGAAAATGACAGCGTTAACGTCTTCAGGGTCTTCAAATGTACACTTAGACAGCTAAAACTAGTAGCGTTTTATTCCTGAACACTCTATAAGTAAGACCAGAATCATTGATTTACAGCCGGCCCTTAGCGAGACGACAGCGTCCATCCCCGACTATTTCATTTGGTCGCCTCCTCTCAAGTAGTGAGCTAAATTCCAGATTAAACAGTTCCGGAATAAGCAGTGGGCAGTCACTTTTCCAAAAATTGATGGGCAAGCACCCCCTGACATTTTACTGTTGTAGCACCTCTCCTCACACAGAAACTGTTAGAACAAAATAAGAAAATGAGCGGGGGGGGGGGGAGTAACCTGTGTTGGATTAGCATCCAATCCGGGGGAGCCGCAATGCTCTTGACTCCTTTATGCCATGCAAGTCAGGATAAGCTTAAGATTTTAGAAAATAGATAACTGATGCCATTGCCATATATGAAAATTACAGTCCATAATGACATAGGTAGTTTTGATCATAACAGACTGCCAAGAAGCATTTTTCCTCTCGTGAGAGATCGACCCGCGGCCCGCGAACCAGCTCACGAGGGACGCGTGACTCGCAGATAACCGCAAGTCTTCGCGCGTCAGTAGAGATTGTAAGTTCAAACCATTGCTTGAAGTTCTGTCTGACCAACAAACCATAACAAAATCAGCTGTCCATCGTTTGCGCGTGAACAAAACAAATGAAGTCTATTCAGGCAGAAAGGAATTCAAATACAGACTCCAAAGAATTTCTCTTGTTCTGATCAGTGTTTTAGTGACATATCTGATCAACGAGCTTAAACGGAGTGCCTCGGGGTCACATTCATAGGAATCAGTATCCAAGACAAAATGACAAAGGCTCTTTAAAGCAACGTTCCATGATTGGTTTGAACAAGCGAAAAGATTAGCATGACAAACAGCCAGACTTCATTGTTTCGAGTTGAGTTCCGCGAAAACCTTGCTTTACTCGCTTGTTGCTGAACACGACATGGATATCAAAACGTTGCTCCATAATCTCCGTGAAGAAGTGTCTTGCTCGGTGTGTTCCGACATATTTACCGATCCAAAACACCTGCCATGTTTACACAGTTTCTGTCTGCACTGCTTGAAACAATGGCATAGGACGAGTCATGGCTGCGACACCATCAGATGCCCGAATTGTCAAGCCGTTAGCAGAGTACCTGAAAGTGGGGATCTGAAAGATCTTCCAAGCAGTTTTTATCTGAATGGCTTGATTGATGTGCTGGCAATCAAAGAGTGCAGAAATAGTCAAGTAAGATGTGGGAACTGCGAGAAGAAAAGCTCTGCCACTTCTTATTGTTTCCGGTGTTGCATATTTCACTGTCAAGAGTGCGTAACTGCACACAACATAATGCGAAGCAATAAAGATCATCGTGTTCTGGCGCTGAAAGACTTTGAAGACAAGGACTATGAGGATGTGCTAAAGCGACCTGTGTTCTGTACAAAGCAACGGAACGAGAAAGAAGAGCTAAAGTACTTTTGTAAGTGTGAAATGGCGGTCTGCCAAACTTGTGTCACTCTAAGCCACAGTGGTCATGCTTTGGAGCACATAGAAGACGAAACTGAAAGACAAAAGATTGAAATGAAATCAATGATTGAAACACAGAAGCGTAATTTACAAGCAAAGCTGACTGCTGTTAGTAAACTTGATGAAGACTACGCGAAGATCATACAACGAGGCGAAGAGGTGAAGAGGGACGTTCAGAGGACTGTTGACAATTTAATTGTCAATATTGAAGCGAAGAAACAGACTATTTTTGCAGCGGTGGAAGACCAAACAAAGAAATCACTGGAAAGTCTAACAACCCAGAAGACCGAGATCGAGAATCAAATAGAGGTGATCAAATCAACGTTGGATAAAGCTGATAAAGTTTTGACACGAAGTGCAAACGCTGAAGTCGTTCAAGTGAAAAAGTCATTACAAACAATCTTGGAGGGAGTTGATCAAACTACTAAGCCAACTGAGCGTGACCTGAAAGATCCTCCGACGTTGGTTTTCGTGCCAAATCTAAAGATGTTGAAGACTGTAAGCACCGAAGAAATTGGAACACTGAAAATAGTGCAGCAAACTGAAGCTAGTCAATCTGTCGCTGAGGGCAAAGGACTCCAAGAAGGAACTGTTGGAGTTGAAGCACAGTTTGTTCTGACCACTAGAAACGCAGAGGGAGAGCAGTGTTACAATAAACATGACCGTGTAACGGTAGAGATGAGGGACGAACAAGGACGAGAATGCGCGACGGAAGTGCGAATAAATGACAATAAAGATGGAAGCTACAAAATCAGCTATTCACCCAAAGATCAAGGCAAATACAAAGTGACAGTAAAGGTAAACGGAGGACACGTTCTTGATAGTCCTTTTTCCATTGATGTGAAATTATTTCAGTTAAAACCTGCTTTTTCTTTTGGAAAAGAAGGTTCGTCTGTCGGAATGTTTAAGTATCCCTTTGGGGTGGCAGTGAATGCCAGGGACGAGATAGCTGTAACTGATTGTGGGAACTACAGAGTTCAAATCTTCAAGAGTGATGGAAAATACTTAAGATCGTTTGGTCGGGAAGGTAACAAAGTGGGCGAATTTAAGTATCCTTTGGGAATAACGTTTCATACAAATGGAAATATTTTCGTAGCAGACAGGGATAACCATAGTATCCAGATTTTCAGTGGGGAGGGTGAGTACGTGGGTATGTTTGGTGGGAAAGGAATCCTTGATAGTCAGCTCTCTTATCCTTGGGGTTTATCTGTAGACAGTAATGGAAACATCATTGTTGCTGATGTAGGTAACATCATGATTAAGATCTTTTCTCCTGAAGGCAAGTTTCTAACAAAGATAGGTGGGCAGGGCTCTTTTACTTGTCCTATCCACTGTGTTCAGTGTGATAGATATCTCATAGTGTCAGACTACAGTAAACACTGTATAAAGGTTTTTAATTGTAATGGAGACTTTCAGTACAAGTTTGGAAAACAGGGTAGCGGGGACGGGGAGTTTAATTATCCCCATTGTTTGTCAGTGACCAAGTCAGGACACCTGATGGTCTGTGATTCAGGTAATAATAGAATACAAGTATTTGAACTCAGTGGAAAGTTTGTTGGCAAGTTTGGAAGAAAGAGTAGTAATTTAGGAGAATTCAATTTCCCATCGTCTGTAGCAGTTCTCAGTAATGGCCGAATTGTTGTGTCTGACAAGAATAACCATCGCATCCAGATACTGGAGTGAGCACTGTACTTTATGAAAAAAGAGAAACTCTAGGACATTAATTCAAAATTCAAAATTTATTTTAGTTTTCAGTTTGTTTAATATGTGGAATTATTTTCTGTGATAAAACGTTAGAGATGCAGTGTTCACCCAATTGCTTGTGGTGTGGCTCTGTATCGGTTGAACTGTTCTATAATTGTTTTGGGGTTAGGTGGGACGGGTGGGTGGGTGACAAAAACAAATTTGTGTGGCTTGCAGTTGGATGGGAATAATACGTACATCTCTTAAGTTGTATTGTATGAATTATTTTGAAGGACAAGAAAAAACGTTTTTTTTTTGTTTACTTTACCAGTGGTTATATTATATAATAGAGTGACTAGCAAAATAAGAAAGTTATAAAACCACTTTATGGATTAATTGTTGTAATAAGAACCTCCACTATAGGAGAAAAGGCTGTTTAGGGGATTTGCCTTTTCTTAATTTAAAGAAGAAACATTTTGTTTCTCAAATTATTACTATACTCTTTGACATTTAATTGTCGTTATGATGTTTTTATAGCAAGTTTGTTTTAGGGATTAGCAGGTTATTGACAGTCAGGTATATACTGGAAAATATGTAGTACAAAGAACATTGCTTCAATGAATTTATCAAGTTACTAATTGCCTTGACGTTTGTATTTTCCTTATACTCAATAGCAGACGGTATTTGTTAGCTGCAGTGCTACAGTTAAACCCCACTTTACGAATGACCGCTTAATACGGACACCTTGAGCCTTAGTTCCTAGCTCCAAGATTTTCTGTTAGCTTGACCAGCTTAAGACAGACACCTGGATTATAGCAACACTTAGTGTACTTCTGACGGTGTTTGAGAAAACGGGGTTCGACTGTATCTGTAGGTTAAAATATATGTTTTTAAAGTGTGTATTTTTAGCTTTAGTTTATTGGAACTTTAAAGTTAACTGCTTTAATGATGAAACGTTTTGTAGAAAGAGCTGTTTGCAATGATTAAGAGCAGTAAATAGCTTGATATGAAATAATTGTAAAATCATCATTTTCTTTGATAATGTAAATAAACAAAGTGTGAGTTCAAGAAAGTTGCTCTTTGCTTTGAGTTTACTTTTTAGTTTCTTGTGTGAAAAAAGAAATTGCTAGAGATCGTAAAGAGAGGTTCATAAATTCTCCAGTACAATGGGCCGAATAAGCCTGTTTAATAAGGTTTTATCGTATTTAACTCTGTTCTTTTGTGACTACGTTATAAATTGAAAAAACTTGAGTTTGTTTTGGAGCTATGAAAACGAAATACATGATAAGTTACGAGGTCATTTGATACATGACTACGTTTCAGCTTCCTGTTAACACGAACCGTGGTCGAACAATAACTTTACCTCTTTGACTGTGTTGAGATACAGAAGAAACACTTCAAAGCAGTTACGTTAACCTTCCCCTCCCTACAAATCTCTTGCACGCTACTCTTGGCGGGTCGGCAAGGCGAGCGAGCACTAGTTTCATATTCTGCAGGGTTTCTTTTTTTCTGGTAGCGCTAAATTCATTGCGTGGAGAACTGGACTCGAGAAAGGAAATCAATGGCAATAGGTTAGATAAACTAGCGCCGTTCTTAAAGCGTTTTATGTTTCTTTCTCCGTACCTCGGTTGTGTGCTCCGCCAAGGTTTGTTTTTGGAAGCAATGCTACAATGCCTTTCGTTGTCACGATACTGTCCCACAGGAAGTTAACGCCGAAGAGCCATTTAGGGAAAGGCTAGATACAACAAGCAAGCACCGAGGAAGCGTATGATACTTGTCCAAACGAAAGAGCAATCTGACGGATTTTTCAGTAGAAGCCAACTTAAAACCAAATATTGAAAAAAGAACCCCTGGGAGTCACGCTTCAGTTTAAGTTTGTAGTTTCTAGAGCAAAGAAATATATTTTTAAGTTTTCTTTCTTGCCACGAACAATCAATGAATAGAACTCTCTTCCTGAGGATATTGTCCCGGAATGCATTGTCCGTAGATAGTTTTAAATCAAAGTGAGTTTTTAATATTCGAATGTATTAGTTTTATTTGGATTTTTTTAATTTTTTGGATATTTTATTATATTATTTTTATTTAGAGAGTTTTATTTTTATTTTTTTTTATTTTTTTAATATCCCAGTGTATTATTTTTATTTAGATTTTTAAAGCTGGTGTGATATCTCAAGCATTTTACCAAATTAACTAAGTAGAGATATAGATGTAAAGTGCGTTCCTCAGCTTTCGGCTTCTCTGTCTTCTCTTCAGTGTTTCAATCAGAATGTATACAAGTAAACATTTCCCTTGTTTTACCGCCAAAGAATAGAATCGCTTGAACAGTGACGTATGACGGCGCTAGTGTCCCTGCTCTAGTATGGTATTGTTGGGACGCCCCTAAGTTGTGTGTATGATATACAGCGCGCTCGTTTGTAAAGCCTTGGAATGAAGGATTATTAAAGCTGACCGGATCGTTTGACTGCTTGGGAGTTTTTCGCGAAATAAGTTTACTTTCTCACTAAATATCCTGGGAAAGTATTTGTCTTCTCCTCATAGCCACAAGACTGAAAAAAAAGGGTTGAACGTATCTAGATAATTGCTAGAAGGAGGAAATGAGAAACACTCCATTGAAATCATTTAATTTGTTTTTTTCTCAATCTTTAACTGAAAAGTTCTTTACTGTTGATGAGTTGACCGATACACAAGATCCTTGTCAGACCAAAAAACGCTTTTCATTCCTCCAATAGAATAACTACACGTCACATGTATATAACCATGAGGCACTGACGGTTACCGAGCCCCGAGTTAGGGGGGAGGGGTAGAGGGGAGGCCCATACGAAAAGGTCGGGGATGCTCGTCGGAAAATTTAAATTAAAGTCCAAGAGGAGATCAATCTGGGTGAAACTCTAACTTTATTGTCAGTCCCTACAAGATACCACTTAAAACGAAAGTGACAGCGTTGACGTCTTGAGGGTCTTCAAGTGCACACTTAGAAAGCTAAAAATAGCTCACTATTTCAGTGAGGTCAGCTGTTACAAACCACAACAGCTCTTAATTCAAACTTGCCACTGATTTTCAACGTCCAAAGAAAACGATTGATATCAAATTTCTCCTGACTGAGCCGCAGTATTTCTTTAAATATTTTTGAGAGAATTTGGGTTTTGGTCAAACCTTTTGAACTGTGATGATTGGGTCTAGTATTTCCATAACGTGTCTTCTTACATTAAGGAGAAATTAGGCTTTTATCACAGGCGCAGATGAAACGGAAAGATTTTAGAAGATGGATAAGATGCCATTGCCACATAAAAATTACAGTCCATAGTGACATAAGTACTTTTGATCATAACAGACTGCCAAGAAGCATTTTTCCTGTCGTGAAACATCGACGCCTTATGCCCAACCCTCCTCTTTTACCCGGGCTTGGGATCGGCTGGATGTACCCAGATTAGACTGGATATACCCAGGCACAGTCAAAAAAAAAAAATTACCAAACTAGACAAGAGAAAACTTGTAGAGAGACTCGCGGTTGAGGCAGAAGAGGCTGCTGGTAGACAAGATCTGAAGACCCTATATAGAATTAACAAAATGTTAAATAATGGTTTTAAAAACAACGATGTCCCTGTAAAAGACACAGATGGTAATGTTTTTTCGAAAGAAGCAGAAAAGCTGGCATGCTGGAAGGAACATTTTGAAAGCATTCTAAATAGGCCAGAACCTGAACAGGTAGCTGAGATTCCACCGGCAGTAGAGGACTTGGATATCTGCATAGATCCACCTACCATGGAAGAGGTGAAAGCTGCCATCAAAGTGATGAAGAGCGGGAAGGCAGGTGGAGCAGATGGAGTGACTGCAGAAATGCTCAAGGTTGAAGAAACTGAAACACCAGGCCTTTTGACGTGCATATTCAGAGAGATATGGGAGAGCGAGACGATTCCTGAAGCGTGGAAGACCGTACTCTTTGTCAAATTACCCAAAAAGGGTGATTTGGGTGACTGCAACAACTGGAGAGGTGTCACTCTACTCCCCATTACCAGCAAGGTCTTCAGCAAGATCATCCATACAAGACTGGCTGAAACACTGGATGAGTACATCAGGCAGGAACAGGCAGGTTTCCGCCCTGGACGCTCGTGCTCTGACCACATTTTCACCCTAAGGCAAATTCTAGAGCAGAGGAAAGAATGGAATGCTCCCCTGTATGCCAACTTTATTGACTTTGAGAAGGCGTTTGACGGCATTTACCGAGATTCCCTATGGAAGATATTAAGGCACTACGGGATTCCATCAAAGCTGGTAAATGTCATCAACATGCTTTGCAGTGACTTCAAGTCCCAGGTTATTTGCAACGCAGCGCTTACAGACGCCTTCAGCGTGACCACGGGTGTGAAAAAAGGGTGTATTTTCTCCCCCTTTCTATTATTCTTGGGGATCGACTGGGTTTTGAAACAAGTGACTAGTGGTGGAAGGAGAGGGATTAGATGGACATTGACCAGTGTCTTGGAATACCTTGATTATGCAGATGATATTGCGCTGCTCGCCCATCGACACCAGGACATGGAGGCAAAGACCAATGCAACTACAGCAGGGAAATTAGGCCTGAAGATCACCATTAAGAAGACAAGGCATTTGAGGATGAGTGGCAGGACCAATGAATCCATCATGGTGTATGGGGAAGTGGTAGAAGAGGTTGATCACTTTACCTACCTGGGATCTAAGGTGTCCACCAGCGGAGATGGAGAAGAAGAGATCCTAGTCCGGATTTCAAAGGCAAGCCAGGCCTTTGCCTCGCTTCGAGGCACTTGGAGATCCAAGAACATCAGCCAGAACACAAAGATCCGATTTTTCAAAAGCAATGTCTTAAGCATTCTACTTTATGGCGCAGAATCCTGGAAGATGACCAAAACCATCAGCCACAAGCTAGAAGTCTTCCAGAACAAGAGCCTTCGCACGATTCTCCGTATATACTGGCCCCAGACAATCTCAAACTGTGAGTTGCGCAGAAGAACAGGAACAGAACCAATCAAACAACAAGTCCGGCGAAAGAGATTGAAATGGATTGGTCATGTGCTGCGCATGCCACCACCAGCACTACCACGAGTTGCCCTCAGGTGGACCCCTGATGGCCGTAGAAAGAGAGACAGACCGAAAGAAACATGGGGGAGGACAGTGGAGAAAGAGATGAAGGAGAACAGCTGGACATGGGGTCACCTGGAACGACGAGCACCCGACAGAGGCCAATGGCGCACTTTGGCCGAGGCCTTATGTGTTTCAAAACACGAAGAGGATTAAGTAAGTAAGTAAGTAAGTAAGTAAGTAAGTAGGAAAGATCGACGCGTGGCGCGCGAACTAGCTCACGAGGGACGCGCGACTCGCAGATAGTCCATAGAGATTGTAAGTTCAGTTCCTCCTGACCAACGCACCCCAACAAAATGAGCTGTCCATCTTTTGCAAGTGAGAAAAACAAATGACGTCTATTCAGACAGGAAGGAATTGAAATACAGACTCCAAAGTACTAATGTTTTGTTCTGATCAATGTTTTAATGACATCTGATCAACCAGCCACATGTGTCACATTCTTAGGAATCAGTATCAGGCAAAATGACAAAGGCTCTTAAAACAACGTTCCATGATTGGTTTGAACAAGGGAAAAGATTATCATAATAAACAGCCACGATTTCAAGAAGAACTAAAAAAGAAAGTCACCAGACTTCATTGTTTCGAGCTGAGTTCCGCGAAAACCTTGCTTTACCCCCTTGTTTGTGAACACGACATGGATATCAAAACGTTGCTCCATAATCTCCGTGAAGAAGTGTCTTGCTCGGTGTGTTCCGACATATTTACAGATCCAAAACATCTGCCATGCTTACACAGTTTCTGTCTGCACTGCTTGAAACAACGGCATAGGACAAGTCATGGCTGCGACACCATTAGATGTTTAAATTGTCAAGCCCTTAGCAGAGTACCTGAAAGTGGCGATCTGAAAGATCTTCCAACCAGCTTTTATCTGAATGGCTTGATTGATGTGCTGGCAATAAAAGAGTGCAGAAGTAGTCAAGTAAGATGTGGGAACTGCGAGAAGAAAAGCTCCGAAACTTTTTATTGTTTCCATTGCTGCATATTTCACTGTCAAGAGTGCGTCACGGCACACAACATCATGCGAAGCAATAAAGATCACCGTGTTCTGGCGCTGAAAGACTTTCAAGACAAGGACTATGAGGATGTGCTAAAGCGACCTGTGTTCTGTGCAAAGCAACGGCACGAGAAAGAAGAGCTGAAGTACTTTTGTAAGAACTGTGAAACGGCCGTTTGCCAAACTTGTGTTTTGATGGATCATCCTGGTCATGCTTTGGAGCACATAGATGACGAAGCTGAAAGAGAAAAGATTGAAATCAAATCAATGATTGAAACACAGAAGCATAATTTACAAGCAAAGCTGATTGCTGTTAGTAAACTTGATGAAGACTACGCGAAGATCATACAAAGAGGCGAAGGGGTGAAGAGGGACGTTCAAAGGACTGTTGACAATTTAATTGCCAATATTGAAGCGAAGAAGCAAACTATTTTTGCAGCGGTGGAAGACCAAACAGAGAAATCACTCGAAAGTCTAACAACGCAAAAGACCGAGATCAAAAATCAAATAGAGGTGATCAAATCAATGTTGGATAAAGCTGATAAAGTTTTGACACGATGTGCAAACGCTGAAGTCGTTCAAGTGAAAAAGTCATTACAAACAATCTTGGAGGGAGTTGATCAAACTACTAAGCCAACTGAGCGTGACCTGAAAGATCTTCCGATTTTAGTTTTCGTGCCAAATCTAAAGATGTTGAAGACTGTCAAGACCGAAGAAATTGGAACACTGAAAATACTGCAGCAAACTGAAGCTAGGGACGAAGAAGGACGAGAATGCGCGACGGAGGTGGGAATAAATGACAATAAGGATGGAAGCTACAAAATCTCCTATTCACCGAAAGATCAAGGCAAATACAAAGTGACAGTAAAGGTAAACGGCAAACACGTTCTTGATAGTCCTTTTTCTATTGAGGTGAAATCATTTCAGTTAAGACCTGCTTTTTCTTTTGGAAAACGAGGTTCGTCTGTTGGAATGGTTAATTATCCCTGGGGGGTGGCAGTGAATGCCAGGGACGAGATAGCTGTAACTAATTGGGGGAACCACAGAGTTCAAATCTTCAAGAGTGATGGAAAATACTTAAGATCTTTTGGTCGGGAAGGTAACAAAGCGGGCGAATTTAAGTATCCAGCGGGAATAACTTTTCATACAAATGGAAATATTTTCGTAGCAGAGCAGGATAACCATAGGATCCAGATTTTCATTGGGGAGGGTAAGTACGCGGGTATGTTTGGTGGGAAAGGAAGCCGTGATAGTCAGTTCTCTAATCCTTGTGGTTTATCTGTAGACAGTGATGGAAATATCATTGTTGCTGATACAGGTAACAAATTAACTAAGATCTTTTCTCCTGATGGCAAGTTTCTAATGAAGGTAGGTGGGCACGGCTCTTTTACTTTTCCTTTCCACTGTGTTTAGTGTGATAGATATCTCATAGTGTCAGACTACAGTACAGATTGTATGAAAGTTTACGACAGGAATGGAAACTTTCAGTACAAGTTTGGAAAGCAGGGTGGAGGGGACGGGGAGTTTAAGTATCCCTGTTGTTTTTCAGTGAACAAGTCAGGAGACCTGATGGTCTGTGATTTAGGTAATGATAGAATACAAGTTTTTGAACTGAATGGAAATTTTGTTAGCAAGTGTGGAAGAAAGGGCAGTAATTTAGGAGAATTCAATTTCCCATCGTGTTTAGCAGTTCTCAGTAATGGCCGGATTGTTGTGTCTGACAAGAATAACCATCGCATCCAGATACTGGAGTGAACATTGTCCTTTACAAACAAAAAGAAAACCGGTTATTGTCGAGTTATTTTAACGGATTCAAAATTCATTTTAGTTTTCAGTTTGTGTAATTTGTGGAATTCTTTTCTGTGATCAGTAAAACGTTAGAGGTGCAGTATTCACGTAATTGCTGGTGATTTGGTTCTGTATCGATTGAACTGTTCAATAATTGTTTTGAGGGTAGGGGGAGGGTGGGTGAGTGGGTGACAAACACAAATTTGTGTCTCTTGCAGATGGATGGGATTAATAACTACATCTCTTGAGTTGTATTGTATGAATTATTTTGAAGGACAAAAAAACCTTTTAGTGGTTAATGGTTATATTAAATAATAGAGTGACTAAATAAGAAAGCAGTAAAACCCCTTTATGTATTAATTGTTGTAATAAAAACCTCTACTATAGGAGAAAAGGCTCTTTAGAGGATTTACGTTTTCTTAATTTAAAGGGGAGACGGGTGGGTTGGTGACAAAAACAAATTTGTGTCGCTTGCATATGGATGGGATAAATAGCAACGTCTCTTAGATTGTATTGTATGAATTGTTGTATGTTTACTTTACCAGTGGTTATATCAAACAATAGACTTACTAGCAAAATAAGAAAGTAATAAAACCACTTTATAGATCAATTGTTGAAATAAGAACCTCCACTATAGGAGAAAAGGCTGTTTAGAGGATTTGCGTTTTCTTAATTTAAAGAACAAATGTTTTGTTTCTAAAATGATCACTATACTCTTTGACATTTAATTATCTTATGATGTTTTTATAGCAAGTTTGTTTTAGGGATTAGCAGGTTATTGACAGTCAGTTATGTACTGGAAAATATGTAGTACAATGAACATTGCTTCAATGGACTTACTGAGTTACTATTTGCCTTGAAGTTTGTATTTTCCTTATACTCAATAGCAGTATTTGTTAGCTACAGTGCTACAGTTAAACCTCGCTTTACGAATGACTTCTTAATACGGACACCTCGAGATTACGGAAAGTGATTTTAGTTCCTACCTCCAACACATTCTGTTAATTAAGACAGTCACCTGGATTATATCAACACTTAGTGTGGTCCTAATGGTGTGTGAGAAAACGGGGTTCGACTGTATCTGTAGGTTAATATATATATATTTTAAAGTTTGTATTTGTAGCTTTAGTTTATTGGAACTTTAAAGTTAGCTGCTTTAATGAAGAAACGTTTTGTAGAAAGAGGTGTTAGCAATGATGAACAAGTAGTGAACAGCTTTTCATATGAGATTATTGTTAAATCATCATTTACTCGATGTGAGAAACTGAAATAAAGTGTAAGTTAAGTGAAGTTGTAATATGCATCCAGTTTTAACTGTTTCGTGAGAAGCGAATTGTTTGGTTTACTTTTGAGAAAAGTTAGCCGGCCAAATGTGAGAACCTGTAACAACAGAACGAGAGCAATATTTCCTCTTTATAAAATAACTGAGATACTACGCGCGCTCTTATTGGTCGATAGGTGTGTTTAGATGAGAGTATGTAAACTGGGTTGTGACGTTTTACATTCGCGCTATTTTTGAGAATTATTTTATAAAGCAAAAGAACGCTTTTTCCGTGTTTACATAGCCTCATCTAAACACTCGGGGATTGGGAGAATTCTCGAAAGTTATGCAAACCCGAGACGTAGTCGAGGGCTTGCATAACTGTCTCGAATTCTCCGAACCCTCCTCGTGTTAAGATGAGGCCATGTAAACACGGAAAAATTGTTCTATATCTTAAGTACTGAGCAAACAATTATTTAAACAAAGTTGCTCTTTTACAACTTCGCTTATGAATCTTACAAACATGGTTTTTATTTCCGGCCCATGAACTCGAGTAATAACAGGAAGCGACGTACAAAAGCGAGAACACGCGCACGGGTCGCCACACGCCAGGAAACGAGAAGAGCGCTGCAAGCCGAAGGCAATTCAATTCCTTCCCCGAACACCCCTCACACTCGCCCCATATTATTCCTCAAACGCGTGCTATGCAGATAATGAAAACGGAGAAACTAACAACATGCATAAAATCTTAAAAGTTGTTGTCACTGACTTACAAATCTTAAAATAGACGTTTCGGCTAAAATACTATAACCTTCTTCAGTGATGAAATGAATGTTAATGGCGTCTAAATGTAAATGAGATGTTTATAAGAATGTGAGGAACTCGCTAGGGATTAATTTAGCATTTTGTAAATGTCTGGAATATGCGCGTGGTCATTAATTGAGTTCGGTTCGCGAATGGAATGCCACGCTTCCAAGAACAATCTACGCGACCACAAGGGACAGCGGTCTATGACCTTGACATTATCAAAATCAAATTCGTGGTTGTTTTTCATACAGTGTTGCGCCAAAAGAGAGTTCTTGTCACATGTGAGGACGGCTCTTTTATGTTCTTTTGTTCTAGATCTCAGTGCTCTGGATGTTTGACCGATGTTAAGTTTTTCACAGTTTTTACAATTGATTTTATACACGACACCAGTTGACAGGTCTTGATCGAATTTATCCTTCGGTTTCTTCAGGATCGAACCAACCGTCTTGACGGGTTTATGAGCGACATTTACGTCGAATTGTCCTAAAGTTCTTGCAATTTTTTCAGAGATTCCTTGAAAATATGGCAAAGTAACAAAGCCTCTGTGGCTTTGAAGCTGATTATTTTGGGGCTGATTTGATGCTTTAGGTGGTTTGGTTCTTTGGCAGCTTTTTAACAAGATGCATGTTCATTGATGAACGGGTCCCTTATCAATGAGCATAACATGAGCCTTGGTTTAATTTCTCCCGTTCTTCTGTTCAGTGGCCTTTCCGAGATGGAAAAGTGTATCGTTATAAGAATTGCAGACAAACAGCTTACTACTAGTAAGCTATAATTAACAGGCCACACGACAAGACACAGAAAGTATATTTGACGGCTAGTGGCTAAAAATAGTGAGGTTTTTGTTTTGAACACCGTAAGCGAGACCAGAAGCATGGATTTACACCCCTTTGCGAGACGACAAGCATCCATCCCACGCAGATAGGGAGCTAAACTCCAGATTAAACAGTCCTGGAATAAGCAGTGGGCAGTGACTGTGTGGACAATTGATGGGAAAGCTCCCCCTCTGACATTTTAATGTTGTAGTGCCTCTCGTCACACAGAAGTGTACCACCATGCACCAAACTGTTGGGACAAACTAAGAAACCTGTGTTGGACTAGCAGCCCATCCGGGGGAGGCAGCAATTCCCTTGACTGCTTTATACCACGCAATTCAGGATAAGTTCTGCTGGGCACGCTTCGACCGAACGGACTGAATATTAACTTCAATTTCTTGTGACTGTGGGTCTAGCGCGTATTACACTTACGCGCACTAAAACAATGGTTTTCCCCTTTGTTTACTTTGTACTTCATGCGCGCGCTTTTCGTGCGTGCTTACGCGTACAGTTTTTTTGTATGGCGTGGCTAAATCCACCTAGTGAAGAAGGGCTAAGCCCGAAACGTTTAGTTTCTCAGAACAAATTCGACAATTTTCAGAGCATTTCAGCTTTAAATACAACTCATATGAGTGTTTTGCTCATTCCTACTGAATTTAAGTTTTCGCGGTCCTGCTTGTTGATGTACTCCGCCCGTTGTATATTCGATGGCGAGGTGAATGTTGTTTGTTTCGTCTGGTGACCCTGCAGAATTTTGATTATTTTAAAACTGCTTAGATGGTCTGAAGAAGTAAATCTCGAGTATAATCCGCCGCTTTTCTTTGTGCTAGAAGGGTTTTGGTCTTCGTGTAAAGATTGAAAGTCACACATGGAGTCTTCCACACAGTACACGCTCCATTGCTAGCCTTCGTTACGTCGTCTGCTGATAAACCAAGTTTTTGATGTAGAAATGACTCAAAACGTTCAACCGAGCCATTCCATTTAAACTGAATTTTAGCATTAACAAATACCGTAAATCCTCGAATTAGCACCCCGGGCGCTTATTTCAAATTAGGAGAAGACGGGGGGGCGCTTATTTAATTTTTATGTTCTTTCGTGACTTGGCGATATAAATCGAACAAAGTTGACTTTGTTTTGGAGCCAAGAAAACGGAATACAGTCGAACCACTCGTAACCAACTATCCAAAATGTCAAGCGTACGTGTCCTAGGTGGTCGGTTTCGGCAGAATGCCGCTTACGAGAGCTTAGACCATACTTGGTCAAAAGTTTGCCTCAGTAGCATATCTGGTAACTGTATAGACGACATGTTTTAAATGTTTTATTCATGTCATCAAAAACTCAATATCGAGAAAAAATCCTGTACTTCCCATTGAAAAAAAAAATCAGTCTCTTGTGCTACCTAGGAATTTGCGATAATGTCTTGTTACCAAATCTCCACTCTATTATCTGTCCAATGGTCGATTACGGGAGGCTAAAAAAGAAAAGAAAATTTCAAACTTTGAGCGTCAAAAGTTGTCGCGATCGCTTACGAGAGGTGGTCGCTTACAAGGGGTTCTAAATATAATGATTTGACTTCAAAACTTTTAGTATTTTAGAAAACTGGTCGCTTACGAGAGGCGGTCGCAACCGGAGATTCGAGTATATCTGATAAGTCACTTGATCATTTGATTCATGATTACTTTTCAGCTTCCTGTTAACTACAGAAGACACACTTCAAAGCAGTTACGTTTCCCTCCAAATAACATTTCTACAGATCTCTTGCACGCTACTCTTAGCTGGGTCGGCAAGGCGAGTGAGCCTTATTTTCATATTCTGCCGGAGGGTTTCTTTTTTTCCGGTTGCGTTAAATTCATAATTGGAGAACTAAACTCTCAAATGGGTCAAATGGAAATTGCCAATTGGTAAGATGAACTGGCGTAGTTCTTGAAGCGTTTTATGTTCCTCTCTGTTTGGCTGGGTGAGGTGCTCTGTTAGGTTTTCCTTTAGCTAGTAATGTTTCAATGCTTTTCGTCATCACTATACTCTTCCATTAGACGTAAACGCTAAAAAGAGCCACATATGGGAAAGGCTATATGATGTATACAGCAAGCGAGCAAAAAGCGTGTGTTGCTTGGATTTTCAACTGAAACACAGAATAACAAAACGCGAGCGAGAACGTTTTTCTCCGGCTTCATGTCGAAACGTTTGCTTTAGACTAAGGTATTTATGATCTGAATTCTTCTTGAATTCAAATTTTGAGTTGGATCGCCGTTTTTCCGCAATATTTTCCATTTTATGTTGTACTTTTTTGGTCTGCGTATAGACAATACATAACTTCACGGCCTCTCGGAGCACAATGTACTCCAGTCTCTCCAACCCTCTGTGGTCTTGCAGTTGTTAATTTCTCTCCCTTCGACCAATAGCACGTGTTATTATTTCTACCGATAAATTAGGGGTTGACATCGTGTTTCCTTTGACTGGTTCTTCTAGCCAGGGAGGGGAGGTTGTTATGCCGAAACTGAGTTTGATGTGCTGGGAGCTGTTTGTCGCAATGTCCTTGGTTTCTAAGCACTCAAGTAAGCAGGTAACCAAATTACAGGTCATGTTATACAAAAACTACAAAACTCAAAACCACTTCCATCTCTCGATAGCTACTCGAATTCACTGTGGAAGATAAACTTAAGCGTAGCAGGTTAAGAACAATGAGAAATAACACAATACAGTGTATAAATGTTAGCTTGCTGATAATTGGTCCTGTATATTGTATTGTTAAAGCGACGTGTGTTCTGGTCTTCTTTTGTCATGTATAAGAACCTTCGTCTTCTAAAAAGTTATCGATTTCTGTCAAGGCTGAATTGCTGACTTAAGAATGAGTATCGTTTCATCTGATCAGTACCGTACGAGGAGCCGTGTCTGTTTCGGTTTCTCTGTCTTGTCTTCAGTGTTTCAATCAGACATTTCCCTTGTTTTCCTGCCAAAGAATAGAATCGCTTGAACAGTGACGTATGACGGTGCTAGTGCCCGTGCTTTAGTAAGGTATTCTTGGGACGCCCCTAAGTTGTGTGTATGAGATAAAGCGCTTTCGTTTGCAACGCCTTAGAATGAAGGATTAATAAAGCTAACCAGATCGTTTGATGCGAGGCTGCTTAATTTTACGTGACATGAGTTTACGTTCTTACTAATTGTCATGGAAGAGTATCTGTCTTCTCCTTATAGCAACAAGACAGAAAAAAGGTTGAACGTATCTAGATAATTGCTAGTAGGACGCAACGAGAAACACTACATTGAAAACATTTGTGCCTTCCTCGATCTTTAATTAAAAATTCTTCACTGCTGATAAGTTGACCGGTACACAAGATCCTTGTCAGACAAAAAATCGCTTTTCTTTCCATCAATAGAATAACTACACGTCTCATGTATATAAGCATGAGGCACTGACGGCCAGAAAGCCCCGGTGCGGGGTGGGGGTAAGGGAGGGGGGGTGTTACGGGAGTCCCATACAAAAATGTCGGGGATGCTCGTCGAAAAATTTGAATAAAAGTTCTAGAGGAGAGCAATCTGGGTGTAACTCTAACTTTGTTTTCAATCCCGACAAAATACCAATTAAAACGAAAATGACAGCGTTAACGTCTTCAGGGTCTTCAAATGCACACTTAGACAGCTAAAACTAATGGGGCTTTTGTCCTGAACACCCTATAAGTGAGAACAGAATCATTGATTTACACCAGCTTCTTAGCGAGACCACGAGCATCAGTCCCCGACTATTTCATTTGGTCGCCTCCTCCCAAGTAGTGAGCTAAACTCCAGATTAAACAGTCCGGGAATAAGCATTGGGCAGTCACTTTTCAAAAATTGACGGGCAAACCCATCCTTCGCTCGCCCCCTCTGACATTTTACTGTTGTAGTGCCTCTCGCCACACAGGAGTGTACCACCATGTTAGAAGAACCTAATGAAAGGTTACGAGGGAAGTAATCTGTGTTGGGCTAGCATCCAATCCGAGGGGAGCCGCAATGCTCTTGGCTGTTTTATACCACGCAAGCCAGGATAAGTTCCAGTTGTGTTGGCCAGTTTGGCTTAAGTGTGACATCACTCCATCGTTAACTAAAAATAGTTCACTATTTCAGTGAGGTCAGCTGTTACAAATCACAGTAGCTCTTAATTTAAACATGCCAGTGATTTTCACCGTTCAAAGAAAAATATCGATATCAAATTTCTCTTTACTGAGTCGCAATATTTCTTTAAATAATTTTGAGAGAATTTGGGTTTTAGTCAAACGTTTGCAACTGTGATGATTGGGTCTTGTATTCCCGTAACGTGTCTTCTTGCATTTGCCAAAAGATGGTAAGGAGAAATGAGGCTTTCATTACAGGCGCAGATGAAACGGAAAGATTATGGAGGAAGGATAAGATGCCATTGCCACATGAAAATTACAGTCCATAACGACATAAGTAGTTTTGATTATAACAGACTGCCAAGAAGCATTTTTCCTCTCGTGAGAGATCGACAAGTGGCGCGCGAGCTAGCTCACGAGGGACGTGTGGCTGGCAGATAATCACGAGTCTTCGCGAGTCCGTAGAGATTGTAAGTTCAAACCATTGGTTGGAGTTCTGCCTGACCAACACCCTAACAAAATGAGCTGTCCATCGTTTGTGCGTGAAAACAACAAATGAAGTCTATTCAGACAGAAAGGAATTGAACTACAGACACCAAAGCACTAATGTTTTGTTCTGCTCAATGTTTTAGTGACATCTGATCAAGGAGCCCCAAGGGTCACATTCTTTGGAATTAGTATGCGAGACAAAATGACAAGGGCTCTTAAAGCGACGTTCCATGATTGGTTTGAACAAGGGAAAAGATTAGCATAATAAACAATCACGATTCCAAGAAGAGCTAAAAAAAGAAAGTAACAAGACTTCATGGTTTCGAGTTGAGTTCCGCGAAAACCTTTGTTTCTGAACACGACATGGATATGAAAACGTTGCTCCATAATCTCCGTGAAGAAGTGTCTTGCTCGGTGTGTTCCGACATATTTACCGATCCAAAACATCTGCCATGCTTACACAGTTTCTGTCTGCATTGCTTGAAACAATGGCATAGGACGAGCAATGGCCGCGACACCATCAGATGCCCAAATTGTCAAGCCGTTAGCAGAGTACCTGAAAGTGGCGATCTGAAAGATCTTCCAACCAGTTTTTATCTGAATGGCTTGATTGATGTAGTGGCAATCAAAGAGTGCAGAAGTAGTCAAGTAAGATGTGGAAACTGCGAGAAGAAAAGCTCCGAGACTTCTTACTGTTTCCAGTGTTGCATATTTTATTGTGAGGAGTGTGTAACAGGCCACAACATCATGCGAAACAATAAAGATCACCGTGTTCTGGCGCTGAAAGACTTTCAAGACAAGGACTATGAGGATGTGCTCAAGCGACCTGTGTTCTGTGCAAAGCAACGGCACGAGAACGAAGAGCTGAAGTTCTTTTGTAAGAACTGTGAAATGACCGTTTGCCAATTTTGTGTTTTGATGGATCATCCTGGTCATGCTTTGGAGCACATAGAAGACGAAGCTGAAAGACAAAAGATTGAAATGAAATCAATGATTGAAACACAGAAGCGTAATTTACAAGCAAAGCTGATTGCTGTTAGTAAACTGAATGAAGACTACGCGAAGATTATACAACGAGGCGAAGAGGTGAAGAGAGACGTTCAGAGGACTGTTGACAATTTAATTGCTAATATTGAAGCGAAGAAGCAAACTATTTTTGCAGCGGTGGAGGACCAAACAGAGAAATCACTGGAAAGTCTAACAACGCAAAAGACCGACATCGAGCATCAAATAGAGGTGATCAAATCAACGTTGGATAAAGCTGATAAAGTTTTGACACGAAGTGCAAACGCTGAAGTCGTTCAAGTGAAAAAGTCATTACAAACAATATTGGAAGGAGTTGATCAAACTACTAAGCCAACTGAGCGTGACCTGAAAGATCTTCCGACGTTGGATTTCGTGCCAAATCAAAAGATGTTGAAAACTGTCAACACCGAAGAAATCGGAACACTGAAAACACTGCAGCAAACTGAAGCTAGTCAATCTGTCGCTGTGGGCAAAGGACTCGAAGAAGGAACTGTTGGAGTTGACGCACAGTTTGTTCTGACCACTAAAAACACAGAGGGAGAGCAGTGTTACAATAAACATGACCGTGTATCGGTAGAGATCAGGGACGAACAAGGACGAGAATGCGCGACGGAAGTGCGAATAAATGACAATAAGGATGGAAGCTACAAAATCAGCTATTCACCCAAAGATCAAGGCAAATACAAAGTGACAGTAAAGGTAAACGGCGAACACATTCTTGATAGTCCTTTTTCTATTGATGTGAAATTATTTCAGTTAAGACCTGTTTTATCTTTTGGAAAAGAAGGTTCGTCTGTTGGAATGTTTATGAATCCCTGGAGGGTGGCAGTGAATGCCAGGGACGAGATAGCTGTAACTGATTTTGGGAACCACAGAGTTCAAATCTTCAAGAGTGATGGAAAATACTTAAGATCGTTTGGTCGGGAAGGTAACAAAGCGGGCGAATTTAAGTATCCTTTGGGAATAACGTTTCATACAAATGGAAATATTTTCGTAGCAGACGACGGTAACCATAGGATCCAGATTTTCAGTGGGGAGGGTGAGTACGTGGGTATGTTTGATGGGCAAGGAAGCCTTGATAGTCAGCTCTCTTATCCTTGGGGTTTATCTGTAGACAGTGATGGAAACATCATTGTTGCTGATAAAGGTAACAACATGATTAAGATCTTTTCTCCTGATGGCAAGTTTCTAATGAAGATAGGTGGGCAGGGTTCTTTTAGTTCTCCTATCCACTGTGTTCAGTGTGATAGATATCTCATAGTGTCAGACTACTGTGAACACTGTATAAAGGTTTTTAATTGTAATGGAGACTTTCAGTACAAGTTTGGAAAGGAGGGTAGCGGGGACGGGGAGTTTAAGTATCCCCGTTGTTTGTCAGTAAACAAGTCAGGACACCTGATAGTCTGTGATTCAGGTAATAATAGAATACAAGTATTTGAACTCAGTGGAAAGTTTGTTGGCAAGTTTGGAACAAAGGGCAGTAATTTAGGAGAATTCATTTGTCCAGTGTCTGTAGCAGTTCTCAGTAATGGCCGAATTGTTGTGTCTGACAAGAATAACCATCGCATCCAGATACTGGAGTGAGCACTGTACTTTATGAAAAAAAAGAGAAACTCTAGGACATTAATTCAAAATTCAAAATTCAAAATTTATTTTAGTTTGCAGTTTTTTTAATATGTGGAATTATTTTCTGTGGTAAAACGTTAGAGATGCAGTGTTCACCCAATTGCTTGTGGTGTGGCTCTGTATCGGTTGAACTGTTCTATAATTGTTTTGGGGTTAGGTGGGACGGGTGGGTGGGTGACAAAAACAAATTTGTGTGTCTTGCAGTTGGATGGGAATAATACGTACATCTCTTAAGTTGTATTGTATGAATTAGTTTGAAGGACAAGAAAAAACGTTTTTTTTTTTTTGTTTACTTTACCAGTGGTTATATTATATAATAGAGTGACTAGCAAAATAAGAAAGTTATAAAACCACTTTATGGATTAATTGTTGTAATAAGAACCTCCACTATAGGGGAAAAGGCTGTTTAGGGGATTTGCCTTTTCTTAATTTAAAGAAGAAACATTTTGTTTCTCAAATTATTACTATACTCTTTGACATTTAATTGTCTTTATGATGTTTTTATAGCAAGTTTGTTTTAGGGAATAGCAGGTTATTGACAGTCAGGTATGTACTGGAAAATATGTAGTACAAAGAACATTGCTTCAATGAACTTACCAAGTGACTAATTGCCTTGACGTTTGTATTTTCCTTATATTCAATAGCAGACGGTATTTGTTAGCTGCAGTGCTACAGTTAAACCCCACTTAACGAATGACCGCTTAATACGGACACCTTGAGCCTTATGGAATTTGATTTTAGTTCCTAGCTCCAAGATTTTCTGTTAGCTTGACCAGCTTAAGACAGACACCTGGATTATAGCAACACTTAGTGTGCTTTTGACGGTGTTTGAGAAAACGGGGTTCGACTGTATCTGTAGGTTAAAATATATGTTTTTAAAGTGTGTATTTTTAGCTTTAGTTTATTGGAACTTTAAAGTTAACTGCTTTAATGATGAAACGTTTTGTAGAAAGAGCTGTTTGCGATGATTAAGAGCAGTAAATAGCTTGATATGAAATAATTGTAAAATCATCTTTTTCTTTGAAAATGTAAATAAACAAAGTGTGAGTTCAAGAAAGTTGCTCTTTGCTTTGAGTTTACTTTTTAGTTTCTTATGTGAAAAAAGAAATTGCTAGAGATCGTAAAGAGAGGTTCATAAATTCTCCAGTACAATGGGCCGAATAAGCCTGTTTAATAAGGTTTTATCGTATTTAACTCTGTTCTTTTGTGACTGCGTTATAAATTGAAAAACCTTGATTTTGTTTTGGAGCTATGAAAACGAAATACATGATAAGTTACGTGGTCATTTGATACATGACTACGTTTCAGCTTCCTGTTAACACGAACCGTGGTCGAACAATAACTTTACCTCTTTGACTGTGTTGAGATACAGAAGAAACACTTCAAAGCAGTTACGTTAACCTTCCCCTCCCTACAAATCTCTTGCACGCTACTCTTGGCGGGTCGGCAAGGCGAGCGAGCACTAGTTTCATATTCTGCAGGGTTTCTTTTTTTCTGGTAGCGCTAAATTCATTGCGTGGAGAACTGGACTCGCGAAAGGAAATCAATGGCAATAGGTTAGATAAACTGGCGCCGTTCTTAAAGCGTTTTATGTTTCTTTCTCTGTACCTCGGTATTGTGCTCCGCCAAGGTTTGTTTTTGGAAGCAATGCTACAATGGTTTTCGTTGTCACGATACTGTCCCACAGGAAGTTAACGCCGAAGAGCCATTTAGGGAAAGGCTAGATACAACAAGCAAGCACCGAGGAAGCGTATGATACTTGTCCAAACGAAAGAGCAATCTGACGGATTTTTCAGTAGAAGCCAAATTAAAACCAAATAATGAAAGAAGAACCCCTGGGAGTCACGCTTCAGTTTAAGTTTGTAGTTTCTAGAGCAAAGAAAGATATTTTTAAGTTTTCTTTCTTGCCACGAACAATCAATGAATAGAACTCTCTTCCTGAGGATATTGTCCCGGAATGCATTGTCCGTAGATAGTTTTAAATCAAAGTGAGTTTTTAATATTCGAATGTATTAGTTTTATTTGGATTTTTTTAATTTTTTAGATATTTTATTATATTATTTTTATTTAGATTTTTTTATTTTTATTTATTTTTATTTTTTTAATATCCCAGTGTATTATTTTTATTTAGATTTTTAAAGCTGGTGTGATATCTCAAGCATTTTACCAAATTAACTAAGTAGAGATGTAGATGTAAAGTGCGTTCCTCAGCTTTCGGCTTCTCTGTCTTCTCTTCAGTGTTTCAATCAGAATGCATACAAGTAAACATTTCCCTTGTTTTCCCGCCAAAGAATAGAATCGCTTGAACAGTGACGTATGACGGCGCTAGTGTCCCTGCTCTAGTATGGTATTGTTGGGACGCCCCTAAGTTGTGTGTATGATATACAGCGCGCTCGTTTGTAAAGCCTTGGAATGAAGGATTATTAAAGCTGACCGGATCGTTTGACTGCTTGGGAGTTTTTCGCGAAATAAGTTTACTTTCTCGCTAAATATCCTGGGAAAGTATTTGTCTTCTCCTCAGAGCCACAAGACTGAAAAAAAAAAAGGGTTGAACGTATCTAGATAATTGCTAGAAGGAGGAAATGAGAAACACTCCATTGAAATCATTTAATTTGTTTCTTTCTCAATCTTTAACTGAAAAGTTCTTTACTGTTGATTAGTTGACCGATACACAAGATCCTTGTCAGACCAAAAAACGCTTTTCATTCCTCCAATAGAATAACTACACGTCACATGTATATAACCATGAGGCACTGACGGTTACCGAGCCCCGAGTTAGGGGGGAGGGGTAGAGGGGAGGCCCATACGAAAAGGTCGGGGATGCTCGTCGGAAAATTTAAATTAAAGTCCAAGAGGAGATCAATCTGGGTGAAACTCTAACTTTATTGTCAGTCCCTACAAGATACCACTTAAAACGAAAATGACAGCATTGACGTCTTGAGGGTCTTCAAGTGCACACTTAGAAAGCTAAAAATAGCTCACTATTTCAGTGAGGTCAGCTGTTACAAACCACAACAGCTCTTAATTCAAACTTGCCACTGATTTTCACCGTCCAAAGAAAACGATTGATATCAAATTTCTCCTGACTGAGCCGCAGTATTTCTTTAAATAATTTTGAGAGAATTTGGGTTTTGGTCAAACCTTTTGAACTGTGATGATTGGGTCTAGTATTTCCATAACGTGTCTTCTTACATTTACCATAAAATGGTAAGGAGAAATTAGGCTTTTATCACAGGCGCAGATGAAACGGAAAGATTTTAGAAGATGGATAAGATGCCTTTGCCATATAAAAATTACAGTCCATAGTGACATAAGTACTTTTGATCATAACAGACTGCCAAGAAGCATTTTTCCTGTCGTGAAACATCGACACCCCATGCCCAACCCTCCTCTTTTACCCGGGCTTGGGATCGGCTGGATGTACCCAGATTAGACTGGATATACCCAGGCAAAGTCAAAAAACAAAAAATTACCAAACTAGACAAGAGAAAACTTGTAGAGAGACTCGCGGTTGAGGCAGAAGAGGCTGCTGGTAGGCAAGATCTAAAGACCCTATATAGAATTAACAAAATGTTAAATAATGGTTTTAAAAACAACGATGTCCCTGTAAGATGGTAATGTTCTTTCGAAAGAAGCAGAAAAGCTGGCATGCTGGAGGGAACATTTTGAAAGCATTCTAAATAGGCCAGAACCTGAACAGGTAGCTGAGATTCCACCGGCAGTAGAGGACTTGGATATCTGCATAGATCCACCTACCATGGAAGAGGTGAAAGCTGTCATCAAAGTGATGAAGAGCGGGAAGGCAGGTGGAGCAGATGGAGTGACTGCAGAAATGCTCAAGGTTGAAGAAACTGAAACACCAGGCCTTTTGACGTGCATATTCAGAGAGATATGGGAGAGCGAGACGATTCCTGAAGCGTGGAAGACCGGACTCTTTGTCAAATTACCCAAAAAGGGTGATTTGGGTGACTGCAACAACTGAAGAGGCATCACTCTGCTCCCCATTACCAGCAAGGTCTTCAGCAAGATCATCCATACAAGACTGGCTGAAACACTGGATGAGTACATCAGGCAGGAACAGGCAGGTTTCCGCCCTGGACGCTCGTGCTCTGACCACATTTTCACCCTAAGGCAAATTCTAGAGCAGAGGAAAGAATGGAATGCTCCCCTGTATGCCAACTTTATTTACTTTGAAGAGGCGTTTGACGGCATTTACCGAGATTCCCTATGGAAGATATTAAGGCACTACGGGATTCTATCAAAGCTGGTAAATGTCATCAAGATGCTTTGCAGTGACTTCAAGTCCCAGGTTATTTGCAACGCAGCGCTTACAGACGCCTTCAGCGTGACCACGGGTGTGAAACAAGGGTGTATTTTCTCCCCCTTTCTATTATTCTTGGGGATCGACTGGGTTTTGAAACAAGTGACTAGTGGTCGAAGGAGAAGGATTAGATGGACATTGACCTTGATTATGCAGAAAAACCTTAAAAGACCTTGATTATGCAGATGATATTGCGTTGCTCGCCCATCGACACCAGGACATGGAGGCAAAGACCAATGCCTCGGCAACTAAAGCAGGGAAATTAGGCCTGAAGATCAACATTAAGAAGACAAGGCATTTGAGGATGAGTGGCAGGACCAATGAATCCATCATGGTGAATGGGGAAGTGGTAGAAGAGGTTGATCACTTTACCTACCTGGGATCTAAGGTGTCCACCAGCGGAGATGGAGAAGAAGAGATCCTAGTCCGGATTTCAAAGGCAAGCCAGGCCTTTGCCTCGCTTCGAGGCACTTGGAGATCCAAGAACATCAGCCAGAACACAAAGATCCGATTTTTCAAAAGCAATGTCTTAAGCATTCTACTGCATGGCGCAGAATCCTGGAAGATGACCAAAACCATCAGCCACAAGCTAGAAGTCTTCCAGAACAAGAGCCTTCGTACGATTCTCCGTATATACTTGCCCCAGACAATCTCAAACTATGAGTTGCGCAGAAGAACAGGAACAGAACCAATCAAACAACAAGTCCGGCGAAAGAGATTGAAATGGATTGGTCATGTGCTGCGCATGCCACCAGCAGCATTACCACGAGTTGCCCTTAGGTGGACTCCTGATGGCCGTAGAAAGAGAGACAGACCGAAAGAAACATGGGGGAGGACAGTGGAGAAAGAGATGAAGGAGAACAGCTGGACATGGGGTCACCTGGAACGACGAGCACCCGACAGAAGACAATGGCGTACTTTGGCCGAGGCCTTATGTGTTTCAAAACACGAAGAGGATTAAGTAAGTAAGTAAGTAAGTAAGTAAGTAAGTAAGTAAGTAAGTAAGTAAGTAAGTAAGTAAGATCGACGCGTGGCGCGCGAACTAGCTCACGAGGGACGCGCGACTCGCAGATAATCGTGAGTCTTCGCGAGTCCGTAGAGATTGTAAGTTCAGTTCCTCCTGACCAACGCACCCCAACAAAATGAGCTGTCCATCTTTTGCGCGTGAGAAAAACAAAGGACATCTATTCAGACAGGAAGGAATTGAAATACAAACTCCAAAGCACTAATGTTTTGTTCTGATCAATGTTTTAGTGACATCTGATCAACCAGCCACATGTGTCACATTCTTAGGAATCAGTATCAGGCAAAATGACAAAGGCTCTTAAAACAACGTTCCATGATTGGTTTGAACAAGGGAAAAGATTGTCATAATAAACAGCCACGATTCCAAGAAGACCTAAAAAAGAAAGTCACAAGAAGTCATTGTTTCGAGTTGAGTTCCGCGAAAACCTTGCTTTACCCGCTTGTTTCTGGACACGACATGGATATCAAAACGTTGCTCCATAATCTCCGTGAAGAAGTGTCTTGCTCGGTGTGTTCCGACATATTTACCGATCCAAAACATCTGCCATGCTTACACAGTTTCTGTCTGCACTGCTTGAAACAATGGCATAGGACGAGTCATTGCTGCGACACCATTAGATGCCCAAATTGTCGAGCCGTTAGCAGAGTACCTGAAAGTGGGGATCTGAAAGATCTTCCAACCAGTTTTTATCTGAATGGCTTGATTGATGTGCTGGTAATCAAAGAGTACAGGAGTAGCCAAGTAAGATGTGGGAACTGCAAGAAGAAAAGCTTCGAGACTTCATACTGTTTCCAGTGTTGCATATTTCACTGTCAAGAGTGCGTCACTGCACACAACATCATGCGAAGCAATAAAGATCACCGTGTTCTGGCGCTGAAAGACTTTCAAGACAAGGACTATGAGGATGTGCTCAAGCGACCTGTGTTCTGTGCAAAGCAACGGCACGAGAAAGAAGAGCTAAAGTACTTTTGTAAGAACTGTGGAACGGCGGTTTGCCAATCTTGTGTTTTGATGGATCATCCTGGTCATGCTTTGGAGCACATAGAAGACGAAGCTGAAAGACGCAAGATTGAAATGAAATCAATGATTGAAACACAGAAGCGTAATTTACAAGCAAAGATAGACGCTGTTAGTAAACTTGACGAAGACTGCGTGAAGATCATACAACGAGGCGAAGAGTTGAAGAGGGACGTTCAGAGGACTGTTGACAATTTAATTGCCAATATTGAAGCGAAGAAGCAAACTATTTTTGCAGCGGTGGAAGACCAAACAAAGAAATCGCTTGAAAGTCTAACAACCCAAAAGATCGAGAACCAAATAGAGGTGATCAAATCATCGTTGGATAAAGCTGATAAAGTTTTGACACGAAGTACAAACGCTGAAGTCGTTCAAGTGAAAAAATCATTAGAAACAATCTTGGAGGGAGTTGATCAAACTACTAAGCCAAATGCGCGTGACCCAAAAGGTCTTCCGATATTGGTTTTCGTGAAAAATCAAAGGATGTTGAAGATTGTCAACACCGAAGAAATTGGAACACTGGGAATACTGAACGAAACTAACGCAAGTCAGTCTGTAGCTGAGGGCAAGGGCATTCAAGAAGGAACTGTTGGAGTTGAAGCACAGTTTGTTCTTACCACAAAAAACGCAGAGGGAGGACAGTGTTACAGTAAACATGATCGTGTAACGGTAGAGATCAGGGACGAAGAAGGACGAGAATGTGCGATGGAAGTGCGAATAAATGACAATAAGGATGGAAACTACAAAATCAGCTATTCACCCAAAGATCAAGGCAAATACAAAGTGACAGTAAAGGTAAACGGCGAACACATTCTTGATAGTCCTTTTTCTATTGAGGTGAAATTATTTCAGTTAAGAGCTGCTTTTTCTTTTGGGAAACAAGGTTCGTCTGTTGGAATGTTTAACAATCCCTGGGGGGTGGCAGTGAATGCCAGGGACGAGATAGCTGTAACTGATTGTGAGAACCACAGAGTTCAAGTCTTTAATAGCGAAGGAAAATGTTTAAGATCTTTTGGTCGGGAAGGTAAGAATCTGGGCGAATTTAAGTTTCCTAGGGGAATAACTTTTCATAAAAATGGAAATATTTTCGTAGCAGACAACGGTAACCATAGGATCCAGATTTTCAGTGGCGAGGGTGAGTACGTGGATATGTTTGGTGGGAAGGGAATCCTTGATAGTCAGCTTTCTAATCCTTGGGGTTTATCTGTAGACAGTGATGGAAATATCATTGTTGCTGATACAGGTAACAAACTGATTAAGATCTTTTCTCCTAATGGTAAGTTTTCAATGAAAATTGGTGGGCAGGGTTCTTTTTCTGATCCTATCCACTGTGTTCAGTGTGATAGATATCTCATTGTGTCAGACAACGGAGCAAATTGCGTAAAGGTTTTCAACTGTAATGGCAACTTTCAGTACAAGTTTGGAAAGCAGGGTGGAGGGGATGGGAAGTTTAAGTATCCCCGTTGTTTGTCAGTAAACAAGTCAGGACACCTGTTGGTCTGTGATTCAGATAATAATAGAATACAAGTATTTCAACTAAATGGAAAGTTTGTTGGCAAGTTTGGAACAAAGGGCAGTAATTTAGGAGAATTAAATTTCCCATCGTCTGTAGCAGTTCTAAGTAATGGCCGGATTGCTGTGTCTGAATGGCATAACAATCGCATTCAGATACTTGAGTGAACACTGTCCTTTACAAACAAAAAGAAAACCGGTAATTATTGGATTATTTTATTTGAAATTCATTTTAGTTTTCAGTTTGTTTAATTTGTGGAATTCTTTTCTGTGACAAAACGTTAGAGATGCAGTATTCACGTAATTGCTTGTGGTTTGGTCCTGTATCGGTTGAACTGTTAAATAATTGTTTTGGGGGGTAGGGGGACGGGTGGGTGAGTGACAAAAACAAATTTGTGTCTCTTGGAGACGGATGGGATGAATAACTACTACATCTCTTGAGTTGTATTGTATGAATTATTTTGGAGGAAAAGAAACCGTTTGTTTGTTTGCTTTACCAGTGGTTATATTATATAATAGAGTGACTAACAAAATAAGAAAGTTATAAAACCACTTTATGGATTAATTGTTGTAATAAGAACCTCCACTATAGGAGAGAAGGCTCTTTAGAGGATTCGCGTTTTTTGTGATTTAAAGAAGAAAATGCTATACTCTTTGACATCTAATTATCTTGATGATGTTTTTATAGCAAGTCTGTTTTAGGGATTAGCAGGTTATTAACCTGCAGATACTGACAGTCGAACCCCGTTTTCTCAGACACCATCAGGATCACATTAAGTGTTGATATAATCCAGGTGTCTGTCTTAACCTGGTCAAGCTAAGAGAAAATGTTGGAGCTAGGAAGTAAAATCACTTTCCGTAACCTCAAGGTGTCCGTATAAAGCAGTCATCCGTAAAGCGGGGTTTAACTGTAGCACTGTAGCTAACAAATACTGTTATTGAGTATAAGGAAAATACAAACTTCAAGGCAAATAGTAACTCAGTAAGTTAATTGAAGCGATGTTCATTGTACTACATATTTTTCAGTACATAGCTGACTGTCAATATATATGTTTTTAAAATTTGTATTTATAGCTTTAGTTTATTGGAACTGTAAAGTTAGCTGCTTTAACCATGAAACGTTTTGTAGAAAGAGCCGTTAGCAATGAAGAACGGTAATCAATAACTTTTGATATGAAATAATCGTAAAATATTCATTTACTGTCACGATGGGAGAAACTGAAATAAAGTGTAAGTTAAATGAAGCTGTAATATTCCTCCACTTATTAGTGTTTCTTAGAAAGCGAATTGTTTTGTTTACCTGTAAGAGCAGAACGAGAGCAATGTTTCCTCTTTACTTGTTTAAGATATTTTTTCTTTTACAACTTCGCTGATAAATCTTTCAAACATTGATTTCACTTTCGGCCCATGGACTCGAGTAAATAACCGGAAGCGACGCCCAAAATCGAGAACGCGCGCGCGGGTTACAACACGCGAGGAAAAGGAAAGAACACCTGCGTTAGGAGGGTTGAGGAACTTCATTTCTTCCTCTGAACACCACTCAATCCCGTGCCATATTATTCTTCAAGCGCGTGCTATGCAGATAATGAAAACGGAGAAACTAACAAACAGTATGTTTATTAATGCATGGATACCTTATAAATGAGCATAACATGAGCCTTGGTTTAATTTCTCCCTTTGTTCTGTTTAGTGGCTTTCTGAAGACCTATCAGTTTCAATACAACTAAGGCACGTTCCCCCTAGAGGACGGTACAAAAGCTTTGAACCGTCATGAGTTAGCGCTGAGTCTGGCAGACTTTACACTCTACTTTTAGACCCCTCCTTGTGTTATTAAAAAAGCCTGGAAATAACAACAAAGATCGGACTATAGTACAGTACAGTGATACAAAGATCAACCAGCACTACAGTTTACAGAACTACATCAAGGGTTTGACTCAAAAAAGTCGCGCCATTTTCTCATCCAATCAGAAATAAAATCAAAACCAATCGTGTCTCGCTGGCGCTCGTTTCCCCGCGCTTTGCCTCAGCTAAATGTATTTTCTTGGAAATTTGATTGGCCCGTTGGATGAAGTTCGTCCTTTGTGACTGGCTAAGGTGATAACTTTGGTTTTGGTTTTACGAAACTCAATTGAAAACCGCCCTGACATATAGTCTGGCACAATTAATGTCTTCCCTAGCGTATTCGTGTAAGTGAGATTTGACTTTGATTGCAGGTTAATGTATTTTCAGTTTTTAAGTATTTTCGTTTGTAGCTAGCTAGATTTAGTTTACTGGAACAATAAGTTAGTTTACATTGCAATGAAAAATTTTTAGAGCTGAACTGTAAGCGATATTTAACAATTAGATTATGAGCTCGAGGTTTCTATTGAGCGAGTTCCCGTGGTTTTCTGCTTTTCACGTGAGCCACAAGCTAAGGTAAACAAGAACTAACAAAACCACAAAAACCAGAGAAGACAGAAAGTCACGGGAAAACTGGGAACGACAAGAGAACAGCGTCACAGGAACCATGACAGCCACGCGAATCTGACGAGAACAACAAGAAAGTTTTATGTGAAATCAAATGAGTGACATGTGACGTCAATGGCTGTTGTATCGTTGACCAGTCCTGAGCGCTGACTTGCGATTGATTAATTAGTTAACATTTATTCACTGAAGTGGAGGTGAATAGTACTTTGCTAGTCATCTCCGAGTTAACCAATAACAACGCGTAAAAAGTACTATTTACTTACGTGGTATATTCAGTGAATTCTTCGCTTTACGGACACTCTCGTAAGCGGACAGCCATACTTACAGACACTTTTTTCAATTCCCTTTTTTACCTCCCGGTCAGGCTCTATATTTACACCTTCCCGTAAGAGGACGCCCTTACGTAAGAGTACGCGGACATCCCAGGTATAATAATTGACTCCTGGCATGGAAAATTGTCTTTAATTTGCAATAAAAAGCTTCAGTTGTTATTTTTGGCGACGCAATTAAACATGTGATTAAAACCCGCTAATCTGAATCCTGCCTGTCCGCTTATGAGAATAATTCCCGTAAGCGGACAGCTCTACTAATGGAGACTTTGTCCAATTCCCGAGGGGTATCCGTTTTAATACGAGAGAGTTGGCTGTACAAGTAAATGATCCATATACCACGTGACTCGAACATTTGACTCGGGGGCCAGCTGATCAACTCACGTTAAGCTTAAAAGGAAAATTATGCGTTGAAAACGAGTAATTCAGACATAATAATTTTTCTCTTTTCTTGGGTCTAGCGATATTGTTTTTATGCTTTTTGACTCTCGGTATTTTTTTACTGAACGCAAACTTAACGGAACGGCGGTCAAAATGTCCAAAGCTCTGAGACAAGCAACTGAATTATTCCTAGCGGTTCAGAATGCTCTGCACAAGCTCGCGCTAATAATATACAATGCAAGAATGCCACTCATTCTGTTTTAACAACACTTATCTCGAGTCTAGCAATATTCCACTTCCTTTTGTGAGCATAGACTAGTTCCTATTAGAGACGAACAAGTAAATCGATCATTGTCCACGGATCCTGATTTTCCAGTTTTTTTCGGGCGCGGGCTTCCCAAGGCATTCTGGGACGTTTGGCGGTACCTGGATCAACATGGCGGAAGCGAAGTTGCTTCTCGGTAAAGAAGTAGCGAGGTAAACTTTATTTTGCTTCGTTTTACCAGTAGATATGGGAGTTATAGTAACACGGGAAAAACCTATTAACCGTATTCCACCGGAGAGAGATTCTGTTGCCTTTCTGTTTGATTTATAAATTGTGCGCTTGTTTACGAAGGTTTCGTCCGTTCTCACGTGTTTAGCATGGGGAAAGTTCCAAGTACGTGTATTTTTAAGTTTTCTCAAATTTAAACATGGCAGAAAAATAATTTTGTAGAAATAAGGGTTTCAAATTAAACCAAAACAGAAAAATAGCTTTGTAGAAATAAGGGTCTCAAATCAAACCAGGGCAGAAAAATAATTTTGTAGAAATAAGTGAACACTCATGACTTTTGAAAACATTACTCAACTCGTGTGTCAATGAAAGTAATTCGAACCTATATTCGGACACTCTTCTTCCCCATGGGAGGGTACTCCCAGAAAAAAATGGGCCTGGGTGTGTGCGGCCTGCTTCCCACCTTACCCTACATGTACATGCCATCTATTTGGACCTCTATTTGAGACCAAAATCTGTGAATTTCCCTATGACCATGGCCTGACCAAAAATGTGATACCCTATTCAAGACCTGACCCTCAAATAATACCCTGATTTAGACTTGCCGTATAATTAGTTCAGACCAATGTTAAAGACATTGTGAAGGGTTTTTGTTGATGGTCTTATCGATAATGATGAAAAGGTAGCCAGCTTCTTCCAAGAAAAATATACCCAATTCAAGACTAGAGTGCAAAAACCATACCCTATTTGAAACCATATGGCCAAAATCGATACCTTATTTTTGACCAAAATGGCTAAAAGTCCCTATCCTTTGGGGTCAGACATACCTATATAGCCCATATAAGGAAGTGTGTGAACAGCCTGGGGATGCCCGTCAGAAAACTGAGTTCCATTTTGTCGTGATCATGAGAAGTGGCCCCACAGCAAAGCCTACACTGTTTATGTTTTGTGTTGTTTTTTTCAAGTTTTAATTTTCTTCTGCATAGTTGGATATTTTTTACACGGAAGAGATGTTATTTTCTTTGTAAATTATACAGTTTGCATCCTTTTTTCTCAGAAATCCTTAAACCAGAGAATTCAAAAATTGATTGCTAGACTAAAGACACTAAGCCTTAAATATAATGACTGGCCCCTAAGGAAACAGAGACCCTCAATGTTCCCCAAGGCAAAGCATATAGGGACATTGAGGTTGAGGGGAAACAAAACTCACTGTTCCTGCACAGCCAGTCATTAAGTGTTTGTTATACCTCAGGGGCATAGCCAGGATTTTTCCAGAGGTACACACAATTTTCCAAATCCCCCCTACCCCTGACCTCCAAGTCCCAAATCTTTTTCAGGTGACTTGATTAAAGGCAAGGTTATGTTGTAAGCCCAACATTTTTACTGTATATGAAATGACAACTAAGTCGTAAAATTTTTTGTTGCCTTTTTCGGTTCATTGACTGCAGCACCTCAAAAACAATCGCTGCAAGGTAATAATTTGTGATCGATTTTTGGCCATGGTAAGGCGAGGAAATCGAGTATACTGCGAAGACAGGCTGAGGTGAAAACAACGCATTCAGCCTTACTATCCAGCTTGTTATCTGCTCGCTATTTTCCTACCTTTCCTCTAAATATATCATTCAAAATTTGTTTGACCAATGAATAACACGCTTCTCTGGAAACTGACAGTCGGGTGCGGGAAAAAAACAGTCCCTTATTTAGAAAATATACATTCAAAGGAAACAAGCACAGTTAAATGCATTGAGGCAAACTGTGCTTTGTAAAAACAGCTAGCTTTTACTCTTGTGCTTTTTTGTTATTTTTCACTTTTTTATTTTATTTTTTTACTTTTGACTTTTTGAGGTACGCACGTGCATACCGTGCATACAGGTAGCTATGCCCCTGTACCTCCCAACTCCAAAACTGTGTGCTTGATGGCGGCTGGCACCGTGGTTTTAAGGAGCATGACCTTATCATGTGCGATTTGAAGGTCCAAGTTGTTGTTTCCCTAGGGAGTTAAAGAGTTTTTTTCGTCCCAGGGAATTTGTGAGTTTTGACAGGTTAAACACGTGACAGGTTCTCCAGTCGTTAAGTCATTAAGATTTACATTAACATTTTGAGTTGAGAGGTAAAAAAAGAGCTGTCATCCATAGAACACTTAAGTTGGTGTTTGACGAACAAGTTTTCCTTAAGCGACCATACTTCATACAATAATCTTTTCCCGGCTGTCTGAAATGAGGTTTTCTCTGAGAATAGGCACAAATACTGACAGCTATAAGTAAGGGACACTTGATATTCTTGTCAGCTACTTGTATAATTGGCAATCATATATCACTGTGACAGTTGAATAAATCCCTCCAGATTCTCTTTGAAGTGTTTGTTGGAGGTTTGCCACCTTTCTGTTCTCTAGGCTCTTGTTTTTCTTTAAACTCTTGCCATATTGTTCTGCTATTCAGACCTTCCCTAAATGGCACCTGACTAGATTTCAGATTGAAAAATTAATTTTGAATAAGACCCCTTTCCCCCAAAAATACCTCTGCAAATCTCAGACACAAAATTCTTTCCAGTAAAGACGATCTATACTCCTTATTCCAAAATGGCGACCAATTTATTATTCTTTTGTTTGCATGTTAATTAGCCCTCTTTGCCTCATTTTCACTTCAAAATTCTTTTGTATTCTGTACATGTTGACGAGGCAAAGAGGGCTAATTACCATGTAAACAAAAGAATAATAAACTGGCTCCCATTTTGGAATAAGGTGTATAGAGGGGGTTATGCAGAACCAAAGCAAAGTGAGAAAACCACTCTGTGACCTTTGATGGATCGTATGTAGGGATTATAATACATAGAAAACTTGTCATTTTGTACACAGTGAGATTCGTCAGAAGTTAAAGGAGGATGTTGCAGCAGTGCAAGCAGAAAATGAAGGATTTAAACCAGGACTTGCCATTGTGCAAGTAAGGACAATTTTAAAAAAATAAGCAACACTAATAAAGTATTTGTTTTGCACTGCCCTCGTTTTTCTTATGTAAGGCTGATTCATCAATCAAAACAGAACTAGCTAGGTTTTTTTTTCTGTTACTTTTAGTGGACATTCTAATCGTACATGTACATAACTGTATGTGTGCTAAAAAATCTGTACAATGTAGGAACCCCAGATATAGTGGCCTTGAGGTGAGTGCACTTGACTCTGCTAATAAACATCTGGATGGTTGCTGTGGGATTGCTACTTTTGGAAATTCATGGTACATGTATTAAATGTATGCAGGAATACTTTGTCCAGACTTGTCAGATGCAAGACTAGAGATCTGTGGTAAATTAACATTTTGATTTGCTAACTTCAAATGTTTACATGTACATGTATGTGTTTCTTGTTTTAGATTGGTGACAGAAGTGATTCAACTGTTTACATCAAGTCAAAAGTCAAGGCTGCTGAAGAGGTGGATGCAATTTATATCATTATGTTTCTTTGATTAATTGTTTATTTTGTGCGAAACAACCATTTTATTCCAACCATATTAATATACTGTTGCAATAAATAAATAAGTATACTTGTAAGTGCGAAGTAGTTGTCAACTAGGTACTGGTCAGTGGAATTAATTGAAGATAAACAAATAGCAATTCTGGTTAATTAAACTGAACCACAGAAAATTTAAATCTAGGTGGTTTCTAGGAGAGTTCCAGTTTGCCGAAAAGTACATTGTTTCTCTTGTTAAACCTGGGCAAGAAATGGACCACATTTCACTTTAAGAAGTTGATGAAATTTATAAACATTGAAGAGCATCAAAATCCTCTGTAATCTGATTGTTAACACAGGCTTAAGTACACAGTACTATTCTTAAAGCATTCCTCCAATTCCTGAAGATTTGCATAGAAAAATACTAGAGGTCAGAAGATTAGGTCCACAAAATCTCGATCAGAACCAGTTATGTGCTGCTAGTCACTTACACAGTCATTAGTTTGGTAAATATATGTGCTCAAACAACCCATGCAATTCTGCTAAATTTTGTGTCAACATTGTGAAGATCGAGTAAAGGATATTATTTGTTTTCTGTACTTGTAGATTGGTATGCTTGCAAGACATGTGAAGTTGTCAAGGACCTCTACTCAAGCAGATGTAGGAACTGATATTCAGAACTTTGCATTTAACTCATTACTATACAGGGGTTTCATTAACGTTTTCACCAGGGAGGGTGGGGGGCAACTGCTTTTCAGAGGTGGGGAAAATGTTTTGAACTGAACTTTTTTATAAGAAAACTTTTCTCTAGATAACCAAACCAGGTGGGCAAAATCATCCAGTCACAGCCGTTCAGTTTGTCTGTTGCCCAGCCCTTAATGAAATCCCTTTTTATATGATATTTACTTTTTATCTTTGGATATATCTAGGGAACCCTGTAGAGGTTACAGATTTTTTGTCAGGGTCAAATCGGGTTTAAATATGTCGCGACTAGCCGCATTGAGGCTTGGGGTTGAGTCATCCAACATCAAGATGGCACCTATTCCACTGACGTGACTCTCATGACATTTCCTAATTCGTTGAGGTGTGTGTGAGCTCCAGCAAATTGTCTTGGTCCACCGGACACTGGCCAACAGGGCCCGACAAGATGTTTTGAGATCTAGTACTGTTAGATATAGCCTGACAAGCCCTGATCTTGTTGCAGACTTGTCTGAATTCACCCCATACTAGCTGGTGTGCGCAGCCTTAACTATATGGATTTAAAACAGGTTTAATGCTGAGTAACACTATATATCAAACATATGAGAATGTGTTTTATGAGAAGAGAGTTGAAGACGTGACAAGAAGAGGAGAGTATTTTGGGTACTTCGAGATATTTGGAAAAGTGGTAAAACACAGTCAAATAATAAGGTTGATGTATCTTCTCAATCAAAACTGCAGAGTTCTTAGGAGAAAATGGGGAAGTAAAATCTTAAGCATCCATGCTAATTCAGATCAGATATCCAAACACTGTCACAGTTTAACTTCTTTTGTTTAAACTTGATGAATTATTAATGACTTTGAGGATGACAAGTCTTGGTGACCAATTGTGCTTGTACTTAATTCAAGTTTACATAGCATGAGAAAGTGATTCAGTTTTATAAAACTTTCCTGGATGGGATGATACATAATTACTTTGGAGTAAGTACTTTGGAATGATAATTCTCTCAGTATTTTCAATAGCTTGGTGAAACAATTTGATTTCATCCATTATTCAATACACTTCTGGATGGAAAGAGGCTTCATAAAAGCTCAGTCTCTTGCCCAAGAACACAAGAAAATGACCCTGGTAACACTGATAAGCCCATACTGATCAATTTTAGTCCAACATGATAACTTAAAGAGTTTGTTCAAGGTTAAACCCTTGATGTTTTGAGCAACTTACTTCTGTGCACTCACAGTGTTACACTTCTACCCTAAGGTTCTCAAAGCTGTGGATGAATTGAACAAAGATTCAACAATTCATGGCATCATTGTACAGCTCCCCCCTGATTCTGTGGAGCCAATCGATCCTGCAATTTGCACAAATGCTGTTGCACCAGAGAAGGATGTTGATGGGTAAGGTTTCATCTGCACTGTACATGCTAGTATTGGATTTTGTTAAACAGAATTAGAAGCCATGACAACAACCATTATTGCTCTACTAGAGGCTCAGTAAAAGGTCTGATGGTTCCTGTACTTCCATTACTTCATGGTATCATATTGAGGATCATACACATATGTATTGTGCATGCTGATCAATTAAATGTCCAGCTACATGTATATTGTACTTGCCCTGCCGCCCATCAGCAACTGTTATGTTAGTTTTGGAGTCTCTCTAGTCTTCCACGTATGAATGAGAAATGTTGTGGTGTGTTTTGTTGCTTGTGAAATAGTGTTTTGCTCTCCTGGTTAATTTACGACTTGTTGAATTGTGTATAGCTCTTTGCTTTCTTGTTTTTTTTTTAGGTTACATGATGTAAATGCAGGGAAGCTATCAAGAGGAGAGTTGGATGACTGCATTGTCCCTTGCACTCCCCGAGGATGCCTGGAGTTGATCAAGAAATCAGGTATTTACCCATATTTAACGGCTGTACAGTTATTTTATTCCCTGTTTCTCCTAATAAAAACTCAAAGAAGAAAGAATTGGGGAGCTGTAATGAAGCTTTTATTAAATATCACAAATTACAAGTAAGCGCCCATAGAAAATAAAGAGCAAAGCCCTGTTGAAAATGTCTTTATTATAATATGATATTAGAGAATGTGAATCACATGGAGCTGGTAGGTCCTATTTCCTGTCAAGCCTGTTTGTCTTTTTTCATAACCACATACATGTTTAGTTAACTCTGACGATCTCTTACATCATACCGTAAAATAAGCGGGGTAAAAAAATGTTTTGGAATGATGGCGAGAAAAAACACATCTGAGAAATGAATTAAAAAAGCCTACACATAACATTATTCGTCAGGTCCCCAATACGTTAGCACAAGTTTTTTGTCTGTTCTTAAAAGATGGGATACAGACAAGCATGATGGGTGAAATTACCAGGGAAGCAAGGAAGGCACCAGAGGGCAGTTGGGTTATTGGAGGTGGAATTGAATTACCATGTGTGTATTACATTTATGGGAGCAAGAAACACAAAGCGCAAGTGAGGAAAGGAATACGAAAGCTCAGAATTCATTGTAGGGAGGCCGCAAAAAATCTGTGTGCATGGAAAACTGCTGGATTGTAGCAAGCTGTTTGCTCTGTTACCGTACTCCAAAACATTGTTGTTGAACAGTTGTGTTGTTAATAGACAGTGGATTGCATGAAGATTTGTTTCTTTCTTTGGTATCGTAATAATTATTGTTCTTAACTCCACAACCACTGATTTATGCCTACAACTTTCAAATAAAAATTTTGATGTTTTGGAAAGAAATGCAAAAGGAATGCCCTGATACATTAGATGGGCTTATATCCGAGGGAGCTTACATGTATATCCAGAGCAATATCTTTGTTAGCAAATAGCTGAGCTTATATCCATGGGGCTTATAACTGGGGGGCTTTAAAGTGGGTTGTTACAGTATCTCTCTTGTAGTTCAAATATATGATAGTCCCTTGTAAGTGAATATGCATGTACATCTGTTGTCATATCATTGCTGCTTGTTCATGTAGGTTTCATTACATGTAACAGTGCCAAGTAGTGATGCTATTGTCACAGGCACAGAGGTTTGTCCTATGAAACAGTTAACAGCTTTAGAACCATCAGAGGCTCTACAGTTCACATTATTCAGAGTTAGAGTGCATTGGTTATCAAATCTAGTATTTAGCCAGGTCAGGGTGTTTTTAGATGTGTAGTATTCTGATTCAAACTTGTCCAACAGGTATGGAGATTGTTGGAAAAGAAGCCATAGTTCTGGGAAGAAGCAAAATAGTGGTAAGTCAACCCTTGTACATGATCGTTGATACACCTGACAGTGTGTGATAATTATGTCCAGAAACCCAACAAAGTAAATTGAAATTTCAAGATTTCAAAATCCAAGCCTTAGGATTCATGGAAGTCATGGAAAAATTGATCCTTGTCCAAGCACAATTAAGCTAGTCGTGATTTGCAGTAGAAAATGTAAGCTTTCAGCTCTGATGTCTTGACTCGCCTTCATATTAATTTTGTTACTTCATGACTACATGTTCAATGGGACAGAACATGGCATTTCTTGGTTTCCAAGGTCATAGAGTTTGCTACTTTGTTTCAAAGCTATTTGACCAGAGTTTTAGGCTATGTTCACACTAGCAGGGTGCCTGAATATGATTCTGGCAAAGCACTTATGTGAACAGACCATTAATTTTTTCCAAGTACTCACACCAGAATTCAGGCACAGAGGCCTCCACCTTGAACTCGGGCGCTAAACAGTATTTGGGTACATAGAGTACCCAGTGTCTGAACATAACATTATTTTTTGTCAGTACCCAGGCACCAGTGCTCAGCCAGCTTTTAGCCAGAATTTGAAAAGTGGCCATCCAAAATGTGTTGTAGGGCCTGTTCAAATAAGCAATTTATAAGGCAACATAAAATATGAAAAATAAAACAATTTTCTTTAGAAAGTGGCTATCTACAGGATGCCTGGATACCCAAAGGCACCCAGTGTGGACACAGCCTTAGTTTAAAAAGACTTATACTTATGGAATAATATTTTAAATTCACCATTCTACAGTGATTTATGACGTTGTATAATATTAACGCCATGTTTGGGAAATGCACAATCTTGCAGGGTTCACCCATGGCAGATCTTCTCAAATGGCACCATGCTACAGTGACCACATGTCACTCAAAGACAAAAGACTTGCCAGATGTGGTATGTTGGTGGAATGGAAAAAAGGCTGTAAAGCCAGAATAAATTTAAATAATATTGATGTAGTGCAAAACTAAACCAACATGGTGTTACACAAGAAAAAAAGTTGAAACATCTGAATTTCTTTAACTTGTGGTTTGAGTGGGCTCCCTTACCTGCTTTACTGAAAACTAGGAAAGAACATTACCTTTAAAATCTATTCAAACTTTACGGATGGTCATAGTATTCCACCACAAGTGCCCTTAGTGGGATGCAATTTTGCCATTCATTTCCCAGAAATTGTGTTTCTTTAACCAAAAGTAATGATATTGAATGATTACTGGATTATAACAATTTCAAAAAACAGAGAGCAGCTAAGTTGAGGGATCAGGAAGTGCAGTCTTGTTTCTTGTATTCTTGTTTCTTGTTTCTTGTTTTATTTTGCCATTTATAAAATAATAACATATCAATGTATATTAAGCAAGGAAGCCCTGGGAAGCCAATAAGGCCTATGTAAAGGACTTCTTAAAATACTTAAGGTGAATTCTGCTCAAAGTTCGAGCAGTAAGTGCAAAAATTATTTACTAAAAATCTACTCACAGCACGGTAACTGTTTAAATACTATTAATTTTAAAACATCTCACTTTAACTAATATCTGTTATTGACCCTGCAATTAAACTCTCAAGCATTCTCATAGAAGCTCATGTCAAACCTTGTACATGTAGGAATGTTTAATGCATGTGTTATCGTGTTTTCAACTAATGCAAAACGTCCGTTTTAACTGAAATATGGATAACTTCAAGTTCAATTTTCTCTCGCAGGGTCAGCTTGAGAGCTTAAGTCTTGATAAGTTCTTCTTAACTTTATTCAAAACATCAGCATGCTATGAGATGTTTTTGGTAACTTTATTTTTGCTATTATTGCTTGAATGTTCTGTGGAAATTGTCTTAAGTCTTAACAAGAACAAAATGATCATAATTTAGGCCTTAAGTAAAACTAAACGTGCGAATGTGCAAAAGCAAAGGAAGGGAAAAAAGGGAAAAAGCACAATAAAATATACGTATACCAAGAAAGATGACTTAAGTTTAGAGGTGAACACAACAATGCTAGAGACATTTTGAATTTCATTGCTGAGAGAATTAAATTGTTTGGGGCTTTGAAAATGGAGATTGTTTTTTCTGGTTTGTAGGTGAGAAGGGGTGATATTGTTGTTGTTGGAATTGGAAGAGCTGATTTTGTAAAGGTATGATAGTGTGCAAACTGTGTTCTTAGCACTTACAACTCTTGCAAATGTTAAGTGTTTTCTAGATACAGTACTGGTCAAATGTTGACAAGCATTCCTTGTTCCTACTTGAATATACTTAATCCTTGATCCTTCATGCTTTCGGCAGTAGAGGCTTGAGTTTCCAGTTTCAAGAATTTCTCAAGGAAACAATTATTTATTTCTCAAATACATGGACACACTGTAGCAATAACAACAAACAATAGCAACAAATCAAAGTTAAGTAGATTAGTTCCTAGTTTCTTTGACCCAAAACTCGAATGACTGGACTTTAAACCCAAATGGCTAGATTGTGATGATTTTCTAATTTTTAGGGGGACTGGATTAAGGAGGGTGCAGTGGTTGTCGACTGTGGAATTAATGTGATTCCAGGTAAGATTAATAATGATCCAATACAATAGCTGTTTGCTTATTCTGTTTTGCTGCTCTAATTGTGGTCAAGATTGACTGTTCAATCATGCAACAGGATTTGTTCAATAAGTGGTCAACATTTCCTCATGTAGACCACTCACATTTCACCATTTAGAAAACTAATTCCCCTGGCTGGACTTAGTTGCAGACCTGTCAGGAAAAGAGCAAGGGTCAGGCCACCTTTAGTTTTTCAAAATCAATCCTGGTTACTAGGTGAGATGTAAATATTTTTTCATGTATAACAAGTCTGTTTCTCTTTTTGCCTTCTTCAGATGAGACTAAAAAGAGTGGGCGTCGTCTCCTTGGTGATGTACATTTTGCGGAAGCAAGGAAAAAAGCAAGCTGGATTACTCCTGTGCCTGGAGGTAGATAATGCCTTTTGCATAGAGCTCACATAATAATGATATTGAGGATTTTTTGCTGAACTTCTGAATGCATAGGGTTCTTGTCTCCTCCAATGTTTCTTTTGAAGTCAAATGATGGGTAAATTGGAGTATGATTTTGTGACATGTGTAAGGTGTAATCTACATTCAAGTCTTAATTCCTAATTAGGCTGGTGTGCGTTATCGCACACACAAATTCATGAAATTCCCCTTTTCTCACACCTTTTGTCACACCAAATTTATCAAGAAATTTCTTGAACATAGTCGCTGGAAACAAGAATGAAAACAACTTACTGAAACTTGCATGAAAGTACAGGGAAACAATAATGAGAAATAAGCAAAAAAGGGTAATTAATTTACATCCTTAGAAACTGTACTAATTGTCAAACCATCCATACCAAGTCCTGTTAGTCAGATGCCATTTCCAGACCACATAAGGACTGAAGACACTCTTTTACAGTATTTCAAACTGTTTGGGTTCAAACCGTATCAGTTTGTGTATTTGGCCATGACCTGTTTGTTGATGGCTGCAACTGTTTTTTTGTCGACAGGTGTTGGTCCAATGACTGTGGCAATGTTGATGAACAACACAGTGGACAGTGCTAAGAGGGCTCTTCAAATGCAAAAGGTCTCTCCTACCTTGAGAATGGGCTTCTCTTTAGCACCATTGTTTCCATACCTCAGGCGCTTAATGAGAAAATGATATTTTATTGATAACTTAAAATTAATCTGAACAGTAACTATGATATGAATTTGATTTCTTCAGTGTGTTTAGAAGGTACATTAGCCTGCTCACACAGACAGATTTACGGCTTTGTTTCACAGTGTTTTTTGGTGGCATGAAACAAAAGCCAGAAATCTGAGTGTGTGTGCAGGCTAGAGGTACATGTATGTGGGGTGGTGTGTATTTTGCATGTAAACATGGTTTACTGTCAGTAATTTTATTTTTGTGTGCAATTAAATGCTTATCAAGACTAGCATACAACAATTTTTGGCTGTTTGACTACTGAGAGCAATTTTATAAATGCCATAAAAATTTATAAAATTATTTTGTTGAAAGTACCCTGTATGAAATATTTTTGAAAGAGACACAAAGTGTATCTCATTTTAGCAATCCAGTTTGTCTGAGTAAATATTAATTTTTAGAATCCAAGAACTAATTCATCACACCACTAGTATGAGTAAATTAAGAAAGTGCCATTAAAAATGTCTACAAATCTTGTACGAAAGATCTACAAAAGTTAGTAAGTACCTACATGTACACGTGTCATCATCATACACTGGAAGATTAATTTTGCCAAAGTGCCTCAGCCAGGCACAGCTCTATTGAAGTGTTTGCAAGGAAAATCTCCAGATTAACTGATGACTTAACAAGATGAATATTGGTTGAATGTGTTCTCCATTTATCTCTATGTTGTCATACATGCACATACATGCATGTTAAAAAGTAAATCAAGGAACTTATTTGTCATGTGCAAATAATACCTGAGATTTACTTTGAGCAAAATTTGAAACAAACATGTATAATTATCTTATTTTAGCAAAGCTCACCCAAACATTAAATGTGCCTAAAGGACACTTAAAATAAAATTGTTTGGTTTACACATACATGTAGGTTGACTCTAAATTGTTAAATTGCCCACTGGTGTTTTGATTTTTGATTGTACACAAATAATTATTTATTATACATTACAAAGAGATGAAATCTTGCCAAACTTCAAACTTTCACTTGCATGAAAAGTTATCACAGTTAATGTTTATGGAGTGAGGGAAGGATCTGTGACCAGGTGAGGATACAAGACATACTTCCACAAAACTAATGACTATTGATGATTTTCTGGTGCTCTTGCAAATTAAAACAGTGTTGAAGAGGATAAAATAAATAAATTTATAAATGTTCAATATTTAGAGAGGAAGATATGTTAGCTTCAGCTGGTTTCCTCTATCCCGGTCAAATTGGAATTTGGAGATGTTGGTTTTTGAAGAGGGGGGAAAACCGGAAAACCCACAGAAAAACCCTCGGAGCAAGGCGAGAACCAACAACAAACTCAACCCACATATTGCACCAGGCCAGAACTGAATGCAGGCCACATTAGTGGGAGGCACCATCCCTGTTTCCTGGAGGAGAGAGAGAGATGAGATTGTTATCTGAAAAGGTTGTCTTGAATGATACATGTAACTCTGTCCCTTGAGTAGGCAGATGATAAGACTGTCCAGTCACCTTTTGCTGCTGAAACTTGTAATGGTGCTTGACTGGTTAGCACTTAATGGACCTAATTGATTATTGACACTTCATCATGTCTTTTTGACTCTGTGCCTGACTTCTTGTGTCAAGGTGTAGTGAGAGCCAGTGAGAACGCTTTGTCTGCTTCACTGTATCTGTTAATGAGAGCATTGTGGCCTGGTGATCTGTACCCTTGAACATGACTGGTGTGGGTGCAAGCCTTTACCAGGGCTTTTGCATTGTGTATTTGGGCAAGATTTACTTTGGAAGTACTGCACCTCACTCCACCCAGGATTATAGGGGAATCTGTGCATGTCATTGTTTACACTTTGCATTAAAGAGCTCTCAAATTGCATTAATTACTGACATTTTTAGCTCTTTGGATGTAATATTGGAGGAGATATTCCTTTGGCTTTTTAAAACTGCATAATTTCTGGGTGTTTAGAGCACTAATGAAGCTCAGACAGTTAATCATGGCATAATATAAATTATGCTTGTAATGTTCAGAGTTGATATTTTTATAGCTTGATTAGAAACTGAGTAACACACCATTACTAATATAATGACACAGGTCTGGCTCATTTCGTGCATTGGATTGGAAAAGACTTGAATTGAACTATGTACCTCTTGAGTGGTCCTCAATGCTCTGGTTGCAGACTTTGTTGGTATGTTGTTGTTGGTCTTCAGTCTGTGCTTCTTTTTGGTGGGAAAACAGTGTACAAACAATACAAGTGTTGCTGTGGATACTTTAACTGGTATTGACTATTGCTGTGCTCATTTCATTCACTACTGATGCCTAACAGATATTTTGGAAGAACTCAGTGAGGAACAGCTATTTGAAGCAACCTTGAAGCATTGCTGGTAGTGCAGATGAGCTGAAGCAGAAACACTGGCCATAGCATAGTCTTTGCTAGCTTACACTGTCGTTGTCATTATTTTATTTTTTTCATTGTAAATAGACAGAGCAAGCTGATTTTTTCCTGTATTCTTATAACTGCACCATCTTCCTTTGCCAGACTAGTGTACATTTTAAGGAGCACATTTAAGTCGTTTCTGCCAGATGTTGTCTTGGTCCAAAATTTTTTTGTGTCAAACTGTTGTTATGGATTTTTTTTCGATTCTTATATGTACAGTAGTTTGTACATGTAGTTTATTTTTTCCATAATGTTGTTGCAAATAAATTAGTACAGCAATGGTAAGACTACTACAGTAAATCACTTTGTGCAGGTCCTTTCCTTACCCCAAATATTGTAATGAAAATCTCAGCTGTACAACAGTGTCATTGCTAGCAAATGATGTGCAAGTTTGGGTCTCTCTCGTGTATAATTAGTTAAAATGTTACAATAGTAAAGTTACTGGTTGTAGGATAATTAGACAGTATGCTTGTGTGATGGTTATTAAGTAAGTGTTCAGTTAGCCGGGTAAATGAATACAATTTTGGAGAGGCAAATATACAGTACATGTCATCATCATTGTGAACAGGGACATGACATTAATATTGTTTTTGGTATATATAGAAGCCACATTGTTTGAGCGTAAAAACAGGCAAGAGATTAAGCTATCTGTGCAGCTGCTGAACTAGAAATGCACCTGCCATTAACTGTTACATGGCAAGGACTAGTGAAGGGCAGTCATAATTGGTTTCAGCTGGGTTGTGTCCATTATTTTGACATTGGTATCCCAGCTTTATTCAACAGCTCTGGGAAAAGAGTATGACTTTTGTCATTACTACTATGCAAGTGACAATTAGAATAAACTTTAAGAGCTATTCATCTTAGTCAGACTCTCAGCTGCATGTATGGAATACCAATACAAGCTTGCAAAAAAATTAATAAGCTATTTTAACATTATTTTTTGAACTACATGTAACTTCAAGTCGCAAATAGTTCCTTTTATCATATAATATAGTGTTAAAAACATGTGCACTGAACTCAAGTGTTTGAAATAAATTATACTTTGTGTCTCATTCTTGCTTTAGTTTTACCTTGTTGATGCTTTTCTATAAAGACACTGCTCCCTTAATGACTGTGGTGTATTTTGTTGAAGTGGAGTTTGTGTACATGTGGATTTCATATCAAATCTGAAGGGTACATGGATTTTGTGCAGTTTTGTGGATGACTGTCTTGTATCCTCCTTAACAGGGTCCTTGCTCAACTTTCATTGGTGTTGCTTTTCATTTCTTTTAAAACTTGTTCATTGAAGTCTTCTAGAGTTACAGAAACTGGGGTTTTCTTCTATTCTTAATTCGAATTATTATTAAAAGGCAGCCAAATTGGGCAGTATTATGTCACAAATTTTGTGACATCTCCAGAATAATCAAGATCATTTTGAAACATATTGCAAGAAAACAGAGTTCTGATACTGGAGATCTTCCTGAATCCAGGATTTTCCAGTTATTTTAGGGGTCTCTCAGTATGTTTGGAAGATTTTTTTGTGGTCACTTTGGAACATACGGGTGTATTTCCAAACAAAATTGAACTGTGCTGTACGTCAAATCTTTGGAAGCCTTTTGGAGAGGGTGGTAGAAATTTTTGAGAAAAAATTACCTGGTATTGCTTTAGTTGATGCTGTGGAGTTCATTGTCCAGTTTGTAATTTTGGTGCGAGGGATGACTGCTTCAGAGCAACAGGCCTATGTTGTAGGGTGTTGTCTTTGAATTATGCATTGAAATCCTGTTAGCCTGCTGATAAGTTCATTTTGCAGGGTGGACCTTGGAATATTCGTTACCTTCCTCTCAATCTCCAAAGACCTGTACCAAGGTATGTCTGTTTCCTTTGGTTCTAGAATTGTTTTCACTCTTTCACTTTAGTGTCAAAAAGTTATTGGTTTTGCACTATTATGCTACACGATTGGCTAGAACACTTGTGCCACTTATTGATCTCCAATCAGAAGTAAAACCAATACCAATTACAACGATCTTGCACTCAATTTCCCATGATTAATATCTGCTACATGTATTTTCTTTGAGTTTTGATTGGTTCATTGGATTGTCTGGGGCCTTTGTGATTGGCCAGAGTGATTACTCTGTATTGGCTTAACGACACGTAATTGAAAATCACTCTGACTAGTTACATGTAATAGAGGGAAATGGTTATGAAGTCCAGTAGATCTGAAAGGAGGAAACATGCCGAGACTTAAATTGGAAGGTGTATGTCTGTGCACAACCTTTTGTTTTACGTTTATTCACTATTTATGGATTACATAATCAACACATTTCTATGGTTAATAGTACAAATATTTTAACAAGGAGCCCATGTCATATATGTGGTTTTCAGTGGGGTCTGCATGCCAAAAATTAGTTCCTCTGACAGGGGTAATCCCTCAGTGTGCATGACAAAGAACTTTAATTTAAGCCTTCATATCCATTCCCCTGTATTACCTAATAAGTCCTGGTTAAGGTGGCTCACAAAGAGTTATTTATTTTAAAATATAGCCTTGTTGTGAAGCCAAAAATTATAATAAGTAGTAATAATTATCAGTGGCTATGTTCTTGTCCATGATGTCAATTAGGAATAACTTACTAATTAAATCAGTCAGAACATGATTTAGCAAAACTTGGAATCCCCCCAGCTCTTAAATTTGTTTTGCATAATGTTTATTTGTATGGCAGACTGTCTTTCTCCACTACCATTTTGATTGTACAATATGTTGCTCTTTTTGTAGCGATATTGACATATCAAAGCAGCAGATGCCAAAGAAAATTGCAGAAGTAGCAAAGGAAGCTACAATTCTTGACTATGAGGTAAATTCTGTTTATGAATTATGATCGATAAATGTAGAATTGAACATGACATTAAACCTCTTGACAAATAGCCCGCCAAATACTGTCTTTTTTCAAGCAAACAAACTTATGACTTTTAAACAGGCAATCTGTACTTTTTATGGAAATGCAACCATAATAATCGGTCAACATTTTTCTGTGATCCTCTTTACTGAAATCCATGATACTGGTGAAAAGAAGACATGTCATTTTTGTGTTGATTACAGTAAGTTAGACAGGTGAAGGAGCAGTTAAAGGCTGAGAACTACCTAGCACATCTTATTGATTAGGAATATCTAGTCCAGAATGCAAAAACACCCAGCCTCAACCAATGTACTGTAAATTAAGGACCTTGATGTACAAGACCATTTTGGGACCAAAATTTTCCACATTCCCACTTATCAGACTGTGTGAATATCACACTTCTCTGATGTATTGTATTGTTTTTGTTTTCCTGTAGATTGACCTTTATGGAAACAAAAAGGCAAAGGTATCCCTTAGTGTTTTGGAAAGACTGAAGGACCAACCTAATGGAAAATATGTTGTTGTTGCTGGGTAAGTGGAGTTGTTTTTAACGTAGCAGAACTCATCAAATGACTGTCCAGCTGAACTCTGTTTTCTGCATGATGTAACTCCTTGAGGCTCTTAATTAAATGTTTGTTGATTTCTCTAGCTGTGTTTGGCTTTATCCTTCAATGCAAACCCTATTTGCAAAGGAAATGAGTTAATTTGACAAACTGATTGAATTATGGACTAAATTGAAATTACTGAACAGACACCTGGCAATATGGAATCTATATGTTTTACATAATAAAGAAATGAAAAGCATGTTAATGATGTTATCTGTGCACCTGTCGTCCAATTGATCATAAGTAAGAACCAATTAATGTGAGAATAATTTGATATATTAATATTTACAAATATATAACCTTTTCCAGTATGACCCCCACTCCATTTGGAGAAGGAAAGAGTACAACAACTATAGGCGTGGCACAGGCAATGGGAGCCCATCTGAAAAAGAACTGTTTTGCTTGTATTCGACAGCCTTCCCAGGGCCCAACATTTGGCATCAAAGGTATTTTAAGTGATCCACATTATGAACACTTTCAGTGTAGGTTGGATTTTGGTTAGAATTCTAAAGTTAATTAAAAAAACCATTAATCTGGACCATTCAACTGGGATACATGTAGATATAACCCCTTTGATAGTACACATTATGTAATCTCAGTACATTTTCTTCCACACTGATTTGCTTAACCCTGTTTTATTATGGGAATGGTGCTATGCTTTCTCTTTCAATATAAAAAAGTGCAGATGTCAAGAAGACTGTTTATCAGTTGAAAGCTTTTTACCAAACGGCCCCTTTAGAAGCCACAAATTCTATAAAAGTTCACTAGCCAACAAATTCAGCTTATACTTATTGTGATTTAGTAATTCTGACTTAAATTGGCTACAAGCTGATCACGTCATTCGCAAGACATGTCCTTTGTCTCATAGGTAAATAATAATTAATACAGTACTACATCATTTAAGGTGGTGCAGCAGGTGGAGGATATTCACAGGTGATACCCATGGAAGAGGTCAGTATCAATCTGCGAAGAATTATTACATATGGTCAGAATGGTTTGTCAAGTGTTCTGGTTAAAAGTTTTCTTCAGTATTACAAATTTTGAAAGTTATTTAACCAAATTTAGCCAATCAGCTATTTGTCTGATATATAAATTACATTGTCAAGTTTCAAACAGTTCAGTTTGTATTTTAATAAACCTCTACAAATTAATGTTCTTTATTAAACTTGCTCTGCTGTGGTTTATTTAGTTTAACCTCCATTTGACTGGTGATATTCATGCCATAACAGCATCAAACAATCTTTTGGGTAAGTGGTAAATATAAAATAAAACTATTTAAACTATTTAACTATTTTTAAATACAAATTGAAGCAGTTTTATTGAACCATTTTAACCTTAGTTAGTAGTATTTTAATTCTTGTTTTAGTTTTTAATCCTAATTAGTTTACCGCATAGGTTTTTGTCCTTTTTATTGTATTTTAGATTTTAATGTATTTTAAAGGTTTAACATTTATTTTCTCAGAGGACCCTCCTGAAAACCACCTTATGGTGATTGGAGGCTTCCTCTTAAAATATTATGCATTATTATTATGTATTATTTAGTTCACAGTTTGCCTATATATATGTATATACCAGAAAAGGGTATAAAAGCACCATGTACAAGAATGGCTCTCTTTCTGAGTTTGAATTCCAACTTAAGGATGTTTGCACCCATTGTTTCTGCGAACCCTTACTGCACACTTTATTCATGTTGCAATGTCACACCACATCACAAATGAAGTTTACATGCTAAGGAAGAAATACAAGCAAGTATAGGACTTGGTATAGACGATCCATTTTCCAAAGTTGAGTGGCTCTTAGGCACTTTGATTAGGCCTTTTTTGGCAAAAGTTGATGTATCTGTATATGAAAACATTTTGGGCATGAGTGGCTTTAAAAGTTTGTTTCATTTGCAGGAAAGCTAACAATGGAATCAGTAAATGCGAGAACCAATATTTCATTGTTCCCAAAAATATTGATTCCTTTCCTCATCCGTACAAAATTTCTAGACAGTTTAGCTTCATACATTCACTAAACAGCTTGGCTTTAGAAATTCCCCACCCCTGTGGAATTTCCAACAACCTTCTATGGGGTGGGTATGGACAGTTTTTTAACTGTTTGAACAATCAAATGTGACACCAATTAGTGATGGAAATCTGGATATTCTGACTAGTCTTTGGAGAAATCTTTGTCGTTGTTGTTGCACCGGGATTGTTGAATATTTTATAGGGTTGAGAGTAATAAAATTGTAATTGTTTTAGTAAATTAAATGTTAATCTCAGTGGATCCTTTATGTAAATATGCACTAAAAACTGGTAACTTTTTGCAAATTTTCCTGAGAAGTATGCCATCAGCTGCCCTTCTCCCCAAAGAGGTTGGAGCCTTAATCTGAAGTCCCCACATTGAAGTTTAGATGTTCACTTTCCAAATCCTGTTTAACAGCCTGCTAGCCAGCACTGTTCCCAGTCGGAGACTGTAATATACTAGTTTTCATCTGGGCCCAGAATTATAATGAAAAATCATTGTGAGTTGGCTGTTTCCATTTCAGCTGCCGCTATTGATACAAGGATGTTTCATGAATCTACTCAAACAGACGAGGTACGTATGTTGAAGATGAGGTTTTCTCTGCACCCTGAGTAGTCTGAGTAACTGTCAATATTGACACAACAGGGAATGACTAAAAAGACAACATAATTTTCTTTCACATTCCACTACTTTTAAGTTATAATGTCTGCAAACATGTTTCTTATATATGTGTGCCTGCAACAATAAAAATTGGCTGAATGTAACTGATCTGTATTTGGAGCATGATGCTAAGTATCAAAGGTTACCTGCCAGTATGTAATTGGGCTTCAGTTGCCGTGGTAAAATATTCACTGGTGCCCATTTATACATAGTTGGAGTGAGACAATTAGTAAATAATGTATCATGGACAAGACTTCCTTGTAAGGAACCTAGCTAGGGCTTGACATTGACCTGTTTGGATCCAGAGGGAGATACACTAACAGCAATATCAACACATAACCTGATTCTGATTGTAATTAATTGTTTCTTAAGAATTGATGTCTTACAATATAATATGGCACTTTTAGTTTATGAATGGTCTGTTTTCTTTTCAAGGCTCTCTTCAGCAGGCTTGTACCAGAGAAAAATGGGAAAAGGGAATTTTCTAACATTATGCTTGGTAGACTAAAGGTAAAACATTGTATGTATTATGTATTCTACATCTCTGTTGCCCCACTGGTATGTTCATATCATCGTTTCACTAAACATTATCATAGCCAACCTGTCACAAATTGATTGTTATTTGATGGATCTGGTTCACTTGACCATGTTAACTAGTAGTGCAAACACAGAGCTGTATAATAACATGCTTTTTTCCCCCAAAATTCCAAAAGCTTAATTAATTCAAGTCTTGTAAGTCCATCACTTTTAAATCAGAAGTAGTGTTAGGTTGGCAGTGGTAATGTTACTTCTGTCAGCTTAGTGCAACAAAGAGCTAGTAAGTCAATCATGGCAGAACAAAAGTTAACATAATAATTATGTTAATAATAATATTTTTTTCCTTTTGTCAACCTTTTCAAATAGAGCTTAATTAAGTGATAAGCATTAATTTTGACAACAATATCAATACAAAATGTCATGAAGGCAGCTGGGGACAATAGAGAAGACATCAGTAAGGGAAAACATTTTGATGTGTTACCAAATTCTCAAAACTGACATGAAAAGAAAAGTATGGAAACCACCAGCAAGGGAGAATCAATATTTTTAGTGTGGATTTGAATGGAGTACTCCAAGATAAGTGAGATGCGGGTGTTTCTGACCTTTGTTACTTTGCTTTGGTTTTGTTATTTGCCATCAGAAACTTGGCATTGATAAAACAGACCCTAATGAGTTGACTCCTGAGGAGATCTCTAAGTTTGCAAGGCTAGACATTGACCCAGACACCATAACTTTCCAGCGAGGTACTGTATGATATTCTGCAACCTTAGACAGGAGTTACATTAATAAATAATTTATTAAAGTTTTCACCAGGAGGGCAACTGGTTCTTACAGGCGGGTAAAACTTTTGAACTGAACTTCTTAATAAGAAAAACTTTCCCTAGGTTGTCAAACCAGGCAGTTAAAATCATCCTCACAGCTGGTCAATTTGCCTAGTGACCGGCCGTTAATGAAACCTCTGTGTAAGCCAATGTCAGTATCATAGAAGATTTATTGCTCAACTTTATGATTGAAACTGAAGAGCTGTTAATGTATACTTGACCAAGCCCAGTACTTAGAGAATAATTTGCCTAGCAATAAGGTACTCTGATTCACTGATTTTACTTATTGGCGCTCTCGACCGTCTCTTACATGGAATAAACATAGTTTTGGTTAAAGAAATGCCAGTGCCTTAAAATGAGGCCAACTTGGATTTGTCTTGAGTAAGCACGCGTGTAAACATTTGGGCAGCATGGAAAGCTGATTGTTACTGTATCTTTGCAAATTGCTTGTAACTTACAATAGGTGATTTTCCCCATTTCAGTGATTGACACCAATGACAGATTTCTACGAAAGATCACTATTGGTCAGTCGCCAACAGAGAAGAACAGCACCCGACAAGTAATAATTTGAAAATTTTCTTACATTTTAAAGGGATTACAAAACTGGTGGCTGAGTTTATTTTATGTCAAATAAGTTTTGTCAAATACTTGCTTTGAAATGTAATGCTAGTGAAGAAATAACTTATTGCATGGATCTAAATTACAAAATCACACCTCATTACAAACAAATATGTCTCCTGGGGTTTAAATTTATTTTATAAGGTGTACGAAAAAAACAAGATGTAAACTTTGTTAACTGTTCAGCCTAACAGTTTTTCAGAAACCCATTTGTTCGTTTGCTCAATCTTTAATCTGTATTTCTATACGAAGCAAGTTCAAGGTCTACTGTAAGTTACAGACCAAGTGTTTTCTCTTCAATTTATGGCCGAAGCGCAAAGTGAGCAGGCCATAACTCAAAGGAGAAAAAATGAGGATCAGTAACTTACAGTACCAAGGGAGAAGACCAAGTTAGTAAGATATTTATTGTATCTCTACTGTGTGTCTGACGGGTTGGGGAACGATTTCTATTCATGTGGAATGGCTTCAAATTTTGGATGCATGTCGAAAGCAAAACTAGTGAAATCGTTGTTACATGTAATTGTTTGGACATTTTAATACACAATTTAAAGTAAAAGAAAGTTTTAAACTTTTGCCCATTGTAAAAGTTTTGAACACTTGGCGATAAATCACGAAACATTTTGGCAACAAAAACAGCTTTAAAGTTTAGCGGGCAGTATAGTAAAATACAGCCCACTAAATTGGCCAATCATGTAAGTACAGTAGGTTTATATTTCACTCAATTTGGTGGCTAAAAGTTTTGACAAAGTTCCTTTAAGTACATTGTAGGTCGTCCAGCAGGGATAGGGAATATCAGTGTAAACACAATTTTTTCACTGGCATATTTCGTTTTCCTCACAATGTTTTCGTCTAAATGTTGCAGACCCAGTTTGACATCACTGTTGCAAGTGAGATCATGGCTATATTGGCTCTTACTACTGACCTTCAGGACATGAGGACAAGGTTTGCCTCTGCAAATTCATGTTTTCTTGCCCTGTTCCATTCTCACAAACCACTGGGTGCCATGTCAAGCCGACAGCAGCATGCCTGACCTTTGGTCACAAAACAACTCCATAAATCAAAAACAGTCTTGAGTGAGAAAGACTAAACTATTGCACAATAATACAGTTACAATCTCAAAAGAAGTGCTGAAAAATGCTTAAAATCCTAAGGGTGGGTGGATGGGGAGGTCAGACTATGGCAGACAACAACAAGAACAACTGCCTGCTTTACCCATCATATGACCTTTATTAGCTTGCAGGCCCCAGTGGCATATGAGAAAAACATTAATTTCCACTTATTTTGTTTTACAAATAACACTTTGAGCAAGTGAACATGTGTAAACCTTGCGGCATTTTGAGTTATTCTCTCCCTTTTCAAGCTTGCTCAGTGCACTTTGAATTCGTTCCATCACAATTTCCATGCAATATTTCTGAAGTAGCCTAAAAACAGTTTTGATTGGTACAGATCAGAAGAGTATACATATAGGAATTGGTTTTGAAAATGTAATGCATCCATTTTCAATTTGTAGGCTTGGTAACATTGTCGTAGCCAGTAACAAGGAGGGGGAACCTGTCACAGCAGATGATCTGGTTAGTCTGAAAGCTCTATTTCTGCCATCACTCAAGTCCAGTCTACCTTCCTCTCTGAGAAGAGAGTGAGTTCGGGGGAGGAGTGCAGGCTCCTTTCTCGACCAGCAGCTGATAGTTGTGCCTAGTTAGTCTACAACTAAGAAATGATAAGTCAATCAAAGTACTAATTAAAAAATATATATATTGCGGCTGGTAAGTCTCTTAAGTAACAGTGTTGTCTACTTGTTATTTCCTTTGTCTTATGATTTTTAAGTAGAATTCTTCCTTTTGTTAACTTTCAGAGTGTCAAGTTACCTTCAAGCGAACTATTAACCCTACAATGATGTATAAGACTCAAAAAATAAAAAAGTAATGTTTTAAATATAACTTTGCATGTTTGCACTGAGTTATTTCTTTTGCCCTGACAGGGAGTTGGTGGTGCACTGACAGTTCTGATGAAGGACACAATAAAACCCAATTTGATGCAGACTCTGGAGGTAAGAAAGCAATGAAAAGTAAGCAGAAGTTGCCTAATGACCACATTAGTGAAATGGAGGAGAAACTGAGTGAGTTTCTGAAGGAAAGGAACAAATGACAATTTTGAGCTCCAATAGGTTAGCGTCCAAAGCTCACTGCAAACACTAGCAGACCTTTAAATGATGAGATGATTTCCAGCGGTATTCCAAGAACACCGAAATATCAAATTTGCCTTGAGATGATGAGCTGCGTAAATTTATAAATGTACAGGAATTGGAGTACACACATGTTTTAAGGAGTTAAGTTAAACAGGGTATAAATGTTTGGGGTGCTTTAAATGTTCAAAATGGCTTCAGTCACTCTGAGGCCAAAACTGAAGTGCAAAACATTTACCAAACTGAAAATTTCCATTGTTTCATTATTTTTCACACTCTTGACCTTTTTAAGATTGCTGATCCTGGTAGTATGCAGGATAAATAATATCAGATACATGTATGAACCTAGGGGTTAGATCTGGGAGGTAATGGATCCGAATTTCTTTTGGGACTCAGACTACTTCCATGTTCAATGCTTATAACATAATGAAGCTTTATCTTACAGATTTCAGTAATGTTGATATAGATGGTGTAAATACGTACTAAACATAATCTATAATAATGTTATTTTGTTACTACCAGGGCACCCCAGTTTTTGTGCATGCAGGGCCCTTTGCTAACATCGCCCATGGAAATTCTTCCATTCTGGCAGATAGGATAGCTTTGAAATTGGTTGGACCAAATGGATTTGTTTGTAAGTATATCAAAGGCCAGGTATAAGTACTGTTAATATATGTGCATATGGTGAATTTTTGTAAGGTTAGGAAAACTAGCTTAAGGTTAATACGTTCACAGAGGACAACTGAGGAAACTAGCTGTGGTTTTGTTTGCACCCTTAGCTAGATTTTTTAGTATAGCAGTGCCTACTTCTGACCAGCTCCTGTACCGGCAGGGTTCATACAGACTCTGGAATTCTTGAAAAAGCATGAATTACTGTGATTCACTGTCATCCCACACTAAGGGAAGGGTTACGGATTGCCACTAAATCATTAAAATTCAACATGTAACAGCATTAGATTAGTGCTAAAATTTCAAAGAATATAAGGCAAAATGGATATGCAAGTGTATACATCACATTTTCATGTTTATCCATCATCCTTGTTAGTCATTCTCAATTCCTAATGCCTCCTTCCTGTCCAGGGGTTTCATCAAGGGCCAGGCAGTGTGGCAAATTGACCAGCTGTGAGGATGATTTTACCAGGCTGGTTTGACCATCTAGTGGATGGTTTTCGTTATAAAGAAGTTCAGTTCAAGAAGTTTGCCCTCTAGTGAAAAGCAGTTGCCATACTGCTGAAATTGTTAATGAAACCCCTGCTTGTCACTCATAGATTACGATTCTACAAAATCAATCCTGAATTCTTAGCTTTCCTATTTGACCTTGGTCTGTTTTTTTTTTTAGCTTCTTGAAATTGTGCTGACGGTATGACTACTCAAATCAAGGCTCTGCAACAAAATTTTCCACAAATTTAACGAAAAAAATGTGAAAGTTAACAATAGTTTTCCAACAAATTAACCTTGTGATCAAACTGTACATTACAAAGGCAAGAGATTTGTGGTCATTTTGATTATTTTATACGCTCAAACACCAGTGGTCAATTTGTAAAGAATTTGCTTAAGTGGCCTTAAAGCGACAACAAGGTGCTATTTTCATTCAACAGTCACTGAAAGTGGTTTTGGAGCTGACATTGGAATGGAGAAGTTCTTTAACATCAAGTGTAGATACAGTGGTATGTGCAGCTACTTTCATCGAGCAAACAAATCTTGCACTTTGTGTCATCAACATTCTAAATCTAAAACCATCGATCCTGCAAAGGCTGCCCTCTTGATGTCAGTGCTATTAGTTGCTGGGAAGATGTTTGTTTCATTGGCCAGGGGTCCGTCATTTTGAAAATCAAGGTTTTTTGTGGTTTGAGACATAATTCAATGCAATCTAGGTTGCTACAGAAACCATTATTAATATTTGCCCAGTTTAATACTTTCACTTGCTTCTTTCTGTCTACTACAAAATTTTTGCATAATTTACTGATTAGAAGTTTTCACTCAAAGTCAAGTGCCCATGTGAATCTTTATTTCCAGTGATATAGAGAGGAAATTTCTAACAGCTATTAATATCTGATTTAACTTAATTAGTTTGGTACTTTTGCTGCTTTTCCAACAGTCCTTGATAGCTTTTTTTGTTTTCAATAACGTGCAGGTTTAACGCCGCATTGTGCTATCATAGTAGGAACTGTCAGAGCATTGAAAATGCATGGTGGAGGACCGAAGGTATGGAGAGAACATTATTAAATCACTGACTACCTACATGTATGAACCAAGAGTGAGGTTGTCATGGGAAAATGTCAAACTGAGATCTTGCCCTGTTGATAGAGTGATTGCCAGTCAATGAGGTAAGCCTGAGGATTGAGATTTCCCAAGGAGACCAAACGTTGGAGGTTAATAAGTTGTTTATTATATGGCTTTTTGTTTTGTGTAATTTTTTTGCAATACCATAATTGGTCCATGGGCATTACATGAGAATAATTGCCCTAAGATTTAGCCAATTGATCAGAGCATGCGTTATATCAGCCACAAACACAAGCCATATAAAAAAATGTTTTAACGATCTTAACTGTTACGGTGTTGTCATACATAGCTACATTGTTATCAGGGGTGTCATTGACATTTTCAGCAGGAAGGTTACTCGGTTTTACATGCAGGCAAACTAAGTTTTTGAACTGAACTTCTATACAAGAGAATCTTTCCTCTAGATGGTCAAACCAGGTGGGCAAAATCATCCTCGCAGGTGGTTAATTGGCCCAGTGCCTGGCCCTCAATGAAATGTTCAAATCCCTGTGATACACGTACAATGTATGTTACTGTAAGTGTTGCGGCTTGTTATAAACATAGTTAAGCTTTAATTAACATAGGTGTCTAATCCTATGTACTGACTGATCAAGAACAGTTGAATTTTCAGTTTGGAATGTTCCTTTCCCTCATTTTGAGTACTGTACTGTTATCATCACTTTTTATTTTATTTCTTTTACAGGTTGTTGCAGGAAAACCACTCCCACCTGAATATACTTCTGAGGTTTGTTTGATTTTGTCTCTGCAGATGTTGCTTTTTTTTCAGTTTTGTACTGATGCTCTCTCAGGAATAATCATCTTTTATCATACTTAGTGCTGTTTTTAAATATTGATTTTTCCACAATATTTTTCAGAACCTAAACCTTGTTAGAAATGGGATGGTGAATCTCGCCAAACAGATTGAGAATGCCCGATTCTTTGGAGTTCACGCAGTTGTTGCTGTCAACCGATTTCCGTATGTCACAATATCAGTCTACCTGTTTTAAGAATGGAACAAATGCCAATCTGGCAAACTGTGGTTTCATTTAAGGGAAAAAGTCTTTAGCAACATTCAACCTTTCAGTGTACTCTAAAAATAATTATCAAGCCTTTGTGTAGCAATGAGGATACCTCTTCATTGTGTACCTCAGGCTCATTCGGGGTTGGGTGGGGGGGGGGGGGGGGGAATACTCCCAAAGTTTTTGGTGGGGTGTGTGACCCACACCTTGAAACCTGTTCCCTATTAATTTCGGATCAAAATCTGTGATCTTCCACACCCTTTTTCAGACCTAAGCCAAACATCAATAGTTCTCAGAGATGAGAACTCACTCAAGTGATACTTGCTTTCAGACTGGTTATGAGGAGTAAGCTTATGTGCAGGTGTACTGCAGACAATTCATTTCAGCTGTCAGTGGACTTAGTCCATTGTACAGGCTACCTCATGCCCAGGGATCCATATTCACAGTTGTCCAGTTGTGTGACAACTAAAAAATCCTAGGGAGGCCAACTACAAGCTGTACTGTTATGGTTTAACCATTCTTCCCCATTGAACGGACAAGTAAAATTTTGCCATACTTGCCCAGCTGACGACTTGGACAAAAAACTTATATGGGTCCCTGGTTTTCCTGTTTTTATTTACCCATTGATTTTCCGACCCAGATATATGCCCACAGTCGCTTGTTATATATTGTTCCCTTAGGACTGACACAGATGCAGAAATAGCTCTGGTTATTGAGCTTGCCAAGGAGGCTGGGGCGTATGATGCTGTAGAGTGCACCCACTGGGCAGACGGAGGTATTGACATAGAAATTCTCCCAACTGGTTTCCATGTATTTATCATGTGACTAGTTCAGAATGTTATAGGCCTGGCACCCAAAGGGGGCAGCAAAGAGAACCTGGTATTATGCTGGACCAGAATTTTTCTTTTAGAGAGACCCTCAGCAATTTTTTAACAATATTTTTTGTAACAATTTGGAAAAAAAATTGCAGGGTGGGCCTATGGGCCTATTGGCCGGTACACTGCTGATATCAATTTATACTAACTTCCCATGAAGTTGGTATAAATAATAAAAGATCAAGAAAATTTCTCTTTTCTCAAGACTAGCAAGTTTGACTTTGTTGGGATATTTTAAGAACAAGTGTCTTGTTGGTGACTGTTCGTTCAATGTGTGTTAAATTATAATTATTGAACCTAAATTTCCTACTGGTTCAATCTTTGAGCTAAATCTTGGTTATTTGGTTGTTTTAGTCATGTACACATGTACAAGGTAGAAGGGCCTTCTCACTGGCCAGATGATTGTACCTTCCTGCTGTGAATGAACCCTAGTCACCTGACTATTCAGATGAAAGTTGTTGGAAAGCCAGCTTCTAATTAAGTAGTGCTGTGACATGTAGGCTTTCAGCAAACAAAATATGCCCAGTTTTATTCTTCAAGTTCGAAATTTCACATATCTTGTATCATTTTGAATTTTAAGGGTTTATGAGTGAAATATGGCACCTTATTCAACATTATATAAAATTACAGCTTGTGTTACAGTACATCAATAGTTTCTTCCCGGTAACCATGTTTGACCTGTGATGTCTTACTAAAGTAAATTGTGGATATTCAGGTAAAGGTGCTGTGAATTTGGCTGATGCAGTGCTAAAGGCAGTAGAGGAACCTGTTGACTTCAAGTTCCTGTATGATGTAAAGGTCAGTGCTGGGTAAAACACATAAATGTAGAAAAACACCTGGTAAAAACTGCACACAGGTCAAAGTGGCCACATTGCCAGACCTCACTGCATTTTCCATATCATGGAGCAACTGAGATTAATGCCACTACCTCTGATGCTAGTTCATCATGGGTTACCCTCCCCTCCCCCCCCTCCAAGCATAATTATGATGAGTTACCCTTCCCCTTCCTGGTATATGGGATTGATCATATTATGATGCTAGGCCAGTGTATGTTTGTCAGCAGGGTGCTCTTTAACTAAGCATTTGTCAGTATCTAGTAAATTTTTATACTCCTGAGTGAAGAGAGGGACTGTGAGGGTAAAGTGCCTTGTCCAAGAACATAATTGTGCCCATGACAGGTGCTTCAACCCGGACTGTTATACATGTATCTGAAGAAGTCAGATGCACCATTGAGCCACTGCACCCAAGGATCATCCTCATTGTCACTATGTTAGAACAGTTTCTAATGAATCAAACATTGTTGAGGTAAAATATCAAGACGGCAACAAAAAATGTGAGAAATGTCCCTGAATCCAAATTGTTTGAGCCTGATTGGCTGCAAACACAGCTCTATTTTCCTCTCTGTTTTGATCAGTGTGCATAATGAATTTATTGGACTAGTTAGAAATCTATTGAAAGGCAAACTAAACTTCACATGACAACTAGTGACAGAGTATTGGAAGTTATTTTTAATTCATTTGTAGCAATAAACTTTGAAACTGATGAAGTGTCTAGATAGTAAACATGGCAAAAGTCTAATATATAGTTGGTTTTATTCCCCCATTTCCTTTTAGTTGCCAATTGAAGATAAGATGAGAATTATTGCCCAGAAGATTTATGGTGCAGATGACATCGAACTGTTACCCGAAGCTGAGAAGAAAGTTGAACGCTATAAAAAGCAGGTTAGTCTAGATGTGTATAAGTGTAATCATGTAACTTCACTTTGAAGTATTTTCAAGAAAGTTGTATTGCAGGCATAGAATTTCTGGTAATTTGTAAAAACAGCTCTCGAAACAACCTGTTGGCCATCTGTCAGCTGACTGTGGGCCAATTGTTTGGCCGTTTGTAGGCCAACATGATCATGATCAATATTTTCTCTGTCAACCATCAATCAGTAAATTAGTGTCTATTCTACAGCAAATGTTTTGTTCTAGAAAACTGTTGGTAGCCTGTTGGGAACCTGTCAGCCAACAGCTTACCGACAGTCAGTTTTGGGACCTCTTCTTCACAATTACCAATTTTTTTTTTTTTTTTAACGGTAGCAGATGATGTACACTGTAACCTGGATGGTTCACTTGGTACAGTGCCAGGGTACAAATCTTGGTTGTAAAGGGTCCTAAGCAATCCCAGGAATTATTTTGCTACCTTTTTCTCCATGACATCTGCAAGTTGTCAGTCAAGAGCTTGAGCTAACTTCATTTTGTTACTTGCTCTTTGCAGGGTTTTAACGACTTGCCAATCTGCATGGCCAAGACCCATTTGTCGCTCTCTCACAACCCCGAACTGAAGGGATGCCCTAAAGGTAGATTCCATTGCCACGACTGATAACTATTTCATCATCAAGTCAAAGATAGGCTGCTTCATGACCTGCACTGTCATACCTCTCTATAACAGCCCCTTTGGGGCAGAGGAAAAAGACTGTTCTAGGGGGTGGCTGTTATGGGATGGGAGGGGTGTTATATGACACCTTTTTTTTTCAGGGTGCAATATTTGTTTGTTTTTTGTAATTTTTTTTTTCAAAAAATGCATGTATAAATGAAAATGTATCATTAAAACAGAAACTAACAGAAACGAAGACCTATGACAAGCGGGTATGGATCAAGTTTGGTGACCTTAAACAATGCAAAAATGGGGTTTTGCATACACTGCTCATCAGTCATTGATTAACTGGCTGTTGTCGAGTGATTTTTTAGGCAGCTGGTACGAGTTTTAGAGGCTGTTGCCATTGTAGTGAGGTTAAAATAAGAGTGAATGTATAGACTGTCCACCGGGACCAACAAAAGTGGCCATTAGTGGAGGTTTGATTGTATGTTTATGCTAGTCTTTATCTTAGGTTTATAATCATTTTGATTTTTTTTACTTTTTCTAGGTTTTACTCTTCCTATCCGTGATGTACGAGCTAGTGTTGGTGCTGGATTCCTCTATCCACTGGTTGGCACTGTATGTATTCACTAACTTAGCTGACGTTGCATGTTGTTACTTTGAGAGTTGACTTTGTGGGTGTTCCTTGGCATCAGGAACATCACTAGAAATGAGATGAGATGTGTGGCTAATGTTGTAATTTTCATGAAGTTGAGGAAGTATAAGACTACAAACTGGAGTCCCCCCAGCAGCCCCCCCAGCCACAGAAATTATGTAATTTTTTGGGCAAAACGCTCATTATTTGGACAACAAAACTTGAGAGAAAACATTACAAAATAATGCAAATAAAATATCTAGTTTGTTACTTTTTATGAATCTCTGTGCAGTTAGACACCTGCCCAGGTCTGTAGGCTGTCAAGTGGTTTCTTCATAAAGTTGGTACTTACCCTGGCTTCTTTCTTGACTACTAGTAGTCCCTCTTTCGCTTAGTCCATCGTGCACGATGTGAAAGAAATTTAACTGCAAATAAAAAATCTTGGGCGTGAGAAGCACATAAAAGAATGGACTACTAACTAAGCCAGGGAGTTTGACCTTTCATGGCTGAGTAATTCTTCAGTGTCAATTTCCAATCTAATTAACCATTATATCCTTTTGCATGCTTCTCGACCCCAGAATTCCATGCAGCCTTTTGTCTCATGGTTTTCTTTCGCGTCATGCACAACGGACTAAGCAATAGAGAGGCTACTCATAGTCTAGCTTCTCTCAGAAAGTCTAGATTTCCAGTTTCTTTTGTTATAACTGTTTATCTTGGTGTTCCGTTTCAGATGAGCACCATGCCAGGACTTCCCACAAGACCTTGCTTCTATGACATTGACTTGGACCCAGTTACAGAAGATGTATTTGGGTTGTTTTAGCCCTCCTAACTCAACTTGTTTTAAGGCTCATAAGAACTCATAGCCAAGAAAACAAGTGTGATTTTTGGTATGTACCCTTACTAGCATGCAGAATTTCCAAGTGATTACACACCATGAATATTACAGAATTGTCCCATAATGTATTGGTTGTTAACATCACTGAACAAGGAATGGAAACTGAAGGCTTGATCAACCAGAAATGGTGCTTGTTAACTTGGCTTGTGTGGGACACTGTTAAGTTCTGAAAGTAGCGAACGCCATTTCTTTCAGGATTAGCAGTCTTTTCCTATTGTTACTTTTGGTGTTGCAAATTTCAGGGGCTTAATTTGTAACTTTTGTGCTGCTTAATCATCTAATGTATGGGGACCCATTTTGCGGTATTGTTGGTGTAAACAGTGATGAAATTATGACTTTAAGTATTTCCACTCATACGTCAAAATGAAATGCTCACTGAACACCAAGTTTAAGTTTATACTGAGTGAAGTTTGAAGGGAGATCAAATTGTGATAAGGTTTTACTGATTTTTCCAAGGCCTCTGCAGGCTTTGAAAATCACTAGTCCACTATCCAGGAAGATGTTAATTTTTTTGTTTGGTGGGGAAGGGGGAGTGGGTGTGGTTACTCTTGGAATTTTCAGGACTTGTATAACAAGGTGTGTTTTTTGCTGCTGTGAGTGTACTATTTTTGTCATTTATCTATGAGGAAACATTTTAAGAGAAATTAATAATATATCAACTGTAAGAACTGCTTAATGAAGACAGTCAAATGTGCTAAGTACAACTGACATACTTCAAGTTAAAACTGTAGATCATTATTTTAGAAAAATGAACTTGGCATTGATGATTCTTTTGTAGGGCTGCAAGTTAATAAATTATCAAATAATGATAGCAAGGTAAACTGGTCATTATAAAACTGGTTTTGGGACAAAATGGATGCCAGAAATGGAAAGAGTGCAATGAAATTGCCAGGGTGCTGATGTCTAAGTGAGATTTAATTGTAGTTTGAACATTTCAAACATTGTCAGTGACATGAACCGTGCCACTTGGAAGAAAACTGTAATTGAGCACAATGAAGAGCGATCTTTTTTGTTAACAGACCTGAGTGCAGCACAGCACAGCACAATGCAACACCAGCGTTAATTTTTTCCAGACCGGTCTAGTGCAGCCCAGCACAGCACAAAAGCATGCCAAAGCATTCCTTTCAATGCCAAAGCAATCTTTCGAGGCACTTTTTGCATGGAAGTTTCTCAAATCGCAATAAAAAATTTCCACGTAAATGGCAACAGTTTCATATCGGCAGTCTTACTGTTTTTGCATCTCATTTTAGGCACTCATTTTGTTCTGCAACCGTTGTTTATGATTGACAAAGTCAGATACTGCAGATTGGCAGAAGGCCAAATTTTGCATAACAGCCATAGTGTTTGTGCTAACAGTTAGATTGTAAGGAAATAGGTTTAACAATGAACAGTTGATGGTCAGCATAAGCCTTATTATCAAGGGCTTAATTGTCATATTTTTCTAGGCTCAATAAATATTTTGTTTGTAATGTCTTTGTTGTCCTTTTGTTACTTGGTTTGTCATTTTAGCTTTGTAAAATAAATAATGAGCACCTGCAATTTTTAAGCTTAAGTCAGTCTTTGTGCCCTAATCTTCATTATTTTTAACAATTCTCGTTCTGTTTTGGTTCACATAACCTCTGTTTTTCTCAACCCCGGTAAACTATAGTTTCAGGGTTTCCTTTCAACTGGAGGTAACTTTGTGCGTAACTAAAAAGAATTAGTCCCCTAGCACTCATTGCACAACAAAATTCTCGTGAAAAGCACAGAAGTTCTTTAACACGTCAAATCACTCCATCATTTGGTTGTCACAAGATTTTCTCAAGCTGATCCTAAAAGTAAGGTTTCATGTAGCAATTTTCCCAGCGAAGCACTCATTTCACAACAAAATTTGCATGGAAAGTGCAGATTGGAAGTTCTATAACATGTCAGATCACTCCATCATTTGGTTGTCTCAAGGCTCTCTCAAGCTGATCCCAAAAGTAAGGTTTCACATGGCAATTTTCCCAGTCAAGGTATGTCCTGTCTCGAAGAATCAGCGGTATTTCGCAGCTCTTGTATACAATGGGCACGACCTGATGAAATCGTATCCTTGTGAGCGCCTTCTGCAGCTCATGGCTCCACCAGTTACTTTGCACAGAATCTGGTGTAAGCACAGCAATTGTTTTTCTGCTGTAGCAGATTGCTTGAGAAATGTTTTCCACAATTGGTACTCCTGGGATAAAGTCTTTGAAGTCAATACAGCAGATGAAGCCTCGCTTTTCAAGCTCAGCAAAGAGTTCCTTCACCCAGACAACATCTTTATAGCTGTAGCAGATGAATACGTCCCATTTGGGTTCGTAATCTGAAGTGAAAACAAATCTGTGGGTAACAATGTCATGGTAACACGTAAACCTGTATATATTAACCAGTATTTATTTTATGGCTTGTGTTTGAAGCTGATATAGAGTGCACTCTGATTGGCTAATTCTAGGGCATTATTCTCCCATATTGCACACAGGCCAATTATGGGCCTACAAAAACAAAGCAATAAGCCAGATAATAAACAACTTGTTAACCTCAAACATTTGGTCTTAACAGGAAAATCTCAAACTGAGACCTTGGTGTATTGACCAAGTAAAGCAAGGTCAATATGGCAAGGCTGAGGTTTGAGATTTTCCCATAGAGACCTCACTCTCAGTTAATAAGTTGTCAAATATATTATCTGGGCATTTACCACCCAAGTCAATCAACCCCCAACTGTTTAGCCTTCCACTGGAAGTAAAAAACATTGCTATTTCATGTTCTTTAAGAGTGAATGAGGGCTTATCAACTTTAGCTGGGGGCAAACTGGCTAGGGGCTAATCGACTTGGGGTCTATACAACTTGCATTCTGTACAGTAAAGTACTGTACCACTTTTTTGTCAGATGTTTACCAAAAGCTTCAGAATCTTTCTTAGGTCTGCCTCTGTATTTTATTCCTTTGTGACATGCTTTAAAAAGCAGCTTCAGCTTATTTCCAGTAAATTATAATACTAAAGGGAACTGTCAAAACTGCAACTCTGGATTATTATTTGAATGAAATGTGAAGGGCATGCATGCCAAATTGCTTGCATGTGAAAAGACGCATAAACAAATGAGAGATGAAAGTCACGACTGACTAGAACATGGAGGTCTGTTAATGTGTTACACAAATTCTAAAATGGTCATGTCTCGATTCAAATCATAAAAAAGAAATGAGAATTATGACAAAATGCACTTAGTAGCCACTTCCACAGTCCTGGCCATGCATCACTAGATTTAATCTGTCCATCTCGATCCATCCACTGACACTGCACCTCAACTCTACCTTCACAGGATCCTGTTATCAACAGGTCCGGTTAGTTATTTCTAGTTATTGTGTGATATAGGGTTGTTGCCTTACCTATTTCTGGAGCCTTTTTCACAACCTGATCAAACTCGGCATCTTGCATATTCTCACACAAGCCTTGCAGTTGACAATCACCTGGTTCACATGACGACGACTCTGGATTGCGTTGGTTTGTAGTTGTGCCACTGCTGCGGTATGAGGAGAGCCAGCCCTTCTTCTTCGCAAAGCAATAAAACAGTAGAACTATGATGGTGGTAACAACACCAGTAACGATGCCTATAGCCACCACAAGTGTGATGCGATTTGATGGCAAGGGTTCATCTAGTTGAAAAAAAAATTAGAACTTAAAAGAGAGTTTAATTTTACTTCAACCCTTATATTGTGGAAAATCAGGCGAATCTTGATTTCAATATCTTGCATGTATTTTATTATTTGGTGGAACTGGTCTACAATGAACGTAACTGTATGTTTAACTTTTGCATTTGCGTTTACCAAAAATGGATAAAAAAGATAATAATGTACATCACTTTATCAGCACATTTCAAAGAGTCATAACATATATAACAATGAAATGAATTTGAATATTTCAAACAAGACAGTTGAGTTATAAAGATGATTATTTTCAAATTAATCTGACTATTAATATGATAAATTTACCATTGATAGATGGCACCTCTACTTTATTAGAAGATAGATTTTTCATACCTTCGAAGTTTTCCTTAACGCAGTCTGTGATATTTTCTGCTGGTTTATTTGGAGAAGGATCTGGTTTGCTCGAGTTTAACTTGAAGTCAGGACATTGTTTACATGCATGACGTGATGATTGGCCCACTTGTGGCTGATATGTTCCCCAGGGGCATTGAATCCGATGCACACTTCCTAATGGACAGTAATAACCCCGAGGACATGTTGCCGTCAAATTTACTGCAAAATAAACAATATATACCTAATGTCATTCTTGAAAAAGATTTCATGTCAAAAAAGGAAATTGGTGAGTCAAACTCAAGAGGTAAGCGTTGCAGTTGACTTATAGTTGCTTATAATTAACCCAACATTGACTTATGGGAATTTCTCCCAAAATGTTTTTTTAAAATTTCCTTTTATCACCCTGCAAATCCCTATTTAAGGCTCTTTTCTTGAAGGATTGCAGCAGAACGGCCCAAAACTTCATTTGAAGGTGGAAACCAACATTACCTGACACTTTTAGGCAAATAGCTTGTCGGAATGAATTTTTGTTTTAATGTGTGAAAGGAGAAACATGGGGCTACAAAATGCAAATAATTTATACACAGATTCAGTTTATGTGTTAACATCCTTTTTACTACCCAAATCAGATCATGCAATGATTCATTGAGGGAGGTTACAAATTATTGTTCTGTTTGTACATTCTCCCATACAATCAGTTACATGTACATGTGACAAATTGCACAGATGTAACCTCCCAGATGAATCATGACGTGGTCTGAATCCGGTGACAACAAGGTGTAAACTCCGTCTACTGTATTACACTGTAAATACCACTTTATGTCTTGAAGAAGTGTTGACGGACAAATCAGTTGAAGATGAATTTGCCCACATAATTCATCTGAACACTGAATTTAGATGATTTATCTGTCTTGGATGAATAAATAATCTCAGATTGATAAATCATGTCCTGATATAAATTCAGCCTCGGATAATCCAGCTCTACAGTATAAATTCAACCATTGACATTATATGTTAAATGTTAGCCAGTAACAAAATTTCCATACCAACTTTAAGATGAAATGGTGCTAATGATTTAAGTCCATTGTCATGCATAGCATAACAGGTGTAGTTTCCTGCATCTTCCATTGTGACATTTTTTATCTCTAGATTAACAATCTTCACATTTTTATTCCGGTCTGACATATGAAAATATTGGTAGTGTTTTTGATCCCCCTCCTTAATAAGTGACTTGTCCTTGAAAAAGCTATTCTGTACTGTATAATCCTGGGTTTTGCAGGTAAGATTGACAGTTGACCCAGTATATGCTGTATTCCTACTGTCGCCTTCTAGTTTCACATACTCAATATATGGCCCTTGTTGTTTTCCTGAGGACGAAAATCAGAGTTTTTTTTCTGAGTTAGGTTTTAAGCTAGACTTGCCACAAGTTGACTTTTACTTAATGCTATGCTTATTCATCTCCCTTGAGTGAAGCAAGAGAGCAATCTTCGAGTGACGAAGTTGCAAGTGTGAGCAGCTCTAGTCACGAAAGGTCAACATGTTTTACTCGCAGGGATGTGTATCAAAGCTAAAATGTTTGGCATGAAAAACGTGATTGACATTTTCTTAAATTTGGTGTGATGCAAGTACAAATAGACTCTCAGAATACAATACTAACAGGTTCAGGGCTGTCATTAAGGGCCGTAACCCATAACACCTGTTACAGCTGAGTATGCTTGATTTTCTCCTGATGCAACAGGTGAAGTTGCCTGTTGTTGATAGAATTCACCCATAAAGTAACAAGTTTGCTTCAGGTGTGGAGAACAAGGCTACAGGTGACTCAAAACTTAATGACAGCCCTGCAGGTTATTGTAAACAACAATTGTCACATTACATCAGGTGAATTGATTAATCTCGGTGGAATTTACCATGCGATCTAGTCAAGCCAAAATACCCTCAGCTGATGACATACCAAAAAGCTAAGATCTTAAAGGTATTTAGCGTACAGAAATTCTGCCAGAAGTTCGACAACATCAATTTTTTCCAAAACCCAGGAAATAAGGGCACTTTACGGATTATGCCCCTGATTGGCTAATTCTGAATCTGCATATGGTAGTGGCTGTAAATAATGCAAATTCTTTAGGTTGAATGAAATTAAAAAAACCCTCATCAGCAGTTCACCAGAAACTGTTCCAAGAAATTTTCATTCTATTTGCCCGTTTCAAAAGCAAACTTTTTATGGTAAACTTGGTGATATAATTATTAATAAAATTAAATTTGAACACAGTTTGATCTGATTTACTTACTTTCATTTGATAAATAAGATGACGCTGTTACTTGTCCAACCTTATTCTGTACAACACACGTGTAGTTTCCCGCATCCCTTCGTAACACTCCCTTAATGAGTAAACCTGTGTTACAGTCCTGGTATTCATGTCTGTTGTCTGCAACTAAGGCCGAGCCATTTAACAGCCATGACACAGTGGCTGATAATTTTGAAATACTCACTGTGCACTTAAATTTGACATTCTGACCCACAAAAATGTATCTTCTATTGCCATTAATTGTGACCTGGGGAGGACCTGTGAGAGCTGATGATGATTGTGATGGTAAGATTGTTCCATTTAAGCATTTAGGAGTTAGAGAAACAGCATTTCGTCTGTGCCGTTCTGAGGACAAATAAGCTGCAATGGATCAACCAAAAATCAATCAGTCAACCTGGGTCAATCAGTCAATCAGTCAGTCAGCCAGTAGGCTGCTCAGTGGGTTGAACAGTAAGCTGGCAAGCTGGTAAGTCAGTCAGTCGGTCGATAGGCCAGTCGGTTGGTTGGATGGTTAGTTGGTTGGTCTGTCAGTCAGTCAGATCAGTCAGTCAGTCAGTCAGTGAGTTAATAAAAGACTACTGTCTGTATAATTAAAACCTTTCAAATCTGTAACCTGTGTTTCAGACACCCACTTACATGTAATACAAATGTCTCATTGTTACAGTAGTTTTGATCCCAAGCTAGTAGATTCAACTGTTCCTTTGATGACCATGATCCGAGTGATCTTGGATCATTGATCCTGATAAGGGCATAGCTGGGGGGGGGGGGTCCTGGGATGCCCATGAGCCCCCCTTTTGTAAGCCTTTTTAAGCAAACAACCTAAGACACAGCGTGGAGGTCGACATGACAATCTGGTGAGTGTCCTCACTTCGACACAGTGTGATTCCCCCTTTGAAAAATCCTGGCTACGCCCCTGATCTGGATAATTCCAAAGGAACACACTACTAGCATAATATGTCCCTTTATTAAAAACTGGATCATCAAGGGGATAAGATAAGATAAGATAACTTTATTTACACACGGTTCTTCCATCAGTCAATTAAAGTACTGGACTATCTACCTACATGTAACTACAGTAAAAATTAATAACAATTCAAATTATTTAAAAAAAACTGCTTTTCATGGAGGCCGTGTCTAAAAATTTACTTAAAATTAAGATATTAATTACAATGCAATTCGAGAGTTTTCATTGGCTTAGCCATCATGGGTTATAGGCCATCAAACCATGCTCTACAAATATGGTAATGATTTTTTGGGGCATTTTTACATTTTTATTTACAGTAGTGAAGTTTTCTGTATTTTGGGGGTGTTAGCTGCGCTGCGCACCTCATTGACTGTCTACCATCTCATATTCAACGCACTCTCAAGGAATAATAATGTTAAATAAACCACTGAAATGAATTTACTTTGCAGAACAAATATTTAATTATTTAGTAATTATTAATTAAGTATTCCAATTCTAAGTTGAAAGATTAGGCTTTGAATAGTTCAGAATGAATGTGTAGAAGCTGAAAAGTCTAGTCGATTCTGGTGGTTGCTATAGAAAATTATGAAATAACTGAGCTACTGCGCACGCTCTCATTGGTCGATAGGTGTGTTTAGATGAGAGCATGTGAACACGGTTGTGACATTTTTAATTGGCGTGTATTTTCGAGAATTATTTTATAAAAGCAATATAGAGCATTTTTTCCATGTTTACATAGCCTCATCTAAACACTTGGGAGGTTGGGAGAATTCTAGAAAGTTATGCAAACCCGAGACATAATACACAAACCCTCGACTACGTCTCGGGTTTCCATAACTGTCTCGAATTCTCCCAACCCTCCTAATGTTTAGATGAGGTTATGCAAACACAAAAGGAGTGCTCTATTGCATAAATATGAGAATTTTAAAAGACTTTTTTATTATATATTTTTTTCAATCAGTGAATTGTAGGGAGTTCCTGTTTCTGAGTTCTTCCAACTGCTTTTTATTACACTGCAAATCACTCTTGAAATGCAAATTATACATGTGCTTTTAATTAATCATTGTATAATCAATAGTGTTAGCCTGTTGTAACGAAAAGGACTCTTCGTTTGGGGGAGACTTGACTTTTCTTGAGTTAACTTACAACGTTGGGGTAGTTGACGAAGAGTAAAAATTGTTTTAAATCACAGCAGCTGTAACGCACATGTTTTGACTGAAAGGTCACGGCATTTCATTGTGGGTCGTGCTACAATGTACAAGGTGCGTCAAATTCTCGGAAACTACGAGACTTAAAATTATTAGAAATCAGACAATTCTATACCAAATACTGCGCTATTCATTCTCAGAAAGAAAATGAGGAAAAATTGCGCAATTGTTTCGATTTGTTATAAAATTATTTCCCTTTCTATGAGAAAGTCAATTCACTTCTCCATTTGAACATGTTCAAAGTTTATCGTAAACAAACATTGCTCAATTAGTAAGATTAGGTTGACTTACAAAATGAAGTTACACAATACTTCTCTTCAAATCACCCCATACCAAAATTGATCTTGAATTACTGTAGAACTGTGAGTCAATATAATGAAAATTAACAACCTCACCTCTTTTACATTTTGCTATGACTGCTTCTCCTTTGCAAACAGATTTCTTCCCGGTCAAGTGATCGACCAGGCACGTTTTCACAGTCACGTTCAATCGCACACCATTCTTGTCCATGCAGGGACAAAGAATCGTTTTTGAACGACACTTTGACCGATGTTCCAGCTTTTCCAAGGCAGCGAACGCTAATGCAAGGTATAAACAGGCACTAAAAAAAAGAATCTTCTTGGAAATCATAGATTTGTTTGGCTTTACAATCTTGCCGAGCTGATGGATCGTGGTGTGCCCCGCTTGCGTTCTTGCCGTCAGACGGGAATTATCGTTTAAGAATTCTATCCTGTCGAGAAATTTTAGAAACAGCAATCTCGAAATAGACGTAATCCTTTCAGAACTGTTTCGAGGCGACGACACGAGTTTCGACTTTCGAAAGCAACGCCGTTTATTCCGTCTGATACCAACAGGAAATTGCTCTGATTTTAAGCGCCTGAAAAAGCGGAAGTTATGCAGAAAATAGCTTTCCAAATTTGGAGTTTAACCGGAAAGGGCGCAGTGAACTTCGTAACAAAACAACCTCGTTCCCAGGGTCTTCTCAGAAACATAGTACAGGAAAGTACGTAATTTCTGAATTTTTTTTTCTGTCAGAGCAATTCCACAATTACCAATTTAGCATTAACCATGTTACATGTAATTAAACTGGGCACTAGGAATGAGAATAATAACAATAAGAATACAGTCGGGTTCCGGTTGCGACCACCTATCGTAAACGACCACCTGCACCTTCCCGATCTGCGACCAGTTTTCCAAAATACCAAAAGTTTCCAAGTAAAATCACTGTATTTGGAACCTCTTGTAAGCGACCACCTCTCGTGTAAAGCGACCCCGACTATCTTTAGAGCGTGAAGTTTTGAAATTTTCTATTGCTTTTAACCTCCCGTAAGCGACCACTTGACAGATAATAGAACGGAAGTTGGATAATAAGGCGTTGTCACATCACTTTCCTAGGTAGTACAAGAGACAGAAATTTCTCAATTCTCTATTTTTCAATTGCCCATAATTCACTCCGTTTACCCCCCAAATTTTGCATAAACTATTGTTGTGAAATATTCTTGGAAGGTCTGCATATTCCCAAGAGCATTTCACAACAATAGTTTATGCAAAATTTGGGGGGGGGGGGGGGGGGAGCAAACGGAGTGAATTATGGGCAATTGGAAAATAGAGAATGGGAAGTATCGGATTTTTACTCGAAATTGACTTTTAAATACTTTGGAAAGCTTAAATATTTTTCTGGCTACTAAAAATTATTGCATTAGTTAAGATAGGCGGCATTGGCGCATGGGGTGAGTCTCCCCAATTACCATATGCTAATGAGGCAAACTTTGGACCCAACATGGTCTAAGCTCTCTTCAGCGACTACCTGCCGTAAGCGACCACCTAGGATTGACATTTTAGGTGGTCGCTTACGGTAGGATCGACTGTGCAAACTTCATTTAACAATGTTTTTCGTTTTTTCTTAACTTTGTAGGTTCTCAGAGCCATCGTCAATTCCTCGGCAAACTGGGTTAAACTGGACCGTCAACACCTTGTTGATAAATCGACAATGATGTTTAAGATTGTAAATAATATGGTTCTGGACTATCTTAGTTTGCACTTTGTCTTCCGTTTCGATACCTTAACCTATAGCTGGTTTTCACATGACGTCACTAAAATTCGAACCACAAAACTATTGATCTTCCTGAGATTTTACTTAAATGATGTATAAGAGCAGCTGAAAACTAATATTCATACAAATTTTCGCTCCGAATGGGTTTTTGGTTTTGTGATACACTACGCTTGAATTTCTAAGCTTTTGCGTGACGCGGAATTTACATGACGGCCTAGAGAGCTGTCATGACGGTTAAAAACGTGTCTTATTTCGGGGAACTTGGCTATCTGAACAGTTCATGTCTTAGAAAAAGTATTATTTTAATGTTTTAGAGTTTCTCGCGGGATAAATTCACATTTTTGTAGCAAAACTCAGTGACAGATGTTACTGTTGGTTTCCGGCCGCCATGTTGGTGCCCATACGGATGGGCACCAGCATGGCGTCTCCATACAAATCTCTATAAATTTGGGCAAAAAATTTCTCCGCATATCTCGCATAAGAAAAATTGCTGTGACCAGAATTTTGGCGAGAGTCTTTGCATATTTACTTTCTTTCATTTCCCAGATTCTGGACTTTATCTATTGACCGGTTTTAATTTTTATTTTGATCTATTTTGAATTGTGTGACACTGAAAACCAGCAATAACTTGAGAGATAGTGATTGTTCGCTTGCCATTCCACAGCTCCGCACTAATTATTGTAAAAGAAGTCTGTCCTACAGCGGAGCTGTACTGTGGAATAGTTTACCCTTGGATATTCGTCAGTCACCTGGCCTCTCTTGATGAATTTAAATCTAAGTTGAAGAACTATGATTTTGATGGTAATCTTATGTAAGTTTTATTTTGCTTTTGTACACGGCTTCCTTGTAAAGCAGGTTTTTATCATTTTTTTTTTATTGTAGTAGTCATTAGGGATTTGTTAGTTAGGTAATTAGACTAATAGGAAATACGGTGTCTAAATAAAGATTTGACCTTTACCTTAGTTCCCAGGCCTCCCAGTGAGCCTTCAGTTAAAAGGTAGTAGGCCCCATCAGAGGGGGGGGAAGGAAGGGGGTCTAAGTATCCCATATCGCTTTAATTTTTCACCAAAGTATCCTGTATCCCGGATGCTAGACTTTTTGAGAGCGTAGAGTCAGCAGCCCTTGTTATGGGATGTGTTTTCCATTGAACTCAGGCGGTGTGGAGGAAGGTTCGTTATTATTATCGTAACTTAAATTCCCATCACGATATCTCCGAAAATCAACCAAAACCAAACTATACATTTTTCGTTCATTCCCAAAAGCCTGGACTGTTTGTGGACAAGTCGTCTACACAAACAACGATTTGGAGAGCTGGCATAAAAACCTTAACCTCCGGGGGGGGGGAGACTGCTATATAAAAAGGGCGGGTCACTTTTAGAGGTTGAAAAAACGGTTTTGGTGCCTCTTAGGGAGTTCAGCTTCAAAAGGTCCATACGCCACAGCGGGAGCTTTCGCGGTATCTTTTAGGGTATTGAACCGAAAAAAAATACGACAGGAGATAGCGTGATATTTAAAATATGGTACCTTTAAGGGGTGAAAAGATTCAAGCCACGCCCACAAAACAGCATCTTGGTACCTCTTAGGGGTTCTTTTCAAAATTTCCGACGAGCACCCGTGTCCTTTTAAAATGATAGTCCCCCCAGGCCTTAACCGACGCACTGGGAGCAGAGTACACATCTCTTTCTACATCCTCCTGATACGACACCTCCACAGAGAAGCTTAACTGTCGGCAATCCAAGTAATATTCATTTCTGATAGAGAGTTACCGTCACCTTCAAACCGAGGCTCGATTTCCGCCGCTCTCTCGTGTCATAGCGCGGGCTCCCTTCCCGACCAGCGGCAGGCATCGAGCCAACTTCAACCCAAGATTTTCTATCTATGGGATGAATACATATCCAAAGCTAAATCAGTAGAATGAAAAGAAAAGTAGCAAATACCTTCCTCGTTGTATTTTTACAGAAATTTCCCCCTTTTTTCCGATTTGGAGCACGTGGCCAAGTGAACAAGCTTCTGCGTTTGTTTACGGGCGTTACCTCTTTTAACAACTTTTACCAGTCATTTTATATTAATAACTATTATTGCCAATCAACTCTATCCATAGAAACTTCAATTTTCAATCCCTTTTTTACCTTTTATTGAAACAGAAAATTTTAAAAATTTCAGACTTTAAACAGTTATCACAAAAATAAGACCAAAAACCGCACCCATACACTCCATATCAGCACAATGAACTTTTTAAGCTTCTACTTATTTTTATGAGCAAAAATGAGCTTCAAGCATCCGTAATTATAAGCTTTTTATTTTCCTTTGCTTTGTGACCAGAACACGAGCTGCATCAATTTTGCACATGTTCCAAAAAATAAAACTATATACCTCTTATTCCTTCGTATACAAAGGAAATTTAAATATCCGGCACGGACTAAAATGAGATCACGAACCAATCAAATGATTACATTAATTAGCCATGCGGTGCGTGATCGCAAGACGTGTGCAAATTTAAATCGCAAATTATACATCGTTGAAACATTTGCCGCGTGGAGTTCCTCGGTCGTTCATCTGCCTTCATGTTCTAGAATTTAACAAGCGGAAATTTAACTTCTTCTAGGAACAAGTAACAAGCTTTCATTTTGGAACGTCCTTTTGTTTGGAGCCGTTACGAAACACCAACACCTGCAACAAGAATTTACTTCAAGCAAACCTTGCAAGGACTTGCGTCAAATTAGACGGTTATCACGTCTTGCCAAAGTAAGAACTGCAAATAGCAATGTAATTTGTAGAAGTATAAACTTAACCTTTTTCTTCTTCGAGCGTTTTCTAGTGAATAGTCAGTGGCAAACATTTGGGACAATTAGCAGAATTAGTACTCTTCAAATGTTAGTGAAACCTTGTCCAGTCAGTAATGAATGTCGACGCTTAGAACTTTTGACTGACTTCATTCGACCGATACTGAGTTACCTTTTGTGATAGAAAACTTTCAAAGGACTACTTTGTGCGCAACAGTGATGTTTCAACACAACGAAATGAGAAGTTCAAAGTACGTTTTATTATCAGCAAGGCGAACTTTATTAGAGAAGGCCGAATGCTTTGGTATCCTGAAAACAGTCGCAAATATCTCGTGTAACTATTTCAACTAACTTTATCCTTTTTCAGGGCTGAGAAATGACGATCAAACGGACGCAGATCCCAGTGGTGCGATCCATGACACGAATACTTCAGGTAACTTGAACCTTTCGGTCACATCTTTCAGTCACATCTTTCCGTCACGAGCTCAAAACTTGCATTCTCCTTACGGACTGTCAAACATTTCTCTTAGGGTCAGTCCTGAGAATTTGGTAGGACATCACATTATCAAAGTTGAAGATGTTTTCTTTCTCTCTTCACCTATCGGCCTCATGACAATTTGTAGATGTTTTCTTAATATGGCTTCAGTAGTCAGTTGAAATTGTCGGAAACTTCCTCGAATCGCCGTGCACGCACATAGCAGCAAACTTCTTCTGTGCCAACTTACTGAAACAATCTTTAGCAACCAGTTACATCTGAAAACACGTGTGCTTGAAGGAGACAACCAGATATTTGCCAAGACCACGTAAGACCATCCGAGAATCAAAAGCTCTTTTTGCTCTGAAAGGATACATCTTTTAGAGATTGCATTGCGGGATTTTGAAAACCTCTTTTGCTACAAAAACATTACTGAGATTTTCACAGTCAAATTCTAAACAAAGGTTTCTTATGGGAGTACGTTTTTTCTTAAGAAGACTTCGAGGCAACGCATTTCTTAAGGACAGATAATTAACTTATCAAACGGAATTTTATTCTTCGCTGGCCCTCATCACAGTATTAATTAACAACAAATATAAGCAAATGCTTTCGCTGACGGAGAACACAGTCTCCTTATCCTCCCATGTACAGTTGGGTGACCTTGAATGACCTTCAAAAGGTCGCACTAGCTGCAGCCATTAAGTTGATTTGTCATTATAATGCAAATTAATTATTAGCAACGTGATTTCTCCTCCTTTTGGAATTTTAAATAGGCCCGCAGATTTTGAAAGGGCAGCAGAGATATTAAAATTTGCATTTGTAAAAAATACACGTACATTCAAGCGGATTTTACAATTATAAGACTAAAATTGTAATTTACACTTGTACCCTGACTCGCGATACACGTGTAAATTTCAGTGTTGAAAATACTTTTATTGAATCCTTGTATTTACAAGCCGGACTTTACACGTGTAAATTACACGTGTGAAAACTACAAATGTGATTTGTTTATTGAATTGACCCCTGGCGTTTTAGTCTTGTATGACGGCACGGTGAACATGAAATTCTGATCATAAATACTTTCTACCACAATGCAAACAAAATGCAAATTGCTTTGCCACAACAAAAACACTTGTGATAAATCACCGTGGATTTCTTTCCTTGCCGGAGATTTTGAGTTCAGACGTCGACCTTTATATTTTATATATTTTACAATTTGTTCGGTGGAATATGTATTTAGTTGCAGAAGTGTTGACCTTTCTTTTGCTTGTATTCCCTTAGTAACTCCCTGCTGCGTATTCTGATGGACTCTCATTGGTGGATTTTCATGACCTGCATGTCTTGGACTCTTATGGACGCCTGATGCCTGCTGACATGAAGGAGGTTATATATCATTCTGATCTTGATGTTTCGTTAGGTAAAGGACAATAGTTTAGATACGTCGACAGTCAATTTTCCTCGCAAATATTAGGACACTGTCAAGCAGAAAAGTGTCGAAAGTCTGCTTCTAACTGTAGTCTTGATGTATCGCTAAAATCTCCCAACTTAAGCTAAAGGAACGTATAGGAATTAAGAAAGAGAATTTATACCGTAAACTCCGAAAGGATTGAATAAACGCGGATTCGTGTTTTTGAAACCACAGACTAAACCAAATTTCTTGGAGGAGATTGTCATTTGCTTGTTTACCGCAGTCAGCTGTAATTGCCTCGGATCTCGCCATTTGCAGCCAGGATCTTTCAGCAGATCACTCAAATTCTGAATTGCGTGTTGTTTCGCGCATTCACTGGACTTTGTCTTGAATTTCACCAGATTTTGTTGTTTCATTCTTCGATTACAGTCAAACTCGGACACGCACAATACAGAAAATCTTTTTAACAGGCAAGTTTGAAAACTTAAGCGTATAAATTGTATTTTCTCGATTCATAAAATGGATTTTTTTAAAAAAAAACTAAATGGTGACCATGTAATTAGTTGCTTTGGAAGAAATTTTCGCTTGCTTGTTTCCTGCGAAGTCAGTTGGAAGTGTCTTCATGTCGCCAGATTTCGCTGTTTGATTACGGCAAACTCAACATGCACTAAACTTCAATAAAAAGCTTTTCATGAAAATTTTGACAGCTAAAAGCTAGCGTATGAATAGTAATTTTCGTGTGGTTTCAATTTAAAGCATGGATCCGCATTTAATTTGTATCCAAAGCGTTTAGAAGTTTCAGCAAATATTTTTGCAAAGAAGCCATTAAGTAAGTCAACCGGCAAATTTACTTTCAAAACTAGAGCAAAGGTTACTTGTAACTTATGTTAAAACGCAAGGAGCCAGTTTGAATTTATTTCAGTACAAGAATCTTTCGTACCAATTGAATACATTTTTTCACGTCTGTAGTTTTAGTTTCGATTACTGTGTTTCTTAAAATAAGACATTTCGCAGTTAGTCTTAGCCAGAATTATATTTATTTCTGACAATCCTTGTAATAATTTTAGATATTTAAGAGTTGGTGTTTCGTCATCTTATTAGTTTCTACAAATAATTTTCAGACTTTGACGTTTTTCAACTTCTTTAATAACTTGATGTACCAATAAGTGTTGTAAACAAGTTTACCGTAATTAAACTTGTAAATTACATTAAAGAAAACAATAAAATATTTGACAACTATTGTAAAATATTTGACAACTATTGTTTGCTTTATTTCTCTTTTGTCTTTCCTTTTCCAATAGAAATAAAAAATATTGCGCTTTTAAAAGGGGACTGGAAACTAGTCGGAATGTAGGCTATCTCTTTTACTATTTTTTGACTATGTAGGGTTGCCAAAAAGACAAAAAATTCTGCACTTTTGAACAGAGTCTAGCCAGAAATCAAACATATACTTTGACTTTTGATGAGAGAAATCAGTTGCACAGTGCAAGATTTTTCCCACCAAAAGACTTAGTATATTTTTGACTCAAAACCAGACTCCATTCAAAAGCGCAGACTTTTTTTTCTAAGGACAGTTTCCCGCCAAAAGACTTAGTTTTTTTTTTTCGATCTTTTTGGTCCCTTTTAAAAGCGCAATATCGTTAACCAAGAAACAATTTTCCCGCCAAAAGACTTAGTGTTCTTTTGACTTTTTTCCCGGTTGCTTTGAAAGATCAAATTTTTGTAATCACAGACAAAATTTCTGTGAAAAGACTTAGTACTTTTTCCGACATTTTTTCTCGTTCGCTTTTAAAGCGCGAATTCTTAATCAACAAAAAAACCCGACATTTATCCTGGATAATTTCCGGCCAAAAGTCACTTTTATTATAACAATCTGCTTTGCCTTGCTTAGCTCTTTGGTGACTTCACTGAGCTTTCTGATGTTTCTCTTTGAATCTAGAAGGAAAAAAACCACAAATAGAGTAAATCAAAGCATTTTCTGCAGACAATGTTTTAGGTTACACGGTTAAGGTGTATTATTCCCCTCGTTACAAGAAACATGAAATCAGCTTTAAGTTAGTAAAATTACAACCCATGTGATGGTTAATATTTTTATTGACTAGAATTCATGCTATTTTGGCAATCTTCTCGTGTCCAAAATACTAGTATATAACACAACATCCATTCTTAGCATTTAACTTCAGTTTGTAAAAAAATTAATCATATTTTGAGGTTTTGAGCTAAATTGCATCTTGTTATTATTAACTGAGAAGGAGGTCTGTTTGGCAGAATCTCGACAAAGGTCGTGAGGACAGAGTCACAACCGAGGTCAATATTCTCTCATACAGACTGACTAAGCTCAGTTAATAAGATGATTATTAGACTGTGCATGGCCAAGCAAGAAAACTTCAATAGGCCATTTCTGAGTTACCTTGTGTCTCTTTTTCAAAACGAGTCTTGGTGCAAAACCTTTCAGATGAAAATGAGTTTGATTTACATGAAAATGAACCTGTAGGCTGAATTAACACATTTCCAGGAAGTCTCGTTTTGATACAGAGGCAAAAGGCAAATTGGAAATGGCCTACTCAATCTCCCATTTTGCATGCGACTTGACATGAAAACTTTGGTGAGAAGAAGGTCTAACTCATTGACAGGACACTATGTTATAAATTCTCTAGCTTCTTTTATTGACTAACAAAATTTCTTAGAGGCATTTAAATAGCTCTTAGTCTTATACTGAACAGTTTGTACTTCCGGACTATGTAAAAACTTCTCAATTTTATATTCTTGAAACTGTTGTTTTTATTCCCCAAGTTCAACTACATTTACCGGCCAAAGTTTGCTTGTTTTATTACCTTTTTGCTCTTTGTCTTTTGGGTTCTTCCATTTAGTATTTTTAGCAGAAACAAGCCAAATGACTTTGCACTCTTTTTGTTTGCAACTTTCTCAGGGCAAAAGTAAAGATAGGAAAATACTGATTCAATATTGATTTTAGCCAATCATATTTGTCAATTTTGTAGTGAACTCCCAGTCCTTGCAGAACACAGCCATATAATAAAGCTATACTACAGCCTAACTTAAACCTTGTTTGAGAATTTTGAACCCTCTTGACATGCCAATTTGAAAATCATGGTTTGATCACTAAATTCTCTTTAAACTGACAAAAGAAATCACCAAAAATCACTTAATTGATGTGAAATCTTCAAGAACTTAAGTGTTGCAGTAATCATAGCATAATTCAGTAGCTGATTTTTAACAGTTGGTATGATACTTATAGGAAACTTAATAATCCAAACCAATTCAAATTTATGAAAGCATTCTTCAGTATTTGCCAAGTTGGTATTGAAAATATCAGAAACACAGAAAAAAAAATCAAGGAATCACAAATGTTGGACAAAGATTGGTCCTATGATCACACATTCTGCGCCCTTTGATAAGTTTATAATAAATATCAATTATGTAGTTTGCCAGAACAATTTGGGACTTGGAGTCTCCATAAAAATGTTTAATCACAGGACTTGACAAAAACTTGAATTCAAGCTTGGCCTTCTCTCAAATTTTGCTTGCCATGGGCAAGTCTTAGTTTACCTTTTTTATAAATTTGGCAGATGACTTGCTTGGGCTCTTGCCCCAATGAAAATCAACTTGGTTAGGACAACCAGATGGGATCATACACAAAAACAGGCCCATACTAGGGGATATACAACTTACTAAAAAAAAACTAAAACTTTAATGACACACTCACCATTTGCTATGATACAGTAAGGTCCTTTCCTGTCAAGTTAATCGTTCCATTGTTAATGAAATCAGTCAGCCAGAACTGCTTGAAAAAGAAAAAGAAATCAATCCCTTCTTACTTGGAGATTGCAGTGTTACACTGACTAATAGCAAATGAACAGAATCACGGTCCAAAATTTCTCTCACCTGACTAACTACACACACAAAAAGGTACAGGTAAAACTTTATATATTGTAATTAATGAAAATAACCTTTGCTTTACAAGTGCTGACAAAAGACTGTAGGAGATTGATTTATAAAGTTGTACCGGATGTAAAGGGTGGACTTGTTTTATATGGAGTTACAGGTTTCTCCAGTACCGTGTGTGGAGGCGCAGTGGCCCCATGGTTATAGTGTGCTCGCCTCTGGATCAAACAGACCAAGTTCAAGCCATGGCTGGGGACATCTTTCTCTCACAGTGCCTCTCTCCACCCAGTGGTGTAGATGGGTAACAACAAACTTACTGCTGGGGGGCAACCCTGCGATGGACTAGCATCCCATCCAGGGGGGAGTAGAAATACTCCTAGTTGCTTCATACCGCAGAAACCAGAGATAAGAACCAGCCTGATGGGCCACTTGGCTTGTATTGTATGCCTTACTTTATTGGCCATGAAGTGCCTGCTGTAATCTTGCACAGTTTGAATCCAAAATTCAGAGAAATTCAATTCATTTTTACAGTGTCAAGAGTTGTTTTTCTTGATATCGCTTCAAGCGTTGATTTCTTTGTTAGAATTTAGTTAATGTGGATGAAATGCTTGCAGGTGTAATGAACTACTCCCCCTTCTCCCAAAAAACTGCAGGGAATTTGCAAGGAAATAAAGAAGTTTGTTTCTTGCAGTAGATTCCAGGGTATCTACTTTCAATCTGCCAAGTGTCAGCTTTTCCCCTGGGGTTAGTAGCAGGCACTTGAGATTGAAACAGGAATCTAAAGCCAAAGTAAATATTATTGTTATCACTTATTTGGAAATGCTATGTAGACTGCATAAAATTAAAATAATATTTCCTTCATGTAAACACACTGGAAATGTTGTTTTTCAAGTGATTAAGTTAAAGCCAATATATCTTCTCCTTTTCAAGTCTTATTTGGGTTGTCACGCCACAATTCTACCTTTTCTCTATGGGCATTCAATTTATGAAATACTAGAGAAGAAACTGACTTACCCACCTGCTGCAATAAAACACAACTTAAGGAGGCTTTTGCCAATCCCTTGCAATTTTTTCCATCATCATGAATAATCCACAAACTGTTGAAAGAAGGATTTTTATAAATTTACTGCAATCAATCATAAAATTGTTGTTTTTATGTTTGTCACACAACGCGTTTAGACCAACCGCACGTGAGCGAAAATACTTGATGGATTACAAGTACGCAAGGCATTGTGGTAAAATGTACAGCCGCCATCTTTCTTTGTACAGTAGTTCTACACCAAAGCAAGTAACCCAGCCTCAAAAGAACTAAACACAAACAACTCAAAGAATATGAGATTACATTTCCGGCCCAGTACTGTATAAGGTGGGAAACCATCCACATGCTACTATATTAAACTTTTCGTTTTACACTGAACTTTGGGTCATAATTTGAGGTCATAATTTCCGTTTGCTACCTTACCTCGAGCTTGCCTCTTTTAAACAGCAATTTCCAGACAAAGCGAAAGGTACTTTTTAATCCGTCGGAGCGTGCGAGTTCCTCAAACATTCTAACTCACGTTTAACTAAAACACTTTCCTAATCATCATGTAAAGCTCTGCGTCCTTATAGCTGCCCTCGCTAGTTGCATCACACTTGCTGAAAATTTTGAATAAATTAGTTTTTCCTGATTGTTTCTAAAAACGTCGACGATTGGCCAAATGCAAATCCAGCGCCAAGCTCGCGCGTTTTTGGTCAGCCCCCACGCGACCCAGAGGCAGGGTCCAGTTTATCCGACGGCTCTCCGGTGTGTTGGGTACAAAAATAATATAATTTTTTGATTGGCATCCTCTTCCAGGGGTTCAGGTAGTTGGGGCGCAGCGCGCACGGAAAAATAGGGGCGAAGCAGGAAGCCTTTCCTTTATTTCGATCCTCCGTTTTCTTCGCCCAAACCACAGGGAACACACAACCTTGTTGAGTAGGAAGAGAGTGAAAAAGGAATGAAAAGAATAAATAGTAAACCTTTGTCTCCTGTTGTCATCTCTTACGCGACCAGGACACAAAGGTTTACTATTCATTCTTTTCATTCCTTTATTTACTCTCTTCCTATTCAACAAGATTGTGTGCTCCCAGTGCCCAAACTAACTGAACGCCTGAAAGAGGCCATTTGATTGGCGCTTGGCGAAACAATGAAAAGACAGAAGATAGTAAAAATGGAAAGCGTTGAAAGTCTGTTTTTTGTTTCGCGAAACATGCTAAGGGCTAAGGGACGGACCATTATTTTTTTGACGGGGTTGGGAGGGTTGGGCAATTACCAAAAAAAATTCCTGTAGGGCAAAAACTGCCGAAAAAAAATCGTGCAAAAGGAGCCACGGGGTAAAAAATCGAGCAAGTGCTTTCTACTATCATTATTTTGATTTTTGATGTTAAAAAAAAATTCTTGCGCAACCTTAAGACGAGAAAAAGGTTTCAGATCCTAGAAAATTGCCCCAGCCCCCTCCCCCTCCCCCCTCCTCTGAAAATATAATGGTCCGTCCATAAATAGCCAAAATGAACTATTGAAAGACTGGGTATTTGTAGCTATTTGCAAGACCGTGTGTTAACATTGTTTTGCAGGAATAATACTAACCAGAGCTAATATTTTACTGCTGAAATTTTGAGGAAGGACGCTCGTACGTACAGGTTTATTTTGAGAAAAAGTTCAGGAAACTACATAGTCCTTCTTGTGCACTCGGTCACCGATGAGGGTCACCGATTTTGCCTATATATTGACGTCTGTATTTTTCAACTGCGAATGCGAAAAAGATCTTATTTATTTTATTTTTATTTATTTATTTATTCCTCCAATTCCTAGCTAATACATAGATATGTAAATATAACGTAAAGAAAGTAAATAGTAACCGATAGTGCATTGTAAGGAAGAAAAAAAAAACGTATAAAACAGAAATTACATCACTTAAATTGAATTACATTGTATATTGGAAGGAGAGGAGAGGGGCACATCTAGATAAACTAATTTTGTGCCCCTTAAAGTTATGTATAACTTGAGATTATTAATAAAAAGAAAAAGAAAAAAGAAAAAAGAAGAGGAAAAATGACAAAATAGCTCAGAAAGTTATAAAGAGATAATCTTTTCATTAGTATTGAGCAAGGTACCAGCGTAAAAGTGCTTTTCTAAACATTTTTTTAGATAATCTCTAATGGATTGCGGAATATTATTCCAAAAGAAACTTCCAATAATACTGGGGCAAAATCTCCTAAGATTAGTTCGAAATGAAGGTATTGCAACTTGGTTGGATGATGCACTACGGGTACTGTAATTATGTAGTCCAGATACTAATGAAACAGGTAAATTAGGAAACTTATCATGGTGGAAATAATCATAAAAAAGCATACACGTGTTCAGTTTAACAATGTCAGGAAATTTCAGAAAGCGGCTAAGGATGAGTAGTGTGGAGTTATTGATTACATTAAAGGAACATCATTTATAACATGAACCGCTTTGTTTTGTAATTTTACGATTTGAGACAATGGAGCGTTATAATTATTTCCCCAAAGTGTACAAGCATAGGTAAGGTAAGGATAAATAAGAGAATAATACACACCGATAAGTGTTGCTTTTGATACATAATGTTTCAACTTAACCATTATATTTATATTTTTGCTAATTTTGCCACATATGTAGTCAATATGGTCATGCCAAGTAAGGTGACAATCAGTACAGTTTAGAAAGTTGGGCTCTGCTGGTTGTACTGGCTCGAATAGATCTTGAAAAACACAACTCGCGTGACTTCTCTTCCAAAGATAGCACGAAGCTGTAGGTCCGCGCTTTCTATATATGTGGTTTTTCTTGGCGGTCAAGCTGTCAGTTCCGGTTTTAAGCTTCTTGTTCATTTCATGAGTTAAAATGCTGTTCAACTTTGTGTGTGTGGTTTAAAACTTCATGAGCTACTTGTTTGGGAGTATTTCGACCAAATCGCATGGTCTTCACCATCGATCTGGTGGAGCGATGAGATTTCGAGTTACCCTACAACTCCAGTTATAAGTCCTATGCTTAAACAATTTATAGGGGGTTTGAGTGGGCTTATAGACATAGAAACAAAGGTTCGTAATGAGCTATTGAAATCAACGTCGTGGAGAAAAAAAAACGCATGTCACGAGTTAACGCGCGTGTATCCGCGAGTAAACAGGAAAAAAGAATCCATGAGAAAAAAACAGGACGCTTTTAAAAATTAAGGTGTAGTAAGCGGAAAAGACACGTGGGAACGAGAAAACCTAAAAAAAGGGAAAAAATCTTGAAAAGGTGTCAAAGCCTTTGAGGAAAAAAACCGCGTGTGACACACGGGTAAACGCGCGTGACACACGGGTTATCGCGCGTGTATCCGCCTAGAAGAAGAAACGGGGAATCCACAAAAAGTAAGGAGCTAAAAAAAAAAAAACTGGTCTTATAATTGGTACTTGTGCTTACGAACTTTTTACTGTAGAAATTTTATTTTGACAAAATTAAATCCTCTCATCTCAAATAACAATGCGAACTACAAGACTGTTATCATAACATCATTACATATTTGTATTTACAAGAAAATGTTCTTGCTGCTGTCTAATTAAGCGTTATCACCAGTTCTGTCTCCTTGCTCACAGCAAAGAAAAATAGTGTGGCCAGGAAGATATTTGCTGATTTACCATGATAACTAAGAAATTTTGTACATTTTCCTTCAACAATATGTCTTCGATTATAAATTTCCATCGTGTCGGTCTGCACATAAGGCCACAATAGAAATGTATAGCTGCTCTCGGTTACTATAATCTTTCACTGAGCATTAAAAAGAGATCCAAACACTTTAAACTGCCAACAGTAAAGCAAAAAGAAAGAAGAATTTGTTACAAAGTGTAGGCCTATAGTTCAGTGTACCAGGTAATGATTTAAAAAATAATACGGTTTGCATGAAAGGGTGTCCTTCTTTCCAATTACAATACTGCGTCAATCCTCGAACTATTCAAAGATACAAGATGAACGCTTGCTTTCATTTTAGACAAGACACAATCTACGTAATACTCACAGAGAGAAATTATAACAAAACCAAGCACAGAGGATCTATTAATTGCTAATAATACTCAAGTGCCAATTACTTGTAAGACTAGTACAATATTGACGAAGTCAATACAATTCAGCAATTTCTTAAGATATCCCGGGCTCGTGTGTTTGCCTGTTGAATGCGGAGATCATTTGCCTCAGCCTGCAATAAAGAAACAAGAGAAACCAGTTGAAGGGTCTTATATAGATTGATGTAAACAGCGAACCCCAGTTTCCTAAAAAAAAACAGTGAAATCTAAATTCAAGCCTAGTGGCCCACCAGGCCGGCACTTATTTTTTGGTTTCCATAGCATGAAATAACTAGAAGTATTTCCCTTGGATGGGATGTACTATTTTAGGACTAAAACGTGTCACATGATGGGTGTTACCTTTGCATTGATTCGACCCAGTTGTCTATTCTGTGTTTCAATCTCATTTCCCATGTCCATTGCCATTGATTTCAGATTTCCAACAATGTTAGACACTTGCCTGTAAAAACCACATCAATGACACATCAATCAAGATAAACACCACAATATACATCATAAAATTCTGAAATAAGCATTGCAATAGAAAAACCATTAATGATCACTGGGCTAGTAAAACTTTTGTTGCTACACCCACCCAAGGTTTTCATCCATTTCATCTTCTCTGTCATCTCCTGTTATCCTATAAAACATTTCAAAGTGTAATTAGAAGCTATTAACACACTAACATGAATCTGATTTCCAAGTCTAAAAGTTTTCATTGGGTCAGCAAATGACACAGGTTTCTGCATAGTGAACTCTGTTAAGTGACTGTCTCATCTGACTGTGAGCTTTCTTATCAGTCTACATGTATTTGTATTTTTGAAACCTATATCAAACATGGACCATTTTACAGTTAGAAGTGAAATGTACATGTAGTTCCTAGCTTCTAAATGAAAGCAAAATGAACAGCATGATCGATGAGTACCAAGGTTTGTATCATAACAATGCCATGTTTATGTTCAAAGGCCTGATCACTGGGCATGGAGCTGTAAAATGACGTAATTTTACATTGTAACTATTCATGAATTTTATTATATGGCTAGCTCTGTGAGCCGGCAAGATGAACTGAATCCAGCAATGTTATTGGCTACCCAAGCAGGCAAGATGGTGTTATCTTGCCCGCTCAGGCTTACCCACTGTCTCCTGTACAATAATAGTGTTCTTTTTGCATATAACAAATCCTTTAGTGACCAAGCTTGTTCGGTCGAAATGGCTGGAATAGGCTTTGTTCTCTTTTAATGTATTTGTGGGCCTTAACTCCGTTTCAGTTCATAAACATACACAAAAAAGAACTTGGCCGATACCAAGCCATCTTGACCTTACGCTTGGTCAATAGTTAACCCATATGTAAAGGGAAAGTACTAAATAAGGTGTAAATAATAATAATAATAATAATAATAATAATGAACTTCAAAAACATTGTGTGGTTCATCAAAGCAATAATAATGATAATGATAATGATAATGATAATGATAATGATAATGATAATGATAATGATAATGATAATGATAATGATAATGATAATGATAATGATAATGATAATAATATTAAAATAACTGGTCAGGCAGGTTTGGGAGTGACAGTTTCCCCCACACTGAGTGCAGGTGTAATCTCATGCTGGCCTGTCTCCCTGGTGTAAAGTCACTTTATGTCAATGTAATATAAATGAGAACTTACTTCTGTATGTAACCACTTTTTGGTGCTTCCCCGCGGTTTCCATCTTGCTGGTACCTGACACCTACGCAACAAAGGAATGGCAAATGAAAAAATAGCACATTATCATGTACCTCAACTTGTGAACAGGGCTTTCTAATGTATATGTCAGGATGTGAAGAAAATATATTTTCTTGTGTTTGCTCTGTAAGAAAGTTCAAGCCTGAAGGACTTTCTTAATAATTCTATTGTGGACTAAAACACTACTTGTCCTTCAGGCAAATGATATGTACAGTCATGTAAAATCTTCAAGAAACAATATTCACGAGCCCTCAGTTACTACATGGCCCTACAGTTGCCATCCCCTGAATTTGCAATTTTCCTTGCAGCTGAGAATTTTTTTTTTCCCTCATCACAAAAGGCAATTTTTAGCATTTCGTGTCCACTTACCAGGCTGGGTTGCAATAACTCCGTCTTCATTATTCTTGAAAGCTTTTTTGTATTTTTCATTTTTTTCAAAATTTTTCCGTCTGAGAAAAAATGTCAGTAAAACAAACTTATGTGGATGATCACATTAATAAAACTTGCTGCATGTATTCTTTACTGAGTGTTTATGTCGTGGTTCAATTTTGTCTCGTTTCTAGATTAAGCAGTCCGGGTTCAAGCCCTGGCCTTGTGTTGTGTTGTTGGGGAAGACACTTCACTCTTGCAGTGCCTCTCTCCACCCAAAAGTATAGATGGATACTGGCAAAGTTAATGCTGGGGGTAACCCTGCAATGGACTGGCATCCCATCTGGGGGAGAGTAGAAATAAATGTAATCCTAGTCACTCCATACTACAGAAACCGGGATAAGCTTCCACCTGATGGGCCACTTGGTTTGTGTGCAGACTTTACCTTTACAATTTGGTATTTTTCTTTGTTCTGTTATGTGGTAATGTAAATGAAACACAGACAAATGCCACATTGTACAAAGGGCTATATATATCAAACCGTGCAACATTTACTTGTAAGCATGTAGGGTGATAGAGAATGTAACATCAGCTTAGCCTAGCTTAGTTAAGCCTCCAAACTCCAACAAAAATGCCTGGTGAAAGAATTTTAGCTTGATACTACATCAAGTAGGCAGAGCTCTGTCCTAAAGGACAATGCTGATGCACCCTGTAGAAGTCTGTGCCTAGAGCTGCACTGCTTTTTACAACTGACCCAATGTGTGCTTAACACCGATTAATATAAATATGTACTTGTATGCATAAATGTCTATATTTATGAAAACAGTGTTAAAGGAATTGCATCCTACTCGAGCATTTTTTCCAAAGTAGACGAAATAAAAATTAAAAGGAATGGCAGCCTTTTTTTCATCCACTCTCTTATCTTCCTTTTCTTGCTCTTCTCTTGCTATTTTTCTTTTCATCGCTTGGAGTGATTTTAACCCCTAAGGAGTCGTGAAAGCAAAGTGCATATGGGTGATTTGGTTCAAAGTAATGACACGGTTTTCATACATCCAGTCATATAATTTATATATTTATCATTATGTTCAAACAGACCTTTTCCATGGGCAGACACACAGTCCACAGCACTTTTCAAGTCCCGTCAAATTCCTTTCTGCTTCCTTCATGTCAACATTGATCTGATCCAAGTTTTCTTCCACTCTGTCTAACTGTTCACCTTGTTCATCCAGCGCCACTAATGTTTTAATTCCCACTTCTTGACTCTAGAAATGAAATTGAATTTGATTGAAAAAAAGTTAAATTCATTACTGACAGTAGTCTCTAACTACAGTGTATCATTTCATTTAGTATGTTTTTAAAATTTTCTTTCCTAAGGTTTCCCCAAAAATTTTTGACAGGTATTCTAGACAATTAAATTTGCAAGAGATTCCTCAGTAGCTACTGGGTAAGCTTAGACAAGGAACACTTTAAGACCCTAAGTCCAATACCCTATTTACAAACACTTCTCCCCATTAATTATAGTGTGATGATGATTTTTTTATTGGCAGACTTTTTGCACTCACCTCCTCGGCCAGCTGTAACATACGACGTGTACTTTCCAGGGACTGATGAAAGAAAAGATGCCTCAGACATTAATTTTACAATGAAGCAATTTAAGCAAACATTAAAGGACAAACTGGATTACAAAACACCCTGCAACAAGAAAGTGAGCACAATAATTTGCACGGCAGTGCAAATTAAAAATTAACCAAATGACAAATTGACCTGCTCTCTGCCAATCACAATGAAGTCATTTCCTCAGTCACATAATAAATTATGATAGCAAGAAGTCTTGGTATCATAACATTACATTTATCTACCTGGTCAGTCAGCTCATCTCCTCTCATCTGCATTCTTTGGATCTCTGATCTCATACGATCTTCATCAGACATGGTGAATAGTTCTAAATTGATCCACATGAAAGAGACAAAAAAGATAAGACATACTAAAATTTGACCAACTGCACTTCTTCTGCTGGTGCATATCTCTACTGTTATCAAAAATTTACACTCCGTTTGAATTACCATTTGACCTCGTTACATCACATACTACAGACAAGTAATTTCACCTATAGATCACTGTGGCTCACAGTGACAGAGCTTATCTCTTAGAGTTTGCAAAGCATACAGCAGTAAGCATTATGAGAGTAAAGTGTGGTCTAATGTACTAACCACTGGGCCACAGCAGCTCCCATGGACAACTCCACACTGCACTTTCATGTTTATTTTTGCTGTTTACAGATTTACTCTGCCACCTTTCTAACCCCACCACATAGCTTAGCATTATCCAAAGTCTTATCCCAGTAAGGCCCTGTTTACATGGAGAAAGAGTGTCTCCCACCCAGCTAGGGGGGTTAAAACATAGCCTGCCTTTACAAGCAACTCACCAAAGAGGGATAGTCAGTGGACTGTCCTCTGAGCAGCTGTTAAGCACAATAACCAAGATGCCAGCAGACAAAAAGAAACATTTTGGTGGCACGTTTAAAAATTTTTCATTCCGCTAGTGGCCGCTTCTCAGTGTCTAGGGTTATTATTTTGCACTCTACTAATTGAGCGTAGCCACCAGAAGCAGTTAAGGTTAAGGCGTTAACATAGCTTTTGCAGTCTTCTCACCTCCGCTAGCTGGGATAACCCAGCACAAACCGTTCACATGACTAAAATATTGCCAGACTGGAAGGGTGTCCCGAGCAAGTAGACAGGGTGCCCCATGAAGGCAGGTTACCCCATCTAGCATGTAATAGCTTCACTGTGTTTTCTAAAGGCCCTTACTTTCCTTTTTACTACCCTATGCCCTATTGGCAACTGAATATGCCATGATGATTTTGTTACACTATCTTCACAAAATTGTTGATTTTTCAATGCAGTCATTGCTTTTAAATGACTCACAACTTTTTTGCATCATAATTGACAAACATAATTATTCACTTTTGAAGTGATCTGTGTTTTAAAAATGTGCAATACTCAAGCTGAAGAAAAAAGCATTTCCACAAAATCTTTCTTTTGATGACTTTTGACTGATATGACTGACAACTTGAATATTCAAATCTTCTGCATCTACCACATTTAATATAGATAGCACTGGGCAATATTTGTCTGAATGTGATATTATTCATAAACTGATCTCTTTAAATAGAGACCAAAGTTTTATGAATAGCAACTGGTATGACATCCACTTTCTTTGACATGCCCATACACAGGCTCGACACTCAAAAAAGTTTGCTTAGAATTTTCCTTGCCTCATCTTGTACCATCATGCCATGATAAACATGATAAAATGCCCTCAACATTTACTACATATATTATGGCAACCAATAACAAAGTTAATTAATTCTTGCTTTCAGAGAGAGAATATTCTTTTAAAATGTTAATCAATTTAGGATAACAGGAAAATACTGATAATCTGTCAAAAGATTACTTTGGAACTCTTAAGTTCAGCGTGTGGCTATATAGCTAAACCATTGCTTATTTGTGTTTTTGTTTTTTTGTTTTTTTGTTTTTTTTCATTTTATGTAGCCCTTTTGCTGTATCACTGACATAGCAGAGCTGATAGACCTCTCCAACAAATCAGATTTATATGAAATTCATTTATCATTAACGAATTGATACATGAACAATACGTAAAAACAAGTCATCGACAACTTAAGGCATTATAATGAGTATAACGTGAAAAGATTAAACAAAAGTTACATGAACGTTTGATCGAAAACATTTCTACAGACAACTTATGCCCACAGGTTTTTCCGTCAACAGTTGAATTTAAAGAACACATAGATAAGGGTTTTCGTAACTGACAAGTAGTAAATATAAACTAGCTCACAGATCAGGCAACCCGAGGACTAGCACTGTTGTCAGAATAACACACCCACTTAAGGTAAGTTCTGCTACAACGGTCTAACGCAATGAAGAAATGAACTTTACCTTTCAAAGCACAGGTCCACAGTTATGAAGTTCAGGAGTATCTTCCTACCAGATAGAAATCGTGGTGATTTTAGTTAGAGTACAAACACGTTAAAAGTCACTCGATCTTTCGATTCGATCAAATTTTTACCTTGCGCCCGCGATCTAGCTATGACGTTGTTTATCTCTGACGTCATCCCCGTAATCAACTGAATTAATTTTTTGATGTTGCAATATTTTTCGAGTGCTAGTTCTGCTTCGTCAGTAACTCGTGAATAATCTACTGGCCCTGTATTCATATTATGGTTTGCTATTATTTTAAGCTAATTTATTTATCAACTTTTCTAGCAATCTCGAGTCTAGAGTCTTCCCAGCTCGGTCACTTTAACATACTTTTCAGGGGTGCTTGTTGGGGTTAAACTTACGGTTTCTTCAAAGAAGACGTCGTCTCTCTTCTTCGAGACTCGTATGTATTTACACAGTTCACAAACACGAATGTAAGCGACCGAGCAAGAAGCACAAGCGACTGGTGACGAGTGCGTGGGATGCGGCTGCGAAGCGCAAGGAGCCATGGGAAGTGGATTCGCGTTCCCTGCTTCCTTTTCGCGCTGCGCCAATTTATTTTCCACACAAAAAAAGCGACTTGATGTCTAATCATGATTTTGTAAACGTTTTTAAAATATAAAAAAGATAATCCTGAATAAAACTGACAGAAATCTATGCGCTGGTTGAAGGGAAATCCAAAATTGAATATTCAGTTATTTAATTCTAGCTACTATCAGCGGCGAAAATACCGACCCGTCGGAAACACTGTTTTACTGCGCTTTGCCGCGCTCCACATGCCGTGTGTTGTGGGTTGACGGGGAAGACAAACTTTGTACCTAAATTAAGGCGAAGACGTATACTCTGTTGCACGCAAGATGACAAACAGTTTCTCTCAACCTCCTGCTGTTTACGGTTATCAGAGGTTTTGCAATTTCGTTGGGAAAAAAACTTCCTTGTTTTTTTTTTTTCGATTTTTCGCTCATTTTCAGGCAGAAGTTCGATTGCATGACGAAGGAAAATCAAAATCTGCCGCATCAGACCGTAATCAAATCACTTGAGAGCAAGATACGAAAGAAATGCTGTCGTGTCGCAAACAATACAGTACAGTCAAAACTGATTGCGGCTAAATTCAGTTTTGTTAGTTTCTTGACACATTGAAACCGACGGAAAGTAATCTGTAAATGCGCTTTTATTTATTGATAGTCAATTTAATATTTTACATCTTTTTGATAAACAAAGTGCAAAATAATTCACAATTTCTCTGCAGATCGACACCGGAACATCTAGCCCCCACACTAAAATACGGCGGCATTTGAATCGCTACTATTGTATTAAAATTCGGTCAAAGAATTATCTTGAAATCTCGAGGGTGATATTTTTATTTTTGGTTGTTTCTATATGTCCCTCTCCCAAAAAATTTAAAATCTCTTGCCGCGTAATAGCTAAGTGCCTTTTCTGATTTTTTATTTTGTCTTACGCTAGATGATTAATAGGTCTGCCAGTTTGTAGCTTATAGTCTTTGCATTATTTAAACGATTAGATAAAGACATCTGCTGTAAGCGGTTTTTTATTCATCTCAAATTTATCAACATTATAGCCCTTGTTTTGGTAGCATGCGGTGCAGCGATATAAGTAAAATGTTAAAATCGAAATTTTTATAAACAGACCAAAAACAGCGTTCTTGCACTGTCTTCAACATTGGAATCTGTGAAACGGTCAATTTTTCTGAAAACTCGGTGAGAAATTTACGTGATGTCTGTTACTAAAAAGACTTGTAGGTAGCTCAGCTTCACAGAAAATCCGCCCAAAAGAATCATTCCCATTTCTTAGATGATCGAACACAAATTTAAAAGGGTGGTTTCAAATATAAAAACAAATATATATCTCGACTTTTCAGCATTTTGGACAGTCTCGTTATTAATTAAAAAAAAGGTAATTGTGATAAGCAAAAAGTGGGACGGTACATTTTGAAGTACGCAAATAGATATCCAAGGGTTAAGCGATATCTTTTGATCAATTTGATCACAGCACCCTTGTCAGGAAGTTAATTGGGCGGCGGCTAAATCAGCAGTTAATATATAGGAAAAAAAATTCGCTGCCGTTGACAGTTTTGTCAGTTCCTTCCGTCGATCATTTAAAGCTGATTTTTCAGGAGAAAGAAAGAAATAAGCTAAAGCTTTAAGGTGGGGATACATTCTATTTAATTCTAATTTACTTCGTGAGTAACCTTCCATTGTCAATAAGATTTTTCGAGGCTTCAATTCTTGATCCTTCGCTGCTATTGGCCGGGTATTGGCAGACGATATTACATGTACAACCGGCTAAATTCGCCAGAGCTAAAATCCCATCACTTTCTGGCAAACTAGTGAAGCGAATTTTTCCTAAACACTACTGGATGAAAAGTCGAAAATTCTCAACACAAATTCGGACTGAAATGATAATTACTGATTTAGAATTGCACTGAAGTATCAGACTCAGGTTCGTTTCGTATTGATCTTCTTAGTTGAGTACGTATTAGCAAGCATACCTCGCGCAAAAAAAAACAACAAAAAACCATATCTAAGCTGTCTGAGAGAATATTTGTTCGGCAGAATAAAAATCCAGAACCTCATATTTCGGCCGATGATACTCTTAGTAACGAACTACTCCCACATTTTTAAAGGTAGGAAGCAAAATTTAAAACAAATTTTGTGCATAATTCCAAAAAACCAGTTGAAATTTCTTCAGTCGCCAGCCGCCTGTCCCAGCCGGTAAATTGAGAACTGATTCATGGTGACAAAGGATAAGTTACATTAGGCTAGCAGCTTCCGGGTAGAAGCAAAAGACACTTTCTTCGTTCCGAATTAGTTTTGTCGTAGTTCCAACCACAGAAAACCTTTATGAAGTATCAAGTAGAGATATTCTTCTTTTAATGGAGTAAGGAGAAATCCATGTAGATTGAGATGACAAGATAGTTCTTGGCGGGAGAAGCATTTTTAATATCTTTGATCGCAAACCTGAATGTGGCTCAAGTTTCAGCAGTTGGTTTAAAGTCGTACTGGTCAAATCAATGCAACGTTCTGCAGTGACTCTGCTATAACATTTCAAAGAATAAGCAGTTGAAAGTCTTTGACCGTGTTTGCGGATTTTTTTTTCTGAACACACATGAGTTTTAAAAGGATTTTTTGGAAAATAACAGTGAGTTTCCAAATAAGGGGAAAAGATTTGAACTGTTCTCATTGGCTTAGAATAATATGCAACGTTGTTCCTAACAAGTTAAAGCCCTAATGTACTCGTAAAAATTTGACGGCCCGATTTGGTGCGAATTCGATATTAAGAAAAATGTGAGCGGGAATAAAAGTCGCCCTATTTTGGAAGGTCTTAAAAATCTGTTGATGCGCGACAGATATTACAAATCGCCCCGATTTGATTCCACTCGGGTCTAAAAGGCTTCGTCCACACTACGCCAAAGAAATTTTAAAAAAGCGTAGCTTTATTTCTGCGGTTTGGCCTAACGTCCACACTAATCCGTCACGAAAACAGAGCTTTTCAAAAACGCTCTTCAAACCGAGGGAATTTGAAAACGCCGGCATTACGTTTTCGTGTGGTTGGAAAACATGTTGAAAACAGAGCTTTTCGAAAACTGATGGCGTCACGATAATCACGTGATTTCCCTGACCGAGTTTTTCTCAAACACAAATCCAAAATGGCCGGTGATTGTTGCCGGTTTTTAAATTCCTTCGGAAAAGTGTGGACGGAAAACATTTGATGCACTTTCAGAGTGAAACCTCCATATTCAAATTTCTCCGGCGTAATGTCGGTTGACGGGGCCTAATAAAGCAAAAAGAAATTCAGAAATTTTTTTTGTCATGCCTTCTCCAGTCCTCCTTTCCCGTAGGTCATCTTTACTAGTTTTGCTGGGGCCGCAAAATTGACGAATACTAGTATCCTACAAGAGATACTACTGAACTGAACTTTGTTCACCACTATATGAAAGTTAGGAAGGAATAAAAAAGACTTTGGCACCAACGATTGAATCGTTGGTGCCAAACAGGCCTAGTATTTGCAAATTTACATATCAATCTTTATTTTTTTTTTCTCCTTATTTATTTCCAATTCTTTAATCGCTCCGATATCTTTTCCCCGCTTTATATTAAACATGCTAATATTTATCTATCTTATGGCGCCTTCCAGTGTGGTATTGCATAACGCCCTGTGCCATTGATTTATTAACAGACATTAAGCGCCTTTTCTTTTTGAGTTTCTTTGAGCAGTATTCAGTGAACCGCTGTATCTTTTCAGGCCCGTCCACACTACGCCGAAAAAATTGGTAAACGGAGAGTTCACTCTGAAAACGCATCAAATGTTTTCCGTCCACACTACGCCGGAGAAATTTAAAAACGCAACAATCACCGGTCATTTTGGATTTGTGTTTGAGGAAAACTCGGACTGAAAAATCACATGATTATCGCGACGCCATCGTTTTCGAAAAGCTCCTTTTTCAAAATGTTAATCTTCCGTCCACATGAAAACCAAAAGCCGGAGTTTTAAAATTCCTCCGGTTTGAAGAACGCCTTCCCAAATTAAAGCTCCGTTTTCAAGGCAGATTAGTGTGGATGGTAGACCGGCCTAACCTTAGAAATAAAGCTGTGCTTTCAAATTTCTCCGGCGTATTCAGTACTATGGACGGAGCCCCAGATAAAAAGTCGTAAAATACATTATCCGCTGGTGTTTTAGCGTCACATTCCTCACTGGATTTTCTGTGTTAGGTGTCAGAGGACGCTTATTGAGGAGTCGTGATTGGTCGTTTCTTTCTATTTATACTTTAGGGTCCGCGTGCGATCCACCCATGCTTCGTTGTACCTTTTTTTGCGGATATTTAAGTGGTAAATAATTTACGTTCGTTTGAACGTAGTGAATTAGAACGTAATAGAAATAACGCAGTGCCAAATTAAAAACGATGTCTATAGCAGACGTTTCGGGCCTAGCCCTTCCTCAGTGCTAAGTTGAGTTTTTTGGAGCCCCAAATATGCAGCCAGTTACGTAAGAACAGTAGGAATCAAGGAAGCAATAGGCTAATAGCGTGTGCTGTGCTTGAGTCATGTCACCTTTGCCAATGAAAAGGTCAAAAACTCATAAAAAAAACTCAACAATCGCCAGTTTGTCTATATCATGGCCCGTTTGTTGTGACTAGGACATGATTTTTCTACATGATAAAAAATCTAAGCATTGTAGTCTGCACTTTAGAACGGATATTTGCCGCTCGACCTTGACACAAATCTTTTTCAGTGTACGTAAAGTATAAAGTTCTCGAGTTATGAACTTGCGCCAGCTATAATTGTGTGGGATTAAGGTTTTGCTCGAGAACTTTAAAAACCTTTATTCAGCGCGCAGCAAGCACCGATCTGTTTTTGATATATTTCGAGGGCCGGGGTACTGTTTATTTGCCTGAAAAACATCACGTTTTATTCCAGATTTTTTGTCGCCTAGACACACGTTTAGTACATTGTTTGAATTTCTACTTTTCTTATGTAAAACATCACATTTACACGATGCAATTATCGGAGTCAATAAAGGGACAAAAACAAACAAAATTTAAACATGCAGACAAGGAGTGAGTAAAACTAGACACATTGTATACAACCAGGTGCAATACCACATTCATTATATGTCAGTCAAATTATATTTACTGCTCCGGATTGGATCAGCCAAGCAAAGGGCTGTTATTTATCCAGCTCGAAGCTCAAAATAAATCACGTTTTTACGAATCTCTGAGTTCCATAGATCGACAGGGAAAACTTTGAAGTGTTTCGTAGCGGGGACAGTTTAAACTCGAACAGATCATTGACAATTCAACAAAAAGGTGAGGTTTAAAAGATATTGTTTTAAGTTGTTCCGTGTGTCTGAACGAAACATTGGCGTTTGTTTAGTCTTCCTGAAAAAAGTACTAAAACGCCTTATAAATTGATACAGTTTTCTGTCGAACCTAAATGAAGATTGCAGCAAATTTATTTCCTACAGTCACTTATCTTTCACACTCCAGAGACAGGTTATTCAGATTTCCAAATCTGTTCCTAGTCTCTCGAGTTGAAGTATCTAATGAAGAGTGCGCGAATTTTATAGAGCTAAAAACTAGCACCTATTTAACTTTCCTGTTGAAACCTTCTAATAACGGCTACAACTTAACTTTGATCGCTTCGCTTTAAGTTTCTTAGCGTTTTACAAAGATATTCGTTCAACCTTTCATTTCCTGCATTTGTTTACGATGTTGTGGCTTGTTTTTTTCACTTGAAGTAAAATTTACATTTTGCATGCTTATAGCGAGAGCACGCCTGAGGGGCGCCAGGTTGATATAAAGACCAACAAAGTTTTCGTGACCTTTTCCACGAAGCAGGTGCTTATTTACAAGAAACCGTTGAATAATAATACTTATGGTCAGGGCTAAAATAGGTTCTCACGAGTTCGATTCATCATGAAATTTTGGGGCTGCCTTGTCATTTGATGGAGTAAAGCACGCACACATTTCGAAATTAAGATGTTAAATGGAACAAAAATCATCGTGGGCAAATAAGAAAAGGAACATTATTCAACTCGGAAAATTTCGTTGTAAGGTTAACGGTTTTTAAAGAAACTGAAAAAAAGGAGACACTTTGGTTGGAAAGAAATGCTACTAACAAGTTAAAGTTTGGGTTTCATCAGTTGTCGGTTGGAATTCTTGAAATTTTTGCGAGTTAGTTTTAAAGTTTTGTCGTGCGGAGTTAAGTGCTCTTGTCTATTTTCTCGCTTGCCGACAGATAGTTCAAGAAAGTGTTTTTGTTCCAAAAGTCCCAATTTGGATTTTTTTTTTTTCTGCAGTTTTAAATTTCTGAAAGGTTAGAATTAATGGTCGGTTTGCCCGGCGCAGAAAAGATTTCTGTGGGTCGATTGCTGTACTGAATCAACAAAACTTGAGCTCTTGATCACATTACTGAAGGACGACGAAATGTCATCAGGTTTGCCAGAAAAACACATAGTATACTCGAGTAATACAGAGGATATATATTCGTTCGTTATATTAAACATTTAACAACAATCTCTCTGACGAAATCCAAACCCGACTCCAAGTTTCTGTTGACTAACGGCTCAAGGGCGGGTCAAAGGCAAAAAAGGAGGTCATTTTCCTTTATCACTCCGCTTTCTTCCGTGCATCGTTCAACGGGACTAAAAAAAAAATTGAGGGCAATATTCTACATTGATTTTTGAAAAGATTGTAGTGCTTCACTTGACAAAAACATTGATTGTCTGACAGAATTAGGATATTTTGACCTTGAATAAACAATTAACAGCATAATAACTGCGTTCTCCTCTTCGAGTGAAGAACACGACCGGAAATGATATAACCATACAAGTAAATCAATTCTCGAAAATACAAGTTTGACGAACCAGGGATATTTTACCGTCGGGGTTTTACTTTTCTGAGCCAACATATCGCCGAAGGTAAGCTAGTGATTCTGTTTACCCTTTTTAAATATTTTTTCTTCATTCTTTTTTAGTTTTTATTGATAGGAATTTAAGACGAAATCCGATAGGAAATTGAACAATTTCAGTATTTAGTGGACAAACACCTTGTACCAGAATAATGTTTAGTATATTAAAATCGTTTTTGCATTTTCTAAAAGCTGAAGCTATAAATAATTGCCCGAAATAACACCAAAAACAGTTTCACATAGGGACTCGAGAAAATAAATTTCAAAGTTCAGAGAAATTGTGCAAACACACAGGTTACACAGGTAAAATTTCATCATCAGTGTCATTTCACCAGTATTTTCAAGTGTTTCATATGAACTTTAAAATTTCTTTTCAACATTTGGTGCTGTTAGAAATGATTTTTGTTTTGAGGTATTCAAAACAGTTGCATAGATGTTTGCAATACGATGCAAATAATCTTGGTGCGCGTCACATGGGATTAGTATGACGTCATACGTACGTGTGACGTGTATAATAGAGACGAAAAAGGGAAAAACCACTTTTATCACAGAATGCCTCAAAATAACGTCGAATTTAGTTTCCAATTATCGATCATTACACGATGGTAATTTTACAATCTCATGAAATCCCACATGTTCACTTTTGGCGATGTTATTCGGAAATTTTGAAAGAAATGTATCAGTTTTTCAGTTGGAGGCTCTGAGTTGTACAAGAGGGAGGGTGTTACACTTTGTTTACTTTACTGGCTCTACTTTCGTGTACAATTCAATCTCTCAGTTCTTGCTAGTTTTCCTAATTTGATCATTGGGAGTGCAAAGAACTATAAGAAGTAATCTGTGGTTGCAAAGAACAAAAAAATATTAATAATTATGAATTTCTTTATCTTTTTCTTTGTTAACGGATCTTGTGAGGCCAGTTGTTCCACGGCATAATTCTTTTAATAATGCAGTTTTTTTGAACACAAGAGAACTAAAAAACATTTACGGCAATCATGCTCAACATAGAAAATGAAAAGCTAGAAGCAAATAAATTTGTGAGCGAACTAGAATTACAGGATTTTTAATCGCGGGTTTCTGCACCACATCAATCTTAGTCTATTTTTTGTACCTCCCTGCTTAGTAAAGAAAGTTAGCACTTAAAACAATCGCATTGTTTATCAGTAACTTTAGTTCATCAAACATCTAAATGAATCTGCTATCAGTAAAAATAACTGTGCGTCAAAAAATTTAGTTTATCGTTTCGGAAACGTCAAAGAAGTAAATTGAGTTTTTGCGGAGGTACATTTCAGAATAATCCATTATTTATAATCTTAGGTCATTACGACCATTTGGTTTCCATTTGCCAAGATTAGAAGATCGAAAAACAATCTCAGGTCGACGTTTTAGCTAATTTGCACAAGAGCAGCCTGACAAAATAATGGATTTCTCTACTCAGAGAGTTACTACTTCACCATAGGAGGCGATGAATGTAAAATTGAACACAGAAAAGGCTCTAGAGATTTTAACTTATCTTATGAAAAGCTGTATCATTGAGGGTTCTAACTATACACGTGTTTGCGCCATTTTGGAATCCACATGGCCCAAAACATACGAGATTGGGGCAAACTATGACATCAGTAAGTTCACCTCAAGACATGTGAAGACGTCATGGTGTATAGTTTAAACATGATTGATTCCTACCAAGTTTTGGTACACAATACACATCCCTGACGATTCAAAGAATATTTCAAATGATTTAGAACTGCTATTTTTACTTAAGTATCTTGAGAGAAATTGAATGAAAGATTTTTAACCTTAAAAGCTTGATGAATATTCCCAGTTTTCATTCGCTAAAGCGCCATAAAGTCCTAGGCATTTTGACAAGCGGTTAACTGTCACACTTTGTTTATTAGTGTCTTAACCTATAGTTGCATTCGTTAGATCCTTGTTTCCCTTTTTAGCCAATCGAAGTGCTGTTATTTTCCTTTCTAATATCTGCCATCTGCTTCTCGCTACTTTTAAATAGGTTTAGCACTCATAAGCTCACTTCATCTATTCGACACCAGTTACCTCAATCAGCAGAACGTTTCAAATTTCGCTTCACGAAGATTGATTCACGAGCTACGACAATTTTTTTTTTCCTTCCTATAAAATCATTCGACATATGTTTATGCCAGCTTTGATTTCAGCTGCACATTTACATTTGGTTGGATTTTTCAGTGGAAATCCTTATTGACAATTATCTTCCCTGATTACATCAACAAAAACGGTAAGAAATGATTGAATCAGTTAAATATATTGAAATTATATGAGTTTCCAATGTAATGATCCAGAAAAAAAATTCCCACTTTTGACAAGAACGCTATGAACACATCTGAATTCAAGTGCAAACGTTTTAAGACACACACTTGCACAAATCGAGCAGTTGACACGACCTCATCGTTACTGCGGGAAGATATTACACACACGCCTCTCTTTTGTGTCTTTTCGAGATCGTTAAAACTATTTTTATCTATTATTTTCTTCCTTTATGCGTCGTTAACAGAAAGAGAACGGCAAAGCTATAAGTTTTTTAGGAAGGAAGACTTTTCACAGTTGATAGCCACTCGAACTACTTTGTAAAGTATTCTTGAAATGTAGGGCACGTTAATTTTTTATTTCAATATAAACATATCATTTCCAGTTGAATTTACAACGAGTATAATACAGCACTTAAGGAAATATCACTACAAAAAAAATGCTTCTTATCGGAGTGGTAAATGTTCACTCTAACGTAAAAAGCCCTTGAAGTTGAAAATATCGCTATTTCTTATTCCGAGATGCGGAAAACGAGAGACTTTCAGTTGGAATGGAAGTTAATTGCCACTTCTTTTCTCCACATTATATTGCCAACCGATGTTAAATTAATTTTGGTGAAAACTTTATCATGCCAAATTCGATCTAGCATGGCTGTTTTTATTTAAGGGGAACCATGCTTATACCGGAGCGATTAATATTGTTTTCGCCGAAGTTATGGCAGTTGACTTCCGAGTAAATAGTAAAACTATGGCAGCGGATCAGGCAGAGTATTCAGTGCATTAACTAGAAACATTCAAGTGTTATAAGTAACCTTCATTTATGCGTGGTGTTATATTTTTAGAAATAGTGACCACAGTTGACCAATAAAACTCTATGTGCTCGTTATTTTTGATTAAATGGTTTAATCAACATAATATGTTCAGATTTCAATTGATCAGGCGTGTTACTCTGCCAGGAAAAACGCTAAAACTCGATAACTTCTTTCATTAATTTTTGGAGACATTTTGTCAGCTAGTATATTGGCTTTCCCTTTGCTTGGCCAATGAAAAAACACGTTAAGTCTTCTTGAAGACGTTGAAATAATGCAAATTTGGAACAGCAGTGCACTTAATAAATTGCTATTGCGTTTGTTTGCTTTTTATTTGCCACGAGGTCGGGAAATCAATAGAAAATGCCAAGAATTTTTTTGAGCAATCAAAAACTTCAGCACGTACGCTTGCTCTAGTCAAATGGAACCGAACAATGTAAAATGAAATGAAATGAAATCAGCCGGAAAATTGTCAACATACCACATAATCATCTGCAATGTAGTCACGTCCAAGGGTTCTAAGTGGATTGAAAAGTTTCGATCAATGTTTAAACGAGAAAATCTCTTTAACAAAACTATTTCACACCCTGCAAAAAATTGATCGGAAACGGGAAATTTGATAAAGGATTCTATCTACATGTCCCTTTTTATTCTAATTGTCTTTTGGTAAAAAATCGTGGAACGTGCCATATTCCTAAAAAAAATTGAAAACCAACCAATAAATGAGTGGTTAAGTATTTTTTTTTATTATTGGTTTGTTTTTGTCTTGGCGGGGTGAAATCCGACTGAACCAGCTAAAAAGGTACTTTTATCTGATTACCTTCCGAAAATCATTGAGTGGAACTAAAACGTTTCGAAATAGTCTTTAAAAACCGTCATTTAGTTTCGATGAATGTTCGTGAGAAAGGTCACGGCTTTTTAAGAACGTGTTCCGCCAGAAATAATTGTTGAACAAAATGACACTCCACTTGACTCCGTGTCTAATTTGTCTGCATGCATAATACATTCGTGTTAAAAGTTAGCACACGAGTATCTATAAAGTAAAAATGTGTTGTTATCTTTCTTTGAAGAGAAACTTGTGAAAACTGAGATAGTACATAGCCAAACATTTCTGGTATTCATTCAGTTAGATGACCTTAACTTCGAAGAAAAACTGCCTTACTTTTGGGTAGCTTAACCAACACATTAACATTGCGGCTTTTCATTTTAAACTTTTAGTCTGCGAAAAGAACCATCAGCTTCTCCTACGAAATGATGAACAACTCGAATACATCTTACAGAATCAACGACACAACTGTAACTCCAGCAATTTTCCAAGCAGCTCCGCAAAAGGAACGCTGGATAGAAGCTCTATATTTCTTCCTTGCTATCGCGGAGGTTGTCATAGTGATAACAGCACTGGTTGGTAACTTGATTGTGGTGTACGCTTTCATCGCATACAAAAAACTTCGAGCCAGTGTCACAAACTACTTTGTGATTTCACTAGCTGTTTCTGACATACTCACATCGGGTGTCGTAACTTCATTCAAGGCTGATTCCACCCTTAAATATCAAAGGTGGACGCACGGCGAGTTCATGTGCAGTCTTTATACCACCATGTATTTACTTGCCGTACCGAGCTCGGTTATAAACCTGTGTGCTGTCACTGTGGACAGGTTTTTGGTGTTGAGGATGCCTCTGCGATACAACTCTCTTATGCCGCCAAACAGAGCTGTCTTCATAATCTGCTGTCTCTGGATCTACGCACTCGTTTGGGCGTGTCTGCCAGCCATGGGGTGGAAGGTTAATCTACCAGTCTTACAGCACGGCTATTGCTACTTTATGACTACACGAGGCTACAACGTGACGGTAAATATCGTCAATTTTCTGTTACCAATGATATTCATGGCCATATTCTGGTTCTTCATCTACGCAATCGTCATTCGGCACCGCGAGAGGGTTTTTGAAATGGAACGAAACCTTTCTTTTAACACCAACGAGACAAACGAGTCGTCACACAACTCTTGTAACACACTCAGCAGTCACGCCGCCTCGTCGAGTCAGCTCGCACCAAAAGAGAAAACAGAAAGAAAGAAAATGCGGCGAAACGTCCGAAGATCACGCTACATTGGTTTCATTGTGGTGCTGTTTTATTTCTGCTGGCTACCATACGTAACACTAAGCATGATTGGTAACTTATGCGGATGGTGTAACGCGCAAGGACTTATACCATATGTATTGTACGACTCACTTCTAGCGCTGGGTTTTATGAATTCTGCGCTCAACCCATTCCTGTATCCATTTCATGACAAACATTTCAAAGAAGCGTTCAGGGACATGTGGAAGAAAATGGCAAGCAAGACTTTTGTCAAACTGTTGTCGCGAAGAGAGAAGGTCTTAGAGATGGCGAGGGTTGAGGTTGCTGTGGCTAGCAGGAGAGGTTGACTGAGGACAATAACAAATAACAGTAACAATAACAATAACAGGAAAAATAACAATAACAATAACATTAACAATAACGATAATGGTAACGATAACAATAACAATAACCGAAGGAAAGATCAGCAAAAGGAATAAATAGCCAATAGAATTAGTTAATCGTAGCTAATAATGAACCGTCGCAATTCAAAGTACTCATTGAAATCATACTGAATATTATTAATCGAAATCACATTAAAACTCACCAGAAAATTGTCCAAAACCGAATTGAATTAGATCTTGAATTAAGAGTTTTCAAATAGCACAGGAATGTAAATATCAAGAAGAAAATCCAAGCCAAACCTTTCAGAAGTTTTGGTGCGACCTTAAGTAGTCATTAACCCCCGGGGGGTACTCCAGAAAAATCAGGTAGGGGTGTGAGGCCTGCTTTCCAAACCCCTTACCCTATTTAAGACCATAATCTGTGATTTTCCCTACCCTATTTATGACCAGACCAAATATTTGATAACCTATTTAAGACCTAACCCTAAAATCAATACCCTGTTTCAGACCTGTCTAATAATTGGTGACCTAGTTCAGACCGATGTTGAAGGCATTGTGAAGGGCTTTGTTGATGGTCTTAACGATACTGATGAAAAGTGGCTTCCTCTGAAAAAGAACCGAATTCAAGGCAAGAGTGCAAAAATCATACCCTATTTGAGATCAAAATGACCAAAATCGATACCCTATTTCTGACCAAAACGGTTAAAAAACCATACCGTCTGGGGTCGCACATACCTATATAGCCCATATAAGGAAGTGCCTCCCCAACCCCCGCCATGGGGCACCCGGGGCATTAACGAAACGTTCTTATAGCAAGAGCACGCATGTGCATCAGTCGACGCTGTTGCCGTTTTGTATATAACGACAAGACATTGTGCAGTCTCTTGGGAGATCTTGGAAGGACAATATTTGCACGTCCCCAATTTCAGCGGATTAATCTTGTGCCAGAGTCATTGTATAGTAGCTTAACTTAAATATCACTGTATATATTCGTTATAATTTATCTGCAAATGGTCATTGGGCGACCATCAGCAAGTCAGAATTGATTGCAGAAATGTGTGATTTGTCTGAGAAAATGAGTTCGGCTTTTGATGCGATTAAAAATTGAAATGAGCAAGTATGGTTCTTTTGCGACACTGTATAAAAATGTCAAATTGCCAGTAATTTAGATCTCAACAAGCAGTAAGAAGTAATTAGATCTCAACAAGCAATTGAGACATTTGTACACTTACCGTTCCCAAATCAGCAATGGCTAAATCCCTGGGACGTCACGTGTTTGCAGGAAATCATGATATTTATATTCATAAAAACAAAGATGATTAATACAACTACCATGATTCCCTGCAGGCACGTCTCATGGAGGAAATTGGCCAATAGGCCATTTCCGAATTCCTTAATCTTCTGCCTCTGTTTCACAACGAGGCTTCTTGCAAAACCTTTCATATAAAAATCAGTTTGATTTGTACGAAAATGAACCTACACATAGGCGGAACACGTACATTTCCATATGAATGGTTTCGCACGTAGACTCATTTTGACAAAGAGGCAAAAGCCAACTCGGAAATGGCCAATTAAAAGCCTTGAGTACTGTCCTTATATCGTCACTGACCTGATCTGGTCACGTCATAGCCATATGTAGGCCGCTGGTTCCAAGATTCCTACGCATTGCCGTGATTCCGAAGGTGATTCCGAAGAAACGAATGTGGTCGAACGATTTTTTTAAAACTTTCCCTGAATGTTCCCTGCTAAAAATACAATAAAAACGATGGGTCATCATGCTCGCAAAAGAGATATTTTTCAGCCATTTGTGCCTAATATCACATGCGTTATTTCGCTGGTGCGCGTTACATTTCGCGGTAGCAAGAAAGAACTGTTACTGATCTAAGATTAACGAGAATATGAAGATGTTTTCACACGATCAAGTTCAGCATCGTTTCAATGGTCTTTGCAAGATGGCGGACACGGCGAAAAAATCCACGAAATCCATCCTCTCCATGTCCGCCATCTTGGAAAGATCTTGGGAACGAGGTTGCTGAGTGAAATCTAACTTGGCTCCCAGGCTTCTTTCACTGCATTGAACTGCACTGCACTGCACTGCACTGCACTGCACAGCGCTGCGCTGCAATGCACTACACTTAATTCACTACTCTATTAATCTTTGCATTGCTCCTTCACTACTCGGACACAACGCCTCCCAGAGATCGTCAATGAGTTTACTATTTTCAGTTGAATAGACTCCAATCAGCCGTCAGATCCCGTTGTTCGTAGGCTGGATAACGCTATCCACCGGGTAAATCGCTATTCAGTGGATAAGTGTTACCAAAACATAGCCACGTTATCCGCTGGATTGTGATTTATCCCGTGAATAGCGTTATCCACCATTCAAATAACTCGGGCCAGGCCGGAGATCATGACAAGCAGAGCTTAATATAGACATTACACGTAACAAATTTATAACAACCTTCTTCGACCAATTATGGAAAAATACACGCGGGCTGGTGGATCAAGTTTGACTAAAACATTTATTTACAAGTCATATAATATACATTGCAGGCAATATTTCAGTGGGCTCGGCAGAACAGAGTATTTACACTGAAAGAAATATTTGAGTACCACCGAGACAAACTAAACTTGGTCTCAACTAGTAAGAACGATAAGGAGGAAAGACCTGTTTCAAGGCCTCTCTGCGACACGCGAGCAGGGATCCAAGGTGGATATATCAAAACGTCCAAGACTTGGCAGTGTTTAAATCAGGACCTGGGTGGGGTAAAAGTGATAGCTGAAAATTGGTGGAAAGTTAAACTATCAGCTAAGCAATGAAGCGATTTTTAACCGAAAGCTGAGATCTGAGAGCCGCAAACTTCACTAATAGCTGATAAACGGGATGAAATTTTAAATGATTTTGGAGAAATCTCAGAAAATTTAACTGCTATTTGAAATTTCAGCACCCCCATCCAGACCTGTTAAACAAAACTGCCATAATTCCCTGAAGACGTGTCTCTTAAAAGATCAGAGCTAGACATGCTGAAGAAAATAATAAATTGCTTCTGGATAATATTATAAGCACAGTGCTATATATCAGTAGAGGATTGATTTTCTTTTTCTCTTTACAGGTAAGCTTGAAATATATTGAGATTGCAAGGAGAAATACAATTTTCATCAGACATCTCCTAATGTATCAAAGCGTGAAGCAAAGCTTAGAAATCAAAATGTGTTTCGAAAGTTTGGAACTTACTACAACTTACTACTATACTAAGAAATATTTACTAATGGGAGATTTTTTTTGCACATGTCGCTATTTAACAATTATTTTATCACCTTGTAGAATTTGAGAGCAAATAATCTAATTGTTCTAGTAGAATTCTATCTTAATTTCCTTCAAATAAGACTTTTAATCATTTTTTAACATCGCGCTCATCGGTTCATTGGAAAATTATGAGGTTTTAAAGTCGAATAACGGTCTGTTCTTGAGAATTCAATTATCTAGAAACAAAAGAGAAACTAGAAAAAATTGCCATAACGTGGACGACCTCTAGCAATTGCACTCTAATGGCTGATAGTATACGAGTAGCTCAGCCAATCAGATTGCAGCATTTGCATTAATATACTTCAGCCAATCTGACTGCAGCATTTACATTAGTATACTAGTAGAATTCTACTAAGGCCAAATAGAGTAGTAAAACTCACAACGATTGTTCATAACGTGATGACTTATACTCTTATTTATTTAGGATTACTGATGTGGTCTATGTGCTACATAAGCTTCCTCAAAGCGCCGTAACTTTTAAAAAGCAAAAACGATTTCCACACTGTACTATCGGATCTTTACATTACAGTTTTTCATCTAAATTTGTACAATTATTACTCGTGAAATTGGACCGGGTTTGCTCGTTACATTAAAACGTTTCGCGTTATTTTGAGCTACTTTAGATGATTTTAGTTCAACAATAAGCTCATACAAGAAGGGATGAGAGATAAGAGGGTTAAAATTTAAAAAATTGAAACATTTAGAGAGGAAGCCACATCAGCCTTAGCTGGTTTTCATGCAGGTCCTCCATCCTGGTCGAATTGGAATTTGAAAATATTGGTTTTTGTGGAGGGAGGAAAACCGGAGAACCCGGAGAAAAACTCTCTGAGAAAGACGAGAACCAACGACAAACTCAGCCCACATATGACACCGGACTGGAAGCGAACCCGGGCCACTTGGGTGGGAGGCGAGCGCTCTCATCACTGCGCCATCTCTACGAGTCGCTCAAATAGATCTTATTCCTAAAAGTGATCCCCCTTTCTAGAAATAAGCAATCATGTGAAGCGAATTTTGTTCACGTGGACAGCCCAAGCTGGATTACACGCACTTTCATCCTCCCACGAAAACATCCACGCAACACGCGGGGTGACATTTTCCGCTCGAGAACTGGGCACCATAACTAAAAATAACTTGAGACGGATTGACTCTCTTACTCTTCATCCTCTCATGTTTTGACACGCGAGATGGCGCGCGAGATTCTACCACTCTGGTACGTGCGCGCAATGAGCAGCTGTTATATATTTAATGGATACTACTGGATTTACATTATACCCTGATGAGCTTGGTAGTGAAGAATTATTTTATAATAAGTACTAATCCATTGATTAGTAGAAATAATCGCCGGAATGCAAGGGCAATAGGTTCTTTCTGAGTTACCTTGTGCCTCCGTTTCAAAACTAGTCCTCGCGCAAAACATTTCATATGAAAATGAGTTCCATTTGACACAAAGCTAAAAACAACTCGGAGATAGCCCATTAAGGATCCCATTTGCGCTACGAGTAACAATTGAAAATTCTCAACATTTAGTCCAGCGAAATGTGCAACAATTGTCAAATATCACAAGTAGAGGAATTTTAAATCGCCCGAGCTTGCATATGACTTCTCTTTTACTATATGACTGAGAAAATTAAGAACACGCCTACATTAAAATATACTTGATTAACGATAAATTTACCTGTTCTCAGCGAACCACGGTCAAGTAATTTTCTCAGTCATATAATAAAAACCAAACCGCCGACATTAGCCAACCAACTTTACATTACTAGATAAATTGCATATTTTGCTCGTTGACTACTAGGTTTGAATTGCATATATGGATACAGAACAAGTGACCAAAGATACCGATAGTTCCCCAGTTAATCATAGCCGTAAAGACAGCAAAGTGAACAATAATCTATATCTAACCGTGTTGAGGCATTCTCTAGGATATTCGCCTTCCAAAGTCTTCCTTCCTTATTTCATGACAGCTCCACAAAGAACTGAAGACAGAGTTGGTAGAAGTCGTCCGTATTAAAATTTCCTTAAATTCTTGAAATTTCATCTTTGGGCGACAACAGCTTAACGAAAATCTTGCTTCTAATTTTCTTCCACATGTCCCTGAACGCTTCTTTGAAATGTTTGTCGTGGAATGGATACAGGAATGGGTTGAGCGCAGAATTCATAAAACCCAGCGCTAGAAGTGCATCGTACAATACATATGGTATAAGTCCTTGCGCGTTGCACCATGTGCACAAGTTCCCAATCATACTAGCTGTTACGTAAGGTAACCAGCAGAAATAAAACAGCACCACAATGAAACCGAGGTACCGGCATCCGCGGACGTTGCGCCGTATTCGTTTTCTTTCCCTCTTCTCATTTTTTGGCGCCAGGTGTGTCATTGGATGGCCTTCTCCGTTGGCGTTTATGTTGTTGCTGGAATTGGATGAGTCATTGGTATTAAGAGACAGGCTTCTCTCTATCTTCAGAACCCTTTTGCGGTGTTGGTGAACGATGGAGTAGATGAATGACCAGAAAATCGCCATAAAGATCATCGGCAACAAGAAATTCACAATGTTCACCGTAATATTGTACGCTCGGTCAGTCCCGAAGTAACAAAAGCCGTTTTGAACAACAGGATTGTCAGGATGCGCCGTCCACCCCATGATGGGAAGGCAAGCCCAGGTAAGAGCATATATCCACAGGCAACTAATTATGAACGCAGCTCTTTTTGGTGGCATGAAAGAGTTGTATCGCAGAGGCATCCTCAACACCAAAAATCGATCTACAGTGAACGCGCACAGATTAATAACAGTGCTCGGCACGGCCAGTAAATACATTGTGGTATAAACATTGCACATGAATTCGCCGTGCGTCCACTTTTGATTTTTCAGGGCGGCATCCGCCTTCAATGTTGTTACTAGACCTGACGTTAACAGGTCTGATATCGCCAGTGATATCACGAAGTAGTTTGTCGCGCTTGTACGTAGTTTCTTGTACGCTATGAAAGCGTACACCACAATACTGTTGAATACAAGTGCTAGAATTACAATAATGATCTCTGTCACAGCGAGAAAAATGTAGAATTTATCCACCCATGTTTCCCCTTCTAGAAACGGCTGAGATGGCTGAATCGTTGACGACCCATTGAAATAAGACGCGTTTGAGTTGTTGGCCATTTTTACACCTGTTCACTGGCTCCCTTCACCTGAAAGAACGAAGCATGTTTCAACCAACATCAGCGAATTAGTTTAAATCCAAATCAGTGAATCGTAATTCATTCCTTATCACAATTTTCTTTAGCTGCGGCAAATTCCCTTTGAAAGATATAGTCTGTAGACACCATTGTTGATGTTTTTCTCTGTACATTTGCCGACCCTAAGCACATATTATACATTCAAATGAGCTTCAGTTGTCAAGTGGTATTGCCATTTCAGTCCAAGATTACGTTTGCTGTTTTTCCTGCTGACAATTCGGACGTAAAGCACACGAAAACGAGTTTTTGAAAACTGACAGATCATTTACTGCGTTTCTCGACGCAATATCATCAAGTTAGAGTTTTTTAGATAAAACCCTGTGTACAGAGACTAAAAGAGCATTAAAACTCTTGAAAACATCAATTATAGGAATAATAGTTTTCACTCACTTAGGATGTTATTAATCTTTCCACGAAAATCCGATTTTTGGCATAAATAATTTACGATTATTAATATATCACAGACGTAACAATATAAATGTTCCAGTTTAGTTTGCTTTCATGCAAGGAAAAACCTATTTCTAACAGACTAGAGGTTTCACTCAAAAACCCCTTTCGCAGCTTTTAGCGGTTATGTTTTCCATCAGCACATTCAGTTAATGGAACTAACTGACTTTATAAAATCACAGAAAAGTAATGGATCATTGATCATTGTTTCGAAAAACATTCTAGAAAATTCCATACAGATATTGACTGTAAACTCTAAATTGGTTTGAAGTAAATCGACTAAAACGACCAAGAATACGTTTGTGACGGTAAAAATTTACAAACTACAACCTAACACTAACCATGAAGAATTTCCCGCGGAAATAAAACATGACTGACGCATGCAAATACAAGAGACCAGAGAGAAACATAAAAAGCTAAATTAATACTAAATCAGTGACTTACGTTCAAGTTTCTGTGATCTAAAAGATTTCTAAAAACGTTTTAATTCGCAGTATAATAGGCAACAGAAGGTAATTTCGGAGGTGGTTAGCAAAACTGGCGGATGCACGTAGTCCTATTAAATTTTGCATTGTAATTACAAAATTCTCTGCGTCGTGACATTTAATATGGTTAATAGAAACATGAAGTACCCTCTCAGGTTAAATTTTTCTAAGTTTTCAAAGCGCGAATCCTTAGTACGCAGTACAACTCCAGTCTTCGCCAGTGATCACGTGACAACCGGAATAAGAATTCTCGCGCAAGGCGGTATGGTAAGGCCGGAACAGAAATATTTCTAAGCCCGCATCGGTCCACACTCGTGCTTAATACGACCCTTGCGCTGGCAAATGCACAAACATGTATCACTCAAAAAAGCATACATCTCTCTATCAGGCTTGATATCAATAGCTAAAGCAGCGGAAAAGTTCCTTTATGTAAACTACGTTTGTCGAGCTCAGAGCTACAATATCCTAACTGCCTCCTGTGCCAGTTTTAGTCTAGTTTTGAACAGAGAACGTTCGATTTTAGACTTTAAAAAGCAAAGCAACAATGGCTTACAGTCGCATCGAGCGAGCGTAAATTCAGTTGAAGTGCTTTGTAAAGTGGGTAAAAGAATTCAACTGAACTGAATGATCTGTTTACCTGTATAGTAAGACGTGTGCGGCATTTTAAAGTCCTCATTCACCGAGTAATCTGCCGTCAGGTACTTGATCAGTCATTCATGCAAGATGTATAACTAAGCACCATTTGCACGTCGCCCTTCACCGATATAAGTAAACATAGGAGCCTGAGATGGAATATATCACTCTAAAATGGAAGGTAGTTTCGCTGGATTTGAAAGACTGTTCTCGAGGACATACCTAAACATCTTTGTGGAACAGAACGACGCCATATCAACATATCAATGTACGCTTTTGACCTTGCCTCGAAAAAGTGCCAAGGTGAAAATGTGACAAATATTGTAAAATTTCCGCTTGAGAGAAATTACAAGTGCATAGGAACAGCTGAGAACATGAACTGAACTAACATAATGGCATACTCGCACGGATGGAAAGTACTTTAAAAAGGCCTGTGAATGTACGGCTCAAGAGCTCTATTTTAATTGTCCAAAGGGCACATATTTAAAAACAGCATAATAAACCGGCTATCACATGAAAGTACTCCTCGATAGTTTTCGCTTGAATGGTCACACACTAGGGTTTCATCCATAGACTTAAAAAGTTAGAACCACCTTGTACAGCATAATAAACAGTACCACATGAAAGTACTGCTCAATAGCTTTCATTTGAATGGTCACACACTAGGGTTTCATCCACAGACTTAAAAAGTTAGAACCACCTTGTACAGCATAATAAACAGTACCACATGAAAGTACTGCTCAATGACTTTCATTTGAATGGTCACACACTAGGGTTTCGTCTTCAGATTTAAAAGTTAGAACAACCTTGTTCAATGCAGAAAGAGCTGTCTAACAAATATCATTTGAATGGCCATACTTCGGAATGTTTCCAAATAGACCATGATGATTTAGGAATCTGAGATAGATCATAGCTGTAACTAAAGTAACCGCTCATATTCACACGATTTAACAGTCTTACCCGACTTCTGGCGATGATAGCTTTCACGGATGGTTTTGAAAGTCTCCTTTAGCAAAATCTTCCACGTTAAATTTTTAAAGCAAGCATGAAAGGCAAGTAGTAGCACTAGATGCAAATGATTGCGTGAACACTAACATTTTCATAAATGTGATGTATGTTCCGTCTTGGAACACTTTCTGTTTTAAAATCCGCCCTACCGGAACACCAGCTGGCCGTAATTACGAAAGGAAATAACATCTCCCATTGGCCACAAAAAGCACCCAGGAATCTAACAAGGACAACTATAGGCTAATGGCAATGAAAGGAACGAGCCAGTTTGACAGATAACCACGCGAACCTAAAATTCGTCAGCGGCGCCTTTTAATCTGAAACAAAAAATCTCCACATATTACGCTGGGATCTGCCGAGAGCCTTTTATTAAAAAGAAAAAGAATGTTAGTTTTGAATTAAAGTGAGCTTTGAAGACCGCCTGTTGATACGATACTAGACGTGATAAATATCCATCAGTCTGTGAAAATTTCGTATCTACCCCGTGGGCATAAAATACAAACACATGGACGATTAGAGCGCGCTAATAACTAAATTATTTCACGGGCGGATAACTTATTTTTCAGTTATAGAATCGACAATGGCAAATTACGGGGCCGACAAAAATAAATCTCAGGCTAAAAAGTCATCGAATTGTCACGCGATGTGAAAAGTCAGTTTTCTCGCATTGTCAGTTCATAGAATTTGCTAAAATAGTGAAATTAAATTTGTGAAATGTTTGTTTTTTAGTCATGGCTAGACAGAAAGTTGAATGACTTGCTAAAAGCTAAAGACAAAAAAATAATTGATTGCAAATGACAGGTAATACTCAACGACAGACAATCTCAAAATAATAAATTTTACAGGTAACCAGAATATTTAAAATATACACAAGTGCACGATTTTTTTTTTTTTTTCGACGTTTGCCGTATTTTAATAAACTGCGTTTTGGCGAATGTTGCGTAGTAGATCGTCTTGCGATTATATCATGTAACAAAGGACATAAAAAAATAAAAATCTTTTGAGACCACACAGATAAGAAACAGTAAAAAACGTGATGAAAACTCTGTCGTTGAGGGCAAGCTTGTTAATTTGCGGTCTTTATCTTGTGAAAATCTGCAATGGCCGCTAGTTGTACTATTACCTTTGGAATAAAATTAGCGGTTTTGCTGGCAATTTGCATTTTTATACCACAAATAATTTTAGTTAGATTTTATCATTGATGTCAATCCTGTAAGCATGTTAGCAATAATTAATTTCATTTTTAGACAGTATATTGCAATTTCTGTGTGCTTAATTCTGCATAAAATCCCGGAGACTTTGGAATCTTCCAGAACGGATTCGAACCAATGTATGATTTGAGACCAATAGTATGTTGTGGGGATTTGTAGTTTGGCCGGAGAAAACCTGCCGTTCACTTTCAAAATTGTGCGGTCTTGTGCTGATTTGTTTTTCCATAAACTCGGCAGTTTTCAGATCTTTTTAAAAATAGAATGGTTTTATTGTTGTTACTAGAGAATAACTGCCCATTGCAGATCTCCGGTGGCACTGTTCCTCATAATTAACCATGTTACTTTCCACTCCCAAACACTGCCAAAAAAACGCTCATGACACATTAGGATAGCACCCAGTAACTATCATTTGAATCACAATTTACTCAGTAGGGCTCCAACGGCAAATTTAAAAGTAACATCTACTTTTATGGATGCGAGTTTTATCTGTGGGTGTTCCGTGCTAATGTTGACATATTTTCCTTGCAGGAAGTCCAAGCTTTAATATCTTCCTGCTAAAAAAAAAGTGTCACGGTATTGTTTCAAAGACCCAAACTTTCAACATTGTAATGATTGATGGGAAATGATATTAAGAAAATTTCTCGTTTTTGCAATAAAACCCGAATAAAATTCTCAGACCACAAGGGAGATAGAAATCTTAAAGTTAGTTCTCCACACAGGGAAATATTTTGAAACCAACACGCTTTTAATAGTACACATCTTAAATTTGTCGCCCTTTTTAGAAAAAAACATGCTGCGAAGTAAAGTTCTGTCGCTTTCACGCTATAAGATTGACACGAAATTATCTGCTAAATCAAATTAACATGAGTGTGGAACCCACAACTGTGAATTCATTAAATTAACAAGGCAAATCTGCTATCTGGTGTTAAGAATCCAATGAATACGATGGGACAAAGTCGGAGTGTATAGGAGTGCTATTTGAAAGACACATTTTCAAAAATGTATATGGAAATATAAGGTATCTTAAAGGTTTGGTTTTGCAAAGGAAAAAAGAACTATTTTACTTTTCTAGCTCGTTTTGGTTTTCTAGTAAAGCTTGTACAATTTTGGTTAAACTTGAAACAGAACAGAATTTCCCGTTCTGTTTTATTTTTGCCGGTTCGCGCTTGAGGCGTTGTTAGAGTAGGGAGGGTGGAAATTCAATTTACGTAAACGCAAAAATACTGTTTCATTGACAAGTGATAGTTGTCAAATTTTGTTACATTTAATTTCCTTTCATTGATCGAAGTTTATTTGTGAATGATAAGTTTTCCTTGTTGTTTCCCATCTGTATCTGCACTTTTCAAGGCTTTCGGCTATTTTTAGAAACGTTCCCATCCTTTCATTTCCAAAATTTCTACGTTGAATTCTTTTTAATTCTTGCAATTTTATGGTCACTGTGCGCCTTACGATTGGCCCAATTTTTGCGAATCACTTGAAAATTAAGAGCGTAGATGAAAATAGCACCGCCTTAAAAAGTTGGGCTGAGTTTTCTTAGACGCACAGTTTCCGATCGAATCTCGACCAAATCGGCGAAATTTCTCGATGAAACGATTAACTATAATTACCCATGATACCTTGCGGTATTATCGCAGGCGCCATTGTTCGCTTTGCTTTTGACTGAACCGGCAATCGGCAACTTCAACAATCGGTATGTGAAAAATATCGGTTAAAGGAGCAACTAGTGGGAACTGGAGTCGCTTGCCACACCTTGTTATACAGACAAATTCCTAATTCCTAAGAAATATATAACATAAAAAAGCATTTCGAAAAAGACCAAAAAATTTGCTGTTTCGACCAGGAAAACAAGTTTATTCAGGGCTGGAATAGCCCAATTTATCCGTCAATTGATTAGGAATTTATCTATTACGGATAATTAATAAATACATTGATTGATCAATCATTAGATATATCATTTAGCGGCGAACGAAAATTTCTCAAAAGAAAAAAAACCCATCAGATTTCATTTTAAAATAGCATCGAGGGCAAATAGCACCACTTAACTAAGACATTACTAGCGCTGTTTTTTTCTTCTTCTTCTTTAGCTTAGTTGCTTTAACCCGTCACCTTCTTGGTAGCGTTTACTCAATTTTCCATCGAAAAAACTGGACAGGAAACATCTTTCAGCCATATTAAGGGGAAAATATGCGGGGTCGTGAACCAGTTCGACAGCATATGCATTAAATACGTCAAGACTGACATTGAAGTTATTGTCTTCCCAAGCTCTTTATCGATATTTTCTTTTTGGCATTGTCCATGTGCGTAAACCATACGAAAAAGAACACAGTTTGTTTCGATATGAAAAACATGCTTTGGGAAGACACATTAACGTACAAAAATCCGAACCAAATCTGAAAAAATAACGCAGATATCTCTTATCACAACCCGCCGAAACCAAATTCCAGTTGCAATGTACGTAAATTGAAAATATCAAAAAATCGAGTTGTCACGTAAATGTCAACATTATCAGCTGCACAACGATAAGAAGAGTATGTCAACTGTATAATTTACACAGAACTCATTTTTGAAAGTAAGCGAAACAACGGGCATCTTGTTTTGCAGCACCGATCGTGCGAGACATCACGTTTTGCCTCTGGCGGGCCTTTCCCGCCACATTTTTTGCGCCGAAACTCCGATTAAAAACCTTATATGATGCTGGTTTTTATGTTTTGTTGTTATTGTGAGGGAATGGAAAAGATTCCTATCGACCGCAATCCATCGGTTTTCTGTCACGTGCCGCATGGCCTCAATTACGCATTAACTTGTAACAAATCAATGGGTTCCATCGATCAATTTGTAGGAAATTGTCACCGCAGGCTTGGCAGTCAAATTTATTCAAAGCATAACAAATTTCGTATCGATTAAGGAACACAGAAACAAACATAAAACACCTTAGTTCATTCTACTTTCGAATTATCCCCTACTATGGGGCGAATTTTTGGACACCGCTAACTTTTCGGCGAGTTTTCCAATCCGCTAAAACGTTTTGCAACTACCACAAACATAATCTTTTAAATGCTCCTGCTTTTAAAAATGTTTGGCAGGAATGCAGTTTTTTGTCGATCGAAACGAATTTTAGTCATAACAAAATTCTGTCTCAAGAAACGCTTGTCCCCTTCCTCGTGTCGCAAAATCCACAAAAACCTAAAAAGGAAGAGTCAAATCCTCCAAATTGTTGATTTAATGTATGCTTCCGTCTGTTTTGGAGGCCAAGATAATTTGTCATTCCATCCTGCGTGTGTCATCGATATCTCTGGGCGTGTGCTTAGCTCTCAGCAAGCATTTCAGCTATGTTCGTTTTATCTCGCGCTGTAGCTTGAAACACGCTAAAAATAGCTCGACATTCGCTGCACAAGGCCTCCTTGTATGTCTTCCCACATCACAATCACTTTCAACCATTACAACTGAGGTCTTAACGCGAATTTAATTGTTTGGATTACGAAGAAATGTGTTTTTATTAAAAAAAATTAACGCTCACTGATGTGAACCTGATAGCATAGTGCAAATTACTGTCAAATGTTGTGACTGCTGTTATTTCATGAAGTGATGTTTCATTTTTGTCAGACAGTCACACTCGGCTACGTCACATTTTCGAATCCTTTCCAATAATGCGATTAACGGCGCATATCTAGTTTCGACCGAGAGTTTCACGAAAGCAAATTCAAGGAGAGATTATCCAGCTCTGTTTCCACCAAAACAATTACTGAAACACTCACACCCAAACTCGCGAAAGTCTCGCAAAAAGCAAGCCTGTGTATTTTGATGTCACAGGTGGCTTCGGTTTTTCGCGATGTCAAACGCATCCGATAGGGACATAACTTAAATTATACTCCGTGCGATACCACGAATATTTCCCTCGTAAATTTCGCAGACACTTTCCGCGTAAATCACAACTAAACGTTTAACACGGAAACGAAAGTTATGGCTTGTCTGGTGAATTTGAAACTATATTTTCATTAGGCCTCCGTATAAATTCCAATAAGAGGTAGTTCTTCAGTTAGTAACTTCTGCGTGTGGGAGTTCCATCGGAAATATCAGAGCTGGCTGAGGTGCATGCCTGGCTCAAAAGCATTAAGCATTTGCTATATTTCTGTACCACGAAATCATCACAGTCTAAAGGACAATTAGACAGCTAAAATACCTTGAGCACGCTTTGGAGATGCCGTTCAATCCGTATTTAATGTCTACTTGTCAGGCATATGCCATGTTTCCATGCAGCCAACGTTCTAAAGTCCAGTATTTAAGAAAGCAAATCTGTCGTTAAACTAATACCTCAATTTTCCCTGTCAAACAAGTTAACCCAGCAGAGAAGAACCATCCAATGGCTTCAGTTCGTTATATTCCGAACGAAAGGTCTTCGACGTGCAATGTCGTATTCGTTGTTCTTCTTGAAGTGGGCAAACGACATAAAGACTTTGTCACTTTTGAAGGAAGGCAGATAATATCAATACAGCACGCAAGAACAGAAAGTGAGACTTTCACGAGCAATTAGTTACGATATCTGTCAACCGATAACGAAGAAAATGGACAAACACCATTTTACACAAAACAGAAATAAGATTGTGAAACCATAACTGACGCAAAGACGATTTCCATTGATTTTATCTACCACAAAAGGGATTATAAAAAAAATGTTCCGACAGCATTCCTTCATTAATTTACTTGTCAGTTTGGGTTTTGCTTGAATATGTGAAATGAACGTCTAAATAAATATGTTGTTATTGGATTTTTCGTTCAGTCTGACTAAAAGATAACAACACGATCGAGAATGTACCCTGGTTCCTTGAGTTCACGCCCTTTGTCCTTTAAGATTAAGTTTTAATAAGCTGCTTTCCTACAGATAGAATAAACCAGGTAAAACTCACTCAGACAAAAAGGAACCAAATACAGCGTTGGACACAAATATACTTTGTTTGCCATTAAAACTGTTATTTCGATCTTCACGATAACTGGCTTGATCCATGTACAGTGGCGAAGAACTGGTCAGAACTCGGCCGAAATATCCGAAAAGGGGCGTCGACATATTAGATATCATAATGAACATTTCAGTGTAATATCGTTCGTATATTTCTATACACTTTAATTGGCAAGCTTAAAGACCGAGTAAAAAAAAATCGAGACTTTTAACTCTTGTACGGTGTTATGCGATATCAGAAGTATTTGGACTTCTGATAACCCGTTAAACCGGTTTCCTACACAGGATATTTGTCTCTCAGGTTATTTGCTGTATTCCGCTAGTTGGGGTTGAAGAAAAAAGTGTTTCACTTTGAGAGTGCATATAGAAAATATAATGAATCTGCCTACACTGAAGGGCTGTTGACACAAATCTTCAATTTTCTCACAACTTGTTGTACTTTTAACAGTGCACGCAAAAATTGCTCGTCTCTAAAGTTGTTACCCTACAAAAAGACGAGTATTGAATAGTTTTTAGTAACGAACATAGAAATATACTTCTTTCTTATTTCAACTGAGCGTTAAAACCAGAGAATGAATGATAATCCAAGACGCAATGTTCATAATTGTGTCGAAATTCAGACAACAACTGGCAAAACTGACAGTCATATTTCGGTAAGAACTATACTATCATCAGTTAAATACGGTTTTAGTAACAATGAATAGAAGAAAAAAACTACTAATGAGAAAAGGCAAAGTTCTCTGCTGAATTTGAGTCCTTTGTTGAGGGAAGGTGTCCGACGTTTGATGTAATATGCCTCTTTGTATAGCCGGAGAAGATTCCTATCGCTGTAGCAGCGAAGGCCGTACAGTAAGGCTCATTAGTAAGGTCAGATAAAGGCGCATGAAGATAATCGAATGAAAGAGGCTTAGATTTACCCAATTAACAAAGATTTTTTTTTGCAATTTGGTGCTGTGAATTACTCTTTTCGAGGAAAACTCCCTACACATAGCCTGTGCGTGGCAACATACAGTGACTGAAGGGTTAACATGCCGAGAGGGTAGTCTTGATGTAGTACCAAATATTCAGAAATAACATAGAAGAAATACATGACAAACAGCTCAGAGAATTCATGTTTTGAGCTCGAGATTTGAGCTTAACGTGACGACAATTTAAGACCTAGGCTTTGATCCTTTTTTTTCGGATATTCACACAAGTTAAGCAGGCTAATTCCAGCGTCACTTCCTTAATGAATAGATTTATCCCAGGTCTGATATCACGACCAGATTCGATACGACTTTTATAGACCGGTAAACAAGTATATAATGCTACAGCTGCAGATGATAGGGTGTTATTATGGCAGTAGAAAACAACTCAAAGCAAAGCAGAAAATGATAAGATATTACAAGTTATAGGTTCAAATGTTGAAAGACGAAAACTAGGTATGCCAGACAACTGTGTATGGGCAGAGTATATCGAACACAACACTCTATTTCTGTACATTCTGGCAGTTTCGCAATGCGACGAGAAGATATTGCAAAAGGTTTTCAAATGAAAAAAGGATCACAAATTATTAAAGCAAATCAGTGTTTCATGTTTGTAAAATCCAGGTCGACAAAAAAATCTATAGTCTTTGATGATACGATTTTTTAAGAGATACTTCACTTAGCAAACAGTGTATGCCATTCATTTCCTAACTTACGCTTAACTTGGTCAGATGGATGTTTGGTTTGCTTCTTTCACTGCTGTAGTACAAGATGGCAATTCTAACACAATCAAAAGCAATGGAGGAAAAACTGATCTACAATGAGAGTACCTACATGACTCGAGTAGATCATTCCTTCAAGAACTTGTTTTCACGAAGCAGTAAATAACAGCGACATTCAGTTTAGCAGAACCACTCCCCTTCAATGGTCCCTGAGCGACACATGTGGTACGGTAAAATTTCTGGTCTTGTCATGCAAATATACGATTCCACCATTGGATAAACAACGGGGAACAAAGGGAAAGAAGTGGCTTATCGCCCGGCAAAGCTTATTAAAGAGGGCTGTTCAAGCGAACATTTGGTGAACAGCTTAAAGGTGGGTTGAACCAGACGTGAAATTAAGAATTTTAACGACATAGATAACTATGGTCAGATAGGCTTGCATATACTGTTCAGCCGTCTTGTCTTTTCTAAACCGTTAGAGTTCTTCTGAAAACAGACGAGAGAGAGATTAAAGCTGTTTTGAAACGCTGGATGGACCTGTAGGTGATATGAAATTGAAAATACATTGCAAGTTTCAAGCGAACAACAGCACGTATCTTACTATGACTTATTGGCAATTATCACCTCGGAGGTTAATAAATGCTGGGCAATATTTTCGTTCGCAGGGTCACTGGAGATATTGTTGTTTTGCCGCCTCTCCGTAATGATAACTGGGTCATTATTGAATTGATTTCAATCGTGGGTCAAATTAATAAACTAAAATGTATTTTCTCTCCTAAAAAATAAACCTTATTGTCCGAGCCAAAATATCCATTAGATCAATGAAATATTAAAGTGATTAAGACAATCCTACAAAACTATTTCAAGAACTCTGACGAAACTTATTTTTAGCCATAAGGTTAAAACATCAAAATTAGATTATAATAAGGTAATATGGACTTGTTCCCATTGTTTGTCGACCGCTCGATCACTGTTGTCATAACCAACTGAGCTGGCCTATTTTTAGTAGAACTTATCTTTGTTTGCCAAACAAGTGAACTTTTCAAATGAGCTACATCCAGTCTCTGTTGGAGATAAGGTTCGATAGGTTATTCTTCAGTAAAATCTCTTGATCGAAAAACTGTTGGCAGAACTGTCGTTGAAATGCAATTAATTCAGTTTGAGCCCGTAGACGAAATGAAATCTCCGCTGACGTTTCACTTTGACATACACTTGTGTTAAGGAAGTACTATTCGGCAGCTTTCATATGCAATGAAATATGCCGGACTACAAAGTGACAACCACCTTGTACAGCGTAATAAAGAGTACATGAAGGTACTGCAAGATAGCTTTCATTTGAATGGTCACACACTAGGGTTTCATCCACAGACTTAAAAGTTAGAACCATCTTGTACTGCATAATAAACAGTACCACATGAAAGTACTGCTCAATAGCTTTCATTTGAATGATATAGTACAACTCCCTGCTTCAGACCCTAGACTTCGAGATCAAAATACTTATTCTCATAACCTGCACAGAAACCAACTTTGTGTAGCTTAAGGAGAAAATTGAAGCTACTCGACTAGTGCTTTCGGTCAGGTGGGGATGGATTAACCTATGAAAGCACCTTTCATGATAAGGTTGGCGACGTATATAGTTCGCCGTTTGAAAAGGTTTGTCATGTGTTCACAAAGCGTGACCAGATGATTTATTTAAGGGAGCCACGTCATGGAAAATTAAAATTCAGGAATAATAACCAAATTGAAACTTCACAAAGCAGTTAGCTGGCCGCGTAAATAAGAAGGAAACAGCTTGCCCGAGGCTAACTATTTATAATAATGCGCTATTTTTACATCACCTTGACAACCAAGGCTTCTGTTCCAATTTTGCTCGACTCCAGCTGCAAACACGAACGTAAAATTTGAATTCTTTGGTAACCAAGAAAAATACGAGGTGACCATATTCGAGCTCTGTGAAATTGTTTTTACTCCCAGAGACGTGATGTCGTGTGTTGTAATCTGGGAAAGCGTATGACAACACGGTTGTAACCCCAGATTAGTACGCGCTAGTTAAGGTTATCTAAACACGAATACCTAAAATACTCAGTTTGTGCAATTATCTCCTCGATCAAAGCTGCCAAACTGAACTCGTAATGATATGCAAACGTTGCTTTCGCCTCAAAACACTTGTTAGTAAGGTTTAATTATAGGCCCGAGGATCGTAAAAAAACGCAGAAAATCTCGAAAAGTTTCGCGCAGATGACATAGTTATCTCGAAGTTTCGGTACTGTACGATGTTATTAGATATCTGCATGACAGCTAAAACACAACATCGAAACACTCTTATAAAGTTACTAGCGTAGCCTAGGGATAAATTTTTTACACAATGTACGCTGATAAAGTCCCATCTGGGTTAGTTTACTAAAATATCTCTTTGCGCAATCGAGAGATTACAATTACAGTGGCCAACTCTCACAAGATCCAGCTGCATTCGAACGTGGCAAGTCGAGATTTTTGAGTTTTTGGTCGCGTGAGTTTCAGCGCAGCGAGTGTTAAGATGACAGAAATTTAAATCATTAATGAATACATGATGACGAGCTAATCGGATCTAATACTAATTTTATAAGTTGCTGTAAGTTACTCTCGACGATGGCAACATATTGTGATTATTTGAAAGAGTGATATCCAAAAATAACCTTCGGGTTTGAAGTTTCAGGCCAGCAGCTCGAATTGCAGCCGAAAGGGACACTTTTTAACATAAATATTGATTAGATAAACAAAACTCTTAGAAGTGATAGCTTTTTATCTATGCTTGATCTGGAAATAATGCTTCTTCTTAACATTAAGACATAGGTGAAATTTCGAGAAAAAACACGCTCCACGGGAAACACACAAGTGAATCTTTGTACGTCATCGACATCTTTTTTTGTTCGATCTCCGGACACAAAACGTCAACTTAAGTTTCTCAAATGACTTCTTTCGTCCGCCCCTCGATTTAACACATGTAAATTATTTTCTGAGTGGTTTTGCCCACAGAATATCTTTAAACGCACCGACGAAATTCCGTAGAGCTATTTTAGGCGCCGTTCTCGGGAACTTCTAGAACACGAGAAGAACGACCTCAAGTGTCTTGATTTCAGAAATGGTTGTTCTTGTGTTACAAAAAATAACTGCAGCACGTGAGCTAATCCGGCCTTTGTACAATGCATTCAGTTAATTGACACGAACGAGCAAACAAACTCTTTGCGTAGAGTTTTGCCTCTCAGCTTGTGACAGGCTGCTGACCCTGCGTTGCCCTTGAATGAATGCACTTGATGTTGAAAGCGTGTTTGGCTCGTTTTCAGATCGTCTTAGCTCGTTCTGAAGACATTTTCGTTTTGACAGCTTAGTTTCGGTCTTAAATTCTATTTACATTGTCTCGTGATCCGTCAACAAGTGTAGTATATTTTGTTTTAGGCGACAATAAAAGCTGTGTGTTAATACTACTGTCTGACTATCCATATGTTTGTTGTCTAACCGAAGTTTTATACACTTTGGTCTTCTGTAATCGCTTCCCCGCGTTTAAAACTAACTAGATGAAAAGTTATGTTAATCTTTGTCTGGTCGCTCGTTTGTCAGACTTCAAATAAAAAAAAATCGAGATATTTCAGCAATTACTTGTATCAAGTAAATCAAATGACGACAAAACTATGTATTTTAAGTGTTCAAGCATTATTTAAATTAGAAAGAAAACCGGTTCGTGATTACAATCTATATGATATGTAAACATGGTTTCTATCCTCGAAATTTTCCATTTCCTTTCTTTTTTCAATTATCAGATGTTTGACACTACAAGAGGCGTCCAAAGCCTCGATGAAAACTTAACTTCGAGGTTTAAATCGTTTATCCTTACATTTACAACTGAGCTTATTAGATGTGAGCTCGTTCCTTAACATATTCTGACAGACTTCCGTGCGCACCTCAAGCTCGGCGAAAATAAACGATATCCTCCATTTATAGTCAAAGTATTATTCTACTTGTGCGGGGAAACATACCTCTCTCGAAGTCAACAACTCCTTTTAGTGCTGTGCGAGGGGGCACCTTGTGTAAATCTCGTTTCTGCACAGTGGTGAGAACCCGGCCCTGACCTATAATTTCCCCTAGCTGTTTGGAAAGGGTAAAGGCAAAGTCAAACGGTGAATGTCATACCAACTGCATACCTGTCTTTAAACGCGGAACAGGACAACTAAAAAATTTACACCCTTCTGACAACGCTGGTCGGTTTGTTGTTCTTAGCCTTCTTGAATAATCTCATTAAAGTGCGGAGCGAATCATGCGTGGAGTTGCGAGCCGCCCCCCAGGCGTCAAGGTCAGATTGCAAATTGCGCGCGCGTTCCGATCACAAAACATTCACTAATGCACCAAGGCACGATTTAGATTGGATCTGTTACAACTATTAATCACAACAAGTTGATTCAGGCAGCTTTCAGCTTTTCTGAAGCTGATTGCAAGTTAATTTTCCATAAATCGCATAGTAAATACGTTTTAATCATTAATCGCTTAAACAAATGCTGTAAATACCACCTTGGCACTTGTTTAGCAAAACCGATCATTTACTCGAAACTATGTATAACCTAACCCCAGGCCTAGAGGATGTGATGAGGAATAGGCAAGCCCTGTATTCCACTCAAGCTAAAAACTAGGTTCTGCATATCAATGCAAAACTCAGTGACACGAGTCACACATTTGCTGATTCATGCAAGACTCGTGCAGCGTGATCGAAAACATTTTCCTTAACGCGGCAAATAAAGAAATTTCTCTAATTGGTCGCTATATAGTTCTTGGGATGCTAACACCTTAGGAGAATTGGTTTATACTTCAGCGTAATATCGCTTAGCTCATGTAACGACGTGTTATTTTCTCATCACATACAAATACTTGACAATGCTAGAGTGAATTGAACAGGAGAACATGTAGTTCTCATTTATCTTGAATATTTGGCCCGACCGGTGGACATCAGAACAACTCTATCCCCAAGGAACGCCCAGATTTACCCTTGAATGAGTGTCACGTAATTTTGAAACCCAGTTACCGTTTTGTGACACCTGTTAGCTGCATTTGACAAATAAATGACAAATAGTTTAAATTCTTTTGTCGTTTAAAAACGTTACGGTCCCTTTTTCGAAATTGAAAAAATAGGGTATTGGAATTAAGGATATCGGTATGATAAGATTTACAACCGCAACAAAACTAGGAAAAAAAAATCATACATTTTAATTTCGTAACCCGACGCTGGAAAATTCAGTCTTTGGTACAGCTGGATTTTCCTTTTCTGATTACCTAGTGATTCAAACAATGAAACGTAATTTATGAATAAACAGATCAGAATTTTTTAAATTTAAACAGTTTGTGATGCTGCGTAGCCTTGTGTTAGATATGAAGGTTGCATGGTGTTCGAAAACAAAAGAAAGATTATAAAAGAATCGTGATATATTCCCTAGACATACATTTCTCTCAATATGGTACTGGGAATTTCAGTGTTCGAAATAATTTTCTGGCTGCATAGTGAGCGAACACAAAGAAACGAGCTATCAATGGTCTTGAAAGACTGTCAGATAGAATTAGACAACATAAATGAGTTTCTAAATCGATTATTCTCTGAGGCGCTTTGTACTTATGTTCGAAGTGATGGAAAGGTTACATGTTGATACAGGAAAGTTCCCTTGTTTTGTAACAAGTGTTGAGGAAGATTTACTAAATGAAATAAAAAAAAATGATTTATTTGCTCCCGTTGGCATAACAAGTCTTAATTCTCGACACTGTGCTGCGAAATTCAGTGTTCCTAATAGTATGCTAATTACATCGCGATAAAACACAAAGGGGCAATTTATATATGGATCATAAAATTGATATAAATAGTTCAAAAGCATAACTTTTCTTTCAATATGGCGCTGTGCTTTTTTAACAAATGATGTGATGTTTACTTAGTAATGGAATATAAAAGGACAATTAAGAATCCTGTGGTTTATGAAACTTACATAAATAGTTTGGAGACAGGAATATCTCTCAATGTACTTTTAAAAATAATGGACTGTTTGCTAAGTCATCAGGCACAAAGAAACTCTTAAGGACTGGATTATGCGAGTGACATAAAAAGTTTGGGGTCATGTTTTTTCTGGCTAATGTGCTAATTTTCAAAAAGGAACAAGGAGTGTCGGAAGCATGGTGCTGATCACAAATGAAGACTTATTTAAATTAAGTTTAAATTTAAATTCAAAAAGGCTTTGAACCTCGTTATACAGTAGTGTACAGCGAACAGAACGGAAGACGACTTTATTAAACATTTTCTCAGAATTTTCGACACAAGTTTCGAATCATAACTGCAAGGATATGTTATTAATAGATCACAGAGCTGATATATAAATGAGATAATTTGAAATACCAAGTGTAATAGAACTACGGAAATTGAATGGCCAGATTAAATATCCTTTTCTATATCTAATGATTCCGGCGTCATTATAGCCTTGCATTTCAAATTGTTTAATTTATTTATACTTTGAGTGAGTTCTTCCGCCTGCATCTCAGTTCTAATCCACCAGAGATCCTGACCTTTTTTCGCGCATTATGTGACCCTCTGCAATAATATAAATAGTTCGAAGACCTCTTCTGTGGTGTGAAAAAACGTGCCCGTTGCATGGCGATTAAACACCGTGAATAAGAAACGAAATTTTAACTACCTTATTCTTACTAAATTTCGCTATTTTCGCATTTTGAAAAAAAAATCGAGGAAAATCAATACTTGCGAAAAAACAGAGGGCGCGAAAACTCAACACGCGAAATTTAATAACAGATGAAAACAATACAGAGATGTCGAATGTTCTGAGTCACGTGGTCATTGGTAATTGCTCATTTTCTGTCCTTGAAAATATAGTCGTTATGGTCTTGTTTTCAACTAGTTAGCCTTCTTCCTCCAATTCACTGCCACTATCTAGTAAATTCGCCAAACTTCTTTACGACGGTCATGAAATTTTCCATTTGTAGGCTCCTTGTAGTGAACTGGGTCCTCGGATCAGGAGTTTGGGAGGTTAAAGCAATAGCAAAACCGCGAAATTAAATCTACTTGTGGAAAACTTTCTCCTGGAATTGCGAAAATAAATACTCGCGAAATACAACTCCGGCATTTTTTAGTTGGAATAAGGCAGTCTGCAAACATACAACGTCTAATGTGGTTTTGTGTGGTTTCGTGGTCACTGAACAAGAAGCAAAGACTGAAACGTTTGATATATCTGGTGAAGAGCAGGCGATGACAAACCATAGCTGGACTGTTGGATTCTTTATGTGGCTTTATATGAAATGTCATTTCAGTTGATGAAGTACCACCACAGAGATCTGATTGGCTATGGTTGCTATTCTTCAAGCCAATCAGGCTGAGGTGGAAATAGACAAATGTTTATACCCATGTATGCCAATAAAAAAAACCAATAAATTCATCCATATAAGCTATGATAGTATTCTAATCTGTAAGAAAAGTCGCCTACACTCAGGTACTTGCGGTTGGTTCTTAGGAGAAAAAAAAAAAAAAATTAGAAAAAGTACGTCCGCAATGCTTACATGTAATAGCACACTGTTAAAAGAAACTTGATTATTCGCGAATATGTATTGTTTTTCAAGTTGCCTAATATCTATGCAGATTACATGCGACCCTTAATAGTTGTAAAAAAATGAGACAAAATGGGCCTTCCGCTAGGATTTTATTATGCTCCGAAAAGACTACTTTAGGTAATGAGTCTGACTGCCATTAAATCCCAGATTAGAGGGATCATAAACAACTGAGCACAGACCAGTCGATGATAAATCGTTAGCAGAAATAATGAAACAAAACTGTCTGCTGGCCATGTTTCAAATTTCACAGTATTTATAAACGAGGTTCGATTGCCAGCTCGGTAAAAGAGTAAAAAACATCTGCTCATAGCAGAGGAAAATATTGTAGTTTGGCATGAAAAAGGGTTTATCTTAGTTAAAAGATCTAAAGTTATTGCCTAAGCTATTGAAAAAAAATTGAAAAGAAAAAACTCACTATGTTTGAAAATAAGTTGATATCGCTTCCTCCAAACTGTAACTTCTCCTTTACAACCTTTGAACGCTTGAACGCTCGACGCCCTCTGAGTTTCACATTTGTTCTACAAGGACTTATGTGGAGTCACTTGGTCCGTCACAGTCAAGTAGACAGTCACGTCTCCCCATATTATCTAAAGCAAGTTTTAATTGATCTTCCATGTGATTTCACAAGTCCATCAAAAAAATCTTGGGGTAAATCACCTTGTAGTTAAAATAACAAAGAAATATTGTGGTTTGTTACATTTATAAACTTCCATACCGCAAAACAAGAATGTTTGAAAATATTTGAATGGTTAATAGGTGACGCGAATCAGTAAATAACTCGCTTAATTTGCGCCATTTCTTAATTTCATGGTCTGATTATCGCTGCCGCTAAACGAAAATCAAAACAGGATTTCGTTTTTCTTTTTTCAAGACATAATGTTTCCAGTTTTAACATTTAGAGATAAGTTCAGGACACATGTATTTTGAATTAGACTCTATTGCTAATACATTTTTAAAAAGGAAGGATTTAACTTGGACCAAAAGCGAGTGACATTATTAGAATTTCCCTTTAAGTTCAAGATCCCACACAGTAGACAGTTTGGCTATCGGAATTAAATACTTGTTTAATCTCTCTGACTAAACACCATCTGTTGTAGGCAGCCTTTCATGTAGCGCCGATTAAGAGACCGATTTTACAGTGACACATTTAACATGCTCCTAAACTGACTAAAATTTGAAGTTCTAGTTAACAGAATGTGAAGCAATTCCAAAAACGTCTTCGCGTGGTATTCAAAAATTTGTTGCTGTCAATTGCTGAAACATGTCTATGGATAAATATTTGTTTCTGCACCAGAGAGTAGATTCTCTTTGATCTGTACCTACTTCCAACAGCTCATGTCCCATAACACGTGCTTATTTCTCAGAGATGGAACTCGAATAAATTATAGTTATTTTTATCAGTCCTTTTTCGCTTCATTAGTTTTCAATTTATTTAACAACAGACATCAGCTGAACACGCATTCATCAACTGTGATCTTTCCGCCTCGATACCAAATGGATATGAAGCCGCGCATTTTCTCACGTACACCTCGTCGCTGCAGAATGTCGTTTGAAGGCAAGAGAAAGCTTTTCGCTTTTTCGCGATTTTCAAATCGCCAAAATGTGAAGTAGCCCATAAAGAACGTGCACTATTTACTAACAGAATTGTTAAAAAAACTCGTCAAAGTCGCAAAGATTAAGGGCCGCCAAATATCTTTCTGCTGAAATCGCGAAATTAGGTCAGTCGCAAACATTTCCTGTTAATGAAAACCAACGTAAAGGGAATGCTCTGCTGGTTTCTAAGTCGGCGATCAGCTTCAGTGTGAAAGAAGTGAACTTTTGACGCCGTGGTTGTTGTTTATTTTAATTATGAAGATTAAGCAGCTTAATGGTTGTGTTCTTCAATTTAAATTAAACAACCACAATTCACAATTCCCTTCACTTTAATTTAAACGATCCATTGCATTTGACCCAAGGGAGGCGGGCAGGGGGCTCTTGACAAACTAGGTGTTTGGGTACAGGGGTACTGGCAACGTTTTGAAACCTTGACCTTTTTTAAGACAAAGAAAACATCCTTTGTTTTAGAACACTGTTAAGGACAAAGAATGGGTGAAATGAAAGGCTGACAACGATGGGACTTCTTTCTGGCCCTGAAAATTAACTAACTATCAACTAACGTCTGTGATCTCGTACTACTGAGTATTGTACTAACATTATTAAATTGTGCAACCATACCTTGTTTCGGGCAGGTTCAGACTTGCATAAAATTATACCCTGTTCAGGGCAGCGAGGCCAAGAGCCATACCCCCTCCAGTGGCAGGGCCCCGTAATAAGGGAGCACCCCGGGTGTGATTGACCCCCGGCAATTTTAGCTCGACACACCGTACCGTGGTCCATAGCGCTTTTCTGATAACATAAGTAACAAAGTTCGCATCTTGTATGATGCCGAAAAATTTAAATTATTTAGATTCTTGTGATGGCTCTTTGTGCAGGCGGAATCGTGCTTTAACTCCAACGGAAGAGATTAAAACTTTCACAAAACACCTCAGGTAGTCCTTTTAAAATCGTCGGCATCGCAACGGCAATTGAAAACAAGTAGCGTGCCTAAAATACTTCAGACACTTTACGAAACCAATCACGCTTAAATCATCCTGAAAATTTAGAGTTTTAAAGTTGGTCGCTTGTAATCCTCTTTTAATTTCCCCCGCCAGACATTGGCAAAGAGAATTAAATTGAGAGCAGATAAAAATATTCTAGTAAGTAGTTTACGAACGTGACAATATCGAGGATATTACACGGCGGTTTGAGTATATGAATTTTTTTCTTTTTAGCTGGAGTGATAAGTAATAGTAATTGGACCGAGTGGAGCGCAATTCAGGGAGTAATCGCACGAGTAATTTCAAAATCGGACGAGCGCGAAGCGCGCGATGCCAATTTGAAATTACGAGCACGATTACTCCCTAAATTGTGCGACACAAGGTCCAATTACTAATTAATCGTATTCATAACAGATTTCGAAATGAAAATGTCTTTGGAGAACTTCTTTTGAGCGAAAAAGCGCTTTCCATTAATCACGTGGGCATCCAATTAAAGGTATCCATATTGCAAAAAGTTCAAATTGGATACCTATAATTGGACACCCACGAGATTGCGCTCCGATTGCGCGACAAATAGCCACACGGACCAATTGATCACAATTAAGAATTTTCTTATAGATATATACGATTTACGAATGGGCGCAAAGAATATTTTACATTTTTTTTCTTAATTACCATATTTAAACAAAAAACACGAATTCTGTGACAAGATGATGCTAAAGACAGAGGGGTAGCAGCTCTCGTAAGCTTGTAATTCTCTTCATCTTTAGCAGCTGTTATTGTTTTAGGGCTAGGGGCATTGTTTCGATAAGAGAAGGTATAAATTCCAGTTTAAGTAATCCTGTTCAGTTTATGTAGTTTCGCAGGCATGAATAAATTTCGAACTAAAGAAAAACAAACATTCTAAGTTTTCTCTATGGGTTGTTTGGCCGTTTCGGGAAAATAATTCTTAGAAAACTTCTACAGTAAGAAGCAAATATACCAAGTTTTGAGATCACAAATCCAGAGCATTATTTTATTTTCCCGAATCGGGAAAATAATTCTTAGAAAACCACTTTTATAGTAAGAAGCAAATATCCCAAGTTTTGAGATCACAAATCGAGCAAGACCTTACTAGGTCCTTGATGTAAAGATCAGTGCCATATGCAAATATAACGAGTTATAAAAAATATATTTCCACATTTTGTATTTCGAAATTCCTCATGACATTGTTATGAATAGCGCTATGTTTGAAAGGTGTTGATCTTTGACATAAAATGGTCGAGAAGATATTTTACATCTTGTGTATCTGGTACATCTTGTGTATCTCGTGCAACATAGAGCAGAACAAACATTTACTGAGCAGTATCATGATATTATTTCATATCATCTTGTGTGTTCTGATTGATACACTCATACAACATGGTGAAACTAAAAATCAAAACATAAAAAACTAAACAGATGAACTGAGAAATTATCTAGTTTCAAATGTCTACGTCCAGGATGAAACATTAAACGTAAAACATTAAAAAGCAAATCTCTCACCTGTTTATTACAATAGTTGAGTGAACTGCGTGGGTGATACCCTCTCGGTAGGTTGTTTTTATAACTCTGGAATATCCAGAATTAAAAATGAAACATTACAGCCCAATACAAAAGAACAGTTTTTCCGTCTCGACGTGCCCTGAATTTCATTTAAAAATAGACCAGTGTTCGTCGACCTTTGTCCTAATGTACCTGGATATTGTTCAAAAATCATGCCACCTGCGTGTGAGAGGGAAATATGCGATTTATTTCCTTGCTCTCGGCAATGTCTTCATTGCTTCGGGTTTGACAGTTAAGAGCGGCTATACCTATATAGTCCAAGGGGAAATAAAGCTCGTTGTTATAATACTACTTCCCTAAAAAGCCGGACGTTTTACGAAAACCGGTATTGCCTCTTCTCGAAAGCGATCACTTTTTTCACTTTCTTTTAGATACCCGATGTCTCACGCTTCACTAAAGTCGCTGCCGGTTCCTATTTACGTAAGAGGACTGTACAATAAGTCTGAGACAATAGCAGACGTCTGGAAAAATACGAAAAACATCTTTTGATATTGATCTAGGAGGAACACTATTACATTGTCAAGTCATACTTTCCATATTCTTCACAAAGGCGTGCAATAATCTCCGGCTTCATAAAGGCGTGCAATACGACTCAGATGATATGGTTCCGGACAACCAATATCATTTTTCTAGAACATTAACCCTTCAAGCGATGAATTTAACAAAACAAGATGCAATTAATTAAATGCCTCGAGTGAAAATCTTTTCATAATATGCATTAAAATAACTACATGAAATGACCGCGTTGGTTTCTATTTTCTGTTTTGCCCCATAGTTATCACGTCTTGTTTATTTTGTTAAATTTTTTTTTCGACTAACTGGTGTCATGAAGCAACCGAATTGAAAAAAAGAAAACGCTTGAAATAAAACACGATATTTTCAGCTTATCGCATGATTCTTTCATCCTAGAGATTAGTAAATAATATGTGATATGCTAAAGTGAAAAAAAAAAAATCTAAATTAAGAACAGGCATTACTTATTCAACACAGCAAAGTCTTGCAGAGGGTTTCAATTTATGCATAATTTATATCGTTACCGTCTATTCTATTTCATCGTAAGTTTGCTTGTTTTGGCTTCTTTTCAAAACTGCAGTTTTTTAATAACGCTGTGGGAAAGTGTTGAACAGAAACAGCAGAAATTAAAATTAAAACGCAGTAATTACAAAACTCTGAGTTTAACGCGGTAAGGGAAACGCAGAAACTTATCAAATTAACTTCTGATTAAACGACGGAATATGATAATATCTGCATGCAATAGTTTGTAAAACTAATTTTTCATGAGGCAACCATTCAAGAACTAGAGATTGACGAAGTTGGTGTGTACATACGCATTTTGGAGTTTTAATTAAGCCGTTGCCTTCCTGCAGTGATTTGCAATAAAATTTCAATGAATACAAATTTTGAAAGGACAAAATATTCACAGTATCAAAGGTTATACTTGTGCACTGAACACCTTTATCGAGACTCACAATGTTGCGACCGTTTCAAGTTGTAATAACTTAACTTTTGTTTCTTTTTATACCCTTCCTTTTTTTGTTTTGTTTTGTTTGTTTGTTTTTGTTTTTCGTTTTGGTTTGGTTTGTTTTACTTTACTCGACAGAAAGCACTGTCGCAATTCCCAATGTGTTATTACAACTAGAAATATCAGGAATTAATACAATACAATGGAATTCACAATTTTCACTCCGAAATATGTATTAATATTTTTTCTTGAAATTTTGAATATTTTCTTAGAGCCGGGTTTTGATCACATTTGTTTAATTGTAAACTCTACATTACATCCTGAGCTCATCAAATATTATTTCATCACATGATTTGCCAAATAAATACGATCGATATGTGAGAGAAATTACGAAAACTTCAAATACATTTAGAATCGAGCGATTGAGAAGGAGAGGAAATAAAACTGTGTATTTTTTGAAAACTTGGTGATCAACTTGGTGAAAAACTCAAGGCGACCATAATTAAAAAAATTGCTGCTGGACTAGAAAAGCATCTTGCAACTATTTGCAATAACATTTACCTCAAATATAAAATTTTAAATCCTAACAAGCAATACAAAATACATCTATAATTTAGTACCTCGCGGAAGAAATTTGTAAGGTTGCAAACATATTCTGGCGTCAGTTTGACTCAGTTTACGTTAAGAACATTACAGGGACATATCCGATAAAAGAACAAAAAACAGAAATGAAATTGAAACATGTACGTTTACATGTAAATATTGAAAAACAAACTCAGTGAACATTCAGAAAATATCTTCTAGTAACTACCTCTAACTTAAGGCAATAAACTGAGTATTTTTTTAGCTTGCTGACAAAAAAATATCAGTAAAGACTTTACCTGTAATCTTTCGATGTAGTGTGGTTAAAGGTTATTTCCAAATGAAATGAATGCTCTGAGGAATAAACACGAAACCACTTGAACTGTCAGCTTGACAGGAGGTGAACTGATCATCAATTTCCGACCGACGGAATTGAAGTTTATTGCATAATTTACTACTTATTCAGTGCGGAAAATAAAGGTCAAGCAACATTATTTATGCGCCCTTAGAAGCTGCTGGACTCGTGTGTATATAAAACAAATATTACATGCACAAACATAGCATTGTTAAAACCCCAACTAGCAGGGTGCAGACCAAGGGGAAGTGAAATTGATTTCGCGACCACCGAACATAAATCCATCTAATCTAATTAAAAGTGATCTAAACTGCAGTTTGTGCGCACGTGCACGCGCGAACAACAAACCAAACCGCGTGAAGGAGTGGACACCACAAGTAGAGCAACTGATCGAACAGTATTCTGATTTCTCTCCAGGGTCCGCAGGGGGGACGAAGAAGGGGGTGGCTGGGGCGGAGTGGTTTTGCTTTGAAACCTGGAACCCAAGGCTTTTCTCCTCGCAGCCTAGACAAAAGTGTTGATTTTCGTTTCGGTCTTGGTAAAATTTTTTCTCCGCCATGCAATGGACACCTAGAGCCTAAAACCTATTCAAGAAGAACTTGCCGTCAAACAGGCTGCTTGACAGTTTTCGCCTTCATTTCCAAAGACATGTTTACATGCAATGCAAATTTACAAGCATTTATCCTATTAGTCTCCACTATGTTCAAAGAACCGAACACAAGACGAAACATTTTTCATCAGAATCGTGGGAGAAAGGGTAGACATTGCAGCTAAAGTAAAATGGACAATTTCATCAGTCTTGCTTTCACGACTAAACAGTAAAAATTAAATGTTCTGGATACAAAATGCAGCTCCACGTATTCGCTACTCCATGCTTTCATTTTTTTTTTTAATTTCTCTATCACAGCACTTCCTCGCTTATTTCGCTTTGTTATGACTTGCTTGTTGTTTTCTACTTTGGAAAACAGCCAGACGTAAATATTTTCAGGCTTGCTGAAATTTTGAAGCATTTTTGGTGAAAACTGTTTTTACGTTCCCCACCAAATCTGATATGAAGTTTCCATTTTTGCTACTAAGTTAAAGAGCATTCCGTTTGTAATTTTCTCTGTTTTCTGCGACAAAGTAAAACGAAGAAAATGCTTCTTCGTCAACCATTTGTGTAGGTGTCACTTTTCAAGAAAATTAAAAAAAAACTGAAATATAAAAATGCGCATAACTAGCTCTACATAAATTGAAAACTGTTTGTTCTAATGATGCCATAGAATGTAATTAGACAAAAATCATAAGACATTTAAGAGCAAAAGACATTTTTATCGACTAATATTGGTATTCTCGAACATCTTTGAACTCGTAACTCTCTGTAGGGTGTGGTTTATTTTATTGCCAAAAAAATACATTCGGTTTTATTTCTTATAATTTACAATTTATATGCGTGGAATGTTTTGACTTTTTCTAATGGTCTCAATATTTTTGGTTTGACCGTCCTTAATACAAGTTATACTAACTTGATTATAAAGTTGTCAGTCTTGTAAACGACAATGTATTTGATGCGATATGCATTAAACAGAAAGTCTCGCTTGCGACATACAACTCTAAGCGGGTTTGCCAGCATAAATTTTTAATGACATGAATATTTATTATCGATTTCATTGCTTAACATGATAATAATATTTTTGAGACGTTCACTTGCACTCACTACTCTTCGAAAAAATAAAGCGATGGTCTCTCGCGGGATTTGAAATAAAAACTTACAGTGATATTGCAAATAAAACAATATCGTCTGGAGTCTGTTGTAAATCAGTACACATTCCCCTGAATGGCAATTGATAAATAAACTTATCTAAGCACACCACATCATAGCAAAGTGAAACAGTCATTTTGTTATCTTAGATACGACGTCATCGACTTTTTGCGCTGAGTGCTGTAGTGAAAGTGTTAGCTTTGGAAAATCAATGGCATTTTAATAGACCAACTTATTGGCAGTACACGGGTGTGACATAAGGAAATTTGTTAACGTAATTTTTTTTTATACGACCGTTTCAGTGAAGAAAAATCTTCCAGAGAACAGAAAAACCAAACTAGAGTAGTTTTCTTGAAGTAGGTATATGGCACACGCAACGAAAATGCCAAGACAAGAGCATGTCGTTAATTTAGCCAGCACTGCTTGTCGACATTTATATACCTGGCACTTCTAGACGTCAAACCACAACATAAGAAACTCAGCAATGTGTTCATAGCTTGGCATTCGATATAAATAAAACGCTACATGGATTTTTTAAGGAAAGCTATGAGTGGTGTGTTGCGGGAGCAAAACTGGGCGTAAACAACTTGTGGTAGAAACTTACCCGGTGAGCACTGAGAGAAGATCTTTCGCTTGCCGCGTCACAGACTTAACTAAGATTATGGAAATTAATACAATACTTATAATATTATGAAATCAGCTGCCAACAGAAAATCTATTATAATTTTAATTTTTTTTTTAAGACAATCTTAAAGTCCTCTGGCGAAAAATAAAAGCGAGAATGTCATTTCAAAATAAAAAGCATAAAATTCTAGCTTTTCATTTCTTAAGTGTCAAAAGCGTTTTAAACTGTTGAATGCACTAAAAATACAACCTTATTCGCATTTAAGTAATACAAAGAAAATGACGTCTGCTAGATTAATTTTCACCGTTTTAAATTTGCCAATTTGGATTAAAATATTATATTCATCTTAACCCATTGTAATCAGTCTAAAGGAAGTTAAAAGCAGTGGATATATGTATACATGTTTTGAGTTAGTATAGTGTGTTTGTGGCATTAAAACCTCGAATATTTGCCAAACACGCTCAAACCCCTGATAGCCTTCGGTCATGTAACTTTGGGTAGACGTTTACACAAGCAATGTAGAGTTGTTTATTTTTATTTTTTGACATTACCTGCAGGACATGAAACTCTTACATAGAAAATTGATTTCTCACTTCCCGAATTCTCGCGGCGATAGGTAAACAAATACAGTTTACAATCTGAATACTCATACATCTCCTTGTTTGTTCGCTAAGGGTTGGACAATATTTGTGAACCAGACAGGAGGTTAGCGCAATTTTCCTGAGCAAGAATTTTTCCCAATTTGGGATTGCACAAATTTTGTTGGACTTGTTCCATATATGTTTTTTTTCTTTGTGGCTTAATTTGCACGAACATTTACCCTGTTTTTAATTTGCTGAGCAATATTTTTGGGGGTATTTACGTAGCCCCCTATCTCAAGACTTTGATGGTCTATCGATTAGAAGTTTTTAAATGACGTTTATGGTCATCACAAAGCAAACAAACAAAAAAAATCTTTTCATGGGAAATACAAATGTTCTTACTAACTGGTGGCCTACAAATGGTTAAAAAGGAACGGTAACCTGAGTAGCTTGGGCGGTTTTTAAGCAACTTGAGCGCGCTAAAAAAGCGGCCGCGTTAAGGAGCGGCGAAGCCGCGCGGTGCCTAGGAGAGAGACAACAAGGAGGGAGGTTAGGAGAGAGACAACACCTTCGCCGCTTTGTACGCTCGCGCTCAAATTGCTTAAAAAATTGCTTAAACCGCCAAGGTACGCAGGCTAAAGAAACGGCAGAAGTTTAATTTTTTTGCCGTTCGCATTTTGCCGTAAATTAAAAGTCATTCTTAACTTCTCTAAAAACTCCTATTTGTGTTCAAGGCCCAAACAGGTTGCAACATCGGACGCAGTATTCATGTAACCCTAGCGCTTTATCGCGCGATTTGGCCGCACGTTGTAAAATTTCGCGCGCGAAATTCACGCTACTGAGCCAAGCTACAAGATGCGATGTTTTCAAATACGTGACAAAAATTGAGATACTAGCCTGGATGAGTGCCTAAGAGGATTAAAACGTTACAGTTTTGAGATTTTACTTTGAAAAGTGAAGCGAAACAGATCATCATGTTTGCGTTTGGTTTAGATAAAAAGCTATTGTCCCGGCGATGATATACTCACGTTGAAACTGTCGCGCGCAATGTTGTGCAAGTAAAACAAGGGTGTAAACACAACTTAAGCCTTCATTGCTCTTTTTTTCAGCAGAAAAACACAGGCAAATCCCTCAGCTTGTAGCCCTGCAGAAAATGCAGGTATTTTAGCCAGGTAGGACGCGGAGCGCGGTACAAGAGCAGGAAATACGAGACACGGGCTTATGGTCGTTTGCCCCGCTAAAACACAGTCTTTTTAACCGTCTCCAAAAACTGCTCTTTGATGTTTTTTGGATTGTACCTTCGTTTTAAACTAACGAAAAGTAGGTATCGGTGATGAGAAGACTTTTGATGTTGTATCTTTTATGTATCGGTTATATGTCACTGGAAGAGTTTATAACATTATAGAGCTTGCAGAACTTTTTGCTCGACTCTGCTGTTATATTCGAGAGGTGACTGTCTGCGACAATTTAGCCGCTCTGTATTCTTCGGAATTGGATCCTTTTTATAACTTAAGCGTGCGAAAAACATCTGATATATGGTGCTAGCTTGTTCCTTGATCAGTAAATTTAAACAAAGTGTGTCCTGTTTACAATATAAGGATTTTTTTTATTTTTAAGTGCGTGGTAGTTTGCTCTTGCGACAGGTTTATTTTTCGATTTTTCGTGGAAAAGAAAAAAAATACCGTGACTTTGACAAGAACTAAACTTGCTAAAAAAAAGAAACACTCGGTCGGAATCTTTGTGATCTCCGATGTTCAAAGCGGTATAGATGAAAAGTTATCGTAAACAACCGATCGCCACAACGCAAACAATCAACAAACTGAATTGTTCTTTGCAAAAACCGATTCGAAACAATAGTCGGGCTTTTAAAACGTTGTCTTTGAATAATGTTTTTCAGTGCGGCGGGCTCTTAAATGCAAACAAATAAAAGCGCGGTAAATTCAAAACGGCAAATAAGAGAAAACAACAGGCTGGTCTGAGTGGAAATCATTTTCCACCATTGCGTCGAACAGCAGGCATCGAGCAAGGGCTAAGAACATGAGCGAAATGGAAAATTGTTATCTTTGGAAGAAAGAAAGTTACATGGGCTGTGAAGATGCATTACTGACCGTGAAAACGCCAGAGCGTGAGACGAAAGAAAACTGCCAGCCTTCCCCCGATTCAAGCTATTCCCCTCAAAGACCTGTTGCTGAGCAAAACTCTCCACATGGAATGTATCAAGCTGATGTCAAAGGTATGTTTTTTTTTAATTGTACTTTTCGTTGTCGATTTTACTTCATTTCTAGTGGGTAGTTTCTTCAGTTGTTTTTCGGCCTTGGTCTTTATTTTCACGTTCACCTGTCAGTTTATTTAACTTCAAATTTATCTATAGCTAATTGTTTGTAAATTCGTTTCGGACTGACTAACCGGTCACGTTTTACTCCTTCTTTCCTTGATTACCTCGAGCTCGTTTGAATGAATTAGTTTTCCTGACATTTAAAAATGACGAACAGAAAAATCAATAGAGGTTGTGATATTTCGCAAATATGTAAAGTGTGAGGTTAACAAGCTGAATGTTGCACGAGAGTTTCGTTCGCAAGGCTGGGGGAGAACCATCCTTGAATCGATTATTTGAAGCATGCTTTGTACCTTTTCCTTCCAATCTTAGCATAACATTCAACAGCACCTTTCCACTTGTTATACTTCTCTGTCTAGCGGCTACATTTGTAACTTCAAAAGATAAATAACTGTGTCATGAGACTTCGGTCCTATAATGTTTCCAAAATGCACCTATCAAAATTTAGTAATACAGTTTGGGATCGAGTTAGAAACAGCAGCAAATTTAGAAGTTTGACAAGAAACTGCAACAACTTTTGACAACTGTCATCTGATTGTTCATATAAAAGAAACTTTTGCTTCTTAAAATAACCAAAGTTTACTCTTTATGATAAAACTGCTTAGAAAGCGACCATACTGTCAAAAGTCTTAACTCGCGCGCGAGACTCTTGGGTGAACACGCGTGACATTGTCGTACGCGAATCGCTCACTGTTTTGCGTTAAATTCTCAGACTGAACTCTTTTGTGTTTTTCATTGTCTAGATGTGGCTGGCCAAGGTCCCTCTCAGTCACGATCCAGCAAGAGCCGTTCGTCATTCTCGGTGGAGCAGGTTTTACAATTAGAGCGAGTGTTTGAGCGACAGAAATATCTCGGCTCCAGAGACAGACAAAGACTTGCAGAGGAGCTACAAATGACAGAAACACAGGTGAGAAAACTTTTCAGTTCATGCCCATTTCTAGGCTTATGCAGACAGCATTTCATTCTTCTTTCGCTAGAAAAACGAATTTAAAAAAGTCAATCATTGAAACTACATGGATCAGTCTACGCTAGAGGTCGCCAGAAGGGTGAATTTTTTCTTGTTGAGCCGGGGAAGGATTAATTGAATTCTAGATGAAGCGCGTCCTTTGATTGGCTAAGGGATTCCAAATTAAAGAATGTCAGAGAGTTGTTCTTTTAATTGACGGAGAAGGCAGAAAACCAGTCAAAAGTTGTTCGTACTGATGTTCATTTTTTGATTGGCTGAAAGAGCGTGGAAAACCAACACAAACATGTAAAACTTTTACATGGGCCGTTTGTTTTGCTTCTCTGATAGGCTGAAAAGCCTGAAAAGCTTGACGTGCGGTTGTTTACTTTTGATTGGCTAAGAGCTTTAGTAAACTAACGGATAGATGTCAAAGAGTTGTTCACGCGACTTTTGACACAGAATGATTCCAAACGTGAATCGTGAAACTGAAATTAAAACTTTGAGGCCCTAGTAGGGGTTTTTGGGAAACGGGATAACATTTTACGTTCTGATTTCCGACAACACAGGTGAAGACTTGGTTCCAAAACAGACGAATGAAACAAAAGAGAAAGCGATCAGAGGACACTGAACGGAGAGCCAAACTCTCCTTCCTTAACAGCCTCGCTTACACTATGCATCACGGTTACCATGGTTACCAGCCCGACTATGAGCACCGCCCACCAACTTATGCTGACACACCTCTTGTACTTAGATCTGAACTTCCTTCAAAGTACGCATGCCCACCAGCCTCGCCTTGGAGTAATCTACCCTTCTATCCTCCGCTGCCGCCATTTTGGGGAAGGTACCCGGGACCATATTGAACACCACCAGGAGACCCCACTCACTTTGGTTCATTGTGTTTCGTTGTTTCGCATAAAGAAAGTCGTATGTAAACGGTGATATTTCATTGTCCAGACCTTGGTGTGCTTTGAATCGGTCGCTAACGAATTTTAAGTGGGTTTTCGTACCATTCGTAAATAATAATGCGTTTGCTTCGTTTTTGCCTAGCTTAAACATTAACAGAACATTTGAGTAATACGTTTTTGACGATTAAGAGCAGTAATTTAACATTAGCAGCCGGTATTAGCAATAACTTAAGTTGTGGTGGGTGTTTTTTCTTCAAGGAGGCTAGGTAAAGCTTTTTGGGATGATTCCGCAAACCTATTTCGTTCGAAGAGAAAGAAGTGTAAAAATAAAGCATTACAAAGCGTGGCACACATTGGAAGCATTATTGGGCAAGACTGAAAGACTCTTCCTTCTGTTTAGGTCATTTTGGGTGAAGGAATCAACTTTTCATTGATATGAAAATTTTTACATTGATATGAAAAGTCTGTATAGTAGTTAACTATCGCTAAAACCTCTTGACCTGGTCTTTTCCGAACTTGCTGTAGAAAGCTGTTACGACATTTAATTCAATCTTAAATTAGAGATCCAGTGGATTGTTCAGCTAGTTAGGATGGCAAATGTTAATACTGTACGCATGCTTTTTAAGCGATGAAAAATTTCAATGTACTCACTTAGGGCGCTGTTCCCTGCTTAACATTGTGCATTTTATGCTGTTAACACTTTAGTAAATGCGCTTTTTGGTGAAAAGGCATTAGTCAAATAATAGTAGAATATGAGAATGAAAGTATTTGCTTATTAAGTAGATGCGAACTTTAAGTACTGTTGTATTACAGGAAATTATCTATTGGTCGTTACGCAAATTATCCAACGCATGGGTTGCACTTTTCCACCCGGGGAAACAAGGATTCCTGCTTGTCCATAACGTCCGAGTCCGCAATATTTCTGCTTCAAAAAGGTTACTTAACAATGTTACGTTTTCTGAGGACGACAATCTGACACGACAACTTTCGGCTGGCTTCCGATTTTGTATTAAGGATAATCGGAAAGCCTTCGGACATTTCACGAGGATTTACCGACGAGTTGTTCCTTCCGCGATTTCTTTTATTCTGTGAATAAACATTTCTTACCTCACGTAAACTTGAGTTCGTGTTTTTGTGTGTAATTCTTATTACAGAATGAGCTTGTACATCAACATTATGTCTCATCAGGCCAGTAGGCACCGAAAAGGTACATGCAAGTCAACGATTGTTTTGAAATAAGACTCATTTCGTAGCACAGGCAAAAAGCGCCTCTCACCTCTTCAATGTAATATTACAAAACACAACGTATCAGCTTAATTCCATAATAGTCCGTACATCTAACTAGTGGAAATCTTGAAGAAACAAGCCTTGATCTCAACTACAAACAGAACTTTGAGCTCAGAAGCCACATTTTGTCGACGAAAACCTGTAGGCGGTTGCTTAGCTCGTCTCCAGGTGCTCTCAGACGATTATGGCAACCATTTTGATGTTTTCGCCATCTTGAACGGCGGAATGACCTTGGGACGAGGTTGAGAGGTTAAAGATAATCAAGAGTTCTACGGCAAGAACTGAATATTTGGAGACAAGGGTTTACAAGCGTGGTTTAACAGCAAAGATTTTAACTCTTCTCGAACACGTTGATATATATTTAATTTAAATTCCCTAACTATCCTCGACAAATGTGACAAGGATTTGATGAAATATGGACCCCATACAGCCGTTACTTCGGGCGTCACACAACTCTTGTACCCTCCAGAAGCGTTGCGTGACAGTCACGAAGGAGAGCATCATGTCATGGCTTATATCAATTTTTCTTTGATTATGAATGTTTCAATATTCTACATGTTACACTTCTTTAGTACACTTGTCTTTAGTTTATATACGAAAAATATCTCTAATTTCCCGGACAACAGCCGTACAGACCTGTAATTTTTTGCACACTTTTACGGATGATCCTAAAGTAACGCCCAATCTTCTTTCTATTAAGGGTCTTTAGAATCCTCAACACCTTAGAGCGGCAAGAAAATCATAATAATTTTCGATTTGGGAGACTAAATAACTTGGTAAGGTAACATGTGAAACGCACGCAGCATGACTAACGTGCGCACGTGACTCTTGACAACTCATCACGCGATAAGCGCGCGGCATAAACAACGCGAGTAAATGACACGTGCCATCACATCCGGTGAAATTCAGCGAAGCATGTCGCGCACGTGGCTGTTCAAGTGCGTCACTCCCGGTCAGTATCTCTGTAGCAGATTATCCTCAGGGGTGGGGCTGTGCCGGGGGGTGGTGTGTTCACTGCTAGGGGGAGAAGTAAGGTTTTTGCAGCAGTAGTAGTGGAGTATTTCCCCGGTCGGGTAGTATGCAAAGGCACTAGAGAAAAAAAAGACACAAATAAAGCTAATAAGTAAATGCGTATCGGTATAGACCGTATTTTCTCTTCCTTGGAGGTAATAAGATTAGGAAAGAACTGGATGGATTATGAGCGCGAACAAATGCGCTGAACTTTCGGAACTTTCCAGCAGCGAATTGAAGAGAATTTTCTGGAATTTCAGCAAAAGAAGACACAACCAGGAGGTATACCCAAATTTTTGAAAACTTCTTAATGCGAATTTCCCATTTGCCAAATATTTCCGACAACTTTCCCGGAGAGTTTTCGTACTATTGCCCCGCCCCCCCCTTTTCTAAAGTTCTCGAAATGTTCTTTCAATGGAAAACTCCATAAATACCGGGGGGGAGGACTCCCATGTCACAGGGACGGGGGTGCTCGTCGTACCTTTTAGGGGTTAAAAATGCCGGTTTTGGTGCCTCTGAGGGTGTTCAGCCTAAAAAGCTCCACAGCAGGAGCTTCTGCGGTATTTTTTAGGGTATTGAGCCGGAAAAAATGTGACGTGAGGTAATATGTTGTTTTAGAATTGGTACCTCTTAGGTCTGAAAAAAACTGACCTGTTTCCAATCTTCTTATGACACTCTCGGCACGCTCTCTCATCAGTCAAAATGATTTTATGGCCTTGATAATGCATACGCTGTTCTTGAACCTGTCAGTCAAATAGTCTTGTTAGCACAGAGTGTTAAAGTAACCACAAGTCTGCTAAAGGGTGGGGTTCTTTAAAGAGAGGCATCTGCTTAAAGGAACTCAGTCACGGTATTTTGAGTTATTTTGGCCTCGTACAAAAAACACCTTTAAATTGAAGGAAACCTGAAAATAGCAGTTTAATAAGATAGAAGAATACCAACGAGATAATAATAAACCATAAAGGAACAAGGATGGTTAAGGGTGGAGAAGATTAGCACGGATTACAAACGATGAACTTGAAAAATTAACAAATTGACGTCAGTTTTTCATGTGTCTGTCCTGTAATGGATCATGAATTTGGTCATAACATTGTCTAAGTAGCTGTGGATCCCCGAGGCTCTCGCTCGTTGACGCATCGCATAAATTTTAAATTCATGTGTCTGTTCACTTTTTGACGATAACTGCAGAAACTCTCGCGCGCTCATTGGCTAATTTTCATTGTCAATAAGTCATTGTCAGGACAGACGCATGAAAAACTGACGTCAATTTGTTAAATTGACAATGACAATTAACCAATGAGCGCGCGAGAATTTGCCAAGTTATTGTAAAATGTCCAACTAAGAAAGAAGTACACTTAATGGGGTATCCACTTTTAAACAAAAGGTTTGCGTTTAAGTGAGGTATCTCAGAAAGAGAAGCGTCAGATTAAAAGCCGTTTGCCTTTCTAGGGGGAGAGCAGAGATTTGTCTGTATTGTCCCTACCTGTAAATGCTCCGCGAACAAAAGACTCTTCAGCACTTGACAATTTTTCCTTTTCTTTTCCTTATCTTCCAGAACGTTGAGCAAAAATGTGTAAACCTCTCGCACTTCAATTGAAGAAGGCAGCAATTCAAGGGCCTTAAAAACAAGACACAGACCCAAATGATAAGTACAAGATTATAAACTGTTTGTGTATTTTCGACTTCCTCGAGCCCAGGCGCTCGCTGGGATTTTCCGCCGCGCGTCAAAGATGAAGGGCGCAAAGGGAGAGAAAGATCAACGGACGTGTTCGTGTTTACCCTTCCCCATTCCCTCGCGGCACGAAAATTTCCGCGTAGAGAAAACGCTGACTAAGCTCGAAACAGCGTTTTGATTTCACACTTTTTATATCACGTCATGTCACGCAGTGTTACGTTATGTTCCACATTCCATAATGAACTGCGCTACTTACCTTAGCAGTACTGATCTTCTGTCGATGCTCTTGAAGTACGTTGAGTGCCACAGCAATGTTCGGCTTCATGTTCTCCTTGCCGCCTACCTCCGTTGGCTCCAGGTACATGCGCAGTAGGGATACGTACACCTGTCATTCAAACGTTATAGTTGTCAAGGCAACTACAATGAATGATCCAAGGTCCGTTTGACGCTTTGCTTGCAAATGTTTGGGGTTTGATGACGCCTCCTTCACGCCCCCTCCCTTCTTATTACATCCCTGCCCCTTGCAAGCGTAAAGATATATCTATCTACTCTCTTCGCCGCACGGGATATTGCAGTGAATACCAAACAGTTGTATTTTCAACATAACCAGAAAACTGGGACGTGGAGGTATTTAATCAGAAGCCCAACCCTCCATTCCCCCACCCCTCCCTAAACCGGCAGTCTCTACCCATCTCTATCAAGCTTCTCTTCTATTTAGCCTCCAATAACAGGTTTGCACGATATCGTAATTTGACTACAACTACCAGAACTCCTTTCGTTTTTTTCCTTATTATTTAAATTTTGAAGTCCTAGTGAGGTTTTCGTAACAATTGCCCTAATTAGGATAAGAAACAGACAAAGTGAAGGATTCCGGTATTTGTAGTCAAACGACGCCATCATGTAAATTGCCTATTCCCAACAAATGAACTCGTAACAACAATAAGCCAACCGAGGTACTAAATGAGACATCAACGAAGAGTTGGATAAACAAACTTCTACACGTACTTGACACAACTGTGCTTGTACAGTTCAACTATGAAGGGATATAAATGACTGTTTTGAAAGCCAGAAGGAAAGCACAGGATTCTAGCCAAGCTATGGTATAGCATGTACCTTCACATTGTACTTACATCTTTGCTTCCCTCCCTTCCTTCACTATAGTTTCGTTGACAATACCTGCACAATGAGATTGTTAAAGTTCACATTAAAAGATAAGCAACCCAGTCTTGTGAAGGTGAATTAATCAACATGACACGAGCGTGGGACAAAGAAAAATTCTAAGTCTCCGACAGGAATCGAACCCATGACCTCCCGAACACCGGGCGGACGCTCTATCCACTGAGCTACGAGAACTCATGGAGGGCAAGGCCATTTAACTGAGTTCATATATGACAGGTGTCCTGCATACTGCTAGGATTCCTGTCGGGGACTCGGAATTTTTCTTTGTCCCATGCTCGTGTCATGTTGATTAATTCACCTTCACATTTCATTACCGAGCTTAAAATTCACCATCTTTATTAACTTATCACAACCCAATCTTGTTTGCAAACCCAAAAATCAACACTTAAAAGTAAGGGGTAACTGAACCCCTCTACAACGATCAGTCTGGAGCAAAACTAGCCCTTTCATGATCAGATATTTTAATAAGAGTAAAATCTATCGATCGGTCCTGGCCGTTAAGGAAGCTTCAACTATATTCTTTAATTAAGGCAAAAACCTTAGCGTTCAAAGAGGTTTTCTCTCTGTCCTAGTGTTCGAAAAATATGTTTGAATACTATTGACAGAAACAAAATTACGCAAGCTCTTATATTCAAAACCTAAACTAAGGGTTGCTTTTTATGCTACTGTCAAACATAATAACGACGGAATCCGACTATAAACCGGAGAGTTGTCGAGAACTCGTGTTGTAACGTGAGGTTGGGCTACCTTTGGAGTATACCGAATAAGAAAACACTCCACCTACTCTTCTGCAAGTTTGGCATCGTGAAGAACATGGATATAAATGGCGAGAGCTTCCTCGTGTCTTCCTACTCTCCCCAGCAAAAGGGCTCGTTCATGATAGAAAGCTGCAAGAGACAAGGATACCATCATAAGTCGCAGCTTCTAAATAAAACCAAAGACTTCACGTCACCTATGATTTTCATTCCCTTAGCCCCCGTCCACATTACGCCGAAGGAATTTGAAAACGCAGCCTTATTTCTCCGGATAGGCCTTCCGTCCACACTAGTCCGTCACGAAAACGGAGCTTTTCGGAAACGCTCTTCAAACCGGAGGAATTTGAAAACTTCGGCTTTGCGTTTTAGTGTGCACAGAAAACATTTTGAAAACGAAGCTTTTCGAAAACGATGAGGGTACGAGAATCACGTGGTTTTCATGTCCGAGTTTTCCTCAAACACAAATCCAAAATGACCGGTGATTGTTGCGTCTTCAAATTTCTCCGGCGTAGTGTGGACGGAAAACATTTGATGTGTCTCCAGAGTGAAACCTCCGTTGTCAAATTCCTCCTGTGTAGTGTGGACGAGGCCTTAAGCTTTGAAATAATTTACAGTCCAATGTGCACGAAGTTTGTAATGATAGAAGTTCCAAATAGTACAGTAACAGAAGGAAATCTGACGAGGAACAATCAGTAAATTCTCCTACATAATCTGCGTACATTGCTAAGAGTTCAGACAATGATTCAAAAACAGAAAATTTCACACCAATTCAGGCTCTGAACTTCTATTTACATTCGGTACCGATAGTTTTAACAGGAACGGTAAACGCGCTAACGTTGGACGGCCGCGTCAATTTTGGCGGGAACTGCCTTGTCTGGTGTGTCCTCTGTCTAGACGAAAAATGCTCGGGTTTTTTATTATTCTTTTGTTTTGTTCTGTTAGTTTTTACATAAAAATGAGCTTAAATTAAACACAAAGACGTAAAAGATACATGACTTACACTCTGGAAAGTGTGTCAGCAGATGCTGTGCTTGATAATATTTAGAAGTCTCCAACAGGAACAGTAATCTTCCTCTTAACTCGCCCAGTTCACCAGGTTCACTTCCGGGAGGAAATGGTTCATCACCTAACAACCAATCAAAATCAAAATTCTCCTTACTGTTTTTATACCATTCCTATGATTTGCTTTCCGAGAATTTGGGTTTTTGTCGAGACAAAGATTGTGAGAATACCTTTGCTATTTTGCAGGAACAAGCCCAAAAAAAAAACACCAAGAACAAATACAAACCTTCAGGTAACGAGTCTAAATATTCTTTCATCAGAACTTGCACTCTTTCACGGTAACTGTTGATAAGCTTGTTGTGAAATTCAGGCTTTGATTCATTCCAGATGAAGATTATATGTTCCTAAATACAAAAAGACATCTTCACATTCACATGGTAGGAAGAAAGCATTGACTACTTCAAAGTTAGTATGAAGTGTCATTCATTCCACTTAACCCCGAGGGACCCCTTGAAAATGAGCCAGGTAGCGGCCCGGAACGGAAAATAGGAGGCTATCAGTCTTTCGTGCCAGGTCCCCTGCAGGCTCGCTTCGCTTGTCGGCTTCGCCACTCGTTCCGCAGCACATGCGCGCCTGCTGGCAGGCTAGTACTGGCTCTATCTACTCACCAAGTATCTGATGGTTAACTGCTTAGCACACTGCTCTATGTGGGCCAGGACTTTATCCCGAGGCAATCCTTCAACTTCTGGCAAGTCTTCTGTAAATATCTAGGAAGGGAAACAAAACACTTCTGAATGCAAAGGGCATTATAGTTTCCTATCATTTGTTGAGTAATGCTCCACAAAACCAAACTATTATTGTAGACCTAAGTTAGTTTTCTCTGCTTAGTTTCTCCTGCAAATCAAGAAACAAGTCCAAATTAGAATCAAATGGCAAGTTTTACCTTTAAGCCATCATCAGGATGAGCTTTTAACACCCACACGGAAAAATCAAAAATTAGTTTTAACTGTTCGTGACCTGAAATAAACCAATGGAGAGAAATAAAAGTCAATTATACTCTTTGATAGCAATAAAGAACAAGGAGAGCTTAAAATGTAACCATACCATACTGTAAACTTCAAAAAGGTAGCCACATTTTGAACGCAGGAGGGATAACATATATACACATGCTGTATACATGAATTTGCATTTTATCAAATTAGAATAGTATTAATTATTTCCTTCTCACATTACCTAAATGCTGAAGATATTGAACTGTTCTCTGGTGGCCTTTTAGCAAACCGCTGGATTTCTGAGCTTGTCTTAACAAGAGATCCAATGCTAATCAAAGAAAAATCAAAACAAGATGAGTTATGACATAAATATGTGTTATTGACGAAGCATGAGGTCAAGATGGCTGAATATTGCGCTAAGTTCTTGTTTTTGCATGTTTACAGACCGAGACGGAGTCGAGGTCCATAAACTTGCAAAAAAAAAAAAAAAGAACGAGGCCAATATCCAGCCATCTTGACCAAACAAGCTTGGTTAATAAAGGATTTATATGGCTTTCAGGAAATTTTCTTGCGGGACACACTGAGTAGTCCATAGTGGTTAAGACAGCGCCATCTTGCCTGCTTGGGTAGCCAATCACAGTGCAGGATTTGATTTATCTTGCCCGCTCAAAGAGCTAGCCAGATAATAAAAAAAAAACAGATGTACAACCTCTTAGCTAGTTTGTTTTCACTGGTCTGCAAGCAGGCTCTCGTACACTGTGGCACAAGCAAAGGCGAAGGGCAAAGCCCTGCTAGTCCCTCTATGGTGACCTGATGGATATTTATCAGCTGAAGGCACAAGACACTCAGGAAAAAATTCTGAGTTCTCACAACAACAGTCGAACCTTTGACCTTCTGCTCACTATTTCTGCATTCTCCCACTGCAGGAGATAGGCCATATTCTTGGCAATTTTCTTTATTCTCAACACCTGTCTACTTGACAATCTACCAATAACATAAGGAGAAAATGAATGCTGATCACACCTTTCTTGTGAAGACCTTTGGTCTGGTACAGAATCACCAGTTCATTGTATTTCTTGTTTTTCATTAGAACCCTTTCACACTCTTCAACATGACAGTTGTTCTCTTTTAATCTTAACAATGGTGCAACAAGAGCATCATTTGTCTGCAAAACAACAAACAACACAAGCTGAGGAGTCTTTACACAAGTTGCCATTAAACTACAGTGGAAACTTCTGTAACCAGGCCTGGGTTGCTTGAAAACCACTTAATGCTAACTCAGGATTAAATTTTACCTTAGTATTTATCAAGTTTTCTTGTATAAAAATGATTTTCACTTCTTATGCTTTGTGTAGTTTGAAATTACTCAAGCTCAAAACTGAAGGACAAAGAAATTTAAACAGAAAACCTCACCAAAGAGTTACAAAACTGAAATCAAAGTTCTCACTAATCCTGGGTTAGCTTAATCCATCTTTGAACAACCCGGCACAGGAGAGTATGAACAGTAAAAGAGTTAATCCACCATATAGGTCTTCTTCCTGAAATAATCCTCCTCAAGTTATTTTTAGACATGGTGCCCAGTTCTTCAGCTGACAATTTTACCACAAAGGTCACATGGATATTTTAGCAGAGACTGGGCTGTCTAAGTGAACAAAATATGAATCACAGGATTGGACATTTCTAGACACTTGTAGGATTTCAAAATCCAGGAGTGATTTAAAATTAACTTCAGAGGCATCACCTTGGGAATGAGACTTGTATGGGGGATTAACTCAGTCTCTGTAGTTTCTTCCTTCCTTTCTGTAAGCTAGGCCTGTCAAGACTCTACTTCAGGGACACCCGTAAGCAGACAATAAGGTGTGGTCCAAGGTCTCCCATGTGGACACTTTTTCAGGTCCAAAAGTGACCCCTGGTGTATGCGTTTTGTACCATACAACCTCTTCTGACAAGCCATGGCAGGAACATCCCACAAATTGTTCACTTACCAGTGCCATTTCCAGCAATTAAGCAACATAATAAGATTTGACATATTTCATGTGTGGTCCCTCACAAGAGATAATCACTCAGAAAAGGTCAACCACAGTGTGGAGATGGACGGAAAGAGCCCTGAAGCCCTACCGCTTCAAAACACTTTTCATATACCCTCTATGATTTAACACAAGCTGACTGTACCGACCTGTAAGTAGCATTTTAGTAATGTGGTGTCGATGATCTGCCTTCTGTGCATGATATTTTTCTGAGCCTTTATATCAGCTGGAAGTTTGCAAAAAAATATAAAAAATATATTATACACAAATGAAATTTCATTAGTAATGGTTTTTGTCTGGAAGACATTTATGAATGAAGAATTTTTCTTTCAATTCTCCCAGGCTTTCAGTCTAAACCTTACCTTTACTATTTTCTTCTGTAGACTCGGTTTTACTCCTTCCTTTCTGGGTACCATCTGTTTTGTCAGTGCTTAAATTCATAAGCTCATTTCTTTTCTGGTGAGAAAGTAACATTCTGACAGTATTAGAAGATAGATCAGACGAGTTAAAAAACTAAACAAAAAGAACAGTGGAAGACCCAGAGCTTGAAAAAAAAATTGAATTCCAGTTCGCCCTTAGAACAAGTATCTCTCAAATATTGCTTGCCCTGGGCAAATCTTTGTTTGCTCTTTCAATGATTTAGTTGGCAGACAACTTGCCTGATCCCTTGCCCAATGGGCAAGTGATAATGAAAAGTTACATGTACATGTAGCTGCCCAGAAGGAGAATCTACTTGTTCTGGATGACCAGATGGCACTTTTTTCAAGCTCTGCAACCCTGCTCCCAAAAAAAGATACATGAAATTATCTACATTACGTGAGTCAGATATTCCACCAGAGCTAAACAGCCTTTCTCCAACTCCCCAGCTGTTAACTGAGGGGGTGGAGCAGGGTACTCAAGTTGCTTTCGAAATTCACTTGGAAGAAGTTCAGGAAATAGACCAATCACTTGTGCTGGATCTGCAATATACCAATCACATTCAAACATCATACTTGAAAAGTGAAGACAGCAATAATGGCAATGGGTGCTGTTATGGGCCACAGTTAGTACCACATGAAAGTACTGCTCAACACACTAGTCACACACTAGGGTTTCATCTACCGACTTAAAAGTTAGAACCACCTTGTACAGCATAATAAACAGTACCACATGAAAGTACTGCTCAACAGCTTTCATTTGAATGGTCACACACTAGGGTTTCATCCACAGACTTAAAAGTTAGAACCACCTTGTACAGCATAACAAACAGTACCACATGAAAGTACTGCTCAACAGCTTTCATTTGAATGGTCACACACTAGGGTTTCATTCACAGACACAGAGGTTAGAACCACCTTGTACAGCATAATAAACAGTACCACATAAAAGTACTGCTCAACAGCTTTCATTTGAATGGTCACACACTAGGGTTTCATCCACAGACTTAAAAGTTAGAACCACCTTGTACAGCATAATAAACAGTACCACATGAAAGTACTGCTCAACAGCTTTCATTTGAATGGTCACACACTAGGGTTTCATCCACAGACTTAAAAGTTAGAACCACCTTGTACAGCATAATAAACAGTACCACATGAAAGTACTGCTCAACAGCTTTCATTTGAATGGTCACACACTAAGGTTTCATCCATGGATGTAAAATTTAGAAGAATTTTGTATAGCACAATAAAACGCACTGATCTGTCACAGGAAAAGGCTTAATATTTGGGCTTCTGTAACCCTAGCAGGCACAGGAAGAGCTTACTGCACATGTAGACTTAATAAAAGGTTTTTGCTGTCGATTGTGATTGTCTTTCTGGTGGGAAATACCTCTTGAAAACTCTGGAAATGGTATTTGCAAGACTCTACTATTTTTTATCAGCCACCTACTTCAAAAATTACTGAGAATAAATATATAAAACAACTGACTAATCATTAATACTGTTCTTTTCAAAAAGTGAGACTGGTCAGAATTTCTCTGAGGAAAGGCAATTTTTGGCAATGTCAAAACGTTAAATTCATTTTTCTTCTGGGGGCTTCACCTCCTGGACCCCCAACGGGGCTCTGCCCCTGTACTCTGCTGGGAGCCTCAGCGGCCCCCAGACCCCTTGCCTGTGGGGGGTCTCCAGCCCCCATAGCCATCTACTTTCAAATTAATATCTCCGGCTACTTCAAATCTCATTGACAGCCCTGCATGCAACAAATGCTGGTGTAGAAGTGGAAAAACTTTACTGACCTGTCTCCAGCTGTGCAAACAGCTGCAATGAATCATCAAATCTCTTCTGACAAAACATATCAAATGCAAACAGATTCTGTATATGCTCTTTGCGTTTTGCTTTCTCCTGCTCAGGTTCCACCACCATGTCCTAATAATAAAACAGACAACAATATACTTCCAGGGCTCTAAATTTATAAATGTAACTGGGTGAGAGAGGCACTGTGAGAGTTAAGTGTCTATCCGATAAACACAATGCAAAGACTCTGGCCAGGCCTTGAAACAGGAATGGTTGATCCAGAGTCAAGCATGCTTACAATTACATGTATGCCACCACGCCTCCACTAACCTCTCACACTAACTCTATGTAAAATTTTACATTTTGTATTTTGACATTAACATCAATTTAAACTCATCACAAATAGATGAGCTTGGGAACTGGTGCCTTAAAGGTCAGCGGGGTGCCAAAGCCATAAGCCGCTAGGAGGTATCCATGGTCACCCTGGAAAGCAGGAACCACCCAATGAACGTCCGCTAACCGGCACTGTCACACTGAAAGAAATTCAGTGGAAACTACTCACCTGAAGAATACTTACCCTGACCAAGAACAAAACAGGAGGGAGGAGAGGGTGCAAGAATCTGCAATGATTCGTGGGCAAAGCAGTGCAACTGATCCGCAACAATCAGCTGAATACAATACAACAATTATGCAATGAACCATAAACCCCTGCAAAACCCCTGAAGGCTGCCCCACAGGTCACGTACTCCCAAACAGGGAAACTGCTGGCTGCATAAGCTCATATTTAACTTGCCTAAATGATATTAGCTGGATGGGCATGCTAGCTGGCTGCATTAGCTCGAGTTTAACCTTGCCTAAATGATATTTAGCCACATGTTTATAGCTCAGAAAACATCTGATGACTTACTGCTAACATCAGTGCAAGACTAAACTGTTTGTCGTGCAGAAGCTGCTGGATTTGCATGGGTATTGACACGGGAATCAGTCTCCACACGTGGCTCGTCGATGCCACGTACATGTGTTTTCCTTGGGTGACGAATCTAGGTTTGGGCAGTTCAATGCTTTGAATAAGCGCACGGGGACTGATGGTTCGGATCTCAACATAACGAGGAAGAAGACCAATGACGTATGGTTCAACATAATCTGCAACAGATAAGGGACAAATTTGAATTACACATTGGTTTATCAGGGTGAGGAATCAAGTCAAAAATCCAAGTTTTATGTGTCAATATCACTTGCCAATAAAAAATATTATTACTCATGTTTCTACCCATATCTTGTATCCTTTAATACCTCTTATGATGATGCTATTACTTAATTATACACAGTTTTGGCTGCTATTTACCCAGTTCTGTAGGCGTGTCTGTCCAAGTTAAGGTCTGTTTCTGTGTCTTCTTTCCCTCACTGTCAGTTATAATGCTGATGTCATCACGGCAAAGGATGAGCTCGCCACTTGGCAAAGTAGCAATTGTAGGTTCCAAGTGCCGTCCGGTTGAAAACAACTCAGTCGCAGCACCTGTACTGGTCTAAAACAGTACAGAATGCTTATTAATTTAAGACATGGAGGTCTAGTTCCTAGTGTAGTATATTTTCGACTGGGAAGACAAGATCTGGTTTTGAGCGTTGCACATGGCTACTAGATTGTGTTTTTTAGCAAGACATGTTTCTCTCACTGTGGCAAGAGTGACACACCTTTATAAGAGAGTACTCTCTCTTAAAGCCAACACATAGGGACTCCTTTGACCACACCACTGATCTAGCTAAATCTGGTACCAGAAGATCCTCCAGCTCTTGAAATTCTCCATTTCTCCAATTATACAACTAAGAAATGAAATAGCAACAATGTTAAAGAGACAGATTGATCACTGACTGACTGACTGACAGACAGACAGACAGACAGATGAATTAAGACAAGTTGAAAAATTGGATTGCTGAGACTGCCTGACTGACTGACTGAGTGTCTGCATGATTGCCAGATTGATTAATCAATCATTAATAAATTAGCCAATCAATGGATTACACTAAAAAATTAACAGTGTGTTATACACTTACTTGCAGTTTTCTCTTCACTGCCACACATAACTTCAGTTCAAGAGGTGGTGACGGATCTATGAGAACAAATTATAAGATAGTCAAACAATATCTACATAGAGGACACTCAGTTTTTACATGCACATGTATTAAAGGAAGTTAAATTAACATTAATGCTGAATCTATCATTAAAAGTTGAGATGCCAAGATCAGTGGTTTTTTTTGATGCTAATAAGGGTTATGCACAGTTTCAATTAAAAAAAAATGAATTTAATGAAAGGAACAGAAAAACTGAAAGGTGAAGTAGGTTGAAATAAATCTTGAAACTTACCAAATACTGATGTCTGTTTTCTCTCCTATTGAAAAAATATATCAAATACATTACAAAATGCAACATTATCATTATCAATGTTATATCATCATGCAATAATATCAATGGCATGCCTTCTTCCCAAAGAAAATGTTTTGAAACTTCTCTTTAGCAAGTGAAAAATCTGGTGGCATAATCATCAGTAAACAAGACTCCAGATCAAGGGCTTTGCGCAAAAAACCTGCAATCAGGTTAACACCAATAAGGATTATGTGCCGGATTATTTTTGGCAGTGGTGGAAGAGCTATTCCTTCCTGTCATAGAAAAAGAATGCCTGATAGCAGGCTAGAGTTGAAGCCCTGGCCAGGTTCATTTTGTTCTGATATTGGGGAAGACATTGCAACTTCATGGTACCTCTCCTCACACAGGTGTAGAAATATGTACTGGCAAGTGGTCAGGACAACCTGACAGAACGTTTGCAAGGGTTGGGGCGACATGGAGGCTATCAAGTTAAGTAGTAATAGATAATTTATCCTGTATTAAAACCAGGGTAAGATCTGTTTGGTGGATAAGTTGGCTTTAGCACAAACCTTGATATCTACAGCAAAAACTGTGGCTCCCTTGGTTTTATGCAGAATAAATTTGAGAGCAAACGTCTCCAAATTATGTACACTAATCACATTATCTGGCAACAAAAAAGTTAAGACAAAAAAAATTAAGTTGGACACTCAGACATTGTCCAGAGAATTGAGAAGTTGATAAGTAATTATACCCATGCAACAACAAGTACATGTATAGTTAACCAAAATTACAATGGTCTCTAAATGGTATAGCCAAGCAACATATTTAATGAATTTTCATTAAAAACAAAGTCAATTATTACTTAATAATATTTTTTATTGATTTTCTTATTTACCTGACAAACTTATCAGCAAGTTCAGTTGTTCCACAACTGCTAACTGTAAGAACATGAAAAGACTGTATAAATAATTATTGAACACTCCAACTGAAAAGCACTTTTCTTCACAGAGAGTACACACTGTATTAACTAAGACATTTATTCATACATGATAAGTATCATGAAGATAAAAATGTCCAGATAGAGTTTTGTACATAACTGTTATCAATGATACACGTACTGGGACAGATCTCAATTTGCATACAGCTATATCTTGACTCACATACCCACTTGGAAAAGGTAGAAAAAGTACCAAACTGAAATTTAAATTTAAGGTGTCTCAGACCACAATTCTTCCACAAACATGGTGCCTAGGGTCTTCTTCTAGAACTACATGTTCCAATTCAGTCTACTCATGTCACAATAGAGGTATTACCACATGCAGGCTTTTAGCCAGAATTTGAAAAGTGGCCCTCCAAAATGTGCTACAGGGCCTGCTCAAATGAGTAATTGTTAAGGCAACATATGAAAAATAAACCAATTGTCTTTAGAAAGTGGCGATCCACAGGACACCTGGACACCCATCTGGCTAAAAGCATGATCACATCACAAACAAATAAGGCCAAGTTTGTTTAAACTTCTTACCTGAAGAATAGGCTTCTTTGAGAATAGCTTGTTTGAGCTACGTAGCTCCACCTCAAATCTGTTATCTCCTGTTAATAACAAAATAAAAAAAACTCAAGGGTTAACAGAAGTACTATCTAATAAAACATGTTACAAGCATAGACTTTTTCAAACAGCATACAGTCAAACCTCTCCACAACAGCCACCTTGGGAACAGAGGAATGTGGCCGATGTAGAGAGGCGACCAATATGGAGAGGTAGGGGTGTAACATGACACCTGTTTTTTTTTGGGGGGGGGGTGCAACATTTCATTTCTTAAAAGAGGCTTATTTTAGCATATCAACTATACGTAGCACAATCAAAAGATATCAATCAAACAAAAACTAAACAGAAACAGAGACCAGCAAAGCATGGTACAGATCAAGTTTGGTGACCTTTCACAATAAACTGGGTTTTGTACACACTGTTTGTCAGTCGCTGGTTAACTGGCCGTTGTTGAGTGGTTATTTTGGCAATCGGGGTGCATTTTACCGTATTTACCCGTGTATTAGTCGATCCCGTGTATAAGTCGACCCCCAATTTTTGAGGCCAAAAACTAGATTTTCTTAATTTCCAGGTAAGAATTTCTTGGAAAACTTATCTTGTATTTCTTAAAATTATCTTTCAGCTACCACAGATATGTAAACAAATCACAGCATGTTTCAATGCGCAGTTTTAAAGCTTATTATGGTACGTATACGAGCGTTTTATCCAGTTTAGCAACACATGTGCATGCAGACTTTTCGATGATAATTTTTGTAAAATGCTCGCAAAAATCAAACGTAAGGATTTCAAACAAGCCTTTTTAAGTGCGAAGAGATTAAAAGTGGCTTTATAAGACAGGCAAAACACCAAAGAAGCTCACGACTTTCAGAACAACGCCATAAACAAAGTGCAAAGCGTGTGTTGGGAACTTGGTAGTCAAGCCTTGAAATCGGTCAAGTACTGGTACAGAAGTCCTCGCACTCGTATCCTGCCAGGTTACCAAGCAGAGAAGTTCCAAGCGCGAAAGATATTTTCTCCGAGCGGCTTTACTACAGCTTTATTTAAAGGAAAAATATTGGTTCTTTATGACAAAATTGAGCCAGTGAGTGTCTACAAGATCCAGGTTAAAATTTAATGAATAAATGTTGACGCATTTTAACTTGAAGCTCTGATATGGAGAGACAGATCGCTAAGCGAACGTACGTTGTAAACTGTGCTGCCGTTTATCACATGTTTGTTAACATTGAAAGACAATTATTATGCTAATTATTTGACTGGCACTTGGATCTCAAGTTTTGACCCATGTATAAGTTGAGGGCGAATTTTTGGACTGATTTTTAGGTCTTGAAAGGTCGACTTATACACGGGAAAATACGGTAGTGACCTTTGCCATTGTGAAAAGGTGGCCGTTATAGAGAGGTTAAAATAACAAATGGCTATATTGACTGTCTGCAGGGACCAAAAAGAATGGCCGTTGTAGAGGCCACCGGTATGTTGTAACTGCAACTGGTGGCCATTAGTGGAGATTCAACTGTATAGATGGTTTTCACTGTAACGCAACAAAAAATAAATTGAAAACTATTCAATGGATAAAGTCAAGAAATTTTGATATTATAGGAGACAGGTAAAGAAGACACTTCTCCAAGTTTTGGGTCTCTGCATTTTCCCAAACTTCAGATATCCATCGAAATGTTTTGTGCAAATTTGCAGAGCCCAGTATAGAGCCGCCATGTTGGTGGAACTCTGTGCTCCACCAACATGGTGGGCGGAAAATAGTGCAAACATCTGGAACTTACTTTGGCTATCTAGGCAACTGATTATCTGAACTGAACCGACAAACATTTACATAAGCACTTTTCCTAACATTTTAACTCCTAAAAAGACTAAAAATCATTAGATAAGTGTATATTTTTCCACAAATGCAATCAGAGCGGTATGTCACGCACCGCCATAACTCTGAACTTCAAACGGCACTGGTTCCCAAACAAAGCACGCTATTGAGCTGAAAAGTTGTAACCAGATGTAAGTTTAGATCCCCTTATGCCTTATGAGGATAAAAATTTTCGTGGCTCTTTAGTTTTGGATTTTGGAATTTTATGACGTCACGTGAAAACGGTCTATTACATGCACCTTAAATTCAAGTCATGTGATATTTTTGCTTTTGCTAACACACCAGAATTCTATATCACCTGTGCCATCCTTAACACTGTACAGCAGCAAGTGTCCCTGCCTTGTTCCAACAAGGAGATTGTCACCTGGAAAATAACATTCTGACGGTGTAAGAAACCATCGCATTCTGTAATAGTACCTTTAGAATGGAGATCGACCATAATAATTTCTTGATAAATATACACATTTACAGAAATGTTCTAGTCTCACCGTGAGGTACTTGCAACCCTGCGGGGGTACTCTACTAAGTTTTGTATGGGAAGGCTCCTCCCTGAGATCAAAGCCCTTACCCTTTTGGATATCAGTTTGACAGGAAAGGTACCCTTTTAGTATACCTTTCATTGAAAAAGGGTTCTCCTTTCATGTACCTACTAAAGAACACTGCATCCCTTTCCTAAACTCTTGGAATGAAGTTAATGAGTTCACAATGTTATGGGAGAACATCACCGATTACCAGAAGAGATGTTAGTCAAAAAACAAGTATCATTTATTCAGTTGCCAGTCACATCATACCTAAATGACCGATTTCCCTTCCCTTTCATATACCTTGTGAAAACCCTAACCTTTTATATACCTGAAGTCTGAAAAAGGTACCCCTTTCAGAACGAGCCTCCTGGTATAGGCCATTATAGGGAGTACCCCCCCACCCCCTCCCGGGCTTGCAACAATTTTTCTAAAAAAAGAATTGAAATGCCTGACAAATGCCCGGGGGGAGGGGGGAAGGATGGAGGGACTTGGTTCAGTGTACCTTAGCTTACTGAAATAAAGTTACTTAATGTGTATCACGCTGTACATAATAATGGCTCAGTTTTTAAAAAACCATTATACATTATAAGAAAGTCTCAATCCTTTAAAACTTTAAAAAATATAAAAAGAACTAAGCTTACATTTAACCTTAAAATCTAAGCTTATTTCGTAAATGCTTTCCTAAAAAAACCTCTTACCAAATGTAGCGATGCACTCTATTTGCAACGGCAACTTCTCAAGGATAACTGCATGTTCAAATGCATCGTGCATGTTTGCATAATACTTTGATTACAGCAGCTAAATTGTAGCTAAACATGGTTGCATATGTGCTAGGAAGCCATGACTTGCTTTCTCGGAAGAGAACCAACTTTGTGAGCCTGCAGTCATTTGAGGAAGTGAACAATCATCTATCGACACGACGATACGAATTTTCCGGGAAAAATGAGTCAAAAATGAAACCCCGGAGAGTAGTAGATACAATAATGGAGTTGAAATTCCCAGTCGTTGTACAAATATGATAAACTGTTGTCTTCTTCTTGAATATTCCAGCGCTTGTTACTGTGTTGTCTGAGCGCCCAAGGAGCACTTCTTCTTTGTGAAAATCACATGATTGATGACGTTGGATGACATCACTTCCGGTTTACGAAGCTTTCCATTTCCCTCTTCTTCACAATTTCCATAAATACCGTACTCTGAGATAAGTAGGGTAACGTCTGTGGTGGAATCGTCCTGAATCCTTTACATCCTAGATTATATCGACCTGATTTTCACCCAGTTGGTGTCACGAAGCTCGCATGTCAATCCAGAACTTAGAAACTTATGGTAATTTCACTTTCTATGACATGTTGTTCAACATAATGTTGTTAGTATTTATCCGCTGTTTTCTGCAATATTTTCGCTCTTTCACGTTTTGTAGATCCTTTCACGGATGCTGCCAAGGGTGTCGACGAATCATCAAAGCAAGACCAGCCAATACATATTCGCATTCAGCAACGAAGTGGTCGTAAAACTCTAACAACTGTGCAAGGAATAAGCGACCACTATGACAAGAAGAAACTAGTGAAAGCGTTCAAAAAGGTTCGTATTTTGAAATAATTGTAAGCTAAGACTCGGCATGTTCCCGAGTTTTCAGCCGATCATGCACTGTGGCTGTTGAGATTTTTTCGTAGGATTTTAGTTTCGTGGATTAGAAAATAATAATAATAATAGTTCTCCAGGGAAGTTTTGTAGTCAATCTGAGCTATTTCTTTCTTTGTGCCCCATTACTGAAAATACCTCATTTCATCTCGTCAAATTTTACACACCTAGAGGATCTGAACTTTAAGAGTGTAATTTTTCGAGACACCAGTGTTAAACATTAGGCGAGTTGTACTGTTTCAGTACATGTATTTGTAGCTTGTTGCAAATTTCATTTAAGGTTCATTCTCGCTCAAGTTTGTAAACGAGTGATGCAATGCTCATGCCATTGTTTCAAATGGCTTATGTAAATAAACACTTGTGGGTGCTTGGATCATGTACTATTTATATGCCGGAAGTAGATGCGTTTCTTTTGAATGAGTTCACATTAGGTATTCAAAACAGACTGAAAAATTAGCACCAGCTTTCGACGAGGCCTTTATCATATATTAGTAACAATCTACTAGTGTTCTGTCATGAATGCTGTTCTCTGATTGGCTACATGACTCACTAGCTATTCTGTTTTAGTATGAATCTACTAGCGTTCTATCACAATTGCCGTTCTCTGATTGGCTACGCTACTCACTATCTATTCTGTGATAGATAGTGAGTAGCACAGCAGTGTGTACTTGTTAACAAAATGATGGCTGCTTCTTGGCGTTTTCAAAGTGTCTTTGAGAAGATTTAGATAAAGTTCTGAACGACTAGTAAATTATACTAAAACAAATAGATTATTCGCTCTCGATTTCTATGTGTTATCACGCAATAGAAATCTTGAGCTCATAATCTTATATACCAATTTTGATTGACTAAAATTCAGCCTAAAACATTAGACCTCAATATGAGGCTCTGGGGAATAACTACAGAGTTTGTGGGGTTTATTCCCTAGAGCCTCGTGCTGAGGGCTATTGTGTTAAGCTGAATTTTAATATACCGAATTTGGACTATTGTTTAGTGGACAGTCAGTAGCCCAGCAATGTGCCCTTGTTAACAAACTGACAGCTGCTTCTTTACGTTTCTCAAGGTGTCTGTGAGGAGGATTTTGATAAAGTTTTAAATGACTAGCAGATTTATACTAAAATAGATTATTTGCTCTTGATTTCTATGTGTGATAGTTGGCTCAGGTTGTGTCCTCATCAATTATCACATGATAGAAATCTCAAGCTGTAGTAAAATTGTTGAATAGACTGATTGGACAAGTGTATTGTGTAGTTGGCTTTCTCACCTGAGCCTAATATTACACATATTGATATTGTTCCTAATAGCAATATTATAACAAGTGCCCCTCTCCAATAACTGCCCCTCCTCGAGGTACCAAAAGTAAATTAGCACCCTCATTGCTTAATATTGAACATATCTGTTATTAAAAGTATCTCCTTAATTCTGATTATGTTCTTTATCCATTCTTCCTGTTCAGGAATTCAAGTGTAATGGCACCGTCATTGAAAATCCAGAGTATGGAGAGGTGATACAGCTAACAGGGGATCAGCGTCAAAATGTCGGTGCATTTCTGAAAGCAATTGAACTGGCTAAAGCAGAGCAGTTAAATATCCACGGTTTTTAAGATGCCTGCAAGGCATCTTGGACTGAGTATTCCGTGTATATAGATTTGTACTTAGTCACTGTAGCACAAAAAAGTCCTTTAGACAGTGGTTGATTCATCCATAAATACATGTAGGAACTGTTTTAGCAGTGAAATATTCTGTTGTAACTTTGAAAAAACTGCAGCTTTCAGTGATGTATTTGAGTCACTGTTTGCTTGGTGGTAAGTTAAGTTCTTCAGATGTTGAAAATTAAGGCAGATATTCTTTTTACATGTAACTACATGCATGAACTATTTAAGATTCATTGTTTAGTGCAAGCGAACAGGTTGAAAACAATAGTAATATTACTACACAGGTCTGTACAATAGAAGCTACATCAAAGATATTACAGCTTGAAAACTGTAGCTCTGCAATTTTAAATTTTGTTGTGAACCTCAATCAAAACCCTCTTCATTTATTTTTATTTTTATTTCTAGTGTTTTTGTACCTAAGTAACTGTAATGATAAATTATTTACTTTGACAAAGAATAGCTACTTTATGGCGATGCACTTGCTTTCAGTAAAAATATTATAAAAATATTGTCATTTAATAGAAACCTTGGCTAAACAAATGGTAAAGAAGTACATCTAACCAAACTGTTTATTACTGATCTTTATTATATGCCTAGCTCTGTGAGCACACAAGATGAACCTTAGTGGGCAAGATGGGGCTATCTTACCCCCCCCCCCCCCCCTCTGGGATTACACTGTGTCCTGAAAGAATATAGTGTTATTTTCCATGTAGGAACTCTTTTATTGACCTATGGACCTCAACTCTGTCTCTGTCCATAAACACACAAACAAGAATTTTTACTATGTATAAATAAAGTTATTAACTCAACTCAAGAAAGAACTTGGCCAATATCCAGCCATCTTGACCTCGTGCTTGGTCAATAACACATATATACAGTGAAACTGTAAGTGAGAACAAATTTTGCAAATTTTTGTAAAGAATTTGCCGAATGCAAACTTTCAATGTCACACTGAAGGCACTGATACTGGATAATGTTTTGGCCAACTTGTCTCTTAATTCTGTTAACCGTGTTGTGAGACAAATAATATGATTCTTAAACATATTTGCTTAGTGTATCATCAACCCTGTCTTAAACACTACGATATCGCGATAGTTGCAACTACCGTATTTTCCCGTGTATAAGTCGACTTTTCAAGACCTAAAAATCAGTCCAAAAATTCGCCCTCGACTTATACATGGGTCAAAACTTGAGATCCAAGCGCCAGTCAAATAATTAGCATAATAATTGTCTTTCAATGTTAACACGGCGTCGACAAAACCTGGATCGGATCGGATCGGATCACGGACCGGATCACGGATCGGATCACGGATCGGATCACAGATCGGATCACCGATCGGATCACGGATCGGATCAAGGAAAAAAAATTCAAAATTCAAAATTCAAGATTCAAAATTCAAAATTTTGTTGAGCAAATTACACTAGAGTGACTACTGTGAGCAGAACGTTTTATTTAATTCAGGTGTGATATTCCTTTATTCTTTTATAATATCAAGCCAACTGGGAGCTGGTCACAGATGAATTATTTTCAGGCTGTTGGGTTTTGATTACGATGATCAATCATGTCTTCATATCTTTCTCCGCAGTTCAGATAAATGATATTTCGTATATTCGCTTGCATCAAAGGTAAACTGTCATAAAACGCGTCAGCATGGTAATAATAGGACGAACGTATGAATCGAAACACAAAAACTAAAAACACTAATAATATTAAACACCTGATGATTTCAAACAATTTCCGTTTCTGAAACAAGTCTATACTTTTACAAGGTGTGAGTTTGGAATACGATATTTCGTAGTGGAATAAAACGAAACAGACCATTTGTATTTCAAGGAAATGTAGCTGTTTTACAAAAAAAAATATAGGAATAACATCGATAGTGTGAACGATAACGCAACCCGAGAATAAACAACATTTTAGGAGTTACGTCACGATTTTTAAAGTCATCTTTAGGGTCGTAAAGAGTTGCCTTTATATCGAATAAAACCTTAAAATGATCGTGTTCTAGGATAGAAAGCACTTAAGAGGCAAGAACAAATCAAAACGGAAAGAGGATCGTTAAGGATGGCAAAGATTAACGAGGACTGCTAATGACGAACTTGAAAAACTAGGCTAGTTTTTTCAAGATGCGCAAATCGTGACGTAGCTCCTTTAAAGCAAGTCATGTCCTTAAGCTTTCGTACGTAAGCTTTCTCATTAACTGTAACGCTGACTGTAACGCTCACATCTGACACAAAGTAGCCGAGAATTAGCTACTGATACTAACAACAATTTCAAAAACGAGAATGGGAGGTTCACGCAAGCTTCAAGCCAACTAACGATCAAATATAACTACATCTGCCTGTTCATTATAATTTAAATTCGTGGTAAATCAGGCGCTTATGTGGCTTTTTAAATGACCTGTTGTCATTCTCTGTAATTAACATGTCATTGCGTCAAATTCGGGATTCTTATTTTTATTTAACATATTTTAGTTTTCCACTTTTATTTTTTATTTATTATTATCTTATAAATGATTTGATTTTTTTTCTTTAAAACGTTTTTTTTTTTCTGTGATCCGATCCGTGATCCGATCCGCGATCCGATCCGTGATCCGATCCGCGATCCGATCCGTGATCCGATCCGTGATCCGATCCGTGATCCGGTCCCTGATCCGATCCGTGATCCGGTCCGGTCCGATCCAGCTTTTGTCGACGCCGATGTTAACAAACATTTGATAAACGGCAGGACAGTTTTCAACGTATGTTCGCTTAGCGATCTGTCTCTCCATATCAGAGCTTCAAGTTAAAATGCATCAACATTTATCCGTTAAATTTTAACCTGAATCTTGTGGACACTCACTGGCTCAATTTTGTCATAAAGAACCAATATTTTTCCTTTAAATAAAGCTGTAGTAAAGCCGCTCGGAGAAAATATCTTTCACGCTTGGAACGTCTCTGCTTGGTAACCTGGCAGGATACGAGTGCGAGGACTTCTGTACCAGTACTTGACCGATTTCAAGGCTTGACTACCAAGTTCCCAACACACGCTTCGCACTTTGTTTATGGCGTTGTTCTGAAAGTCGTGAGCTTCTTTGGTGTTTTGCCTGTCTTATAAAGCCACTTTTAATCTCTTCGCACTTAAAAAGGCTTGTTTGAAATCCTTACATTTGATTTTTGTGAGCATTTTACGAAAATTATCATCGAAAAGTCTGCATGCACATGTGTTGCTAAACTGGGTAAAACGCTCGTATACGTGCCATAATAAGCTTTAAAACTGCGCATTGAAACATGCTGTGATTTGTTTACATATCTGTGGTAGCTGAAAGATAATTTTAAGAAATACAAGATAAGTTTTCCAAGAAATTCTTACCTGGAAATTAAGAAAATCTAGTTTTTGGCCTCAAAAATTGGGGGTCGACTTATACACGGGATCGACTAATACACGGGTAAATACGGTAGTCAAACCTGATCAATCAGTAACTTAATTTCTCTTTCTGGAATTGTTGCAGTTGAGTATGCTGTCAAATATTCCTTTGTTCAAAACAGCATGCAAATGACTCGAAAGGGACAATACAAAGCAGAATTAACCCTTTCTGGCCTCGTTTGTATATCAAACCGCTGATAACTGCAATAACAGCTACTAAGACAATATAAAATATGCTCATTTTGGAGGGTTTTACAAGAGTTGACTTTTTCATACAACTTTTGTAACCTCAAAATTGCCAGACTTCCATTTTGCTTGTGACTCTTCAATCACTGGTTTTGTAATATGATCTCTCTCCAGACACCCTCGGATAACCTGGGTAATTAGTGACTGGGTACGACTCATTGTTGTCCCATTCCTTGACAGTACAAACATCTTAATGGGAGGCCCTACGAGGGGTGAAGGAAAGTAATAGATTGTTGTGAAAAGAAGATATAGCTCGGCAAAGGGGCTACTCTCCAAGATGAACCAAATCCATAAAACTGCAACATTCGCTGGCTGGGATTATTCGCTGTGTCACGCATAAAATGGTGTCATTTGACAGAGCCATTCTAGTCATGCAATATAATAAATCTTTTTTTGGTCAAGCTACTGTAGTTTAGTTATATACACAATATAATTGAGCCTGAAAACTCTCCAGGCTTGAAAGGGATTCAAACCCATGACCTCTGCGATACCGGTGCAGAGCTCTACCAGCTGAGCTATCGAGCCAACTGGGAGCTGGTCACGTTGTGAGTTCGTAATATACCGGTAGATGGTTAAAATGCAAGTGAATATATGAAAGATCATATATTTGAATAGCGGAGTAACATATAAAGACATGATTAATCACCCTGAGCCCACGATCACAGACTGGAGAGACATTTTTAAAACTTTAACCTCACTCCCCCTCCCCCACCCCCGCTTGCCTCAACGATCTCGGACTAGTAAGACGCTAAACTTTACACTCCCCATCCCCCTGGTCACAATCGACTTGGCGTTCATTCGCGTTTGACGTTTTCAAAGAAAAAGAGGGAATAGATCGTTTTCACGTGACGTCATCACTTTCTAAAATCCAAACCGAAAGAGCCACCAAAGTTTTTGTCCTCATCAGGCACAAGAGGCGGTATATTTATATCTGTTTACAATTTCACAGTTCAATAGCGTGCTTCGCTTGGAATCCAGCGCATTTTGAATTTCAGGGTTATGGAGGTGCGCGACACAAGGCTATGATCGAGTTTGTCGAAAGATATATACTTATCCCATGATTTTGAGCCTTTTTAGAAGTTAAAGCATTAGGAAAAGTGCTTATGTAAATGCTTGTCTGATCAGTACTGATAATCAGTCGCCTAGATAGCCAAAGTAAGTTCCAGATGTTTACACTATTTTCCGGCCGCCATATTGGTGTACCACGGAGGTACACCAACATGGCGTTTTCATACTGGGCTCTGTAAATATCGGCGAAACATTTCGACGAATATCTGAAGTTTGAGGAAACGCACAGGCCTAAAAATTGGAGAAGTGGCTTATTTAGTTATCTTCTATAACAACATAATTTCATAGCTTTTTCCACTGGATGGTTTCGATTTATTTTTTTATTGCGTGACAGTGAAAACGATCTATTTTCAACAGTAAGTTTACAGTAAAAGGAGAGGGGTATTTTAAATGTGTGTAAGATATCTTTTAGGAAAGCTGTTCCTGAAATATGAGCCTGCGCTCACCAGCCGGAGAACGCTCGAGCCAATCAATCGCGCAGTACTGAACCGGCAAGAAAGCCTTTGATTGCTGAAGTTGAACTGACTTAGCCTGATAAGATGCCTTATTTTACAAAAACCAAAGTTGCTCGCTCTATGCTTGCTGTTCCCGGTCGAACAGTCCTCTCAGGAGCACTACACGGATCAAGGAATCCTCCATCACTGAGCAGATTGTCGTCCAGTATAAACAGTGACGCTGCAAAAGAGCCTATCAAGACAATATCAGATCTGCCAGGCCCCATCAGCCTTCCGATCATAGGGACAAGCTGGACATTATTCGTTGGAGCGAAAGGCCAGCCATTTAGAAGAAGAATGATGACCTCGCAATTAGAAAACCTCAAAAAATATGGCAAAATATTTCGAACGCAAATACCCGGAATGACGGTAGTTTCCGTGGCAGATCCCGCAGATGTTGCTAAAGTACTTCGAGCTGAGCCAAAATATCCTAAACGAGTTAGCATCCCAGTTATGGAATATTATCGCGAGAAACGCCAAAAGATTCCTGGCGTTTTCTTTGCAGATGGCCCCGAGTGGTACAAGCATCGAAGTGTGCTAAGTAAGCGAATGCTTCGACCTAAAGAGGTAGCTGACTATGCTTCGGGCTTCAACGAAATTATAACAGATTTTATTCACAGATTGCGAACCGTTCGAGAACCAAGCGGCTCAGAGAAAGAAAACGAAGTCTGTGATCTCGACAACGAGCTCTTCAAGTGGTCGTTTGAGTCTGTCGCAGAAATGTTGTTCGACAAAAGATTTGGTTGTCTTGAGCCCGAAGTAAACAAAGAAGCACAAACCTTTATAAAGGCGGTGGGAGAATTTCTCTACAATTTGATGGGGGTGGGTTTGTTGCCAACCTGGTTCTATGAGATATACGAGACTCAACAGTTGAAAACGTTTTTTTCTAGCTTGGACACGATGTACGAATACGCTGAATTGTTTATTCAGAGAAGAATGCATGACCTTGAAGAGCAACAATGTAAGAGCCAGTCACGCGATTCAACCGCGCCTTCTGACAAAGCGGGTTTCTTTGAGTTTCTCCTGTCAAGTGGAAAGCTGACTAAAGATGATTTACTCGCAACTGTGATTGATGTTCTGTTTGCTGGAGTTGACACAACTTCCAACACGATGCAGTGGGTGTTGTACATGATGGCGAAAAATCCTGACAAGCAAGACATCCTGCGACAAGAAGTATTATCAGTGCTTGGGGATACAACATTGGCGACACCGACGACTCTGGCGCAAATGCCTTACCTGAAAGCCTGGGTACGGGAAACGCTGCGACTCTATCCCATCATAAGTATACCTCGAGAGCCGACGGAGGATATAATTTTAAGTGGATACCTCATTCCTGGAGGAACAGCAACAGTTAACTTTCTATTCTTTGGCATGGGCCGAGACGAAGAAGTCTTTGAAAACGCTGAGGCGTTTAAACCAGAAAGATGGCTTCGCAAGAAAGACTTTGTTTTAACCGAAGCAGCGGAAGCTTTCTCTTCCATTCCGTTTGGGTTTGGAACCCGAATGTGTATTGGCCGTCGTATCGCTGAGTTGGAGCTTCATCTTTTATTGGCCAGAATCGTGCAACAATTTGAGATTTCTTATCCTCCTGATGCGGAGAATGTGGAATGCGTTACGCGCGGTGTGACTATTCCTGACAGAGCTATGAGAGTGAAGTTTATGGACAGACAATAATTCCTCCATCATTCTTATAACCGAGTTCACGCAAACCACGACACCGTCAGCAACGAGAAAGTCGACAAATTACGGTCCCGTCCACACTATGCTGGAGGAATTTGGAAACGCAGCTTCATTTCTCCGGTGAGGCCTACCTTCCACACTAATCCGTCACGAAAACGGAGCTTTTCGAAAACGCTCTTCAAACCGGAGGAATTTGAAAACGTCGGCCTTGCGTTTTAGTGTGAACGGAAAACCTTTTGAAAACGAAGCTTGTTGGAAACGATGACGTTATAATAATCTTGATATTCCTTTTCCCGAACGCAACTCGCCAAAATGACCGGTGATTGTTCCGTTTTCAAATTTGTCCGGCGTAGTGTGGACGGAAAACATTTGATTCGTTTTCAGAGTGAAACCTCCGTTTTCAAACTCGTCCAGTGTAGTGTAGACGGGACCTAAACAAAACATTTAATGCGTAGAACAATGGCTATAGACGCACGTGAGTTCGAATTAAACAAGACCAGTCTTGAACCAGATCTCCCATGGCCAAACAGAGTGAATGTGGGTACTAGAACAGGGTGAAATGACCAAATTTTGGGTTTTCTGGAGAACGCAATATGACGGTAAATCATCAGTATTTCGGTTTGGACCTCACCATTGTCTTCACATGCTTTATCAGTGATTCACTAAATAAACTGCAACGTGAAATTCCGCGCAAGTACAATACATTATAATGCATGAATTTATATAGCGCTCGTTTCCAGAGCTCAATGACGCTTTACAGTGTTTGTAATTAAAATTAAAACCACTTCTACTTAAGAATTAGATTATTCGGTCTCGATTTCTTTGAGGTGATAGTTGATGAGGCCGAACGCCGAATCAACTATATCACCTCATGGAAATCGAGACCGAATAATCTAAATGTTTTAGTAGAATTCTGACCGAAATTTGCTTCAAAAAACGATTCCAATTATTTCTGGTCTTGGTATTAAACTTCACGCTTTAGAAAATTCGCGAGGATTGAATTGTCAATTTGATATTTCCAGTTGTGCGCGCGCACATATTAATTCCTTTAAAACAAAAATCGAGTGTTTTTTTATTCAAGAAACCGTGAATGTCCTTTTTTTATTCTTCTTCATTTGTTTCTAAATGTTCTTTCAAAACTTCGGATAAACGAGAAAACGTTGAAATTTTGTCGACCACACCAAGCCACTACACACTAATGACTGATAGTGTGCAATGGCACAGTCAATCAGATTACAGCATTTCCATTAGAACAGTAGTAGAATTGTACTAATTACAATTACGATATCATCATACGAATTTAAAAATGAGAAAGTTCCAGTAAAACAAAAATATAACTAATTGTACCTTATAAACCTTATGATTATAAAGTAGAATATGTACACTAGTCTTTCAATCGACTTTGTCCTCGGCGGAGTCGCCTTGCTTGAATAAACTCCTTTTTAATTAAACTGGTGTTAATAACACTGACTGACACTTAACTAGTACAAAAAAAAGTTGAGAAAATGAGTAACAGCCATAATAAGAACGTTAACAAGCAATTTACCAAATAGAAGATTATTTTTTCATGTTATATTAGCACTCACGAGTCAGTGCACGGCAATATCGCTATAAAATATAATTATTGATCACCGCAGTTATACACACAACTTAATCACGTGACCAAATTTTCAATAGATGAGTCCTTTTGTGATAATTTTGGGAAATCTATCTAAAGCAAGTTAAAAAACACTAGGAATTCGGTAAGATTTGGATTTTAGGTTTTTTTGGTAAGCAGTTGTGAAATTAAAGCCTGAAAAAAATCCAGGTTTGAACGGGATTCGGACATATGACCTCTGCGATACCGATGCCGTGCTCTACCGACTGAGCTATCGAGCCATCTGGGAGATTGCCACGTTGTGAGTTCGTAAAATACCCGTAGATGGCGACGATACAAGTTAGTATATGAGAGATCGGATAAACCGTAATGCAGGGAGCACTTGTACAAACAGCAGCGGATTGAAGCCTGATCTTGGTTTAGACCAGGATTGATCAGCAGTGTAAAACAAAGCATAAAACCAATTGAAAGGCTGACCGGACGGCTGAAAAGGGTAAATTTAATGTCCAATATTCCGGTTAGACAGGACTAACCTTTTTCAGGGGCTACACTGAAGCTAAATAGATAGCTAAGCTTAGTAGATTAGTCCTGTCTAAATTTACCCTTTTCAGCCGTCCGGTCAGCCTTTCAATTGGTTATATGAAAGATCATATATTTGAACAGCGGAAAAGGATATGAAGACATGATTGATCAGCCAAAGCCCACGATCATGGACTGAACAGACATTAAACTACAACCTCAACACCCCCTCCCTCCCCCCCACGCCTCAACGATCACGGACTGGTAAGACACTAAACTTCACACTCCCCAACCCCTGGGCACAACCGACTTGGCGTCTGTTTATGTTTGACGTTTTCAAAGAAAAAGAAGGAACATGTAACAGAAAGTTTAAAGTAAAACGAGAGGGGTATTTTAAGGGTAAGATAGACCATTCTTTAAGAAAAGCAATCCCCATAAAAGCATAAGAAATCCCAGTAACATTTGTAGAGTTGATTACCAGCCGCTGTTCCGGTAAATAAGCCCGCGCTCACCGGGGAGGACGTTTAAGCCAATATTATTCGACTGAGTGACGTGCTAGAGAGTATTGAACCCGCAACAGAGGAAATCTGATTGCAATTTGTGAACAAAGTCTACATATATGTAAGTTGAACTGGCTTAACCTCATAAGATGCCTTATTTTACAAAAACCAAAATTGCTCGTTCTATGCTTGCCGTTCAGGGTCGAACCGTTCTCTCAGGAGCGCTACGCGGAGCAAGAAATCCTCCATCGTTGAGCAGATTGTCGTCCAGTGTAAACAGTGACGCTGCAAAAGAGCCTATCAAGACAATATCAGATCTGCCAGGACCCATCAGCCTTCCGATCATAGGGACAACTTGGACATTTTTCGCTGGAGCGAAAGGCCAGCCTTTTAGAAAAAGAATGATGACCTCGCAATTAGAAGACGTCAAAAAATATGGCAAAATATTTCGAACGCAAGTACCCGGTATGACGATAGTTTCCGTGGCAGATCCCGCAGATGTTGCGAAAGTACTTCGAGCTGAGCCAAAATATCCTAAACGAGTCACCATCCCTGTTCTGGAATATTATCGCGAGAAACGCCAAAAGATTCCTGGCGTTTTCTTTGCAGATGGCCCCGAGTGGTACAACTACCGAAGTGTGTTAAGTAAGCGAATGCTTCGACCCAAAGAGGTAGCTGACTATGCTTCGGGCTTCAACGAAATTATAACAGATTTTATTCACAGATTGCGAACCGTTCGAGAACCAAGCGGCTCAGAGAAAGAAAACGAAGTCTGTGATCTCGACAACGAGCTCTTCAAGTGGTCGTTTGAGTCTGTCGCAGAAATGTTGTTCGACAAAAGGTTTGGTTGTCTTGAGCCCGAAGTAAACGAAGAAGCACAGACCTTTATAACGGCTGTGGGAGAATTTCTCCACAATTTGATGGGCGTGGGTTTTTTGCCAACCTGGTTCTACAAGATCTACGAGACTCAACAGTTGAAAACGTTTCTTTATAGCTTGGACACGATGTACGAATACGCTGAATTGTTTATTCAGAGAAGAATTCATGACCTTGAAGAACAATATAAGAGCCAATCGCGCGATCCCTCCGGGCCTTCTGAAAGCGACAAAGCGGGTTTCTTTGAGTTTCTCCTGTCAAGTGGAAAGCTGACTAAAGATGATTTACTCGCAACTGTGATTGATGTTCTGTTTGCTGGAGTTGACACAACTTCCAACACGATGCAGTGGGTGTTGTACATGATGGCGAAAAATCCTGGCAAACAAGACATCCTGCGACAAGAAGTATTATCAGTGCTTGGGGATACAACATTGGCGACACCGACGACTCTGGCGCAAATGCCTTACCTGAAAGCCTGGGTACGGGAAACGCTGCGACTCTATCCCTTCATAGCTATACCTCGAGAGCCGACGGAAGATATAATTTTAAGTGGATACCTCATTCCTGGAGGAACAGCACAAATTAACTTTCTTTTCTTTAGCATGGGCCGAGACGAAGAAGTATTCGAAAACGCTGAGGCGTTTAAACCAGAAAGATGGCTTCGCAAGAAAGACTTTGTTTTAACCGAAGCAGCGGAAGCTTTCTTTTCCATTCCGTTTGGGTTTGGAACCCGAATGTGTCTTGGCCGTCGTATCGCTGAGTTGGAGCTTCATCTTTTATTGGCCAGAATCGTGCAACAATTTGAGATTTCTTATCCTCCTGATGCGGAGAATGTGGAGTACTATTCGCGGGGTGTTACTGTTCCTGACAGACCTGTGAGAGTGAAGTTTGTGGACAGAAAATAATTCCTCCATCATTCTTCTAAGTGAGTTCACGCAAACCACGACATTGACAGCAACGAGAACGTTAATAAATTAGACAAACGTTTAATGAGCAGAGAAGAGCTCTGAAAGTACGTGCGTTTTAAATTAATCTTCGCCATTCTGCACCAAACTAATTTCAAACTCAGTTCTTTCATGGCCAAAAAGGGTGAGATCTGGGTACTAGAACAATGTGAATTTTTTAACTCCATGTTGTATTTGCATACTTTGTCAGTTTGACGATAGCTTTAACGCCGAGAGATACATTAAATAAACTGAAACGTGAAATTTTCAAGTAGAACATATAAGCTAGTCTTTCAATCGACCTTGTCCTCAAAAACTCTCGTTTAAAATTAAACTGGCGTTGATAACACTGACTAGATTTATCAGAAGGAACATTAATTTTCAGAATAAGGACCAAAACATAACTCAGAAGAAGTGGGTCATTTTTAGTCATAAGCCTGTGCGTGAAATTGCTTTCTGTAGAATTAATCCAATATTACCACTACGGGTCACATAGTTACCGGTATATCTGAGTGGAGGAGTATAATTCGAAAACACTGCATAGTGACTTAGTGTCTCCCGCAGTCAGCGCTGAACCATGGAACCTCGGTCTCAGTGTACAGCCGCTATTTCGGGAAATGAGCCCGTGCTCATCCCCCTCGGGTGCGGGGAGGTACGTGGACCGGAGAGAGCGGCAGAAATATTGAGCCGAGACGAGAATCTAGATATAGAATAGATGTAATCTAGTTGGCGGCAAGATAGGTCAAAATATTGTACAGACTGGCAAACATTTCAAGACTCCAAGTTGTCTGCTGTAACGAGAGGAGAACAATAAAAATGTCAGTTTGAGGTCACTTGAACTGTCCGCATGCAATCCCGTAATAGCCGGGGTCCTCCCCATAGTAGAGGGAGTTGCTTTCATACATTTCTTTGTAGCTTCTGCTGTGATGTAACTTTTGTCCGTACTACCTAGTGGGTGTCCGTAAGGGCAAGTTGTCCGAAAAGCGAGAGGCCTGGATTCGTGGCCCTGGATATTGCACCGCGGTCGATCCCTTTTGAGTCACGTGGTCCGAACGTCTCGGGTATGTCACCGACTTCGTATCAAGGACTCTTGTGGCCCCCACATTTCATTCTGTTGACCGTAATGTGGACGGAACCTTAGGACAGCCGTCGCCGTGTTCGTTCGCTTCAGGCTCGCTTCCTGAGGTAAACATAGGCACGCAAGGCGTGCACGAGTTATTTTTTTGTGCGAATTGTTGGAGATAGAAGCATTCATGGTACAGTAATGATTTGGTTAATTAGGCAAGTTTTTTTCGGTTGCGATGTTACATCGGTCATGGCAAGATAGCTGAATAGTAAGCCATAAAATGTTTGACTGAACAAACTACAGTAATCTGACACGTCTCCAGATTAATGTAGATACCATCTTATTTTCTAACAGGCAATTTGATTCGTTCTTTGATACAACCCGCACTGTGATTGGTGTGACACGCGCACATGCACAACTCCCTCACTCACCGATCACATAACCCTTCCAACCCCCAAGAGGAATTTTTGCTCAAAAATACTCAAGTTAATTTAGAGACTTTTTCGCATTTTATACGAGTCGTAAGTTTACCTTTTTACACAACACAACACAACACAACTTCACCCAAAATAGAAAGAAAGAGAAAAAAACCTCTGACACGTTGAAAGTCTGATTTAATTAAATTGCACTTTAACCTGGTGCCACGCAGTCTTCAAAGAACATTTGAACAGTTTTCATACTTTTACCTTTAAAAGTATCGGACTGAAATGAATATCATGAAATAAAACTATTAAGGTGGTATGGTACCCTCAATATGGACCAAAAAGTTTGTTTAAATATGGTAAAGAAAGATCAATTGTGTGCTATTGCACTCAAGAAGAGAAATTAAATTTCTAGAGTTTTACTCAAAATGGTTGCTATGGAAACCAGCCACAGCCATTTGAAGTAGTGTTTTATAGTATTGACGCCAACACTTCCTCCTCTTTTACAAAACAAGAATTGACTGTCAAATAAGCATGTTATGTAAGTTTCTGTTTTGTTCTGTGATGTGAACCTAAGTTTTGACAGTTAACTCTTATTTTCAGTGCTTTTTACAGCTTTATTTGGAAATAACCTTATTTTTTACTACACCCAGTGGACAAATCATCTCATGTCACGTGACAGACCTTAAAATGTTACGATTTTTTTGGTTTATATCATCACGACACCATTGGTCTTTGATGAGCCCAAGTTTCAGAAATTCTACTTAAAAACCTTGCAAAGTAGAAATGTTGGCGCGAAGTCAGTCGGTACAAAAGTAAACTTTTGAGAAAAATGCACTTTAAGTTTCTTACACGAAATATTAAGCATTTAACGAGCCACAAATAGTGGGGGGGGGGGGGGGGGTGCATGGGAAATGAATGAGCCTGTGATGGCAATTTGAGGCAAAGCTTTTCACAAATAATTATACCAATCGAGTTGTGCATGTCTTAAAAGTTTTTTCTAAATAGTTTCGTTCATATAAGTTAAAAATAATCTATAGTTTTGGTCACGTTCTTATAGTAAACAGTCGTTGCTATGGCCGTTGCCACGTGAAAAAACTTATACCACTGTGTACTTTCCTTAAATTTCACACTCATCTGGAAGGAAATTCGGCAAGATCGTTTCAAAATGTTTTTGACAATTCCTCAAGGGTCTTAAGTCTTGTATTTCCAAGAAATTGAATTTTTCACGAACATCGCCATATTTTAGGGTACCATACCACCTTAAACTGCTACTGCAGAGACGTAAAAACCGCCCAGAAATGAAAGCTTCTTTATTGTTTAATATCCTGCAAACAATAGCCGATAACTTGTCAGCTCTAATTGAATTTAATCCATATAAAAAACAAAAGTGTTAAGTTACCATTTGTTACTAAAGATTGCAAACATCTCGTGGGAAAGAGTGATGACGATTCGTCCGCTCTAATTTAATTTACTCCCTTGTGAAAAACAAGAGTGTCAAATTACACTTTGTGACTAAAAAACAAAAATATCTCGTTATATTTGCATGCAACAAGAACAAAACAATCGTTACCCGCAATTACTGTTGTAAACGTTAGAACTGTTTCAAATCTAAAGTCTCGTCCCTTCTAAAACATGTCCTAAGAACTAGACGCGACGATTCGTGACCTCTAATTGAATTTACTCCTTGTGAAAAACAAAAGTATCAAGTTACCTTTGTAACTAAACATAAAAATATCTCGTTGCATTTGCATACTACTAACTCACGAACTGTTTCAAACCTCAAGGCTCATCTCGTTCATTTAACTAAAATCCTCAGCCTAACCCACAGAAAATGTCGAAGTAAACCCAATATATGAATACTTTCTCCTCTTTTATAGAAGAATAAATATGGCCGTTCTGAACTCTATCGGGATCAAATCTTCTCACATACCATTTACCTTTACAACAAGAAATTTGATTGGCTGTTTATAGTAGATCCAATCTGATTGGTGTGACATACATACATCTCTCACTCACTCACTCACTCACTCACTCACTCACTCACTCACTCACTCACTCACTCACTCACTCACCCATTGATCCGTCCATAACATACCCGACGCGCCGACTAAGAGGTATTTTTTTTACAAAAAAATAACTCAATAAATGGGCCAATTTTGTTGTCAAATCAAACAAAATCAAAACACAAACGTGTACTGCGGTCAAAATTTTAGTATTGCCTCATTTTATTTGTGTCCTAAATCTTAAAGAGGAATAATAAATTCCAATTTAGATTTCATCAATTTTGTAAAAATATCTTAGAAATGACCACACCCAAAAGCTCCTTAAATTTCAGGCATCATTCCTTAGTCAACAGAAACAAAGTTTTCTGTTTTTACAATCAAGAGAGAGTAAAGGCTTGGGAGTGTTAAAATGGCCTTAATCTGATAACTATCTTTTGAGATACAGTATTTTAATTCACCACCAATAAAATGATCAAATTAGCCTCCAGTCCTACCTTAAAATTCTAACTTGGTTCCGAGGTTTAGGGGAATAAAGCAAAAGAAATCGCATCGATTAAGAGGGATGATAATTTGTTTCTTTTGTTTTATTCTCCTAAGTCGCGGAGCCAGGTTATTCAATTATTGTTCAACGTTGACGTATGCAGTTGCAACAAGTAGGCATTATGTAAGACCCGATGCTATTTCTTGCGACGTTTCCTGCAATAAAACTGTAACGAGAAATTGTCCAATTCAAAGGGCGTGTTTATTCTTTCCAGAAACCCTCTATTTTGCCTTGAGTTCGTCGACATCGCAAGTAAAAGAATTTACCGAACGGTTTTTTAAAAAGCCCGAACGCAAGGCCCTAGGGAAAGACTTTGCGTCCGCTCTCGCTACACTTGGTGACTGGACCACGAGTAAGCCATCTTTCACTTAGTCCGTCGAGCGAGACCGTAAATAAACCGCGAGGCAAAAAATGACCGCGTGAAATCCTGGGGCGACCGACGCGAGTGTATTTCGCCCCCAGGAGTTTGCGAGGCCTTGTTTTTTTTTTTTTCTCGCGGTTTCTTTCGCGTCACACAAGACGGATTAAACGAAAGAGGGACTGCTCGTAGTCTATCGTGTAACAAACGTTACCCGAAAACTGGTTAAGACTGGACTACTGCTGACAAAGAATCGACCAAGGGATGGTAACTACAAAAAAAACACAAAAGCAGATCGAGTTTCATGTTGTTTTTTTTTTCTTTTACAAGTATTTCATTGTTGCTATGGTTATTTTACAAAATTTGCAACAAACCCACGATTATAGCCGTCTGCCTTTAGCCGATTGTACACTTAACACTGAGTGACAGAAAAGAAAATCGGGAGTATCTTTTGCCTAGCGCTTCCCGGATAAAACGAAATTCTTATTTCTCTATGACTTCTCTCGCCAAAAATGCAAAGTTCAACTGAATACATACAATTTAAATACTCCACAGAAGTTCTCTGTTCTTTTCATATAGAAACTGAGTTTGGAATTAATCCTCTTTCAGTTAAGTTTAGTTTCTGTTTTGATGTTCCACCAAATCTACAGACTACTAATTTCGTATTTTAAGGTTTACTTGTCCGAAAAGACACAAACATGTCACTAGTTCCGTGTTTTAATGTGCTGCACTTCAATTCTATACAGTTATTGTCACTGAGCTCATTGCTTATTGTCTGTCTACAAACTTGGCTCTCACAGCTCTGTCAGGGATCGTAACCCCTCGAACATACGGCTCAACATTCTCCGCATCAGGGGGATAAGAAATCTCAAATTGTTGTACGATTCTGGCCAATAAAAGATGAAGCTCCAACTCAGCGATACGACGGCCAATACACATTCGGGTTCCAAACCCAAACGGAGTGGAAGAGAAAGCCTCTGAGGTGTCGGTTGGAATTGCGTCTTTCTTGCGCAGCCATCTTTCTGGTCTAAACGCTTCAGCATCTTCGAAAAGTTTCTCATCTCGGCCCATGACATGGGTGAGAAACTCGACTTGTGTCGTACCTGCCGGAATAAGGTATCCGCTTAAAACTATATCCTCAGCCGGCCTACGAGGAATAGCACAAAGGACTGGATAGAGTCGCAGCGTTTCCCGTACCCAGGCTTTCAGGTAAGGCATTTGCGCCAGAGTCGTCGGTGTCGCCAATGTTGTATCCCCAAGCACTGATAATACTTCTTGTCGCAGGATGTCTTGCTTGTCAGGATTTTTCGCCATCATGTACAACACCCACTGCATCGTGTTGGAAGTTGTATCAACTCCAGCAAACAGAACATCAATCACGCTTGCGAGTAAATCATCTTTAGTCAGCTTTCCACTTGACAGGAGAAACTCAAAGAAACCCGCTTTGTCACTCTCAGAAGGCCCGGATGAATCGCGTGACTGGTTCCTTTGTTGTTCTTCAAGCTCGTTAATTCTTCTCTCAATAAACAATTCAGCGTATTCGTACATCGTGTCAAAACTTGAAAAAAATGTTTTAAACTGCTGGGTTTCGTAAATCTTGTAGAACCAGGTCGGCAGGAAGCCTATCCCCATTACATTGTGCAGAAAATCTCCGACAGCTTTTATAAAGGTCTGTGCTTCTTTGTTTACTTCGGGCTCAAGACAACCAAACCTTTTGTCGAACAACATCTCTGCGACAGACTCAAAGGACCATTTGAAGAGCTCCTTGTCGAGTTCACAGACTTCGTTTTCTTTCTCTGAGCCGCTTGTTTCTCGAACGGTTCGCAATCTGTGAATAAAATCTGTTATAATTTCGTTGAAGCCAGAAGTGTAGTCAGCTACCTCTTTGGGTCGAAGCATTCGCTTACTTAGCACACTTCGATGCTTGTACCACTCGGAGCCATCTGCAAAGAAAACGCCAGGGATCTTTTGTCGTTTTTCACGGTAATAGTCGAGAACGGGGAACTGAAGTCGTTGAGGGTATTTTGGCTCGGATCGCAAAACTTTCGCTACATCTGCGGGATCTGAGAGAGAAATAATGGTAACCCCGGGTATTTGCGATCGGAATATTCTACCATATTTGTTGGCGTGTTCCCCTTGCACTTTCAAAACTCGCTTTCCGAGGGACTCGCCTTTCGTCCCAACGAAGAATGTCCAAGCTGTTCCTATGATGGGAAGGCTGATAGGTCCTGGGATATCTGATATTGTCTTGATAGTCTCTTTTGCAGCGTGACTGTTGACACTGGACGACAAAGTGCTCAATGATGGAAGAGTTCTTAGCTCTTGTCCTTTCTTTGACAGAACACTACGACCAGCGGAACCATGAAGAAGAGAATGAGATATTTTCGTTCTTGCTCTTGTGACGTAAGCCATGATCGGAATAAAAACACCTTTTAGGAACAAGTTTTCCGGTCGGTTTTTGACATAAACTTATGGTTTGGCTTTCCAAGCGTTCGAGTTGCTGGTCAGCGGTGACCCACCTGGACAGGTCCTGGATAATAGTCTGGAAAAAGTACTCCATGTACGGAACAGTAAATTATAAGGAAGTTAAACCGCTTTAACTTCGGTCTGTACCATGAACGGCTAAATGGTATTACGTCTGTTACCCGCGTATTCTTCGTCAGTACCTCTGAGTGGCGAAATTTGCTACTGTGAGAGACAAGTGTCGTGCCCAAGAACAAAACACAATTTGACACAATGATTCTATGTAGGATTATAAGAGGGTGGTAAAGGGGGGGGGGGGGGGGGGTATAGATCACGTTTCACGGAAAATAAAGCAGCCCTTTCGTAATTCACGAAAAATACAACATTGGCATTTCACGCTTCACGGAAAATAAAAGAGAACGTTTTGGAAAATCACGGTTCACGGCGACTATGGAAATCACGATTCACGAGGGAAAAAATGGCTATTTCACATTTCACAGGAAATAAAAAGGGCCGATCACGGGTCACGAAAATACCCTTTACCACCCTCTTATAACACAACAGCGGTGATGAAATTGTATTCCAACGCATTATAATACAGGGATTGAAGTTTCGTATGCTAGTAAACATACATTTTGAAAAGTGACTGTTAGAAATTTTTGAAAACTATTTATGGCGTAAATATTAGAGGCCTGGAGCCTAGACTAAGAAAAATGATCTGCAGCAGTAAGTTAACCTGTCCAGACATCATGAGGAGTAACAGCTAATAAAGCAACAACTTCTCACTACTGACATTGACATTCAGGGAAGGCTTCAGCTCTTGAATGAACAGAATCTCGGCCTTAATTCTTCAATGAAAGTCAGTTTTGCCGGACGCTAAAATATCAAAATGATCAAAAATCCGCCCATTTTATGTTGTGGCAAGAGAAAACTCCTGGTTGTGGCCAGTGGTTTTCACATGATCAGCAATAGCTGATGAAAGGTGACTTTTAGCGAGGGCCTTAAAATGTTCAGATTTTCTGTCTTGAAGTTTTCGTTTTGTTTTGCCAACGTAAAATTCATTGCAGTCCCAGTAACCAGCTTTATACTTTAACTTAACTATAACTTTATTGAATTTGTTGCATCTACAATAAAAAGAAAGAAAAGAAAATAGCATCAGCAACTGGAGCAGAAAACAGGACGATGTCCCAATTGATATTCAACCCCAATAAATATTAACAAAATAGTAATAATAATTATAATCGTAGAGGTAGTAGTAAAAGTAGTAATAACTATCATATAATGTTATTTACAATTAAGTTAATCTAAAATGACTTCATTAACTGACACCCTCGCTTCTTGGAAGATTATAAGAAAGGGTTTTATCATCATAAAAATCTTAAAGCCTTCTTTCAAAAGTATGAAATGAGTCCACGCTTTTTATATCCGTTGGTAGTTTGTTCCAAGAATGGATAGACCTGTAATAAAACGAATGTTTTAAGTAATATTGTTTTGCGTGTGGTATTTGGTAATTTAATTCCCTCGAGTTACGCGTTTTCTGCCGAACTACAGTTTAACAAAAAGAGCCTTGGTGACCCAGATCAGCATGGCCTGCTCTAGCACTGTAGAGAAGTACCAAGTCTTTCATTTCCCTTCTATGTTCTAGATCATTTTGGACATCCGAGGGCGGTTAAGGCGATATTTGTATGGAAAGTGAGATTTGATTCGCCGCCTGCGTTCTGGAATCGAGAACAAAATTAAGAACAAAATCCTTGGTTTTGACCCCTTAACGAGACGAAGAGCATCCCCGATCTTCTCATGTGAGAGCCTCCCTGGGCACGTATCGTGTAACGATGTTGCAGACAAGTTCTACACAACATCTGCCTGTAGTGTGACAACAGATTCCTAAATAAGGCATAAAAAAGCGCTCCAGCTTTGACGTAATTTACTAAAAGTAGTTGCGAAAAAAAAAGCTTTGCTGCGACAAAAATTTTATGAGAAAGGTCCACATTTATACCAGGGAATATACTAGCAGCTTTTACTCGTTTGATATTTTACGGTTTAGTTTTCCGAAAAGAGACGAACATGTTTCTAGTTCCACTTTTTTAATGTCTTGTATTTCAATTCTACACTATATTATATCAAACTGTCAATTGCTGTCTGTCTACAAACTTGGCTCTCACAGCTCTGTCAGGGATCGTAACCCCTCGAACAAACGGCTCAACGTTCTCCGCATCAGGAGGATAAGAAATCTCAAATTGTTGCACGATTCTGGCCAATAAAAGATGAAGCTCCAACTCAGCGATACGACGGCCAATACACATTCGGGTTCCAAATCCAAACGGAATAGAAGAGAAAGCTTTGGCGGTGTCGGTTGGAACGCCGTCTCTCTTGCGCAGCCATCTTTCGGGTCTAAACGCTTCGGCATCTTCGAAAAGTTTTTCATTTCGGCCCATGACATGAGTAAGAAACTCGACTTGGGCCACACCCCCAGGAATGAGGTATCCACTTAAAATGATATCCTTAGGCGGCCTTCGAGGAATAGCACAAAGGACTGGATAGAGCCGCAGCGTTTCCCGTACCCAGGCTTTCAGGTAAGGCGTTTGCGCCAGAGTCGTCGGTGTCGCCAATGTTGTATCCCCAAGCACTGATAATACTTCTTGTCGCAGGATGTCTTGCTTGTCAGGATTTTTCGCCATCATGTACAACACCCACTGCATCGCGTTGGAAGTTGTGTCAACCCCAGCAAACAGAACATCAATCACGCTTGCAAGTAAATCATCTTTAGTCAGCTTTCCACTTGACAGGAGAAACTCAAAGAAACCCGCTTTGTCTCTCTCAGAAGGTTCTGATGGATCGCTTGACTGGTTCCTTTGTTGTTCTTCAAGCTCGTTAATTCTTCTCTCAATAAACAATTCAGCGTATTCGTACATCGTGTCAAAACTTGAAAAAAATGTTTTAAACTGCTGGGTTTCGTAAATCTTGTAGAACCAGGTCGGCAGGAAGCCTATCGCCATTACATTGTGCAGAATATTTCCCACAGCTGTTATAAAGGTCTGTGCTTCTTTGTTTACTTCGGGCTCAAGACAACCAAACCTTTTGTCGAACAACATGACTGCGACAGACTCAAATGACCATTTGAAGAGCTCCTTGTCGAGAGCACAGACTTCGTTTTCTTTCTCTGAGCCACTAGGTTCTCGAACAGTTCGCAGTCTGTGAATAAAATCTGTTACGATTTCGTTGAAGGCCGAAGCGTAGTCAGTTACTTGTTTGGGTCGAAGCATTCGCTTACTTAGCACACTTCGATGCTTGTACCACTCAGGACCATCCAAGAAGAAAACGCCAGGAACCTTTTGTCGTTTTTCGCGGTAGTAGTCGAGAACGGGGAACTGACGTCGTTGAGGGTATTTTGGCTCGGATCGCAAAACTTTCGCTACATCTGCGGGGTCTGAGAGAGAAATAATCGTAACCCCGGGTAATTGCGATCGGAATATTCTACCATATTTGTTCGCATTTTCTTCTTGTACTTTCAGAACTCGCTTTCCAAGGGATTCGCCTTTCGCGCTAGCGAAGAATTTCCAAGCTGTCCCTATGATCGGAAGGCTGATAGGTCCTGGCATATCTGATATTGTCTTGATAGGCTCTTTTGCAGCGTGACTGTTGACACTGAACGACAAAGTGCTTAATGATGGAAGAGTTCTTAGCTCTTGTCCTTTCTTCAACGGAACACTACGACCAGCGGAACCATGAAGGAGAGAATGAGATATTTTCGTTCCTGTTCTTGCGACATAAGCCATGATGAGACTGAAAAACCTTTTCGGAAAAAGCGGGTTCTGACATAAACTTCGGTAATCATTGGAGAATCCGTTGTCCGAGGGTTCGAGTTACTGGTCAGCGGCGATCCACCTGGACATGTCCTGGACGTACGATGGTCTGGACGATGTACTTCATGTGCTATGCACTGAATTGTAATGTATTTATACACAACATTGGGGAAACTAAAAAGTGGCCCTTTGATGGAATAAGCCCGAAGCTCTTAAACTTTGGTTTCTGTAACAGAAACAGCTAAATGGTATTACGTCTGTTACTCGCCCAAGAACCGTCACAACACAACTAGACAAAATGATTAAGATTTAACACAAACAGCGGTGATAAACATTGTATTCCAACGCATCAGTTATAACACTGAGCTTGACGTTTCGTATGCTAGTCAACATACATTTTCAGAAGTAACGGTAGCAAATGTAGTGACTTGGTGCTGCGTGTGATCACCAAATGTTGTGAAACAAATAAAGATTCAAAAGACGACAAACAATACCCAAAAGCAAAACACAATAACTAAGTAATAATAGTTTCCACAACACCAAGAAGTAAAGGGTTTGCTAATTTGCTGTGGTCAGTCAACACACGGACCATGCTAATTATTAAGAGGTTATAGTTTTAAACTACCAAGGTTAAAGTAATAATATTTCCTCCCAAAAAAAGTTATTTTCAGTGACTTTCAAACGAATAACAATGGCTAAAACCTTTCGTCAGTTGTCAGTTAAATTTTCGGGTATTTGCCAGGTGTCAGTTATTTTTTTCGCCATTAGTCAGTTGTCAGTTTACCCCATCCAGACCCTACTAAAAGATACCACTTAAAACGGATTAGCATCGATTAACAGCTGCTGTTCAGGAAAGGAGCCCGCGATAGTAGACCGGACTTGAGAGACAGTCGGAAATCCAGATTAAAAACGGAAATAAGAGCAGATTTTTAATATTATATTCCTTCCAGTACACCCCAAAAGACACTTTTATGGCTAAAAATGCTGGCATGTCGTCCTGAACACCCCAAGTGAGACGAAAATCCTTCATTTACACTCCCAAAGTAGAGGAAAAGCATCCTCTACCTTTTCATGTGGGAGTTCCCCCCCCTCCGGGATGAATCGTACAAGTTGTCCGTTTTGTAACGATGGTGCGGGTAAGTTCCACGCAACATCAACCTGTAGTGTGACAACAAGTTCTGTACGGGTCCGCAAATGATCCCAGGACCGCAAATGATCCCGGACCGCAAATGATCCCCAAATTGAACCGCAAATGATCCCGGATCGGAAATGATCCCCAAATTGGACCGCAAATGATCCCGATCAAAAAATAAGGAATGGCATGGATTTATATCAGAGGAAGGTGAGAACATGTACAAAAATTATGAACTGAAAAACATGTTTTATCATTTTACAAAAAAATATTCCACAGTTGCCGTTTTGTTCTTCGAACGGTGCAGATCGTTTTCATTGTCACGCAATAAAAAAATAATAAATCGAAAACCAACCAATGGAAAAAGCTAAGAAATTGTGATGTCACGCTATAGAAGATAACTAAATAAGACACTTCTCCAAGTTTTAGGCCTGTGCGTTTCCCCAAACTTCAGAAATTCGTTGTAAATGTTTCCCAGAAATTTAAGGAGCCCAATAAGAAAACGCCATGTTGGTGTACATCCGTGGTACACCAATATGGCGGCCGGAGTATAGTGTAAACATCTGTAACTTACTTTGGCTTTCCAGGCGACTGATTTTCAGTACTAAACAAACAAGCATTTACATAAGCACTTTTCCTAATGCTGTAACTTCTAAAAAGGCTCAAAATCGTGACATAAGTACATATTTTTCAACAAACTCGATCGTAGCCTTGAGTCACGCAACCTCCATAACCCTAAAATTCAAAATGCCCTGGTTTCTAAACGAAGCACGCTAATTGTAAACAGATATAAATATAGCGCCTCTTATGCCTGATGAGGATAAAAACACGTCACGTGATGACGATCTATTGAATTACAAATCTTAGAAAAACACATACTTGTAAATATTCTCGAGATCCCGGTGGCGATAGTATCAAACATCTGTCAAACAGCTAATTTGTCAAAACGAAGTGCAAGCCTTGGCCTTGCTTGGTTATGAAGCTGAACTTCATAACTATAGTTTGGAATTTTAGCTTCTTAGAATACTCAAGTAGTCATTTCCGAGGAAGTAAAGCCAAAATACGACCAAGGAAAAATTACAAAATAAATTTGTTCAAATTTCCAGTACTACACACCAGGTGTTTTACAGAGTGATGAAGCGTTGTAGGCTTGTGGGTCTACTCAGGTGACCACGACTTCTTTAATAGTTGCTTCATGGTTTTTAGTTTAAAACTTTAGACGAGTAGTGCGTTAATGGCTGATAAGATATAACACCGACTGATAATTTTACTGAGAATTGCAAAGAAATGCAAGGCAAGTCGTGCTTTGATGATTGTGTAACATCGTAGTTAGCAACAAAATTTAGTCGAAAGTATGAAAAAAAAAGCAAGTTGTAAGCCATTATAATTATAAGATGGCTTTAATAAAAACATCGATATTCCCTATCCACACCATCCCACCATCCATGCCATTCCTTATTTTTTAGTCGGGATCATTTGCGGTCCCTATCGGGGATCATTTCCGGTCCGGGATCATTTGCGGTCCAATTTGGGGATCATTTGCGGTCCGGGATCATTTGCGGTCCTGGGATCATTTGCGGACCCGTACAGTTCCTAAATAAGGCACAAATCATTTCTCCAGCTTTGACGTAATTTAAAAGCAGCTGCGGAGAAAGTGCTTTCTTGCGACAAAAAATATTACAAGAAAAGTCCATATTTATTCTGGGCAAAGTTTCGTTACGTTGTGTCGCAGCAAAATTAGAACACGTAATGCAAGAAAAATCAAATCGATGAAGGCTTCAAATGGACTAAAATCGAACAAGGAAGAGTAATTATAAAGAAGCAGCTGGCCTGTCTGTTCCACTTGTTTTTTATGATTTATTTATCTATTATTTAGTTCACAAAGTTTTAAACCAAACAACGGCATGCTTTACAAAGTAGTCCTCAAAATGAAGCAACGTGAACAGAACAAATCACTAATTTGAGGGGTTAACAATGACGTTAAACGAGTAAACAGCAAACGGCAAGAATTAAACTTTTGCCTTCTCCGTCAGTCATTGCACACTTGAGTGAGATCACTTGGCGGTGAATAGATGTACTCCAAACCTTCATGGGTGTCCTCCACAAAAAAATTCGTACGCGCGCTGTTTTCAAGGAAACTCCCACAAACTATATATCAATAGAAAGGTTATGAACTGTAGAATTCGATAGAATTATATTCTGTTTTGCCGATTGCTTTCCATAGGCGACAAAAGCCGTTAACGCCAAAACGACCGACTGACATTCCAACGAATTAATCGAGTATCGAGTTTTTTCCTAGAGAATCACATTAGTTCTAGTATATGCAGGGCCGTACCTGGGATTTTTTGTCTGCGGGGGCAAACTCCGCTCACCTTCACAGGGGTCTCCCGTATACAGACAGGGTTTCTAGCTGGACGTTTTGTTTCACTCCTACACAGAAGGTTGCCTCTAAGACCTTTAAGGAAACCAACCACATTGATGCTTTTTGTTCTAAATTGTCATGATTTATTATGGCATAAACACCTTGTTTAGTTTGAAATTGCCCCCGAGGTCTATTCTACACAATCAGGGCCGTACGTACGAGTTATCATCATGGTTCTCATCACTGGAGCTATCGAATTTTGAAAAGTTAAGGTTAATTTCATAGAGTATTCAATCATGCCATGTTGTTTTGTCCAATCTACAGAACGGTGAAGTGGCTCACCGATTTCCATGCTACAAGGAGCTAAGACTGAACACAGCAACCAAGGCAACTATTAGATATATTAAATAACACACTGTAGTTTGATACTTACCTTTTTTTGCAGTCAAAGAAGTCCATTATACGTCGTTGAGCGGAAGCCTGGTGCTTTCTTGCCGACATTTTCCCACCGGATTCAGAGCAATCTCCTACAACGACAGTTTATTTCTACTACTGTAAACAACTAAAAGAATTTACAAGATTATAATTATGAATAAATAAATAAACAGTACAGTACATAGAGTAGTGGGACACCCAAAATAACTAAAAAGCTAAACTAGTTGGGTGACCGTAATTATAATAATTAAAAATGTGAGAGTCAGGAAAGAGGCACAACAAATACATTGGTACACATAAATATCATAAACTTGGTACAAGATTAAATATACAAAAAAAAAAACAAAATAATTTAGGTTCATTAAATCGAATATTAAATTTGCCATAATTTGTTTGAATTTTTGGAAGATAGAAAGTAGATCTAGATGCAAAGCGAGTATTTACATTATGTTTACAAGATGTTTTGACAAAAAACGAATCAAAGATCTTTGGTAGTTTGCCAGTATTAAACTGGTGCATAAAAAAGAGAGTTTGAAGCTCAATATAATCTTGAAGTTTAAGAAGGTTAAGTTTAGCAAACAAAGGACTTGTATGTGCATCAAAATTTGAGAAAATAATTAAACGGATTGTTTTCCTTTGTATTATTTGAAGTGGTTTAATATTATGATCATAAGTGTTGCCCCAAACTATACAGCCGTAAGAGAGAAAAGGTCCTACCCATTCTCGTCCTCAGAGGCTGCGCTCCTTTTGGTCAGCACCAAGAATCACGACCTCTGGAGACACCTCTGGATAGGTTCAGTGAGATTCCGGTTCTGATTGGCATTGCAAACACAACAGAATGAAACTGGAACCAATCAGATTTGTCAGACGTGACTCTGAGCATGAGTAGAGTGATGGGAAGTCCGTGAATCGCGGACTTCCGGTGTTGGACCCGGCCAGAGGGTAAGGCCAGAGGTCGCGATTCCTGGTGCTGACCAAAAGGAGCACGGCCTCTGGGGACGAGAACGTCTTGTACCTCGAGTCTTCATTCCTTACTGTGCATGCTGGCTTGACAAAATGATTGTTTCTGACCACTGGTCTAAGGGAACAAAGACGCTGGGTACGAGGGTAAATTGAGAGCTGGCTTTTGCCTCAAAAGATTTTCCAAAATAATTATTTGGAATTTACATTGAAGGAGGATTTTTTAGTGAATTAGTCGGTTTTCTTGAGATTTCGGACCAATATAGCTACAAGAAATAGCCCAGCAAAATCAAACACTATGTTAGAAAAAAGAATAAAAAACATTTAGTTTTCCTGGTGGTGGCAACTGCCTCCCCTGCCCCCCTGATATGCACGGCCCTGATTTGGTACATGCATGTTCCTATATTTCGGAATTCGATACATTATATTCCATTCTAAATATCTTTGAATTCTCTTACTTTGGAGTCACCTTTTTTAGTGTTTTACTATATTTACTAATTTGATATTTTAAGGTTTACTTGTCCGAAATGAGACGAACATGTTACTAGTTCCACTTTTTAAATGCCTTCTACTTCAATTCTGTTCAGTTCTTTATTGTCTGTCTACAAACTTCGCTCTCACAGCTCTGTCAGGAATCGTAACCCCTCGAACAAATGGCTCAACATTCTCCGCATCAGAAGGATAAGAAATCTCAAATTGTTGCACGATTCTGGCCAATAAAAGGTGAAGCTCCAACTCAGCGATACGACGGCCAATACACATTCGGGTTCCAAATCCAAACGGAATAGAAGAGAAAGCTTCCACAGCGTCGGTTGGAATTGCGTCTTTCTTTCGCAGCCATCTTTCTGGTCTAAATGCTTCAGCATCTTCGAAAAGTTTCTCATCTCGGCCCATGACATGAGTAAGAAACTCAACTTGTGCCACACCCCCAGGAATGAGGTATCCACTTAAAATGATATCTTCAGCGGGCCTTCGAGGAATAGCACAAAGGACTGGATAAAGCCGCAGCGTTTCCCGTACCCAGGCTTTCAGGTAAGGCATTTGCGCCAGAGTCGTCGGTGTCGCCAATGTTGTATCCCCAAGCACTGATAATACTTCTTGTCGCAGGAGGTCTTGCTTGTCAGGATTTTTCGCCATCATGTACAACACCCACTGCATCGTGTTGGAAGTTGTATCAACTCCAGCAAACAGAACATCAATCACGCTTGCAAGTAAATCATCTTTAGTCAGCTTTCCACTTGACAGGAGAAACTCAAAGAAACCCGTTTTGTCACTCTCAGAAGGCTCAGATGGATCGCGTGACTGACCCTTATATTGTTGCTCTTCAAGGTCACGAATTCTTCTCTGGATAAACAATTCCGCGTATTCGTACATCGTGTCAAAACTGGAAAAAAATGTTTTAAACTGCTGAGTTTCGTAAATCTTGTAGAACCAGTTCGGCAGGAAACCGACGCCGATTGCATTGTGCAGAAAATCTCCCACCGCCTTTATAAAGGTTTTTGCTTCTTTGTTTACTTCCGGCTCAAGACAACCAAACCTTTTGTCGAACAACATCTCTGCGACAGACTCAAACGACCACTTGAAGAGCTCGTTGTCGAGTTCACAGACTTCGTTTTCTTTCTCTGAGCCGCTAGGTTCTCGAACTGTTCGCAATCTGTGGATAAAATCTGTGATAATTTCGTTGAAGCCCGAAGCGTAGTCAGCTACCTCTTTGGGTCGAAGCATTCGCTTACTTAGCACACTTCGATGCTTGTACCACTCGGAGCCATCTGCAAAGAAAACGCCAGGAATCTTTTGTCGTTTTTCGCGGTAGTAGTCGAGAATAGGGAACTGAAGTCGTTGAGGGTATTTTGGCTCGGATCGCAAAACTTTCGCTACATCTGCGGGATCTGAGAGAGAAATAATGGTAACCCCGGGTATTTGCGATCGGAATATTCTACCATATTTGTTGGCGTGTTCCTCTTGCACTTTCAAAATTCGTTTTCCAAGCGGCTGGCCTTTAGCCCCAACGAAGAATGTCCAAGCTGTCCCTATGATCGGAAGGCTGATGGGTCCTGGCAGATCTGATATTGTCTTGATAGGCTCTTTTGAAGTGCCACTGTTTACACTGGACGACAAAGTGCTCAATGATGGAAGAGTTCTTAGCTCTTGTCTTTTCTTCAGCGGAACACTACGACCAGCGGAACCAGCTAGAAGAGAAATCTTCGTTTTCGTTCTTGCAACGTAAGCCATGATCAAAATAAAGAACCTATGCGCAACTACAGCTCACTGAGATGAATTTATAACTAAATTTTTAGACGCCGATGGACGCTGGGAGTTGATGTTTTTGAGATGTTTCCACGGCTTTCCGGTCAGCGGTTGAGTCAACGTGAAGGTAAGTACATTATATCTGGTAATTATAATGTACCCAGCTACTTTTGTACCCAGTATTTTTTTCTCGCGGTTTTCTTTCGCGTCACGCACGACGGACTAAGCGAAAGAGGAACTATTAGGACCCTTCTAGTAGTTTAAATTTTCTTGGGTCTCGGAGACTCGCTTTTTTAACGGCTTGTGCGTCTCGCGGTCTTTATTTTTGTACAAAGCTGTCTCGAAATATCGATTTTTGTTGTTTTTATAAATGATGTCTGAACGTCTTAGAATACGAACGTCTCCCGATCTCATTTAAAACGCCTTGAAGACTCGTTCTCATAATTTACAAAATCAGAATTTCTTGGGCTCAAGAAGAGAAACGTTAGTCTCGTCTTCTCGCATGTTTGCGAACCTCATTTGAATGAACCAGAATCAATGTTATTCATTACGAACCGCGAGTTACCCGGCTTGTCTTTGAGGCATTTTAACTTCTTTTTCCAACAGTTACTTTAATTTCTACAGCTACAAAGCTGTTTCATCTAGCGATATTTGGTGATATCAGAAAGACCGAAGCAGTAAACTTTCTCATTGATAAAGGCAGTTGGCATTGTTGCTAAATATTACACTTTGTGATTTCGTACATAAGCCAACGTTTCCCGTTCCTCTGGACAAGGGTAACGTGGGCTCTCGGAGCGAGATAACACAAACGTAAAGCTTGAAAAATCGAGAGTGCGCAGTACGAACTTTAAATCAACTTTTAAAAGGAACTATATAACTAAAGTTCTTTTTATCTTTTTATTTTTGGGAGTCTTCGTTTTCAAGACACCCCTTTAGTTCCAGTAAGACAATCGTCGAACTCATCAACTCATCAATTCGTCGCGAGCTTCCTCATATGCTTCTGGCATCTCACATGCACGCCTTGTTCAGTTCCTTAAGGTTACAGTATACCTTCAGGGGTGTCTCGCGCGCAAGCGATGTAGCGCGTGCAGTTTAAGCTGTAGATACCTAAACCCCTATATCAAATTAAAGCTTATGGAGCTGGCTATCAAACTACACCAACAATTTTGAAAGAAAATGAATTGTCGAATTTTTCACGACCACTAAATGCGAGCGCCCGAATCACCTTTCGAAAGCTACAAGTCAAAGCGAATTTCGTTTTTCGCCAATTTAATTTTTTCCTCGGTTTCAGGGCCCAAAGCGCTTAAAAAACGTGTCTGCGTTTTGGCATATTCGATTGCAGTAAAAAGTTACAGAACATTTTCGAAATAGGATTAAAAAAATGTGGAGTGATCGTACAAAAATCGCTCTCGAAGAAAAAGTATTTCGAAATTAACAATTCCCAGACACGCTTTTGTAGTTTATATGTTAAACTAGCCACTGTCCAAATTTAAGAGCAATTGAACAAATTCCCTTTGAGTTATAACTCTTTTAAGTGTCTGCTTCAAGTGAAAAAATTTATTCGAGAAAACAGCGCTAAGAAAAATTTTCTGCTTCGCGAACAAACTCCGCCCACAAACGCCTTCAACTGGGTTCTCAGGTAACTAAGCCAATCAGTGCAGGGAAAGTTTACTGCCGTTAACCGCCTGGTGAAATTTACGCGCGAATCTCTAAAAAACTCTTGTGTTTCGCAATGCGCTCAAGGAACCGAAGGCAGAGAGATAATTTTTCTGTAGCTCGGTTTTTCTTGAAGCTGGTCTGGCAAAATGGGGAAGACTAAAAAGGATACGAACGCTAGAGTGGCTGAGCGAAGGAAACAAACAAACGACAGCGCGGAGAGCAACTGTGTGTGGGCAACTGTGCATGGATAATATTTCAAATGGTCTCAATGAGTCCGACGATTCGTCGATATCGGACTCATCAGAAGAGTCTCTGTCAGCATCCCTGTTATTGCTGTCAAGTTCCGAAATTTTTACAGAACCTTTCTTTTCTCTCACCACGAATATTTGCCCGCCTTATACGATAACTATAGCTTCATCCGCCTGGCGAACTTTCGCTTCTTCACTCATTGATGTATTTTCATTCGTTCTTCGCTGTTTTCGCTTTTTCGAACCGGTCCATGGTTTAAACGTGGTCTATGTTTACTTATAACTTAATAGAGACACGCCTAATATCAAAAATGCTGGGTAGTCGGAACAACAATGCTGATCAACTGAGTAGTCAATTCGTGACATCCATATAGGTAATTCCCGCGAAAATCGTCTCGGTTGATTACATACGCGCCATAGGGCTGTCAATCAAGAGGTAAACTTTTACTTCCGGTGAAAACGTAAAACCGCCATTTCTCCGCCAATATTTAGCCTTTTTCAAAATTTTTTTTCAGAAATTAGAGATTATTCTTCGCCCTCTATTTTGACTCAAAAATCCAAATTTGAAGAAAATTGCCGACCCGAAGGTATACTGTAACCTTAATTAAAGTTCTTCTTTAATGTATTTCCAATACAAAAAGTTACCAGTCTCAGTACATGAAGTACATCGTCCATGTATGTAATTCTCCGCTGACCTTCATAACACAACTGCCCTGAAGGGACCTGATCGTTAGCACGACAGCAAAGTAACGACAACGCTCTCCATCTTGATCATGGCATACGGTACCAGAACAAAATCGGAGATTGCTTAATCATTTCTGGCTGGTTCCGGTGGCAAAGTTCTCTTTCAAAAAGGACAAGAGCTTCGAACTTTTCCATTACTGAGCACTATGTCGTCCAGTTTCGACAGCGAAGCTGCAAGAGTCTATCAAGGCAATATCAGATCTGGCAGGTACCATCAACCTTCCAATCATAGGGACAGCTTGGAAATTTTTCGCTGGAGCGAAAGGCCAGCCGCTTGGAAATACATTTTTGAAAATCCAAGACGACGCCGCCACTAAATATGGAAAAATATTCCGATGGCAAATACCCGGATTAACAGTACTTCTCTCTTAGATCCCGCAGACCCCGCGAAAGTTCTGCGGAGCGAGCCAAAATACCCTGAACGACTCACTTTCCCCATTCACCTCTAACAGGTGCCAAGGTCCTGTATTGTGAGCGTTGCTTGAAATGTTTTTCACCCGTAAGAGGTTCCAATTCTAAAATAACACATAAACTGACGCTGACTTTTTTCGGAAAGAAGAATATGAAGTCGTAACACAACAACAACTTGGTGTATGCGGGAAAACAAGTTTATAAAACCAATAAAATACGGGTTTACATAAATCAACGGTGCAATACATGTAGCTTTTGGCACTTCAATAATTACAATACTTTAAAAAGTTGTGACAAACAGCACCTTCATTCTAATTTTAAACCATCGAATCACGGAGGAGTGTGTTACGTTGACATACTTTAAATTATTAATCATCGACAGCGTTCAGTTAGAATCACACTGCACAGCACAATAAGAAGTATGGCACGAAAGTTCGATTCGACAGCTTTCATTTGAATGGTCACACACTAGGGTTTCATCCACAGACTTAAAAGTTAGAACCACCCTGTACGGCATAATAAACAGTACCACATGAAAGAACTGCTCAATAGCTTTCATTTGAATGGTCACACACTAGGGCTTCATCCACAGACTTAAAAGGTAGAACCACCTTGTACGGCATAATAAACAGTACCACATGAAAGAACTGCTCAATAGCTTTCATTTGAATGGTCACACACTAGGGTTTCATCCACAGACTTAAAAGTTAGAACCACCCTGTACGGCATAATAAACAGTACCACATGAAAGAACTGCTCAATAGCTTTCATTTGAATGGTCACACACTAGGGCTTCATCCACAGACTTAAAAGGTAGAACCACCTTGTACGACATAATAAACAGTACCACATGAAAGAACTGCTCAATGACTTTCATTTGAATGGTCACACTCTAGGGTTTCATCCACAGACTTAAAAGTTAGAACCACCTTGTAAGGCATAATAAACAGTACCACATGAAAGAACTGCTCAATAGCTTTCATTTGAATGGCCACACACTAGGGTTCTAACGACAAACTTAAAAGGTAGCACCACATTCATACAGCATAATAAACCGTACTATCACAAGACATTGCCAACTGTTTCAACGAACAACCTAAACGTTTTTCAACGATGTGCTTAGGAAAAAATAAATTATAGCATACTCCAGAGCTCTGAAGAAACAAAAAAACTAACTAACAACAAATCTTAACAAGCTTCCTCCGTGATTCCGAGGTTTACAACACCTCGACTCTGCTCTCTTTACCAAATGTACATCAACATGCCTAGGTAACTAAAACTATCACCCTAAGTAAGAATAAAAAATGTTTCTAAATCCGACTCCTGGTCCAATGGCAATATATACAAAGTAAAACTTATAACCAATAGCTAAGAGCGTTTATATACAGGTCCAAACTTTTTCATATAACTTCGAATGTATTCTTTTGTCTTGATTTTGACAGAATCATTGCACTGCAACGTTTCTTCGTCTTTTAAGTGGCTAAGCTCTTTCATCAAAATTCCATGTGTTAGCTGGGGACAAAAACAAAACAGTTAGTAAATCTTAAGTCAGAACCACCTAGCAGAGAAAAGTAAACAGTGCCACGTGAAAGTACTGCTCAATAGCTTTCATTTGAATGGTTACATATTAGGGTTTTATCCAGACTTAAAAGTTATAACCACCTTGTACAGCATAATAAACAGTACCACATGAAAGTACTGCTCAGTAGTTTTCACTTGAATGGTCACATACTAGGGTTTCATCCACAGACTTAAAAGTTAAAACCACCTTGTACAGCGTAATAAACAGTGCCACATGGAAGTACTGTTCAATAGCTTTTGTGGACAACAGAGACCTATCAAACACCCACATACCGACTTGAAATCATTTCAAATCACAACTTGGATAAAGACGATGATAAAAGATACAAAGGTACTTAAACTCACCTTTCTAGCTAAAAACTTAAAATCCTCTGTATTCAGGATCCTGCCTGATTTACAGTCTACTTTGAAGAAAGGATTTAGGCAGTTTACAACTACATTGGAAAGCTGTGGAAGGCAAATGGAACGTAAAAATACTGCTCAGAATTAATACTGAAATACGTACAAACATTAGGTTTGTCTGAGGACCAAATTGACATGCAGGGACATAGGTGTGGACAGGCTACTGGCTCATTTCAACAGTTAAAAGAAAAGTTATCACTAGCTTAAATTTCACTAGGAAACAAACTGTAATTTTAATAGTGGTTAAAAAATGTCTGCATTTGAGACCAGTGGCCCACCAGGCCAGAGCTTATCTCCGGTTTCTGTAGCATGAAGCGACTAGGAGTATTTCTACTCCCCCTGGATGGGATGCTAGTCCACTGCAGGGTTACCACCAGCATTAAATTTGCCAGTACCCATTTATACACCTGGGTGGAGAGAGGCACTGTGAGAGTAAAGTGTCTTGCCCAAGAACACTACACAATCTCTGTGGCCGGGACTTGAACCCAGGCTGCTCGGTTCTGATTGTAGTGCGCTAAACATTACATCATCACGCCTCCCACTAATTTTAAGTACTTTAAGACTGGCCAAAAAAAGTCAGCTGAGTTTGTTAATGAGCCTGTTAGTTTTAATTTCTTAGCTACACTGTACATCCCTGAGTGTGAGGTAATTTCATCAATCATGCTCTCTACCTTCATTCTAAACATCTCCTTGATCTTATTGTGTGACGAGGAAGTACCAGATGAGTCGTCCCTTAGCAAATGTTCCTCCCTCCTGTGCGCAGTGGTATCTGCTGGAGCTGTTGTAAGTGTGGGGCTCTCAGGGGGTGTCCCTGGGGGAGTTGACGGAGTCTTGATCATTTTCTTTATTTTTGCCTTTGATGGTGATTCCTAGAGATAGGAAAATAAATTTAAGTTAAAAAAATTTCCAATCCTGAGCAAATGCTATGGGAAGGAGGGTGGGTGCGAGGGGAGGGGGGTGAGGGGTGGGAAAGGAGATGACTTCAGCAACAATAAGTAATGTTAATTTCCTTGGATAGGAACAAGTCCATCACAGATACCACCCCACCCCAAATTAGAACCTCACAATCAAATATTCAATGAGCTAAGCATTCGTTTAATTCAACAATTTAGGACACAGAATTACTGTTGGTCTTATAGTCCTTATCATTAGCTGGATTTGTTTCCACAGCAATACTTTGAACATAATAAACTGTCATATTTACCCCTACACTCACTGTTTGCGATGACCTGGTCTAATAATACAATGAATGTGCAGAGAGCAGTAACAAAGAGTATGGTTACATTAGATCTTACTTATGTAATGCTTTCAGGAGTCTATTTACAGCTTTTTGTATGCATTGCAGACCTATGACACCGGGTGGTTGCAAAATCAGGCTGATCATGGTCTGGTACAGGGTAAGGGTTCCAGTGTTCCAGTGGCACCCACCCACCCAGAGTTTACAGAGTACCCCCTGAGGGGGGTGATTCTGTGGATCTCACCTCTTCTGTCCTGGTGTAACTGTGGCTTGTGATGCTGGTATTTTCAGGATCTGTGATGTTACAAGGATGCTCCTCTTCTGAAGATGGACTGCTGTCCCAGCTTGGAACATCCCACTGGGTTTTTCTATTCATGAAAGATTACAATCAGCTTTTTGCTGAAAGTGAAATATCTAAATCAGGATCTTATCCATGCTCTCTCATCATGTTAATCTGAAACTGTGCACAAGTCAACTTGGATGAGTTTGAAAGCTAGCCTGCATGCAGATGTCATTTTTCCTTTCAGAGGGAAAAAAAGATGTCACTTTTTGTGTGGAAAGAAATAGTAATGTCCACGTACATCATATTTCAAAGTGTGCTTTGGTAGTAACAACACTAACAGGGCAAGCACACATTGTTGTTCAATTGCAACTTGATTAAGAGCTATTGTAAGTAAATTTCTAAAAGGGGGTGTCTTGGTGAAGCAAACAATGTAAAATTTGAATTCTCCATTTTCAATAGGTTGTAAATAATATCATGACTCCAAATCCATTGCTAGGATTTCCTGACACCAAAATGTGTTTGCTTACCTTGTTAATGCATGGTAGTAATAAACTTTTCCTTGTTGGTCTGTTGCTGACTTCCAGTGCGGTGGCAACTGTGTGGGTTTACGTTTTACAGGTGATGGTGTACAAGGCTCTGATTCTCTTAAGAAGCCTTCTGCCGAGGATGTAGTCACAGCTTCAGTTTGAACAGAAAATGGCGCTACTTCTGGATGCAGCAATGCCTCGGATGAACCAGGTTGATGCAGAGAAGGAACTGGAAGTTGTGCACTTGAACTTATTTGCTGAACTGGTGGGATACTGAGCTGTGGCGTCGTTGAATTATATGAATATTGACTTTGCTGTGGAGGGAAGCTGGGTTGTGTGCTCCGTGGAAGCTGTTGCTGCTGCTGTTGTAGGATGTTGGGCTGCTGAAACTGTGCTGGCGAAGGAGTTGACACATTTGCTTGGAAAGGGGGTGGAGGAGGAAGACGGGTGTATGGCAAAGGTTGGGATGGAGTAAAGAATTGTGACTGGTTACCCTGGAGTGGGGGAGGAGGAACTGGTTGTGGAGGAATATGAGGAGTTTGTTGCGGTTGCTGAGGTATCATTGGCTGATTTTGTGGTGGAAAGTTTGGTGGAGGGACTTTGCGGAAAAAATCCATAGGTGGAATATTAGGAGGAGGAACATTAAAGTTTGGTAATGACAAGCCTTGCTGAGTTAAAGTTCCTACAAAATTACCAGGACCAATTTGTTGGGGTCTGGGACCCTGATCTTGTCCAATAGTAGGACCACCACAATAGAATTGGTTACCATGGTAACTTGAAGGAGCATTTTGAGCTGGGCCTCTCCACTGGGTCATGTTTTGCTGTGGTCCAAAGTTTGTTTGAGAGGTCATATTATAATTCCCAAAGCTGTTATCAGTCAGACCTTGAGCATTCCGTGCCTGTTGTTGGAAAAAGTTCTGCATTTGATTCCACTTCTTCTTTTTCTTTTTGTTACGACTGGGCTTTTGATGGAATACACCAAACCCCTGCTCCACGTTGAAGTTCATGCGCTGCTGATACCCAAATGTCTGCATCACGCTCTGTGATTTAGCATCTTGTTTCTGCAGTGCATCAACAGGATCTGATAACAGTGCAATTGAATGACTCACATCATCATTATCAGGAGTTGAACTTGCTTTAGTCTCCACATCATCTCCAAACTCTAACGAGCTGAAATCACCAGCTTTTGCTGGAGGAAGTTCATTTGAAGAGCCTTTCTCTACATCCGTGTCCTCACTACAGGTGGAGAATCCTTGGGATGCAGGGGGGGTCCTTGATTCCAGAGGGAAGAGAGGTTTGGGAGAGTTCTGAAGGCTGTTCATGATGGCATCCAGTTTTGCTGGGGAACCGATATGATCTATTGGAGTCCTGTAGGATGACAATCAGGTCTTCCATTTACTACTTGTCTATTGCTTACCAACAATAATTTTAATAACAATTTTACAGAAATTAGTCAATTTTTTTAGAAATATCCCTCAGGAACACAAGAATGGAACTTTAGGGAGTTAATATCCAAAATATTTCCTGAGGGAAATCAGTCAACAGTTGTCCTAGAACTGCACCTGATTAACTATTTCAGTGGAACCCTGCCTTACGGCCACCTTGTTAATACAGCCACCTTGTTTTTACGGCCACATTATACTGGCCTGAACAAAAGCTCAGTCACTCATTTCCTTGTTTAAAGAAACCCTTTAATAAGGCCACTTTGTTACTATGACAACATTTTTGTGACCCCTTGGTGACCCAACTGGTGGGGTTCCAGTAGTGTATTATAGAGCAGTCTCTACCACTCTCTCACATCTTCTATGCCTCATTGACTAATCAATCACAAAAAACTTCAGAATATAGTTAACAAGTACTCGTTAAGAAGACAACTGTTTACTCCTCCCCTACTCTGTCGGGAATACAGCAATTTTGATGCAATTTTATTGCTTGGTAGTTATTGTTGAAATGCAAAATTACTTTGAAAAATTTGAATAAAAGCACAAGAACAATTGGCCTTTGAAATGATTCCCTAGAGGAAAGGTTGGAAGGTTCAACAATTACAGCTAAATAACGTTGATAAAGATTTAGGACAAGTTAAATTCCTTACCTTGAACGATCACCATCAGTGCTTCCTAGAAAACAAAACAAAACAAATCGAATTAATGATCTGGGACAACAATTGAAGAAGCTAGTCATAAAAGGGGATAAGTGACGATTTTGGTTGCTTTTCTTTTTTCTTGCTCCAAATTAACTGAATTTTTGCATGTGGTCTTCAATGTAATAGAAAAACGTGTTCCTGTATTTTTGCCGCTGGTTTTTGCTTCGCTTTATAAAGATGCCGCTAGGAAAACCGAGTGGTTTTTTGCATACGCAATATCCTGAAAACGAAGCAAGGTTTAGCGCAAAAACTACGGGACATTGCTAAACATACCTAAACAAAACTCTATGCGAAATTTGGAGCGTTTTCGACAAAGTTCACTTTTGATTAAAATACCTAACGCCCTTTTCCCGCCGAGGCTGCAAATAAACGAAGCCGGGCCTTTGTTATGATAAACAGAGCCGATCCTTTGTTATAATAACCAAGCCAAGCCTTTGTTATAAGTCGAAGTCTCGCCTCGGTTTATCATAACAAAGGATCGGCCCGCCGCGACCGCAGGGACTTTGATCTCACTTAGAAAGCAGCAAAATGTCAATTTCACGCAACGTATAAGCTCAAAAATGTTGATTTTAGGTCAATAAGGTTTAAATGTTGATTTCACGTTAACGCGTGACGGCAAGGATGTTGGTTTCACTTAGAAACCAGCAAAATGTCAATTTTACGCAGCGCATAAGCTCAATGATGTTGATTTCAGGTCTAAGTAGGTTGAAATGTTGATTTCATGTTAACGCGTGACGGCAAGGAGGTTGATTTCTCTTAGAAACCAGCAAAATGTCAATTCCACGCAACGTATAAGCTCAAAAATGTTGATTTCAGGTCAAAAAAGGTTGAAATGTTGATTTCACGTTAACGCGTGACGGCAAGGAGGTTGATTTCTCTTAGAAACCAGCAAAATGTCAATTCCACGCAACGTACAAGCTCAAAAATGTTGATTTCAGGTCAAAAAAGGTTTAAATGTTGATTTCATGTTAACGCGTGACGGCAAGGATGTTGGTTTCACTTAGAAACCAGCAAAATGTCAATTTTACGCAGCGCATAAGCTCAATGATGTTGATTTCAGGTCTAAATAGGTTAAAATGTTGATTTCACGTTAACGCGTGACGGCAAGGATGTTGGTTTCACTTAGAAACCAGCAAAATGTCAATTTCACGCAGCGCATAAGCTCAATGATGTTGATTTCAGGTCTAAATAGGTTAAAATGTTGATTTCACGTTAACGCGTGACGGCAAGGATGTTGGTTTCACTTAGAGACCAGCAAAATTTCAATTTCACGCAGCGCATAAGCTCAATGATGTTGATTTCAGGTCTAAATAGGTTAAAATGTTGATTTCACGTTAACGCGTGACGGCAAGGATGTTGGTTTCACTTAGAAAACAGCAAAATGGTAGGAGCCCATGATGGGCTCCTGAAAATGGTAATTTCACGCAACGTATAAGCTCAAAAATGCTGATTTCAGGTCAAAAAAAGGTGTAAATAAAAATAAAATGAAACAAATAAACATTTCAATAAACACTTTTTCAAATACGGCAACGTCTTCAATGGCTAAAAAATCACGAGATAAAACATAGTTTTCGACAAACGCGATCGTAGCTTTATGTCACGCACCGCCATAACTTCCAAGTTCAAAATGCGCTGGTACCTCTTATGCCTGATGAGGACAACAACTTTGGCGGCTGTTTAGTTTTGGATTTAAGAATTTGATGACTCCACGTGAAAACGCTCTATAAATAGGGCTGACAGATTAACAGATTAACCCTTCTGCGCAACGTACGGGTCTCCATACATCTGCATGTCCCCTGATCCCAGAAGCTCAAAACACTACAAATCATGCCGATTTGAAATAAAATCAACGCAAACTGGATCACAGATCTGTTACAATCGATTGCCACTTGCTGGCCATTATTATGTTTAAATCTAGTTACCAGTTCGAGAAACGTCCGCAGAACGTAATCGCAATGCATGCCGGGAAGGGTCTTTACACCTCGTGCGCGGGAACACATGGCGGTCGATACAAGACAAATTTTATCACTCTAAAACCAGTTCTCGCTTTCCAAACTTTGACGCTAGCAACGCTTGGCAAATGGGCCACAACTCACCAGAGGGTATTTTTCTTGGGCAAGAACTGCTCTTGGACTTTGCTACCTGGCTCGATCTGACTTCGAACGCCGATAACACGATTACGGTATATCAGCTGCCTTCGAAGTTTCAGAACACATTTTGATTCTTTAAAACGTGCTGATGACTTACGGGTTTATCGAGGCTTTATGATGCCTCTCAACCACCAGGTAGGCACACAAGGTACTTTAAAACAATGCTTAAGATATTAGTTGACAGAGCTCTAATACGGCACATCTCTTTTTTGTTTGATGGCATTTCGTTTGACGCTCGATCGATTCACGTGTTGTGTTCACGTCACAATAACCGGTGTAAACAATCCGTTCCCAGATTTCCGCTCTATATGCTGTGGGATTTGGTTTTGACTTCATACACTATAAACAGTCTGCCTGTTTGCTATTCAACAAATAAACTCCTAAAGACATGGCTAGGAAAAGCCAAGTTTTTTGCCTACGTTTTAACTCGAAAACAAAGCAAAAACCAGCGACAAAAATACAGAACCACATTTTTCTATTACATTGAAGACCACATGCAAAAATTCAGCTAATTTGGAGCAAGAAAAAAGAAAAGCAACCAAAATCGTCACTTATCCCCTTTTATGACTAGCTTCTTCAATTGCTGTACCTTGACATCTAAATATAAACTTACAACTTACAACATGTACATGTAAAAGTACACCACATTGTATCTACAAAAACGTGAAAAATCCACTGTATTTATTTATGACTCAAATTCTCATTGCTGTCACCATGACTGAATGTTTTGTCAACTATTTAGATGTACAGATAGAAGCAGAATATTTTTAGCCTAGACAGCAGCAATAATGTAAACCAAGAATTCTTGTGAATGAGAAAAATTGTCCATGTGATTTCTGTTTCATATCTCACAGCTACCAAAAAATCATTTTTGTTTTATGGCTGTGCCAGTCAGTGAAAAAGAAATATTATCTGTATTTTCACAATCTCCCCCAAAAATTCATTTTGAAGGCTGAGTGAGTAACTGGTGTGTTCAGGATAAGTATGCGGCAAATCTGCTGATCACAAATAGCAATAACCAAGAAAAGATATGAGTCAAGGAGCTCACCTGCTGGGCTAGCTGCTGCCATTAACTCAGTGAGCCGGTCTTGCTTAGCCTATGTAAAACATTTCAGAGAAAACTCATGTTACGAACAATGGCATAATATACTGCTCCATCTTTTAGCAGCTTCTTATGCCATAGGGACTGATAATGAATCAGCCTGGAAGAATTATGTCTCCCTGTATAAATCCTAAGATTCCTTTGTCCACTACAACAACTGAATTTCACTTGTTTCTCTATAAAAGACACCTTTCCCCTCTGCCCGGAGGCAACCCTTCTCTCTACTGGAGCCCCACCCAAGGGTGTCTGCCTTAGACTAAGAGAGAGAGAGTTCCCTGTACAATAAATTGCAGTTGAAGATTTCTGACAGAATTGTAACTTACTGGAGTAGCAGATTTCTTTGGGATTCTGTAAACTTCCTACAAAAATAATGCAACACAAAGCAAAGTTAACTCTCGGTCAGGTTTAAGGTACTTGTTAAGGGAAAGAAATGAAAACAAAGCTTTCATGTTTTGGGACCTTACATGTATGTGCACTACAATAAATTATAACTTTTGCTCTATTCTGTAATGGGAATTTTCTGAAGATATCTGACCAGTAACTCAACGTCACATTCTCGGTGTTGTTTTACAGGCATTCTTCCGGCCCTAATCTCACAGTTCTTCCCAAACTTTCAAATATAATCCAATTGATGATTTCCTTTATTCTCACCACCTGTCTCCTTCACAATGTATTGACGCTGTGAACAGAAATCAAATTTTGATAAGTTACCTTAAGTAGACTCCAGGACTTCAACAGCTCATTGGCTATGAGTCCAACACCGGTTTCTGGTAATCGCTCATCTTCAGACTTAACATCATCCTCCGAAAGGTCATCTGGAGATTTTTCAAAACTCTCTGTTGCAATCTTGGTTTTCAAGACCCCACTACATGCTGGCTTGTCTGCAATAAAGCTAGCAACTTCTGCATCAAGGGAGTCGTCATCTGATTGGTCCTTACTAGAGCACTGACGTTCAAACAGAACAGGGATACCACCCTCTTTCTTTCCATTGTCAAGAGCTTTTGCCGAGAGCTGGCTGTCATCATCATTATCTTCTGTTCCTGCGGTACATTCTGAGTCTGCTGGGCTATTGCCTTGTGACTCTTGTCCACTGCTGGAGCCAGCTTCAACCGTTGGACAGGATGATAATGCCCATTTTCTTACAACCTTGATCACCTTACTGTCTTCAAGCTGGTTCTTGGTGGCAATAGGAAGGTATCTCAATGTTTCAAGCAACTGTGAATAAGAAATTATAAGTTAGAATTCCTTGTGAGAAAAAGTAAATGTAGTGGCCCTCCAATTACAGATCAATCTAGAATTTAGAATTTTGGGATAAACAACAATTTATTGACTTTGTAGTGGGAGAATGCAGTACAAATCACAGCATGACTCTTATCCCATCTAGGGGAGGGGGAGGGGCAGCAATACTCTAAGTAACCTGCTACAGAAACAGAGATAAACCCCAGCATTGTGGGTCAGCTGGCTCAAGTGTGACCAAAGCTTTTAGCCTATAGATGCTTTTCACATTTGCCGTAACTGCTGTTTTACATGCCAACAAACTACTAGCCATCTGGACATTATAAATATTAATAATGTTTTCCTTAATTTGCTCAATATACAAATTATTATCTTTGGAATCTATACATTAGTTATGTTCAAAGTTGGGAGAATTTGATGAAATATCAACAACTTTCCTTCAATGATTAATTACCAAATTCTCCTAATCTTTACTTTGAAACTACAAGGAGAATGTTCATGCTGATCAACTGTACCTCCATCTTAAGTTTCATTTTCTTTCCTCCACCATCTATCATCCAGCTCCACAGTAGTGACAAACCCTGGTACCTTAGGAATGCCTTCAAACACGACTGGTCTGTCGTGTGCTGAAAAAATATATAGCATAAACAGCCTGTTAGTCAAAAACAACTGATCTCAGTAATGCTATCCAGCCTATAAATTGCCATCCAGTAGTTAAGTATAAGCAAAACAAACCACACTATCTGCTGGATAGTGATTTATCCAATGGATAGCATTATCAACCTTTCGAAAAACCTGGGCCTGATGTCTTTCTTTCTTATGTCTTTCTAGCAAAGAGGGAACTTTCAAATTGGGTCCTTACATCCGTCCAGTCAATGAACCAGTAAGATTGACCACTCAAAAATTAGTTTAGTTGTGTTGTTACATGTTACCAAGGAATATTGCTTTCTCTTTCTAGTTATGTCCAGGTGACAATTTTGGTTTCACTTGAATGTAGGAATTGCAAGTGGCTTAAAAACACATCAGATAAGAAACCAGGATAAGCTCTGGCCTGATGGGCCACTTGGCTCGTATGCAGAATTTACCCTCACCTATATAAATCACAAGCACTGAGGGAATTATTGGTACCTGCAAGATTTTAAGTAGCATAATTCTCTGATCTGTGGTCTCTGCGCGCACCATCAGTCGTGACAGTTTTAACGCCTGGTCACTGTATACTAATCCTATATGGTCACCTAGAAGCTTCTCAACCTCATCTTCCAGCTTCAAACAAAACAAAAACACAGGCAAGTGTCACTGATTTGCAGAATAAGTTTATAAAACTTAAACAAAGGGGGATTGTAAAGACCACAAAATTTAAGGAAATGTATGAAGTTTAATTGGAATTTCCAAAGGGTTGGGGGAGGGAGTTTAGAAAAAATCCCTTCCCTGCGGAAGGTATCCATGATTTGTTTCTGGAACTACACAATCTTATGGTCAATCTCTATAGAAATGTGTCAGAAGTATGGCAATTACCGTTATGTCATCAAATTCAGTGGTCAAGTTCCTCTGCTTTTTACGCCTCCTTCTTGGCGAACTTGTGATAGGTGGAGTTGCTATAAAAAAATAGTGGAAAATGTTTGATTTGCACTGATCTAAAGAATCACAGCTTAAAAATGAATTTTCATGAAGTTGTAGATCCCTCAATGCAGAGGCCATGAAACCCACACTATAGTGTACATGGGCACCTGCAGACTGCTGTAATTGTTACTTCTAAAACAAAAAAATGCGTACCTATTCTTTCCACAGTGTTCTTTAAAGGAGTTTGTTTTTCACCTCCAATAAATCCCCGACAAGTTGGTGCTTCACAGTAACAAACCTGGGCGACCTTCCTACAAAATTATGTAAAAGAGGATATCTATCAGAGTGTAATTTAGAACAGCTAAGGCAGCGCCCACAGTGTACCAGAGAAATTTGAAACCACAGCTTTATTTCTACAGTTACAGCAGTAGGTCCACCGTCCACACTAATCTGTCACAAAAACGGACCTTTTTGAAAATGCTCTTCAAACCCAAGGAATTTGAAAGCGGCAACTCGTTACTTTCCTGTGGACGGATAACATTTTGAAAACAAAGCTTTTCCAAAACGATGCAGTCATGATCGTCATTTGATTTCCATGTCTGACATTTCCTCAAACACAAATTATCCAAAATAACTGGTGCTTGCTGCAGTTTTCAATTCCTCGGGCATAGTGCAGACACAAAACATTTGATACGTTTTCAGAGTGTAGTGTGCGCCACTTTCAGAACTAAGGTCAAACGTTAAATATAGTTAAATGAAAATTTAACATAGTTAACGACTAGGAGCTAGTCTGGTCAGTAGCGTTTTCATAGGCAGTTGTTAGTGTCTTGGCCGTCTGTTAGCGTTTGTTTAGCGTTTAGTGCATTCTGTAGCATTTGATATAGTTCAATGAAATTTTACATAGTTTATGACCGGGAGCCAGGCTGGTCAGTAGCATTTTTTGTAAGCGTTTGATAGTGTCTTGGCCATCTGTTAGCATTTGTAAAGCATTTGGTGTGTACTGTAGCATTTGCAGCAGTCATATGCTCGTGGGAGCCCTGGGGCTGACACTGTCCAGCGGTATTCTTGGTTAGTATGTGGTTGTTGTCCCATGTGTTTGCAGTGTGTTCGTTGCTCTGTTAGCGTGGCGTTGTGGATTGAATTATAGTAGTTTAGCGGTTCTCGGTGTTCCCTCCCTATATCCCCCCCCCCCCCCCCTCTTTTCAGCATTTTTTTTTCCCACTGAGCCATCTGGCTTGAGTGTACGGGTGCCAGTAGGGGGACTGGCACGGGGGGCTCGTGGCTTGGTTGCAGGTTGGGCAGGCCAGTTGGGTGTTCTAACACCTTGGGAATGTGACTGCTGTTGCAGCCCCCGGGCTTCCTAGGCACCTTGCCTCCACTAGCGACTTGGGTGTTAATTCTCATTAATGCCTTGATACGTTTCCTTTCATACAACTTTTCAGAATTTCGTAATATATCAAGACAGTAACCTTCTACATGTGCACATGTGGTGACGATTTCTCTAATTCTTATCGCCTGCCTGTTTAATAATGTAATTGATATTGTAAGGAGAAATGAGATGTTGTTCACTCTTGGGATGAATGGATTAAACCTTCTCTTCAAGCACACACCCATAACGTTGTAGCTTGTAATCAAATGTCAGTTCTGTCCCAGCAGGGATGAATTGCTGAGTGAAAAATCCTATCCTTAACAAGCCATTGACAGTCCACTAGAAAAAAAACAAATAAAAACAGTTAATTATTCTTCTAATAGTAAGCCTCTAAAGTCCTTGTGACTCAAGTCCCCCCCCCCCCCCCCCCATCCCATCCAAGAAAAAACCCCACAATCTTGTTCTGTCCTTATTTTCCACTGACAGGCTCTCATATTCAGGAAATGCATTAACAACAAATAATTAATTTATCCTGAGCCTAACAACCAAGTTCTAATTTAATACCTTTTCCCCAGACAAATTTTAAACGTAACTCTGGAATAATTATGCATAATTTAAAGACTGCTTGAAATAGAAAGAGCATACTGAAATAACCAAGATGTCAATTTTCAGTTGATTATCTGCCTTTGTGTGCTGTACATACCTTTTGAGTTTCACAATTTGATTCACAACTATGGTTGATAAACCTAGATAAGTTCCCTTTAAAAGTAGCATCAATGATCTAAGATATAAAAATACACTGTCAGCAATGAATCTATAATGAGCCATATCAAATAAGTAAGGCTATTACAGCTCCAAATTCACAACAATTCCAATTCACCAGTTCAAAACCAACTAACAAACTCCTTAAATTCTCCCAACTATGTCATAAGTACATACTACAGGAAAGGCATAGGAATTAGAAAGGAGAATTGCAATTTTGATAATGTGGTCCAAATGCATGTACATGTAGCAATGTTTTACAATTTACCTCATCTGCTCTCAATGTCATGAAGTAGTAATGTCTCCTGTTTTCTCTGTCATAACGCTCTGCTCGCTCCTGAAAGTCTTTATAGTTCATTACTTCTCCACAATACTCCATAACAAACTGATTTCTAAATAGCAATATTAACAAAAAAAAAAACTGTTACTGCAGGAAATGACACAAAAGGTGGACAAAACATCTACATACATAGATATATTGCAAAATCAAACTGTTTACCAGGGGGAGCCCACAGTAGTGTTTCAGTCTATAAAGTTACATTTACAACAAAGATTGTTGCCGACAAGTACATTGTTATTGTACTTACATTCAAAACAGTTTATTATCATGGCAAGAGGAACTTACTGTTCAAGATCTTCAAGAGTTCTCAATCCCCAGCCTTTCTTCTCAGTTTTTAAAACTTCAACTTTCACTTTACACCCCTGGAAAAAGGTGGCACATACAATGAAATTACAATTTTCAATTTTCAATCAAGGTAGGTAAAGTCTGCATAAGAGCCAACTTGGCCATCAGGTCAGAACTCTTCTCCAGTTTCTGTAGCATGAAGTAACCGTCTGGGAATATGTCCCCAGCCTGGGCTCAAACCTGGACCACTTGATCCAGAGGTGAGCACACTAACGAGGCCATTGCGCCTCCACAACATTCAATAAAACACCCCACAAATTTTGTAATGGGCAACCATGCCCCTCCCGCTTAGCTTTAGTTTACTGGTGAGCAAGAAAATCAAATGGAGCTATCACAAAGTAGTAAGGACTTTCTAACCTGTTGAAATCGCTTGTTGCTACACATCTCCCCACGAGCACATCTGCTGTTACTGTAGGAAGAAGAAGACAAAAAGATCGATAATTTGACAAAACATATGCAGGCTAATAGTACCAGGTAATTTATGAAACAGAAAACATGAACAACTAACCATTCAATCATTAATAGTCTGTTCAAGCAGTTTTCCCCACAGCCAACAGAATCAGGGTCATCTGTGAATTAGAAAAAGAGTTAGAGTTATTATACTGTAACAACTTGGCACTAATGATTACCTATAGTTAGCAACTAGTAATTTCTCACAGAAAGTGAATGCTGCACAATATGTGGACAAGTTTTAATTGATTTCCATGTAACTGTTGATGTGGCACAATGTTATCATAATGTTATGGCAATTACTTCCCATTCAAGATGTTGAGCTGGAAACGTTCATACACTCAGGGCTTGAAAAAACTTGAATTCCAGCTTAACCCTTTGAACAAGCGGCTAACAAATTTTGCTTGCCCTGAGCAAGTCTTATTTTTTTTTTTCTTTATTGAGTTAGCAGACAACTTGCCTGGGCCCTTCCTCAACAGGTAATTAAGTGAGAATGAAAAGGTATTCGTCTGGCACGAAAATCTACTTGTCCCGCATGGCACTTTTTTTCAAGTCCTGTACACAGTATTTTGTCCACCCTGAATTTGACTCTGTACCATTGTTTGTTGGAATACAGAAATGGTACATTTTTGGTTCTGTGAATTATGTAATGCAACAAGATATTACACAATTCCCAAACTGAATGAAGTTAATTCCTTACCAGCGTCATAGGTGCAATCACATTGCATCTTCCGCACTTCCTTATTCACTTTTTTCTTCCTGAAAATCATTGTTAACCAATAACATGAGTCCTAACTATCCAGAGTTATCACAAAGTTTTCAAGTGACTTTATTGTTCAAGTAGGTGGCTGATATTACCATTGTCTTTTAGAGAATCCGAAGAACAGCTCAGCAGAGTACCAAGCTGAGATCATGAAGTAGGTAATGTCTATTGACAGCAGTTGACTACATTACTCATCGTTTAGACAAGGGAGATTCCTTAACTGGACCCCTCCTATAATCAAATACAAGTCAAACTGGGAGGGTGTGATTAAGACATGACATGGTGAAATGATGAAATGATACTGAGGTTAGCCTAAACATTGCTCTGGTTAGCCTACATACCGCTGACTTAAAAGTAATGAGTTTACCGTGTCTCACATTGTTAAGTGCCATTTCATCACTTCTTCATTCTGTGTTAACCATGCTCTAAACTGGCATACATTGAGTGATTCATGGTTAATACACCACTTGGAAAATTCATACCAAACTACATCCAAGACCCAAGTGGCATATTTTCTATATCCTCACCAGTGAAGATATTGATGACGTGAAGATACTGATGCTTTTTCATGGCTGTTTGTACAAAAACACATTTTGTCCATATAATAAAAGGAAAATTACAGGCAGTGGCTTGAAGAAATCAATTTTATTTTCCCGTGTTAAAACAACATTTTACTGACTCCTCATGCTTGTTCCTAAAACATTGTTTTTACCACTTGAAAATAACGCGTAACTAAGGCGCCTCAGGTGACTGGGCACCCGTTAGGCAGCAACCTTGGAGTATAAAATGTATTATTCTCAGAAGATGATTGTGGCTAACTTTCACCTTCGAGTGCTGATATATGCAACATTTCATTGCAAAAAGCAAAATGGAAAATATCAGACTTACAATAAGAAACTCACCTGTCAAATAAATACACATTCTCTTCAATATGTTCATAATAAGGAGGTTGATATTCTTCTGTGGAAGATATGACGTGTTCCCCGGACATCTAGGATATTAGGACAACCAAAAAAGTCACTTCTCCAAGAAAACATTACTTAAAAAAACATGATGAATTAAACAGTAATATATGATCCTAGCTCTTCTAGCTAGGGCTCTAGGATCAGCGTGATGCTCCATGTAGTATTTTGTCAGATTGCCTTGGCTAACAGTTTAACAACACCTAAACATAAACTACAAATTATAAAAAATAAACAGAAATAATTTAACTCAGACTTACATCCTCTTCACTACTATCAGACCTGAAAGGAGAGGCAGGAAAAAAAACAGCACTTAATTAGATTTTAAAATATCAATGCCATGTTTTCTAGAAAATAAGCCTTCTCATCCTGCATTTTAACAAGATATTAATTTTCACACTGTTGTTTTTCGATGACACAGTTGTCTGCGACAAGAAAGCCTAACTCCATTGTCGGGGAAAATTCTCAAGACTACAAGAAAGGTCAGAAATAATTTTGACCCTCTTTAGTCTACTTGCCCAATCTAAAACTGTAGTTAAACCAAAACCAAAACCAAAGTAATTGCCTTATTACTTTCATATTGTTGACAACCCTACATAATTTCTATGCAATTTTTTTCCTTTGTGGCATTAAGAGGTTAGTAAGTGTGCATAAAAATTATAGAAAAATTAACAAAAATTTCCACAAGGATAAATTGTAACAGGCCTGGTTGTGGTTTTGAACACCATTTTGTTGGTGTAGACAAACATTGCCGAAATGGGAATTTCTCGAAATATTGTACAAATGTCATTTCTAACATGTTTGGCTATGCAACAATATTGTACCCAAACCAGGCCTATTTATGAACACTACATCCAAATAATTTGTTATGTTGACATTAACATGCATGATTGATTTGCAGCAAAATACTTTACACGACAATACACTTCGTGTCAGCCCTAAAGCAATGGTAAGTGCTGCTATGAGGTCACGACCAGAGTAATTTTCACTTTATCTTGTACAAAGTAATGTACACTCAGTTATTTCAAGTAGTTTAATTTGTATAATTGCATTTGTCACGAGTGGGAAAAACTTGCACGTAAAAAAGAAAACACCCAAATATTCGCATAAGCTTAGATCCCAGATCAAGGCTTCGTGCTGAAAATTTTATTCAACTGGGTGGGAGCTCACGTGTTACTTCGATAAATTACTGAAAATAGGCAAAAATTCAACTCGAGAAAGATTGACCTGATGATTCAAATGACAAATCAAAGGATGTAACAAAATCTACGGTCAGATTTAAAGGGCAAATTCGTATATTTCCTTCCTTCCGTTCCGCCGATTAATTTAATTTATTCACGTCTCGTTACGGCCAAGTACGTTGCTTAGATTGATTTGCCTGAAAATCATTCCCAAATGTTCTCAACGTTCGCAAAGCGACTTAAGTCATTTTAGCTTTCCAAGATATAAGGGAGTATGATTAACGTGGTCTTTCTAAAAAAGAAATACCATCAAAACAAAGAAAACAGAGATGACATTGAACAAGCGGTCACGGCGGCTCACTTGAGCCAGCCCATGGGAAATCCACAACACAATCAGTTGCAACCTGCTCACAGTAACTTGTCGCTCTAATGGCACATTCTTTCCCGCTTTTGACAAGGTATAGCGATCAAAAAAAGTGTCAGGTTTAGCTGAACCGATGCTGTGTTTATAAACTCTGGTCACGTTTTTTCATCCAAACAAGCCATCGGGCGATTTTACTTACACATGTAAGCTTATACACAATAAACCCCAACAACAGTTTAATAAGCTCTGAAGAAGCTTACAACTTTGTTTTTCTCGCAAATTTGCTAGCTATTTAACTTACCCACTCTCATCTGTATGACCAGAATTATCCGATCTTTCTTCAGCACTCATACTTCACGATCTCTCACGATTGTAACCTTGAATGGAGAAGAAAGGCGAGAAATGTGCTTTCCAAACACAATGCAAGCTTGAGAACCGTGACAGTGGTGCAAAACCAATGTTTTTCTCCACGATTCTGTCCTCCGCGACAATATATTTTCTCCAAGATCACGCTTATTTAAGCCTTCTATCCTTTTTTCGAAGAAACAGTAGCAACACACTCAAATCCATGACGAATAACGGCTCCCTGCCAACGCTATCACATCACCCCTTTTTCTTCTAAAACCCTTTTCGCCTCGAACACTCATGGCTCGCCGACGGTGTGTTAGTACATCCGGGAAATTGACGACCCCTGCCACGTGTTCCAATTGGTCTAGCCACCAAACGATGTTGGGAGACTTTAGAATGTAATCTTAGTAACTCTTTCTTCGCATTTAAAATATTTCACCTGTAGTTTCCACATTAAAAGTATTTAGAAAGCATCAAATACTATTCAAATATTTTTTAAGACTGATTTAAACTAAGAGCTTGTTTTTGTTAATGTTGGAGATGCGGTGAATTATTCAAGTTTGATGACATATGGCTTCTCTTTACTTTACCCCAGGAATGCGCGGGTTTTGTGTGGACTGACCCCTCACTCATCAAAACAAGCACGTTTGCCTTTCTGTAGGAGTTGTGACTGGATAAATTATTCACAAATGGTAGCCCTGCGGGTCGAGGTCGGCTAAGACAGATAACGTAGTCTATCAGGCAACCACCCGTTATCATGAGTCGTATAATTATCTTGGACGAGGCATAATTTACCGTTTTTGCAGGTTTTTCTAACCTTGGAAAACTTCATCAACTTTGCAGCGGACCGATTGCGATGAGTGGATATTTGGGCGACTTATCTTCCATTCAGGAAAAGTCCCTTGGGGAACTTAAAAAGATGTTAACAGCAGAGACAACAACGGATGAGGTAAGCCGTGAAGATCGCTAAATCGTACGTGTTAACGAGGACATGTCAACGGAATCGACAATTTACGATCGATTACTTATATGTGTATCACTCTTAACTAAAACAAGTTTGGCGAGAAGTGTAAATTGCCGAGTATTGTTTAATAACAGATTCTAAACATCCGATGGCTTCTGGGTGTTTATATTGCCGATGCGACGTAATATAAATTAAATTGTAGCCCGACTTAAGAGGCGGCCGGACGACGTTCGAAAGATCTGGAAAATTAAAGGTTGAAAATAGCAATTTCCGCTTCGATGACTTTACAAGGTTTTAGCTTCTTTCAGCTTGTTTAAGATCGAGAGGCCGTGCATGATTTTTCGTGAGCAAATGATGCTTCCAAAATAGGAGAATGAATGGAGAACAAAAAAATGGTGTAATTAATTTGATCGTGAAAATGTTTAATTTCATTTATTTCAAGTTAGTTTAAGTTTGTATTCAAAACGCCGCATGGATCTTGTGTGGGTTAAGGTTTTCAAAAATACAGTAGGCGTACATTAACATCTGAGCAGATCTGATTCATGGCACGTTTTAATATCGCGTCCTGCAAGTGGGTGTTAAGTTACTTTTATGGAAATAACTTCTTAGACTGGCAGTGGGCAAATATTTATCTTTGAACCAAACATTTCTAGCAAGGGGGGTTGCATACATGTAAATTGTTCAACGTGACATTTGTGTAAATTACAATGTTCATGACAGTCCACCGGGACTTCTTGATAAAATGTTATTGTTTTTAAGCTTAATAATGTTTTTAATCAATGTTTTCTTGCATATATAATTGCACTTCTACACTTTGTTATGTAATTTTTTGTCCAGTTTAAGTTGTCAATGGAGACAATAAATTATAAAAGAATTAATGAAGAGAAAAGGGGAGTTAACATCACTGTTTGTCAAAATGTGTCCATTTGAATTCATTTTGGTCTTCTCTCCGTTTCAAGGAATTATGCAAAACATACATATCCATTATTTAAGATGTCGCTGGCTTAGTTACGAAACCTTGGAGATGATGTAGATGAAAAGTTTCTTCTGAAAATTCAGAATGGCAGCAAAAGATTTTGGCTTTGCGATATCTTTCCGTTAATATGAAAATATTATTAGCTATTTATCTGCAGGTTGTATAATGTTGATTTGTAAAATAAGATTGAAAGAGTATCAAAATCTTCTTGTTTAATTAGCCAGCAAGTGTTTATAAAATCTTGCTTTTCTCCATTGTTAAATCTTGAGGGTTCAACAATGGAATTTTTTTTCTGTTATGCGCTACCATGATGAACAACAGTGACCTTTTCCATGACATGTTTTTTAAAAGGTTTCTTACTTGGTAGCTGCTGAAAATAGAGAGTCGCATTGCTGTCTGTTGCGTTAATATCATATTTATTACTTCAATGGGTTTTGCAGACATCAAAGTTTTAGGCCTATCTACACAGGCTATTTCTGGTCCAAGTTTTGTTATGATTTCTGCTGAACGTTTTGTCATGTTTGCACTTCAACTAGCCTGTGAATGCAGACAGATTTCTGACTTTCTGTTCACTCCACCAATATTATTTTGGCTGAGTGAAACAAAAGCTGTTAATATTTGTGTGTTTTGCAGGCTGCACGGCAACCAGCTGCATCTTGCAACAACACAATATCACTAGAAAGAAGAATATCTGTGAAATTTTATAAACTGAATTAAGAGCAGTTTTGTATCTGAGCATGAAAAAAAGGCCAGGGTGTACACAGGGATTATTATTAAATATTTTTTTGTCGTAAGTCGGAAATTTCTGGCTATATCACCCTGAACTCACTAATTGCTGAAATTGCAGCGGATTTACACGCCTGATTTCAAGGTGCTGTCTTAGCACGACCAAACTTGCGGTGGAAAATCTCAACAAAAATTGCACTAAAAATCACCTGACATATGTAAATAGGACTTGAAAATTCAAAATCATCATCATGCAAAGATTTTATGTATTAATCAGCAAATTTTTTAATGATTCATTATTGATCAGTGGACTTTCAAAGCTTTGTCAACAAAGTCAGGGAAAGTTAATCTAATAATGGGAAAGGAAACTTGACCATGGAAATGTAAATATGAACAGAGTATAAAAACCGGTGCATGCATGTTTGAGCAGGTTAAGTGAGGGTTGTGGCAGGTCAGGAAAAAGTCAGGAATGAACCCTAAATTCATGGTCATGTGGAAGTCAGTAATTCTGAATAATTTTGTCAAAATCAGGAAATGTTATTTAAGATTGCTACTTGAATTAAAGGTTTGGACTATGAGTTTTTGAGTTAATTATGACATCTCTTAATGTTTTACTGAATGATTTTTTTTTCTAAGAAGAGAAATTACTAAAAAGGAAAAATTAATAAATAAATTTAACACAATTAATAATTTTTTAGTCTTACTATGTATTTGTGAATCAGTAAATTTAAATTGTTCTTTTGTTAGTAAAAAGGTTGGAAATATATTTTTCCTTTGTGGTTCTTATATGTAACAGCTGTAGATTAAATGGCTATAGATATGGGCTATTGACCAAGCTTGATAGGTCAAGATGGCAGGATATTGGCCTCATTCTTTTTGTTTTGTTTTTGCATGTTTATGGTCTAAGACACTGTAAGCATGCAAAAAAGGAGTGAGGCCAATATCAAGGGAAAGTGCACAGTCAGTTTACACTCCTAGGATTGGAAATGCTGCCTAGAAAATCTTGGTTCTCAGACACTTTGGATCCAGTCTCAAAATCTTACATGTAGAAGCCTGTGGGATATGAGTCATGAAGTCTCAGAAATTTTTTTCCTGGGTGGGACAGTTGATTGTGCTGTGCCCTTTCAACGTTAAGAACTAATGTTTTTGTAGCTCTACCAGAAACTGTATCACTTAATTATGTTAATGAGGCAAATATTGTAAACAAAGATTCTCCTATTACAAGTATTCTTGTATGAATCAAGTATTCACTGTATTTTGGGCAAATGAAAATTGGAGCAAATGTGCTAACATTTTGATTGATTTTTGTGGGGTAAAGAATAAACTGCTCTTTCAAAAATTGATGGGAACACTTGCTATTTGCTACTAATAGAACTGAGGTACAGTAGCTTGGAGCACTGCCAGGATTTTTGCAAAAAATACCCAGACCTGTTTACACTTTCACTGTACCAGATGGTACTGAAAATCAGAGGCAGCAAAACTGAGAGAATCCCCACCCCCCACCAAGGAATTTGAGCCCGATGTAGTGAATACTTTTTGTGTGATGCGGGTTAAAAAACTCATTAGTGCTTTTGACACCCAGAAATTTTGCAGTTTTAAAAGCCAATTTCTCCTTAAATATTACACCTCAAGAGCCAACAATTTCACCAGTCACTAAGCTTCACAAGCTCTTTAAATGTTTGTGGTCCATTTGTGTCTGGCAGGATGTCTTCTTCATGCTAAGTGGTATGCTAATGTTAGGAAAAATGTAAACAATAATATATATGATGTCAGCAAAGATTTGCCTATATAGGCTTCTATACTTCTTGGTCCAGTCATAGTGCAATAGTTTCAAGAGGTGCACATCTTTCCGTTAAACTTTATAGCAGACAATTCTTTACAATTGCTATTTCTATTCTAGGCCACTCTTCTGAGATTTCTTCGGGCTCGCAGTTTTGATTCTAAAGAAGCTTACAGGTATGCCAGTTGAATTTTTTTAGAAGATCATCAACGCCTGCAATACAGAGAGCTAATTAGATTATCATTACAATACATAATGGAAATGAGGTCTGAACAAATTAAACATATGTACTTTTAAAATGTGATCGCTTCTCCTTTCACTCTTAGTCAATACACACAAGCAAAAGAATGGCGACTAAACAATGACATTGATCGTATCCTTGACCATGATGTAAGTGTTCTTGTTACAGTGTTTTGTTGATACAGTAAGAACCTACTTTAAAATCTGGCAAAAGAGGCTCTTTTTTGGTGGTGGAGGGGAGGTGGGGTGGGGTGGATGGTAGTTATGGCCACTTAAGGCTAAGTGGCTCTTAATTTTGATAAAGGAGATCTGGTTGTTGATTACCTGAAAAATAACTAAACCTGGGTTGGTCCCTGAATTTTTTCACAGAGTCCTGTGTTGTTTCTTTTCTTGTAATATAAATTTGCAATCTCAAAGTCACACTCCTTGGTTTAAATGTAAACATCATAATTTTACTGTAACTTGATCACATGTAAGAACCTGTATGGTTTAATAACAAGATGGCTGGGACCAAAGCAGTTAACAGATATACATTTAAGCTCATGGTCAATGTGCAGGTCTATAAAGTTGTCTTGATTTTTGTTGACATACAAGTCTTCTTGATTAAATTGTTGCTGCAAGCCTTTGGTTCTGACTGACACCTCTGAGTAATGAAAAAAAGAAAAAAAATATTCTGGAATTCCGGATCAACTGTGTCAATGCTCTATGATAATGGTTTATTGCTATTGTTTCTTATGAGTCAAAATTATACAGTTAATTTAAATTATATTACATGTATCAGTGATTTTTTTGGAACCTTATAACAACCATTATCATTTCCTTGCTATTAACAGAGACCCTTTGACAAGGAAGTAAGAAAGGTAGGTAAAATAAAGAACTATAATGTATCGTAGATCAAAAAAAGGTATAATAAATTACTTCTATTAAGATTCTTGGGGAGGATTTTTGAGTTTGATCTTGATGAGATCCCTGATAAGATCCTCATCAAAATCCTTAAGTGTCCTTGAAAACCCTTGCAAGATTTTCGCGAACATTTCGCTCAGCTCATATATGGTGGAGGCACGGTGGCCTCATGTTGTGTTCTTGAGCAAGACACTTTACTCTTACAGTGCCTCTCTCCACCCAGGTGTACAAATGGATACTGGTGAACTTAATGCTGGGGGTAGCCCTGCGATGGACTAGCATCCCATCCAGGGAGGAGTAGAAATACTCCTGGTCGCTTCATGCTACTGAAACCAGGATAAGCTCCAGCCTGATGGGCCACTTGGCTTGTATACAGACTGTACCTTATGTGTATGCATATGGTATAGAAAAATGATGACTACTGTATAGCTTCTAGTATTTTGTAACCATTTAGAAACTGAGTTGCATTGTTTAACTCCTTTAATTGTATAATGTCTTTACCTGCTTGCTTGCTTTCTTGCTTGCATGTGCATACTAACACACGTGTTGTCTCATATTCTTTGGCTTCATCTTATCAAATTTTTTTTCATTTGTATCGAAGATTGTAGCTTGCGGTTTTCACAAACATGATAAACTGGGAAGGCCTTGTTACATTGAACACACAGGAAGAATGGATATAATGGCACTATTAAAGGTTGGTCAATGTTCTTACTAAATCAGTTCTTACATGTATGTTTTTTGATGTAAATTGATCAAGAATTGCTAAGGAAGAAGAGACAAATAATGCAGAACAAATACATTTTTGACTCAGTTTACTACAGGATTCCTGTCTCTCAATTGCTTTGTTGGCACTCAAACTAAAAGCTTATATGTATTAATAAGCCCATTATGGAAACCTAGCCAGAAATGTTGACCCTCAAATTTACTGCAGATCTCTGTTTTCATTGTCAAATTAGAGCCAGTGATAAGCTCACTTTCAGACACTGAGATTTGCCAACAGCTGGCTCTGCAGGCAACATCCAGGGTCACTGATTTTGTGGTCATTCTGATCTTTGAATTCTTTGTTCCCATTGTTCCACATACCTGTCCAGAAGTTTCTTTTGTAATCAAGTGCTTTGCAAGATCCCATATAACAGAATAATACATGCAGTTCCAGAAAATACCCTTCCTTACCCTCTGCATAACATCTGGAAATTCTGATGGGGAGGGTGTTCTTATGAGCTGGGAATTTTAAAGAAAGGTTTGCAGCCAGAGTGTAATTTTTAGAGGGTTGGAGGGGGTGAAAGCTAATTAAATCGTTCAGTGGGATGAAGGGGATTCAAACCAGAAAAACAAAAATCCGAGATTACTGATCTCTCTCTTTGTTAAAAAATTGACAGTTTTGTTTTATTTTTCCCACTCCAGCTACCTGCAGACCAGTTTATTGGCTGGCACATTTGGAATAATGAAAAACAAATACAAAGAATGACTGAACTATCCAAGAAATTTGTAAGTGTGATCCTTGTGAAGATCCTCAAGGATCCTGGAAAATTCTTGAAAGATTTTCATCAGAATTGTCTGTGTTTACAAACATTTTATCCAGCTTATGAAAAGTATAAAATGATAAGCACTTACACCCTGGTTACCCTTACCACGTTGACTACCCTGGCCACCCTGGCTGCCTTTGCCACCCTCTGGACACCCTTACCGCCTTCTCTGCCTTCGCCATGCCCACCACCCTTGCCACAGTCACCACCTTTGCAACCTGCACCGCCCTCACCCTGGCCACCTTTGCCACCCTCTCCACCCTCACCATCTTTGCCACCCTCTCCACCCTTGCCACCCTTGTCCACCCTTTGTTCACTGTTGAATGTTTAAACCATCATTTAAAGAATACTAAAACTGTGTTACAGGGAAAACCTATAGAAACTATGGTACATATTCATGACATGGCTGGAGCAACCATGCTACTAAGGTAAATTTCGTATGGCATTTAGTTACCAGTTGTTTTTCATTTCTTGTTTCTTCAAGTGTACCTGGCACTTTGCACAAAGAATCTTGTTTGAGTTGATGTGGTCTTTTGTAAACCAGTATCTGATTCATGGGTGTTGTTTAGTAAATGGCCATGCAAACACCTATTGTTTTTCTTGTCAATTGTAATCTATGGGTGCATTTCTTTAGGGAAATCCAAAATTGGATTTTTAAATCCTAAAATGGATTTAACGTTTCTGTAGTAAACAGATTCATCCAAGATTACTGCTGGGACCATGGTGCATCAAAGGAACCAAAGCATCCTTGCCCAGAGTGGATTTATTGGTTCCTTTCATGCATCATGATGGGTATAATGATATTATTAAATTGTATTATTATCATTATTATGCTTGTATATTATTAAACAGGAAAGCTTTGAGTGCATTCAAGAAATTGGCAAGACTTGATCAAGACTATTACCCAGAACGAATGGGCAAGGTGTGTTACTATTAGATACATTTGGCAATTTATGAAAGATGAGAAGATTTGGCATTAATACTCTCAAAAGAACTGTCTTTTGAAGCAAACAGGACAAGTTAGTTTCTTTCTGGATTTCTTTGAGTTTTTGTTATTTTATTTTGATTGTTTTGTTTTACAATTTACTTTTATTATTTATGTTGTGTTTATTTGTTTGATTTCTAGATATTTATTGTGAATACTCCATGGTAAGTTAGAGCCTGTAAGTTACAGCCTGTTTACAGAAAAATTTCGATGGCAAAGTTCTATGGGCAGATAGTGTCTCTGCCAACGACCACTATCACACTGTATGTGATCAATTTAATATTCCTGGCACAAAATAGGCTGGTTTGAACCAGTAACTTTTGGAGAAAATTTATTGGTGAATTATAAGGAGCAGTAGACACTCGAATTTATGGAGTGCACAGTTTCCACTGTTGGTCCAGCCTTCCGCTTCAAGCCAAAAATTACAACAGTCAACAACAATGATTACAGTTACAACAGCATAAAGCTGATGTTTCACAGCCTGTTTTATAGCATTTTCTTACTTAAGTCTTGAACAAATTTTGCTTCAAACTCTTACAAACTTCAAGACTACAAAAAGCAGAAGTGGCATTGAATGTGTGTCTGACCTTTGTGAAGTTTGACTTAAGATATTGATGTAATTTTAACCTGCAGTAAATTGATGCCTTGCAATCTTTGTTGCTCAGTTGGTCTCCATTTTGTCTGTAGTCTATGTTCGAAGTCTATTTACTAAGTCATCACATGAATTTAAACCTCTACCAACAGATTGGACAGAAGTAACTGCACCATAATTCAGCCAGGACTCATCATGCGATGTTATTTTTCTGTGCGTACACCATTTGCCATAACTAAATTGCACATGAGGTCTCCGGATTGGCTTCGCAACAATATTAATATACTTTAGCTATGGATTTACCTAGCATCGTTTGCCACTATTCTCATACAGTTTCCTTTTACTTGCTCTTTTGTAGGGTTTTTCCTGTCCTTTGGAAAATTGCCAAGATTTTTGTAGACCCAAAGACCAGAGCTAAATGTGTAGTACTTAAAAACTCAGAACTACATAAACTTTGTGACTATTTTGACCCTGAGGATCTCCCTGAAGAGTTTGGTGGAACGTGTCGATGTGAGAATGGCTGTCTACCCCCGGTACCCAAACACATGGTGAGTTTTGACTTTTCAGAGGAATTATCACTTCTCAAATGATGCACATGGTGGATGCTATGATTTAAGGACTTTTGCATGCAGAGCCATAAATGGTGACGCAGTGGATGTTATATTGGAGCCAGTGGAGGTCTGCATTTAGACACAGCCAATTTTTTTATCTTGGGTAGAACTCTTGGACAAAACAATACCTTCACATGTGCTCTCTGTAGAGAACAGTTGCTCATAGACAGGTCCACACTGCCAGAGCTAATCCCTGTTTCTGAAGCACAGAGCAGTTTGCTAGGAGAAGTGTAGCTACTCCTGCTGTCCTTCGCAAGTACGCCCCCTTAGAGTGAAATGTCTTGCACCCTCCTCTGGATCCCGTCTTCCAAAAGAGCAACTCCACCTTGCCTCTGCTCTGGGGCCCAGTCTCAAAAGCCAGGCCAGAAACTTGTTGGGCCTGCAAAGCCATTTCTAGATAATCTGTATATAAAAACCGAGAGGTGTATACGCCTGAAACTTCTTGTACGAATGGAACCTCTGTTCATATTAAGAATATGTGAATAAAACAGTTCTGTAATCATAAGGTTTGAGATTTTGCTAAGGCTTTCCGGGTGCGAAAACTTTTCAGGACCTTGGAGAAATGGGCCCCTGGTCTGTAAATCAAACAGATTAAACCTCTTTATCTGTTGATGACATGCATTGACTACATGATATTTTCATTAGATAGCCATTTTATGTCCTGAATTTGTTAAGAATAGATCAGAGCTTTTGAGAAATAGTATTAAAGTTAATCTCTTTTTTATTTGATGGTTGTTTTTGTAGCTAGAAGTAAAAGATAATCCTCAACTTGCTGAACAGACAATAGGTGAGTCAACAATCGATTAGCCTCAATCAAATCTTCCCTTCATGTAACTAGTATTTCATGATGTCACAACATTGTACAAATTATACAGGCTACTGTTTTGTCAACTGCTATTTTAAATGAAGTTGCTTTTATACTGGTCTGTACAAGTAGCTCCAAAGTTCTGTTTTTTGAATGTATTTTCTCAGAATTGTTCATAGGCCTTGTTAAGACTGATTTTATAGGTTTATAACTGTCATTCATTTTGTACTCCTTGCAGGAGCAAAGAAAACATTTACATACACTGTAGACTGTGATAACCAGAAGGCTGACCTGTCAATAGCATGGTATTTTAAAGCTACAAGGTAATTGACTCAGAACTACTTCAACTGCAACTCCAAAAACTCAGGGTTGGCACAAAGTTTTTTAAGTATAGGCATTTTGCTTGTTGGACTAGGTGGCTGAATTTGCAATTTTTTATGAAGAATCAGATGAGGGGAGCAGGGATGGCACAGTGGTGAGAGCGCTCACCTCCCACCATTGTGGCTCAGGTTCTATTCCAGCCCGGTGTCATATGTGGGTTGAGTTTGTTGTTGGTTCTCGCCTTGCTCCAAGTGTTTTTCTCCGGGTAATCCGATGTTTCTCCCTCCACAAAAACTAACATTCTAAATTCCGATTCAACCAAGATCAAGGACCCACGTGAAAACCAGCTAAGGCTGATGTGACTTCCTCTCTAAAGTACTGCAATATATTTTTAACTTAGCAAATGGAGATTTTTGCCAACAACCGCCCACCCTTGACAACTGTGCTTGTTGACATTTTGATGAAGGCCACTGTTCGTGAGAGGGTATTAAGCCATGGAATTTCTTCTTTCACAGTAAGGACATTCAGTTTGGAATTAAGTTCAAGCCCAAGCCTCACTCGGGATGGAAAGATCATGTTGAGGTTAATGAGATTTGGGTTGAAGAACTTGAGCCTATTTCAGACTGTGAATCGGCAATTACCGGGTAAGATTACATTTCAATATGAGAAAGGTTTACACTTACAAGAACAAATGTTAGTGTTTTTTTTATATATGAGGGCTTAAACTAGCAAAAGAAGCTCTTGGATAACCCATTCCTACTCTTTGACATCTGTCTGTTTGATTCTCATCGGTAAACCATATTACAGTTTTGGCATCTGTCAATTTGTCTCATACTGGTAAACCCCTTCTGTAATTATGCTGAGGATGAACAAAAGTTGTTCTACTCAGTTGATACATTACACTTGACATGAACTTTAAATTTTAGAAAAATGGAGAAAATTATCATTTTGTGAGGTGTGTAATCGTTTTGGTCATAGCCCTTCACCAGTGTAGAACATTCAAACCTAAAAGCTATTCCTGGTCTGACCTCTGTCTGTTTGGGTCTCAATGATACGTGTTAAACTGATTTTAATTCTGGCATCTCCGAATTGGCTCTCATTGTTAAACCCAGTAAACATGTCTTGTCTAATACAGGTAAGGTATTCTCAAACTCATTAATAATTTATCAAGTTTAAACAAAGGAAATCATGACCGTGACGGGGTTTGGATTTCTGATCTTAATTACCGTAGATTTTTACGATTTCGTTTCTCCGTTTTCTCCTTAGTTTTAGTTTCGATTGAGAAGATGTATCAAACAGTCAAGACCGTGTATGACCACATTTCCAAACACCTCGAAGTTCGTCAAAAATACTCCGCTACGCGTCGTATTTTCAACTCTCTTCTCGATGTTTGAAAATGTGGTCAAACACGGTCTTGCGTGTTTGATATGTGACTTCAAACTTTCTGACATTTGCCACTAGTGAACTTTTTCAAAGCATTTAACACCTGTCAATTTGTATTTCAGTTTTTATGCTCCACCCTGTCCTGGTATCTGCACGTTAGTTTGGGACAACTCAAACTGCAAGTGGCTGTCCAGGACAATTAAGTAAGAATGCTGACAGTAAAGATATTGTCATATTAGACAGACATAGTGGAAAAATTTCCTGCTCTCTACCCTCTAACTCAATGTTGAATTATCTGGTCAATTTGGTGGACAGGCGTTTTATCGGCACTATTTGATAAGAGCTTAGTTGTAATAAAGGAGGGTAGGTGTCGTAAAGTTAACACGGGAAGAGGGGAACCTAGCCATAGGACACTATCAGGAACCTCTCTCGACACAGTTGCGAGAAACCCCTTGATATTTTGATGCTCTTTGTAAAACAGTAAAATGACTTGAGAGACCTTTTGTTTTGATTTCATACAATTTGATGCAACAGGCGCTACGTTACAGTTTGGCATCTTGAAAAGTTTTTTTTTTTTCAAGTTCGTCGTTTGTAATCCGTGTTATTCTTCTCCATCCTTAACCATCCTTGTTCCTTTGTGGTTTATTATTATCTCTTAAGTGTTTTTCTATCTTAGTAAACCACTATTTTCAGGTTTCCTTCTATTTAAAGGTAATTTTGTACGTGGCCAAAATAACTCAAAATAATACCGTGACTGAGCTACTTTAAGTATCCTACAGTAGCCGATTTAAAAATTAACCACTCGGTCAGTCCATTAATTTTATTACTGTATCATTATTAACACCTTGTGTTTGTTAGGTACCATGTGATGGTCAGCGAAGTAGACTCGGATTCAGATGAAGAAATTTCGACAAATCGTAACAAGGAAAATTCTCAGAGAGCAAGCATTGTTTGACGTTTGCCATATGGAGAGGACAACTTCAAGGATGGCCACGGGTCGGTTTTCTCTCTTTTGAGTGGTATTGTTACTTATTTATCGCTAGCACCTAATTTCGCAAGAGTGGAAGGCGCAAATTTCGCGAGACTTAGATTTCGCGATTTGGCAGAGAAAACGTGTTACATTTTGCGAAAATTTTCCAAGGGGCAATCACGGAAATACGTAGCAATGTAATTGAGCTGCTATCGCCTTTGTCAGAAGTGAGCATAGTAGTCAAATGTTCCCCAGTACACTGTACCTTTCAAGTCGTTACATTAATGACCATCGTAAATAAGGACTGGTGACAGTTTGATTACCTTGCTGACCAGGTTGAGTCCTTATTTGTTTTGATATCGACGACGTTTTTAGGAGAGCTAAGATAGTGACTGAAAATTCTGTTTTCTGAATCTCACGAGATATTAAATATGCTTCTCATTATTGGAAGAAAATGAAATAGTTGAAGTGAAACATTCAACTAATATTTAAATAGCCTTGCGTTATTTTAAGTTCGGAGGTGCACTGTGGAGAGACTTGGTTCTACTTACACCTTTGATTCGGAATTATATATCGTGTTATTTCCATTATCGATTGCTAACCGTAAACAGGGTTATTCAGCCTAATCGTATTGAAAGTCTGCACTCCGGTTAGCCTGAATATCACTTCGGTTAGCCTGAAAGCTCCTAAACATCACTCAGGTTAGCCCAAATAACGCTCCGTGTTAGCCTGTTCACGGTTAGCTCTCATTGATGGAAACGGTAACACGATTTAGTTAAAAAGTCTACAGTCTGTAGACTGCATTTTACTCCCGGTCTGCAGTCCGCTGTCTGCGTTTTACACTGACCGATTTGCAATGTTATTTCACAAAGAAAAGTTCAAAAATTTCATTTACTGCTAATTCGTAGCTATTGTCTTATTAGCTTATGACGTGTATTTAGTGACGTAGGTCCACCTATATCACCGCTCTTTGTTCATTGTATATCAATGCATTCCTTATTTAAATTGTTTTTGCTTTTATTTTAAGAAGTTAAATACAACTGCTTTGTTTCACAAAGCGGCATAGGCAAGAAATGTGGATATTGCATAGATCAGGTCTAGTATGTGAAATTATCGTGTGATGTTTTGGTGTCACACAAAGTTTGAATTTTTCCAAACATTTTGTACGTTCAAGCTCTGTTGGAATGTTTCGCTGTTAATTTCAAGGGAACCTCTGTGGTGACAAGGGTTGTTTGCCATAAAATAGCTAACTTGATTCTACGATAGTAAAAGTTGTTTATCTTAAAAATATTTAGCCAAAGGTAAGACGTTTTTAGTAATCGTTTATTCAAGAGCAGTTAATTAATGGGGAAAAGCCCTCCCCATTCGGACTTGTGGCAATGAACCGTTCCCATGGTTCCTAATTGTTAAAATTGTAATTTTATTATAGTGGTCATAAACTAGTTATAATAGTTATAAATTAGTTATAATAGTCATAAATTGGTAATAATGGTCATAAATTAGTTATTTTGGTGAAACATGGCGCATGGCACTTGGAAAAAAAAAAATTCATTAATTGATTGCATTTTCTCCAGAAATGATGGCAACGGTCATTAATTATATAACAAACGCGATAGGTGATGGTAATGAAACTGCAAATTCCTTCCTCTTCAACATCAGAGGTTCCCTTGAATTTACAGAGTGAGATTAACAAAATGTAAAATAATAATCAATAAGTGAGAACTAAATTCACAACGCTGCTAGTCGTGGATGATTTATTAACAAGATCTCATTACCGTTTCTCGTACGTTTCCTTATAGTTTTAGTAGGGAGAACTTTTCCGTGATCAATTCTTTAGCTTTTGCGAGAGAACAACTGACTCTCTATACCCACCTGTTTAGTGTCATGCAGTCATATTTTCATAGTACATGTAACAAGTTTTTATAGGTTTTCGTATCATCAAAATTGAATTGTAAAAAATCGATTTGCCTTATTTCATAGGTATGATATTTATTAATTGAAGAACAAACTTAAAATATGGCATTAGGGTATTTTGCTCTCTAATTCCGAGCTGTTTTGACGGTCATTCAATTGCTTTCAATAAGTCGTTCTTTTCTTATTATATTATTCAGTTTAGCAAAAGCAGTTTTTCATCGGCTTGAATTTACCCAACTCGTTAATTGGTTGAAAGAAACTCCTGTTACCCGAACTAACCAATCGCATTGAATTTGTCGTTCCTTCAGCCAACCAGGCTCAAAGAAAAAGTAAACGTGATTTCCCGCGCTCACCGCTGGTTACGTGTTTTTCCGCGCTTACCGCTGGTTGCATGTTTTCCCGCGCTTATCGCCAGTTCCATGTTTACCTGTGCTTACTCGCGGTGATATATTTTCTTGCGCTTCAATAAGAGTTCTGATTGGTTTGTTGTGCAATCTCTAAACAAGACGTAGAGATGGGTTCGAAAAAACTTACATTTCAGTTTATTTTATGAGAGCATCAGTAGGATTCCGCTCCACCATGTTTGATGGACTCAATGCCCATTAGTCATCTTTGTACCAGTTATTATAGGCTATTAAATTAAGAGAATTGAAATATTCTTTGCCCCGTTCGGCGGGCTACATTACTGACATATTTAACGTACGTATGTCGTTAAATCGTTTCAAATACAAGTGTGCGTAATACAAATTGTATTAATTATTATTATCATTATTATTATTATTATTATTATTATTATTATTATTGTTAAATGAACATGTAAATGTAATATTTAAGGAAAATAAAAAAACAAATAAACATATTTTGTGATACGAAAAGTTGTTTCGTGTTTTTGTTGTTGTTGTTTTACTTTTGCCAATAAGGAGATAAGGACATAGGAAACCTTTAGAATACTTGAAATCTTTTTAATGCAGCTGTCCACGCGACGTAACAAACAAAGCGAACGGGTGAAAAACGTACTCTTTCATCATAGTCGTGGCCTTGAGAAAGACTTAGGTTGTAAGTCGAAATATTAAGAGAGCTAAAGCAAACCGCAACGGCAACAATAGCCATGCACGTGCGTTGTAAATCTTTGTGCATTTCTTTGCCGTCCTCTGCAAAACAAGAACTTGAAATGACTTAGTTCTGCGTAATTTGGAGAACGTGCACGACGACGGCCTATTTTTTGGTATTTTCATTTGGAATTTAATAGGCGTACTGAACAGATCTGGACAATAGCCTTTTTCACGGTTAACTTTTCTCATTTGCATTAGCATTGGCAAAATTTAGCATGTATATGAGACAATTTCGGGTTATTTTGTAGTTTTAGCCCGAAATTGCCTCGCACACACGGTGGATCACATTGTTATGGGAATGAGAGAAACAGACCGTGAAAATATAACTTCATTTGATATTACAACTATAATTATCTATCAAAAGAATACCCCTCAAAGAAAGAGTACTTTTTCATGTCGTACATTGTGTTCTTTTGTTCAGCGGTCCATTCTATGAAATCTCTTGTTATGGAGGGGACTGGGTCCACAGTGATGATATGCATTTCCAGTCTTTTAAATTAAATCTCCCCGTTGTTGTGTCCTGAATATGCTTATCGATGAGCCATTTCAGATAAATGAACAACGGCTTCGTGTCATTTGTATTAAAAAAAAAATTATATTCCTTAGCTTTGCCCCCGTCCACACTACGCCGGGGGAATTTGACAACGGAGCTTCATTTTCCGTCCACACTAATCCGTCACGAAAACGGAGCCGGAGCAATTTGAAAACGCCGGCTTTGCGTTTTAGCGTGAACAGAAAACATTTTGGAAACGAAGCTTTTCGAAAACGATAAGGTGACGATAATTACAATTCCCTGCACGAGTTTTACTCAAACACAAATTCAAAATGACCGGTGACTGTTGCGTTTTCAAATTTCTCCGGCGTAGTGTGGACGGAAAACGTTTGAAGACTTTTTAGAGTGAAATCTCCGTTTTCAAATTCCTTCGGCGTAGTGTGGACGCGGCCTTGGTCTCCATTGTAGGCTCATAAGGTAAAGGTAAAGTCTGCATACGAGCCAAGTGGCCCATCAGGCCGGAGCTTATCCCGGTTTCTGTAGCATGAAGCGACTAGGAGTATTTCTACTCCCCCTGGATGGGATGCTAGTCCATCGCAATTGTAGGCTCATAGATGTATGTCAATCCGAAATGACCTCGTAACTTTCGAGGGAGCAGCTGGGGGGATTTTGCATGGTGTGTAGGAAAAGCTTCGATTTTCCAAAAATGATCCCGTACTTTAATTCACACTATGAAAATAAAAGTTTTCCTTTAAATGCAATAAAAAAATATCCTGTGAATAGGAAACGGAAGCCAAACGAAACGCGGATAGGAAAATTGTCTTCTATGAAATGATTGGTGGATTTAATATTGTCTGTCATCTTGGGAGGAAGGTATAGGGAGGTCTGGTAATCGTAATTTTTTGCTAAGGGTGCGGTTCTTTAAAGGAGCTACGTCACGGCTTGCGCATCTTGAAAAGTTTAGCCTAAAGTTTTCAAGTTCGTCGTAATCCGTGTTAATCTTCTCCATCCTTAACCATCCTTGTCCCTATATGGTTTATTATTATCTCTTTAGTGTTTTTCTTTCTTAGTTAACTACTATTTTCAGGTTTCCTTTAATTTAAAGGTAATTCTGTACGCGGCCAAAATAACTCAAATTACCGTGACGCCCTCATAACTCTTAGATAGTGCTTAAAATCTCAGATTCTTGGAGTCAATTTTTACAGCAGCTCATGATTGCAATAAGATATTACTGGACAATTTATATTTACAAATTCACTTAATCTTTTTTGTAAGCAAATCCAGCCAGCTTAGATGTTGCACCGTTTGCAACTACTTCTCTTGTCTTCTTGGCTAGTTTGAGTGTATTTGTTGTGTCTTCGTTTTCATCGTCGCACTTTTCTCGTTTTCTCTTCTTGTCTCCTTGTTCTGTAATTCCACTAGTAGCTTCTTTTGCTTTCCTATTCCAGTCCATCTTTTCTTCTTCCTCCAGGGCCTTCCACTGTCGCATGGCAAACTTTACCAGGTCAGTATCAGACAGTTCTGGATTCTCTTCTGACAGAGCTTCTTTACTCTTTTCAAACCACAGGTTGAAACCATTGACTCTACCAGACAAAAGATAACAATTATTTCTGGGATTTAACTTCTACTGTAAGGCCATGCCCTTTTTGAGATTTTCCTAAACTCTCCACTGTACAGTACAGCACTCTGCAGCACCGTGCTGTACTCTATTTATTTACCTCTCTACTTTATATCGATTGGATGCGAAAGCGTTATCAATTGTTAAATGTAGATGTAAAGGACACTTTTGTAAGTGGACAGCTCTACTCACGATCGCCTCCAAAAAAACCCATTTGACCGCCCATACAAACTCTGTTTACTCATTCCCGGAGGTGGACATTCCCCTAAGCAGGCGCCGACATATTCTCACTTTTCCTTTGTCTTGTTTTATTTTCTTTCTCCCATTGTTGCGTTTTTAACTTCCTCCAGCGTAATGAGGACAGAAAACATTTGATGCGTTTTCAGAGTGAAACATCCGTGTTCATATTCTTCCAGCGTGCTGTGGACGGGGCCCCACCACTGACCGACTGACTGAATTGATTGATCGGTCAATTTACTGATAACTTACTTCTTAACAGCTGCAGCATTCTTCTCTGAGGGTGCTGTCTTTTCATTTGTTTTTTCCTTCTCTGGGGGTGACTGCAACAGAGTGGTTTGTTTCCCCTTTTTCTTTTTCTGGGCTGGCTTGGACTCTGGAGCTGGAATAATAATAATAACAAGAATAACCATTTTCAAAAAAAACTAAAAAAACTGCGTTGCTCTTTAATCACAAGTTAGCTTAACATGTAATTACATAGCATGCGCTGCAGCACCCGTGCGAAACGAGTGGGCGAGCAAAGCGAGCTCGTCTCTCACAGCTTCACCTTAGCCTGTTACATGCACATCAGTACCGCATCATTTGTCAAATCACATGTCAAATCACAAGTGCAAATGACTGCTCTCTTTCAAAACACATCTTCAGTCGAAATGCATCAAAATCACCCTTTTGTCTGTCATCTGTTGATTCTCTGTCTTGTCATATGTAAACTCACGCCTGCCAACTGTCAACTTATACCTCTAGCATTCGTGAAATGGTAAATGGCAAAAGAATTAAAGGACATGTTACTTACAAATATAATTTTATATCCCCCATAATTTAATCACAGGGTAAAATGATAACAGCCTGATAAACAAACATTTAGTCAAGCACTACAAAACATAACTCACATATCTTGCTTTTTCTGAGCAGAAGAGCTTTCTTTTCCTCTTCTACGCTGTCAAAGAAACTCTTTCCGTGCACTCCAGAGGCCTTCTTTCCAGGACTACCCACTCTGAATGGATTGGAACGACCCTGGCTTGAACTTAGACTTGGAGAAGGAGAACTGGGTGGTGGTTTGAGTTTTACAGCTGAACTTGATTTTGAGTGGAAAGATCCAAAATCCCGACTGTCTAGTCTTGCTAGGCCCTTCCTTTCTACAACAAGAAAAGTGTTGTAAACAGTCAAAATGTAAATTTATTTCATTAAACAGATCAACTTGTAAATGAAGCCATATGCACACATGCATGTACCAGGACTGACAGAAAACAACTCTTACAGAAAAAAAAATAAGAAATACCAAGTGAAAATCGTTTCTCAGATACGGAAGGTCACCAACATTACCTACTGACTACTTCCTTGAAAACTTTATACAATGGGAGTTCGTAGCACCCCATTCAGGCCCTGGATTTGTTACCCCCAGTATTAAATTTGCCGGTACACATTTATTCACCCGGGTGGAGAGAGGCACTGTGAGAGTTAAGTGTCTTGCCCAAGAACACAATGTCCCCAGCCAGGGCTCCAACCTGGACTGCTCAATCTGAAGTTTACTGCACTAACCATTAGGGCAACACAACTCCCAATTATATTATCTGCCCATGACTGACGAGAGCTGTGCTTACACAGTGCATGGTTCAGCTGTACTGTCTAGAACTATATCTATGTCTACAGACAGGCTATTTAGAAAGAAAGTAGTGGCAACTGAAATTACCACCAGAGCACATGCTGTAGCTCAACATCAGTCAGCGAGTCAGTGCGTGAGTCAGTCAGTCAGTCAGTCAGTCAGTCAGTCAGCAAGTCAGTCAGGTAGCCAGTCAGTCAGTCAGTCAGTCAGTCAGTCAGCAAGTCAGGGAGTCGGTCAGTCAGTTAGTCAGTCAGTGAGTTGGTCAGTCACTCAGCGAGTCAGTCAGTCGGTCAGTAAGTCATTTTTAGTACCTTGCTTTCTCAAAATCTGTTGATCATCTTCACAGTCTTCCATTTCATCATCTACTCCATTCTCCTCTATTTCTTCCTCTTCCTCTTCCTCATCTGCCTGTTCCACTTGTCTCGACACAGTCTGAGGATGGCAAACACGCCCCCTTGATGTGAATACCTCACTCCCCCTAACGGGCCAGCTGTCTTGCTGGAAATCATCTTCCTGCTCCTCCTCAGCCTCAAGTTCTGCCTTCTTACGAGCCAGGTCATCAAGTCGATTGGCCAAGTTCATTCGTCGACTGCGTGCAGCATATTTTATCGCCAAGCTTACCTATAAAAGGAGTTGAGGTTTTTGTCAAGTTAGGGTGTGTTTCCTCCCTGCAATAGTTCATTGCTGTATCTCAACTTTTGACAGCTCTTTGAACTGTTGTTGAAAGATATAGAATTATAAGGGGTTCCAAACGTCATGCTACTGCCATGCCAAACTCACATGAATTTGCCCAGCAGTGGCATGACAAAAGAACAGGAATGGTTTCAAACGTCAAATTAAATTCAGTCGCGTTAAGGATCGGAAGAAGTCTGCTCTGCTGAAGACCATTTTAAATACTAGAAAGCTATGGCAGCTGATGCAGCAGACTACGAATTCAGTTTGACATGGCAAGAGCACTTTGTTAGAAGCCAGGTCGCACTACTGCTGTGTGGCACTGCAAGGCCTGCCTTGTGCTAACTTAATTCAGCTTGCTGAACTAAGCGGTTTCAAATGTCATGGTACTGCCATGCTTAAGTCAAATTTAATTCTTGAATTTAGCTCGGCACGTCAGTAGCACAACATTTGGAATAGGTTTAAGAAACTTTGGTTTAGACCATGTAGTTGTACTAATCCCAAGGTCTAAAAATCAACTCATCCTTTGGTGAACAATTGGGCCAGTTTCCTTGAATTCTTAATTCTTAGTGGGTCCAGGTCAAAACAAAGTGGCCCTCAATTTTCTCAAAAAATCTGTCAATCATTTGAATATACATGCCAGAAGTGATATCAAGGCAGTAACACATTCAATTAATGCTTTTAAATATTTAAATCATATCAAAATATATCAATTAAATTATTTAAATTATTTAAATAATTTTAGAAATTACTTACAGAATGGGCATCTGGTAGTAATTCACACAATTCAACTGCACGGAACTCTCTATCACTCTTGCATGCCAGCTAAATTTCAGAAAAAAATACATTAGAGACTGGAACCTAATAATTAAGCTACTTTTGGCTCTCATAAATTGATTTATGTGCTGACAAGTAAATCACAAACTTACTGCAAATAATTTCATGACGCCTTGTATCTGTGCTGTCTTGGCCTGACTCAAAGCCTCTTGCTGATCTTCACTTGCTCCACCAAGCATAAGCTTTGATCGAACATATGCTTCCTGACATTGGTAACAATGCAGCAAAGTAATGTTTTGCATTTTAATAACTATTTCTTGAAAATAATATTGAAACTCAATTAATAAACATTGGTAAGGAGTAATTAAATAAATTGATAAAGAGATAAATAGTTTTAAAGATGAAAAATAAATTATGGTACCTCTAGTTGCCCTTTTTCTGTGGTCATTTCACAGAATGGAAGTTGTAATGGAAGGAGAACAAGAACAGGGCGCGGTAAGGTGGGTGGGTAGGTTGAACCCTTGCAGTAGATGCACCTAAACACAGAAGTCATTAAGGCAAACACAAATCATCTATATTTACAACAACTGATTCTCAAGTTTCAAGAAAACAAATTGACAGGCAGTGATGGTTTTTTTTGCCACACATAACACAGAATATATTTACTCAAATATGAACAGTGGTTTGCTTCCAATTGTTTTTGATCGAATGTTCCTCAAAAGAGGATTTACATTGAATGGAACTGCCCAGTACAGGAGGTTGCTAATTTTATGATATATGCAGGTACATTTATCAACAGCATGCTAATAACTTTGAGTTTTCTTTAAAATTACAATATAAAAAGTCTGTAGAGTACACTTATCAAGGACTCTTACCTGATTTGTTGGCTTGTCTCATCTAAGCCAACAATCCAATAATTGTCTGATTTATTTTTCATCTGAAATAAATAAAGAAATATACACATAAATAAATATCTAGACAGATACATACGTAGCTATTTATCAATACAACAAATAATCACTGCAGTAGAGATGTAAGAAAGCAAGGAAGTAATGTAGAGAAGGAAAATAAGGAACAATAGACAGACAGATTGAGGGATGGAGGGTGGGAGGAAGAAATGAAGGAAGAAGGCCAGAAGGAAGGTAGGGAGGGAGGAAGAGAAGCAGGGAGGGAGGTAGGGAGGCAAGGAGGTAGGGCAGGAGGCAGGGAGGTAAGGAGGGAGGGAAGGACAGAGGCAGGGAAGCAGGGAGGGAGGCAGGGAGGTAGGGAAGGAGGAAGACAGGGAAGGAAGGAGGGGGGCAGGGAGGTAGGGAGGCAGGGAAGCAGGGAAGGAGGCAGGGAAGGAGGGAGAGAGCCAGTGAGGTAGGGAGGTAGGGAGGTAGCAAAGGAGGGAGGCAGGGAAGGAGGGAGGTAAGGAGGCAGGGAGGCAGGGAAGGAGAGAGGGAGGCAGGGAAGGAGGGAGGCAGGGAAGGAGGGAGGCAGGGAGGTAGGGAAGGAGGGAGGGAGGCAGGGAAGGAGGGAGGGAGGCAAGGAGGGAGGCAGGGAAGGTGGGAGGGAGTCAGTGAAGGAGGGAGGCAGGGAAGGAGGGAGGGAGGTAAGGAGGCAGGGAAGCTGGGAGGCAGGGAGGCAGGAAAGGAGGGAGGCAGGCAGGCAGGGTGGTAGGAAGGCAGGGAAGCAGGGAGGGACGCAGTGAGGCAGGGAGGCAAGGAGGCAGGGAAGTAGGGAGGCAAGGGAGCAGGGAATGAGGGAGGGAGGTAGGGAAGCAGGGAGGAGACAGGGAGGTTCACTGTTGGATCACTGTACATTCACAAGTAAACTTAGAACAACAACAGTAACACTTACATTGCTCTTGGTGATACAAACAGGGGACCATGCAGTACCCAAGGAACGTGACAGTAACCTCACAACTCCAGCTGAATCAACACTGACAGGTGTGCCTTCTTCAGAAAACCTTTCAAGGCAAAACAGAAAATCAAGAAACCAAGAAATCAAAAACAATACAGGTAAGGTAATAGTACAGTACAGGTAAAGGTACAGGTACAATACAGGTAAAGGTAAGGTCACATTCAGGAGACCATTATGCTCCTGGGTGGAGAGAGGCACTGTGACGTTTAGCGCATTGTCCAAGAATAAAACAGAACAACCCTGGACAGCATTTTAACCCAGACCACTTGATCCAGAGTTACACGCATCAAACACGAGGATGAATAAATCTCCCACCCACTTCAAGTAAAACAATAAATTAACAGTTAAGTTTAAAACTTACTATAATGTTATAAATAAAATGCACAAACCATTAGGTCAGCACTTACTCCACTTACTGGAAAATTACTTAATAATAACATTATTTAGTAACTAATTATTCAAACCTTACCCCAACCATGACAGTGTGGTCTTCTCACTTAATAAGACCCTTTCTTCTGCAATAAGTTCCCTGTTGCAATTTAAGTCGAGTAATTTAAGAGCTAGAGCTTGTTCGCCAGGAAGAGGGTTGTTAAAATGAAACACAACCATCAGCTGGTCCTTGTGTCCGGACATGCATACAACAGGACCAGGAAGACTAAGAATGTCACGCTGAACTCCACCAATGGTAAACACTCGCAGGAACCGCTTGTTAGTTGCTACAGCAACAAATGAACTGCCAGTTGCCACCGCCTAATGGATTGAAGCATGAATTTTCAAAGATTGGTCCTATGTGTTGAAACTTCACAGGCTTCACTAATATGCTCTTTCCCTGTGCATTCAAGTTATTTACTCTCAGGATAATATTTCTTGTCATTTTGTTTGAAGTTGAGGGGTTGTGGATGGGCTTATAGATGTAGGAGCTTATATCCGAGCAGGGGGGGGGGGGTGGGGTGGGGGGGGAGGGAGAAATTTAAAAAAATAATTTTGAAATGAGCTATAGCAGTGTTGATCAAAATACATTCTTCATATACTGGTTGGTTTTCAATTCAGTTTTAAAATATAAAAAATCAAATTCATTTAATTTTAAACTAAGGGGAGCTTATATTCAAGAAGGGAGGGGGTAAAATTGGAAGTAATATATTTTTTTTTATAACAGGAGATGCTTATGAGCAGGAAGGCTTACGAGTGGCAGTTTATGGTATATTAAAAATTCCACTTACTTGGATTGATTCTCCTTCTGGCATGGTGATCGTCCATTCTTTAGAGTTGTCCCAGCTTCCAAAATGGACACAAACTAGCTTACTGTTGAGAAATTATTAATTATAGACAAATATTAATAATATTTTTACAATCTACAATGAACATCACGTTATATAAACTTCAAACTATCCACTGTGTGCACCATTTTAGTTTTAAAGCCATTTCAAGCATCAATGGTATGGGTGGCTTTGGAGTGGAGAAGGGGAGGGACAAATTTTTGACGAGATTTTTCAGAAGATGGGAATCATTTTCAGATGTCAGTAAATATTTTCCACATAGGAAAGATCACTGGTTAACTATTACAATTGCAAACTTGAAATAATGTAATGAAGATGGCAGTTAACCCTTTGAATACCAAACTTTCGCTAAAAAATACCGTTTTTAACCGTTTAGTCAGGTTTTTTAGCTGCCATGACGCTAAATAAGCCTAATTTTTGCTAAGAAAGCTTTTTTACTAAAAGGAGAGATTTTCCAAGGATTAGGTACAAAATTGAGCAATATTTCAATTCCGGGCATGCACATAAGCCAAAATTTGGCCTTTTTCTTTTGCCATTAACCATTCTCAATTTTGTTTGTTGCCCCTTTCCTTTCTGTTTTTCTCGGCCCTTTTACACTGGCTACCTTTTGCGTTGCATGTTCTTTCTGGCTGCCGTGAAAAGTTGGATGTTAATTACAGGCGAAGCCTAGAAATGGACCTTGATCAATCGTGGGTGTAGTGGACCATTTTACCACCGTTTTTGCACCAAAACTGATAACGTTATTTTTCGATTTGCGACGTTGGAATGTCGTCGATATCTAAACCTGACCATTGTACGGAAAGGCCTAGCTTAAATCTACTATCTGCTTATCAAGAATATCTAATGACATTTAAATTGATGACGTCACAAGTGGTACACAGAGCACGACCATTGATTACACATATGTGCGTAATTGGGGCTCAAAAGGTTAAGAGTTGTAGCCAATCATGGTAGAAAATAAATATTACATAGCTGTGAAGAGCTGTTGCTGTGTTTACCTGGACTGGTACATCTCAATTTTAATTTTTTCTGTCATTTAGTCTCTAGGATGGAGGGTGGATGAGCGTATTATCAGAAGCACTTTTGTGTTAAAAATGTTAGACTTTTATAGAAAATTATTTGAAAGTAATTAGCACGTGAAAAATTTAGGTGCACGGAAGAACTTTTTGGAATGAACTTTTCAGGAGGCACTGGGGTTTCATTGAGGGCAGCACAAATGGCAAATTGACCACCTGTGAACAGAGCTTTGCCCAGCTGTTTCATCAATATTAATTTTATATAGCAATGGTGCTCTCAAGCTATTTTTATGTGACTTGCCGATATTCTGCCTGAATGTCATATCCTAATGCTCTAGTGTTAAAACCCTACTGTAGGAAGGCTTATTTTCATTGGCAGTTGGCTATTGCTATCACGATTTTATGGCATTTTAAGGTAACACTATATATTTGTTAGGGATATAAGTACCTAGGTGAATCGTCCTGAGCTTCCCCAGCTAACAACAGTGCTGTAGATGACAATGCTGCCATCGTGTGATTCATATGATTGGTTAAGTGGAGAGGATGGTGTGTGCTTGTGTTGTGGAATTCAACTTCTATTGATGATATCTCATCTTCTGTATGACATCGCACTATGCCAACTGAATTCCAAACCTGGAAAAGAGAATTTGTCAGTTTATTCTTTACTAACTGTGTTAAGTGAATGCTAGCAAGTGCTGGAATAGCTACAGGGTGAACAATCTATCAAGCACTACTTTCATTTGATACTGTTTATCAGGTTGCACAAGGTGTTTCTAACTTTTAAGTCTGTGGATGAAACCCTAGTGTGTGACCATTCAAATGAAAGCTACTGAGCAGTACTTCCATGTGGTACTGTTTATTATGCTGTACAAGGTGGTTCTAACTTAAAGTCTGTGGATGAAACCCTAGTGTGTGACCATTCAAATGAAAGCTATCGAGCAGTACTTCCATGTGGCACTGTTTATTATGCTGTGCAAGGTGGTTCTAACTTTTAAGTCTGTGGATGAAACCCTAGTGTGTGACCATTCAAATGAAAGCTACTGAGCAGTACTTTCATGTGGTACTGTTTATTATGCTGTACAAGGTGGTTCTAACTTAAAGTCTGTGGATGAAACCCTAGTGTGTGACCATTCAAATGAAAGCTATCGAGCAGTACTTCCATGTGGCACTGTTTATTATGCTGTACACGGTGGTTCTAACTTTTAAGTCTGTAGCTGAAACCCTACTGTTTGGCCATTCAAATGAAAGCTATTGAGCAGTATTTTCATGTGGTATTGTTTATTATGCTGTACAAGGTTACCCTCCTAAGAATCTCATTATAGGTAATGTCAACGACATACCATGAACCTGTGCATAAGATGGACTGGGGTTGAGCTCGGTTGGAATGCACTCTGGAGGACTGGTACAAAGGGAGTGTGGATCACTTCCTGTAGTTGAAAGTTAAGAAATTGAATCAATAAATGTGATTTCATTCTTACATGTATTCCAAAGGCCCAGTGCACAAGGTTTATGATTTTGTTAGGCAAAGAGCTTAAAGGCTTAAAATGCTGCATTCCATGTTTCCGGACACAGTGTTGGGTCACAAGATTGACATCAGACAGAAATACTGAAATAATGCTTGGCTTCAATAGTATTATCCATTTACCCAATTATAACCCAATCTCTGACAAAATACAATTGCACCTTTCTCCACCTCTCTCCTCTCTGGGACGAAAATGTGTGGCTGTTGTAGAGAGGAGGCCATTAGTAGAGGTCGACTGTACTCGTTACAATTCCAACAAAATTCAGAAACTAAACAGTAATGACCAAAATCAGATAGACTTCACCACAAATGCAAACTTCATTCTATTGTATTAGGGTTGCAGATAAGTCATAAAACGTAAAGCAAGGTGCCACTAAGGCATTGCAGGGTGTCTAAGACAGCCTGCAAGTTTGATGAAAATTGTAACTTCTCTAAATGTAACAAAGAGAACACAGAATGCAGGAACAATGCACCTATTCTTCATTGCTACGTGCACACTGATCTTCCTGTCCAGTAACAGGTAGTTACCTTTGTGGGAGCTTTTGCGGCAGACACTTCACTAGCATTATCACCATCATTGTCTACATCACCAAAGTCTAACGGAGCTGCTAAGGCTGCCTTGAGTTTTCGGATATCTGAGAGCAAATGAAAAAATTACTCAGCTTACAAATTAAAGCTCTTTAAGAACAGTTTAACATGGTAAGAACCTGGTATTGTACATATTGATTTCTTAATTAGCTTTTAAACATAATATTTAGATCTTGTAATTTTTATGTTTAAGTGTCCGCATTTAGTGGTTTCATGGTTGCTTCATGCCACTGAAACCAGATAAGCCCCAACCATTGGGCCACTTGGCTTGTATGCAGACTTTACCTTACCTCTTCTCACTTGTTACCTACTCTCTAACCTTAACCATAAAAATGTTTTGGTAACTGCATCTATCAATCAAGAGTTTTATATTATTTACCTGAACTTTCCTCCTATCAGACTTTTCTCACCTTTGAACTCGTCATCTTCATCATCCTCAGCCTCCTCGTCAATCCAAGCATTGGACTTGTTTCTTGTTTTTTTCTTTCCAACAATAAGCTGTTCATCATCACTGTCGGCATCCATGGCAGCCATCATAAGGCTGTCATTCATTGAATTATTGCCAGTAACAGTGTGATTAGAGCTTTTGGCCTTTACATGTGGTAAAACATGAATTAATATTATTCTAAGCTCACAAGCTTATGAGCTTAGGTTTGTATCCTGTGAGGGCAGCCCATCTAAGAGAAGGAAAAGTTTGATTCTAAACTTGGGTAGATGGCCACCCATTAGCCTTGGCTGGCAACCATCTAGGGGAAGGAAAACCACTACAGAAAACCTACCCCCACACCAGGTTGGGGGTTAGATAAAGGGCCAATAACCCCCTCTCGTAAAAACACATTTTAATATTACAGAAACTGAAACCGGCCAAACGCAATGCTGTTGGACTCATGTTTCTAAAGGAACTAAGAAGCCTAGAGAAGAAGAAGAAGCTTACAGAGTTGTGGAAAAAATGTGAGCTGACTAACAAAACTTGCACTAAAAAGGACTGACATCAGGTTACAATAGAGTTTGAACAACTTACTTCAGCTTTTGGTATGACATTTTCACAAACACCAAATTGACCCTACAAAAGTAACATAATACTGATTGTTAATGCATAAATCAATAACACAATGACTTTTACTTCCTAGCCATGCTTGCTACAAAGAGAAAAGAGTTACCCATTGTAGAATACATGTGTCTTCATGATTTTTACACATTAAAAAGAAAGATTAGGGATTATGTGTACTAAAGACATCCATGGTGGAGTGTCGATCAATACCCTTGATTGAAACCTCAAGCGACACTTGATCAATACTCAATTGACACGTCGGTTGACACTCAATTGACACTCTCTCAACATCTACGTCAAATGTCGGTCAAGAGTCAACTAAATCATACAGACACGCCATCAAGTCACGTGTTGATTGATACCTACATATGAGTCGGTCGACACTCAGCCATATATCGACCCACACTCAATTGAGTATTGATGGGGCGTCAGTCTAGATGTTGGTGAAGTGTCGATCAAGGTATTGATAGAGTGTTGATCAAAGGTCAATCAAGGGCATCAATCAACACTCGACCATGGATTCCTTTTACACATGAGCCAAGATTTAGTTAGTTCATCTCTAACCATTACCTGATTATCAGTGTAGGCAATTTCGTTGTTCCCCTTCGGATTCCACACCAAACCGCAGATTGTCAGCCCACTCTCATGGTTTATCCTAAGAAACAAAATAAAACCAGTCAGGAGGGGGGATTGGGCAATATTCTAGGGTATGAACTTTTTCCTCACTTTTGTCCATGATTTTTGTCGTTGGCAATAGCTTGTGCAGGAATTCTTTTTTTCACATCAAAAAACAAAATAATGATACAAACTGTAGTAGAAAGCACTTGCTCGATTTTCCCTATAGCTCCAATTACACAATTTGTTTTTTCAGAAGTATTTGCTATTCAGGAATTTGCTTTGGGGGTAATTGCCTACCGCTGCCACCCCCCCCCCCCCCCCACCCACCTCGAAAAATACTTTATCGTTTTTCACTTACCTTTCAATCACCATTTGCGAAGACACCTTCCAAATAAACATTTCCCCATTGATACTGGCAGATGCGAGGTAATTACCACAGGGTGACCATGCTACTAAGGATACTAACTGCGTGAATAGGAAACACAACCATTTCAATATCATGAGACTATTAACACTAACTGTTCTGAAGTATAGAAAACACTATAATTCTAATAGCAAGCAAGCACTTGCTTGTTTATTATGGATAATAAACAAGCACTTGCCCCCTCCCATACATTTCATGGATCATGTGTACCAAAGGTATCTGCTGTCAAGTGTTGATTGACACTCAATTGACATCTCAATTGACACTTGGTCGACACTCTTTCAACAGTCAGTCAATAATCTGCCAAGTGTCAACCCACTCATATGCATCAATCAAAAATTAGTTGACTCTCAACTGACTGTAGACCAACATGCCAATTGAATGTTGATCAAGTGTCAACTGAGGTGTCGATGGAGTGTTGACTGAGTGTCAATCAAGGGCCCATCGAGGGTACCGATCGAGGGTTATTAATCAACACAGGACCACAGATGCCTTTAGAACATGTGATCCCATTTCTTTGTAAAAACTGGCAAGTTTGGAGAAAATCAATACCTCGCTGTGACCATCTTTTTCCATGTTAAAAACATTCCTCCAAGTTTCCTGTTCATAGACCTAAAATGAGAAACAACCAATATTCATTTAGCCAATGACAAACAAAGAAGCGTAATGTGACATGTAATGCATAAATCAGTCACTGTAAAATGTTTGCAATCACATGATAACGATATTTTCGTACCTTGATAGTTTTCTCCACAGGAACAGCTAAATACTTAAGTTCCAGAAAAGAGAGAAGATAGTTTAAGATGATTAATTCTACATCAGTCTAGCAATAACCACTGAAAAAGTATTACCCCAGGCTATAATTTCTCATCCCAAAGGAAAAAAAAGTTTGAGGCCAGTACTTATTTCTGACCAGGAGTATTCATAATCCCCCTGGTGGGGATGCTAGTAAATTACAGGGTCATTCCCCCAGCATTCTATTTGCTAGTGTCGACAAGTGTTATTTTGCACAAATGGGAGGAGAGAGTTGAGACAATGAGGGTAGTGAATCTTGGCCATGAACAACATCATTGCCCTGGTCAAGACTCAAACCAAGATCACTCTATCTGCATGGAGTGCAACACACTAACTATAGGCCAACATGCTTTGTGTTATCTCAAAGAACACTGGTTATGCATCAACACAAGAGTCACACATACTTTGCCATTGCCTGGCTGCCAGGCAAGACGACACAGAGTCTTTGAGATCCTAAGGAAGGCAAAATAACAATAAAATAATAATTAGAATTATTATGATACAATTATTAATATTTTTTCATAAACTTTACAGATGCAAATTATGCCAACTGAATCATCGTTGACCCAACCCTGATTGTTGTTACCACATAATATACTCCTTTTGAGTTAAATATATCAGTGCAGGTTAGTGATAATGTGGTTTATTTCTCAAAGCATACTCAAATGACAATACAAGCTTGTGGCTTAACATCATTAAATATTGTGGAAACATCAAGCAAGATCAAAACTTCCTACAGACCAACCAGCCAATGGACTGACTGATCAACTGTCTGACCAACTGATTCACCAACTGACTGACCAACAGGCCAGTCAACTGCCAGGCCAGCCAACTGCCAGACCAACCAGCTGACTGACTGACTGATTGACTGCCTCATAATAAAAATTTCACTACAATTACAGTGACCCACCTTGCATCATTCACTTTAGGAAGAATAGAAAATGTTGTCAAGCAAGTCTAGAAATCAAAATAAAATGTTAATGATACCAATAGAACAAGCCAGTTATTATAACATGGATTGTATAAATTTTTGCTGTATCAGGGCAAAACAATTGTTTTTGACAAAACTTGTCCCTGGGAAAGTGGCATGTATGTGACAAGGTCACTTTAGTTCATTTTCAGTTCTAATTTTCAAACTATTTTTATTAGTGTTGTGTTATTCTTCTTCTTACTATTTGGGTTATTTTCCTACATTAGTTTGGTTTCATTACACACCTTATTTTGGTATGTGTTGGTGATTCATTCCCACACACTTCTCTTAGCTAAATCCTGTTGTGTAGGAGAAGTTACCTCCTAGTTCCCTTAGGTAAATCCTGTATTCGTGGGCAACAAATACACTCCCTAGTCTTATTTGGTTTAGAGTTATTCCTACAGTTTCCTCAAATCTGTTATAAATTGCCAACCATTTGTTCAGCAAATTCGGTTGATTCAGTTGGTTTATTCTGAGCTATACTCAAGTTCTCGAGTCAAGCACTGGTTTAGTTCGAATGTTATATTCTCAATAACCCTTGTGTTACTTGTTCCCGTTTATTTTGTTCCTTTTATTATTGTCTCCGTCATTTTTGTCAATAAACTCGTAAATCATACACTCGTATCTGTTGTTGCTACGTCGACCGTTTTGGCCATGTTACATAGAATTTTGAGAGAATACTCAAACATCCCCCTAGTGTAAATTCTTAATTGCAACCGCATCCGTACAATTACCTAAGTATACTATTTCAGCTTAAGTATAAATCAAACTTTTACATACCTGATCCTCCAGCTTCCATATTTTTACTGTACCATCACAACTTGATGAAGCCTGAAAATCAAAATCAAATATCATGTAATGACAGTGTTCATTAATGGTTATCCTCTCTCACTTTCCTTTAAATTTGCATGGTGTCCTGTCTTTCCAGCAAGTGAGGTAAGGTAAGCTGGTAAAGTCTGCATACGAGCCGAATGGCCCATCAGGCCGGAACTTATCCAGTTTCTGTAGCATGAAGCAACTAGGAGTATTTCTACTCCCCCTGGATGGGATGCTAGTCCATCGCAGGGTTACCCCCAGCATTAAGTTTGCAAGTACCAAATTATACACCTGGGTGGAGAGAGACACTGTGAGAGTAAAGTGTCTTGCCCAAGAATACAACCCAATGTCCCCGGCCAGGGCTCGAACCCGGACCACTTGATCCGGAGAGGAGCGCACTAACCATGAGGCCACCGCGCCTCCCACTTCCAGTAAGAGAAAGTCATTTCAATTTCTTTCATTCTCAAATTGTAAATTTGTTCAACACTGTGCACTGTAAACTTTGTTTTCCATGTGTGTGTCAAATACACACAACTGTGTTACTGCAGGCTTAGATGAAATCAGGTACTGGAGGCCAAGGACAAAGGAAAGTATTACAAACACTACTTAAAAGAGAATTTCTGTTTCAAATTTAGGACTGAAAGGGTTACAGCTTAACAGGATCCTTAATGAGCAAAAATTTTCAAGTTGTACTTACAATGTATTGATCTTTAGGATCAATTGCTGTGCTTAACACTGGAGCTTCATGACCTTTGAGTATTCTCTGGCTTCCATCTGCCACAGTTACCACTTTGATGTTGAAATCACTATGAAATTAAACATAGCATACATGTTACTTATATACAGGAAAATTATTTAAGAAAGCTCTGGATTCATGAAAAAAATATATATTTAAATAAATTCCTAGATTCTGGTTGGTCGTTAATGAATTTATAATATGCTGTTCCAGAAAATAACCATACCCCTAGTACCACAAAAAGTTTTTTTTTGATTAGATCCCTCCTACTTCTATGGAAATTCTACGTGAACTTCATTCTATGCAACTTCTATAAAAAATTTGGCCTTTTGAAATCACACTCTGTCTCCTCTCCTCTAAAATTTCCAACAATTATTTTTGGGGGTGGGTACGAAGACTTTTTGAAACTGTACAATGTGTGGTTCCAGAAAATATCCATACCCTTACCACGGAGGGAACTGGGAATTCCGGAGGGGTGCAGGTGTCAAAGACCTAAGAAATTCCAGAGGGGAGGGGGTAGGGTGGTTGCTTTAGTTTCCAGATGCCCTTCGATTCAATACGGATTCAAGTGTCTATCTAGCTGTTCAAAAATCCTTTCTTACCAACTAAGTAGAACTTTCACATGAAAAGAATAGTAGCTTGAATACTTGTATTTGAATCGCATTATATTTGAAATAAATTTTCTTTCTTCAAAAAGGACTTTGGAAGCTAACAAATGTGAAAATGGCTGTCATTACTTGTTACCAGTCTACATGGAGTCATCTTGTGGACCAAACAGCACTGGTGACTATCGCAGTTTGTTTTCACATCAGTCTTCGAAGCTGTTGAGTGGCAGTCGATTTCTTTCATGAAATTAGTTTCTTAATAAAGGTACAAATGATGTTAAGATTTTCGCAAACTTGAGAATTTCTTATTCTTGTTTATCTCTCTCCATTTGTATGTAATTTTGCTGTAAAATTGGGTTTCGTTCTGAGTGTGTTAGCAATCGTTTTCACGATAAAAGTATGCAGAAGTATGGTGTCACTTTCATCCACACTCATCTAATCAAATCCTTTAACCGAAACTGTATCACATTTTCAAAGGGTAATTTGACAATTTACTATTTTATCTATTTTCTTTTACATGTAACACACTTTCTTGCCAAAACTATTTTTTCCCAGAGGGTATAGGGGGCGTACATAGACTTGTGGAAATTTCGGGAGGGTGGGGGGGTATTTTTGTGTTCAAAAAATGGAAATTCCAGGGTGGAGGGGAGGGGGAAAGTTGCGTGAAATTCCCTCCATGGTGGGTGTATGGATATTTTCTGGAACTACACAATGAGATATAATGTGCCACACACACATATATACTCTGTACTAAGTTCAAATATTTGTAAACTTAAACTATCCGCTGACCAAGTTGTTTTTAGCTTCAAACTTCGCAGCATACCTCGCTCCTGCTACCATAACTGTTCCTGATTGGTTAAAGTAGATGTGATTGACAGGTGCAGTAAATCTGGTCAGAATTCCATCAGGAGATCCCTAATATTAAAACAAATTAAAACAACTCTTGTCAGAAGAAAATACCAGCAAAATGGTCAATTTTTTCATTAACTCAACCAGGGGTTTCGCTAATGGCAATACAACGGCCACACAACAGGCAATTGACTGGCCGTGAGGATGGTTTTGCCCACTTCTTTTGACCATCTAAAGAAAAGTTTTTCCCATAAAGAAGTTTCCTTCAAAAACTTCTATCCACCAGTGAAAACCAGTTGTCCTTCTGCTGAATAGGCTAATGAAACCACTGTTTAACTTGGACTTCAGATCTTCTTACAACCTAATAAATTTTACCACCAAGTTTTTTCACATTTTTGGACGGGAATTGCTATGATTATTTCAAAAATGAAAATAACAATCATTGCTATAGCATTTCTTTAACTGTGTTAAAGTGTCCTAAATTAATAAGGATTTAACACATGGATATTTACCTCTGGGAAGGTAAATGCCTGGACAGAATTGTCACATGCCGTCACTATTTTCTTATTCTGTGTGAAAAAAAAGATGTTAGTGTGCATCACAATAAGCATTACTCAGTAATTTAACAAGTGGGTGGTATATTGTCCGTAAAAATTTCCGAGGGCTTGAAAAGGTCATCTATCAACTAAATTAAAAAAAAAAAATTAAACTAAGATAGGGCTCCAGATAACTTTTCAATGCAATGCAGGGTGCCAATAAAGAACTCCAATAGGTTAATTCCTGCTGTTCCCTCCAAATCATTATAAATTTTTCTATTAACTTGTCGGGTCATGTAGCTGACCTCGTTGGGTTTTCAAAACATTTAACCTAGGTTGAAACAATTTTGACCTGAAATACATTTTATATAAACTACAACACACACAATCCAATCTACACTCACCTTAACTGCTAGAACTGTGACATTATCCCCAACTCTAACAGATTCTGGATCACTGTCGTCAAAATCTTTATAAATACGCACATCTCCATCTGATCCACAAGTCAAGAGATAGCTATTCCAAAACAGCACAAATAATTATGTACATTTACATAATTTATGCATGTTTAAAAGTTGATTTGCTTTCACTGTGGACTTGGTGAAAGAAACTATCACAACTTGAATGCCACAGCTAGGATGGGGCAAATCAAGGCATTCACCTTGGTGATTTTTTTTTTTTTTTTTTGAAGGAAGAAAACAAAACACTGCTAAACAACTAGAAAGAGAATTAAACCACGGATATTGCCTCGGTCAAAACTTTTTGCTGGCTACGGGCCTGATGTGCAAAGATCTAGCATCTAATTTTCTCTTCATAGAATCTTGACCTCACTGCGTTTGGTCTGTACTCACAACCTCGGTCAAGATTCTCCCATACGGACCTCCCGTTCGGTTAATAAGAGCTAATTTTAAAATCATCTCAAGAGCTCTAAAAAGCACAGGCGTTGTAACTAATCGATACCAATCGATGTAAATTAAACTTATTACAAAGCTTATTATCGATTGATATCGATTGCTCAATTTAATTTCCGATCATCGATTTGTCGGACCGGGCTTCGAATAACAATTTTGGAAATGATAAATTTCAAGTGCTCTAGCTTCGCAGCTTATGGAGAAGATCCGACATTTTACATTCACCTTTCATAAACTGATCGAACGATCGAACATAGCTCCTCAAGTGAATGCAGGGTGAAAATATTTGAATCAGGCCCCCATAAATGATCCGACATATTCATCCGACGCTGCAGCCAGTGTGATTTATAAATCGTATTTTAGACCAGGCAAGAGGTTACAAAACAACACAAGTGCACGCCATTGAACTAAGCTAAAAAATTCGTTCAACTTACTCGCCCTTTTCGTCGTAACAGACATCTGTATGTCCCTCACTGTGAGCAAATCGCATAGGTTTTCGATCGGCCGACATTTTGGCTTTTTAAAGGTCCTAACGGGTGAAATTGAGCGATGTTTTCCTTGAATTTCGAAGTTCTTTTACCGCGCTCATTCGCACAACTTTCGCGCCACTTGGAAATATGGAACCGAACGGAGTTCTGGTATAGCTCGGTTCAGTTTCCCTCCGTCTGACTTATTCCCGGGCAAAAAAAGGGCTCTACCTTTCTTTTGGGATGTACAGTGGAACCTCGATAAAACGAAGAGCTAAGGGAATAGCAAAATATGTTCGCTATAGCAAGATTTAGTTGTATCAAGGTTCTTTGCCATACATTTTATTATTATTGGGGCCAGAAAAACAGACTTAATAAAGATAAAGTGAAAAACCGAATGAAAATATCTTTCCCAGCCCCTCCCGCCACCCAATCTTCGATCAAGCACAAATAATTCAAACTGAGGTAGCATAGCTAGACTTATTACAAGATTTGAAGAAAACATGTGGGCAAAGAAGTGCATAGCCTTTGTGACAATGTAAAATTAATAACGACTGCAAGGAGAGTAGAGTATTGGAAAACCAGTTCAGATTCGCAAAAGTGTAAAAGAGAAATAACAGAGGGAACCGGAAAACAAACGAATATGAAAGTCCTACTCTGCCTATCACTTGAATTGGACGACGTCTGAATAAATCAGGGGGGACCCAGGAACCCCTGAAAGGGAGAGGGGTTTGCACTTTCGATCCTATTGGCGTGGATGGTCGTGGATGGCGAACGCGGGCCGCATTCGTGAGTTTCTAAAGGGGTCAGGGATCATCCCTCACAGGAAAATTTTTTCGATTTTACCCTCTAAAACGCCATTTCAAACGTCTCTGACTCTTGAAAAGCGCTTGTGGAGGGATGATATAAAATCTTGAGTTTATCTTGCTTCTCAACCAGAAATATAAAAATAATAATGCAGTCGTGAAATGTACATTATCTTTTTCTCAACTTGACAATAAGTCAATTGGTGGAAGTTAAAAACTACGTATAAAACAACTTTATTCCATTGTTTCTATGAAAGGTCAAAAAGATGACAAAAAATTACTGCTCAGAGGAAGGGGGGTGCAACCCCCCCAGTCCCTCCCCCGGATCCTACTCTAGAGCTAAATGCCATTGCCACTGGTTTTAGGAAGATAGCTGGGTACTAAGTTGAGCATTCCGGGGGGGGGGAATCTTTATTTCTCTTTTTTTTTTGATGGCGCTTTCGAAAAAGGGTAACGTTGCATTAAGATTTAAAATACACAAGATGCGTGATCACTTTTAGTAAAATGAACATGTGTCAATTAATGTTTTAATGCAAACATATGGACACAAAGAAATCTTTTTAAAAAATACGGATTTTTCGAGATAACTCTTAACCATTCAACTCCCAAGAGTAATCAATATTTAATTTATCTTTATAACACCGGTTTCTTATCAAACAGAGAGATAACCAAAACGAATTAAGAAATTAAATAATTTGGCCAAGTCTGGACGAATATCAAACTCTCTGAACTGGAATGACTTTTGATAGGTCCGCAACGAGTGCTGATTGATTTCCACTCTACTGTTAACCGCGTTAGGCGCCAATCCCCGTACTTAGTAATATCCCGCGGGGGGGAGGGGGAATCCTATAGGAAAAGGTCGTGGATACTCGTCGGAAAATTTGAACTCTAAAAGCTAACGGCAAAAAATGGTGGTGTCTTCTTCCTGAACATCGTAAGTGAGATCAGAATCCGTGTTTTACCCCCCTTAAGCGAAACGACGAGCATCCTCGACCTTTCCACATGGGAGACCTCCCCCGTGGGTACTACCTACGTTAAAAATACTTCGAATGGCAAAATAACAAATTCTCTACGGATAAAAAACACTGTCCCTCCAAATAACATGAAGGCATGTCAGACGACTATATTTTAGCGAAATTTGTGTACAAGTCAATAACGGCAATAGTTTTGTCCTCTTTAGGCCAAAGTTCTTTGTCCCTAATGGCTAATTAACAGTGCATATCTTTGTAGAATTCCTCCAACGTCCTGCGCTGTAGTAATCACTAATTCAAGGAGAAAAGCATTGAATTGTTTTGTTTTATAGACAAGTATAAGCGTTTGTCTTCGCTAACTCATCCGGGAAATAGAATGCAGGTCGACGGACTTCGGACTTTGACCTTTGTTTCGTGGTGGACGATTTGGTCTCGTCTTTCACCGCTAAGGAGCGAACTGACATGGTCTGTAAAGAAATAAGAAAAATTATACACCAATTAGCGTGGCCATACATTGTAAAGTCTAATTTCGCAACTTTGTCGTAAAAACCTAGACTACAAGTAGTCCCTCTTTCGCCTAGTGACCCTTAGTCCGTCGAGCGTGACCCCCCCCCCCCAAAAAAAAAATACGTGGCAAACTGATGGATGGATGCACGAAATCGTGGGGGTGAAAATCGCGTGTTTCTTGGCCCCAGGATTTCGCGCAGTCATTTTTTTCTCGCGTTCCTCTTTCGCGTCACGCACGACGGACTGAGCGAAAAAGGGACTACGTGTAGTCTATAAGAACCGGGATGCCTTTGAAGCCAGAATCAATATTGCTCCTCAGAAAGGTCCCAAAGTTTATTTATCCTTTCAGCATTTGTACTCATGATCTAGTCTTAATAGATCCGTCTTTCCACACTGGTTTGTCGATATGGTTCTACTGTTAAAGTAGAAGCTTTTAGCTAAAGAAGATTTGGTCAAACCATACTTGCGGAAACAAGTATGGCTACCTATCCTTTAAACATTTTCGCGATCAACTGAAAAGAATACCAACGGAGGGATTTTGCATGGTTCATCATAAATGGGAAAATAACGTCTCTGGAAGTGAGTCGTTCTGATACAATATGTTACTTAGAAACCAAGCTGACAGCCAAACAATATAAATCGGGCTCACTCAACTCCACACACACCTGACGTGCGGCAAATATGTCACTTACCACGTGATCTTGAAGATGATGTATGATGTCGTTTCTGTTGTTCAGTTCAGCTTGTAACTCTTCTTTTTCTCGTATCAGAGTGTCACGCTCCAGCTTTATGGCGTCACGCTCACACTGTAAGCGGTCACACTCATGTCTCAGATTGTCACGCTCCTTCTGCAAATCGACCTTTTCCTGTTACAAGAAAAGATTGAGAGAAAAACATGAATGCAATAGTTCTATGCCTATAAATTCCCATATTCGTCTCCTCTCGAGCAAATGAGTCAAGACTGTTGTGAAAAATAATCTTAGCTTATTAGTAGAAATACGCCGATTTAAGGGTAAAATATTTGAGATGCACTCAACCTACGATCAAGAGTTCTTTTTCTTCCACCGCTTCGATAAAAAACGTCTAATCGTAGGTTAAGATGCACTCTTCAACAGATGGGCTCCTAAGTTAGCATTTATCGTCTTGAGCGAGAGTGGTCACTGAATTAGAAGTTGTGCATGGGAAAAAAATCAGAAACAGAAATGTTTCCATTGCACTGGACATGAAGAAGTTCAACTAAACAAGTGACTTAAAACAGAACTTGTCAATATGATAATGAAGTAAGAAACTTTCATATGCGTAAGTCCTAAAACATACAACAAAACAAATTAGAAAACAACAAAGCGTTCTTACGCGTTGCGGGCCTACTTTTAAATTCCCCGGTCAATGAAGACGAAGGGATTCAATCCTCGCATTGCTTCCCAGTCCTATGCAGACGCTCCTTGGTGTTCATCACGTAATCTTTCCTCCCTCACGTGGAGAAGGGGAGGAGTGCGTGACCAGCCCTAAGAGTGGAGGCTTATCCTCGCGAAGTTTGTATTTTACCTTAGTGTTTTAAATTTCTAACATCTAAGAAGTTTCTCACCTTCTTTAACAATTCGTAGTCCTTTTCTGAAAAGGACGCTGTCCGCAAAGTCTAAAGAGCAAAAAAGGAAAAATTCCCAAAGTTGAGCAAATTAGAGAGACTCCTGTTAATACGTAAGACCGAAACTTGCTATACATATAAAATAAATTATTGAAGACCATAGGTGTACATAACCAGAAGAATTGACATTTATGTCGAGACTGTATGAACGTAGGGATCGAGCAACCTAAACCCACTATTGGAAAAAAATTACTTGACACGCGAAGAAGATTTATAGGTAATCTGTGCAATAATGGCAACAGTGAGAGGAGAGAGTCAAATTTTCAAGACTGTTATGCGTCCTTGCGCGTTTAACACCGATTACTCTACGATCTTTGGTATCCCCGCCCAAAAATAATTACAGCAAAATGGATGGCAGAAATGGAAAAGGTGTCGTAAAAGATGTTGGCTACCAGTTCTGAGACCGCTGACGTTTAAGTCTCAAACTTTCAGTGACATTTTTCATGTATTCTCGACGAACACTGAAAGAACTAGTACATTATGAACTCATTATGCCAGCTTACGTGAGATGGGACATGATCATCTCATCTTCACATATTTACTTTCGCCGATGTGCTGTCAAGATTCATAAGTAAAGTAACTATTGATGTGTTAACTGACGCAGAACAAAAGGTCAAGAGTAACTCATAAAACAATTAAACTCGAGGTGGAGAAAAAGAGGTTTTATATGTTCCATATGGTTCAATTACGGCACAACTTACAACACAAGCTAGATTGAAATCCGACAAAAGTCGGTTCTGCGTCCCAATTGAAAATGTTTCCTTCAGCAGATTCTCCATTTGAAAAAAATACTTTGGAAAACTGGAGAAGAAAGTCACTAAGCACACCTTGCGTTTCTCTCTCAGTCAGTAGCTTTGTTATGGTCTGTTAGTATTATCACATTCCCAAGCCAGCCTCTCTACCTCTAACCGCAGGGATGTAAAGCAAAGTTCTATTGATCCTTGCCAGTTTCCTGCCCTTGTCCTTTCCAGAATCAAAAAGCCTCTAACTTTTAAGTCTGTGCATGAAATCTAAGTGATGAGAACCCGTGGTTCTTTTCTATGTGTTACTGTTATGCAATGCAAAGTTGGTTCTAACTTTTAAGTCTGTGGATGAAACCCTAGTGTGTGATCATTCAAATGAAAGTTATTGAGCAGTACTTTCATGTGGTACTGTTTATTATGCTGTACAAGGTGGTTCTAACTTTTAAGTCTGTGGATGAAATCTAAGTGATGAGAACCCGTGGTTCTTTTCTATGTGTTACTGTTATGCAATGCAAAGTTGGTTCTAACTTTTAAGTCTGTGGATGAAACCCTAGTGTGTGATCATTCAAATGAAAGTTATTGAGCAGTACTTTCATGTGGTACTGTTTATTATGCTGTACAAGGTGGTTCTAACTTTTAAGTCTGTGGATGAAATCTAAGTGATGAGAACCCGTGGTTCTTTTCTATGTGTTACTGTTATGCAATGCAAAGTTGGTTCTAACTTTTAAGTCTGTGGATGAAACCCTAGTGTGTGACCATTCAAATGAAAGCTATTGAGCAGTACTTTCATGTAGTGCTGTTTATTATTCTGTACAAGGTGGTTCTAACTTATAAGTCTGTGGATGAAACCCTAGTGTGTGACCATTCAAATGAAAGCTATTGAGCAGTACTTTCATGTAGTGCTGTTTATTATTCTGTACAAGGTGGTTCTAACTTATAAGTCTGTGGATGAAACCCTAGTATGTGACCATTCAAATGAAAGCTATTGAGCAGTACCTTCATGTGGTATTGTTTATTACGCTGTACAAGGTGGTTCTAACGTTTACGTCTGTGGATTAAACCCTAGTGTGTGACCATTCAAATGAAAGCTATTGAGCAGTACTTTCATGTGGTACTGTTGATTATGCTGTACAAGGTGGTTCTAACGTTTACGTCTGTGGATTAAACCCTAGTGTGTGACCATTCAAATGAAAGCTTTTGAGCAGTACTTTCATGTGGTACTGTTGATTATGCTGTACAAGGTGGTTCTAACTTATAAGTCTGTGGATGAAACCCTGGTGTGTGACCATTCAAATGAAAGCTATCGAGCAGAACGTTCCCGAGCCTCCTACCTATATCTTATTTGACCAAATCTTTTTGATCATGAATGTGGGTGCCCAGCAAACTAGTAAAGTCGCTTCGTCTCTCGTCGCGTTGTTGGGTATCCCACTATACAGCGCGAGTTAGAAAACGGCATGTGCGCATGCTCCAGTGGTGAAAGAAATTTGGCCAGTAACAGAGCTGCTACGCGCTAAAACGCGGAAAGTCCCTCTTATAGACATACAATAGACGGCTTCAGTCGAGGCCTTTGTAAATTTTGATATTCCGCTTGGATAGGAGAAGTGAAGTGGAAGTACGATACACGCCACTTATTGTATGCAAGATATAGATCTAGGACTCTCGAGAAATTAAAGACACAAATCTCAAAAAGTGGAGATTTCGTGATTGCAACTGTACGAAGGTGCCTTTCCTAGTGGGAAAATTAAGTGCGTGGGTGAGGGCTTTCTTTGGAAAACGGATTTTCGAGCTCATTGCATACTTTAGCCGTGTTATCCTGTGTTGGCACAGTTGTTGTCAAAAACAATTACAGTAATTGAAATGCACAGAATAAATTTTGCTATCTTCCACGCACGATGCAAAGTATTTAGCACGAAGACAGAAATTCCTTTCAGAGTCTTAAAAAATAGACCGTTATAACTGGAAAATTGAATGAAGAGTAAAATCTAAGTTGGTATATACCTTATCCATTTTCTCTTTGGCTTCTTTCCGGCGACTGACTGGGGGAGACCGCTTTATACCCTCCACACCATTGTCTGGGACTTGTAACAGGAGTGACTGGGAGAAATCTTTGAGAATTCTATCCTCTTCCGTATTGTCTTCTCCGGTGAAGGAGCGAGATCGTAAACGATACTCTATGAAACCCTTTACCGGCGGCGCCGTTATAACCAAACCTGCAGGGCTGGAGGAAAGCTTGGACTTCGAGATCTTCGACAAGACTTCAGGCTCAGAGGCACTTCGTCCGTGGACTTCAGGCCGCTTGATTTTCGTCATAGTTCGGGCGTGATCGGGTGGAGTGTGGAACGCTTCTGTGGAAGAGGACCCACTAGACGGGGCCTCCCTGGCTTTGCGAAATCTCGCTCTTGCGTTATGCAATCTCTGGTACTGTTGATCGGTTACGCTCGAAATAAACTGCCTTTCGCTGGGGTCTTCGTTCGATCTCCAGGAACTTGATCGAGAAGCGGGGCGAGGAGAATCTGCGTCGAAAATTCCACTTCCACTGCTACTGGCAGCGCTCGAAAAACTGCTCTCGCGACTGAGGGAATTCGAAGCGGCCAATTCCACACTGCTAAAACTGCTTTCGCGGCTTACTGTAGCACCGTGAGTTGCCTCTTTAGCTGTCTTGTCAATCATGAAGTCTACAGGCATCGCTACAGAACGTTTTTGTGCAAGGTACTCGCTCATATCATCAAGGGCATAGTCAAATTTCTCTTTTTCAAGATGTTCCGCGTAACCGTATCCTCTGTCGAGTGTGGTGTCAACATTCTACAGCCTGCCTACGTGCGAATAGCATTTACGTCGGGTCGTTTAAGCATCCGCAAGGTCAAATGACAAAGTTTGTTTGCACTACCTCGATGCAAAATGTATTTTAGGATTAATGATTGATGGCTCCGGCAATAAACTGGCTCCTTTTAATTCAGTCGGCTTGCATGAAAGGTAAACATTGATTCAATTTTCTTTTGAGAACCCAGTCGAGTCAAACTTGGTAGTTCCGGAATTTTCTTTACACATCTCAGTCGAGACAGAACAATTTTTGTTTTTTCGCTCTTCGTGTACGGAGGCTGAAGAGCAATTAAACTCTTTCAGGCTTTTGGACGAAGTCCGGAAAACCAAACTTCAATTTAGACAGTAATCTCAGACAATTTTCGAAGATTTGTGAACAAATAACATACTACAAATTTTATGACTTCTTTTTAGTTTTTTAAAGTGTGGAAACCGACCAAAGAAAACCAACAAGAGTAGCTGAAATAGTACAGGAAAGTTCTTACCTAAAACTTCGTCAGGTAATTTGCCTTTCAGCGTAATTCAGGAGAGAGATTTTTCGGCACGCAACAAGTAGTTTAGTGAAACAATGTACAAAAGTCAGCAGACCTTTTCTTCTTAGTAATGTTGCAAAGTTTGATAAATGTGCCCCAAAGGTGGTTTTTTGTTACAGGCAGGTTTTGAGGCTACTGACATTCAGTTCTTTAATTTTGCAGCACTGAAAATAACTTACGGAAGTCGATGTTAATCTCGCGCTTGACTTCCGGTGACGGTGACGTCATATGACGCACATCAACTTCAGTCGTGACGCAATGATACCAGATTAGGTTTAGTACAACTCCTCCAATTAACGGTGAGGGTGATTTTAGACCATTTTACTCTTCATTAAGCTGTGGGACAATTAGAGACTGTTGTTGTTGTTGTCGTTGTTTTTGTTGTTGTTAATCCGTTTGGCCAACCGTTTCTTCACATCACAGGAAACGGCGCAGGGTCATAGCGACCGTTTAGGCACGTATGCACGTGCGTACCTCCGAATATGAGTTGTGGATTCTCAACAATAGAGTGGACTAACCTCTTTCGATTCCCTGGTAAAATTTACAGGGTTGGAGAGAGGATTCAACCTTTCTGAGGTTTGGGGCTAGGGCTCGGCCAAAGTTGGAAGAGAGATTAGGCCCAGTCCACACAACGCAAGGGAAATTTGAATGCGAAGGTTTCACTCTGAAAATGCATCAAATGTTTTTCGTCCGCACTACGCCGGGGAAATTTGAAAACGCAGCAATCACTGGTCATTTTGGATTTGTGTTTGAGGAAAACTCGGACTGAAAAATCACATGATTATCGTGACGTCATCGTTTTCCAGAAGCTCCGTTTTCAAAATGTTTTCCGTCTACACTAAATTGCAAAGCCGGCGTTTTCAAATTCCTCCGGTTTTTAGAGTGTTTTCGAAAAGCTCCGTCGGTTTTCGTGACGGATTAGTGCAGATAGTAGGCCTTACCGTACGTAGAAATAAAGCCGCGTTTTCAAATTTCTCCGGCGTGTAGGGTGGTCGGGGGCTAACTGTGACGACCAACACCTTTGTGGAGCTGACGTTGAGAAACATCACCGCTCCCAGAATAGGTCAAAGCTTTTAGAGTCAGCTGAGAAATGATGGTCAGGCTGATTGCTAAGACATGAAGTAAGAGAAGTTTAGCGATAGACTGCATGAAATTTTAACTGATAGCTGATTGCCGAACATTTCAGTAATAGCTGAGATTCGACCCATGAAGACCCTCCTGTTAGAATTGTGGGTAACGTAGCGGGAGGAGGCAGCGTGGCCGAGTGGTTAGGGCGCCGGACTTGAAATCCCGAGATCGTGGGCCCAAGTCCCGCTCTGACCACTAAGCTGGAGTTATTGCTGTGTAGACCCTAGTTCAACTCCTCATGCAGTCATGCTTGCAAATGGGCAACTGGTCTACCTCCTGCCAGTTGGGATTTCTAAGCCTTTTGTGTTTAGTTGGCGTATTTCTTTCATTCAGTTTAAGTGACATGCCAGTGACTAGCTAGGTGTAGCTAAGCGCATTGACCACTATAAACAACATTTGAAATTTTTTTTTCAGTGAGTCCAGGAAGACACAGTCCGAAAAAAATAGAATGATTCATAGTTTTAAGTTGCGTAGAAGAAATAATCGAATTATGATTGTGTCCTTTAGCATGGACACAGGTATTGTAATGCAAGCGTGCTTTAGAAGCATTGGCTTGGAAATTTCGAGAAAGACTTGACAAATATCACACTACAACAAAAGATTCACAAAATAATCGAATTTATTAATTTAAATTAAAAATATCTTTACAAAATTCTATACTTTGCCAAAAATATAATGTACAAAAATAAATATTATCGCGCGACTCAATATGCGCAAAGTATTTGGAACACTGCTCAACTTTACAAGTAATAATTGATGTAAAAATAATTACTGCTGAAGGATTTATTTAGCTGATACTACTCACAGAAGGCTTAGATTGGTATTTACATAAAGCCTCCCTCTGTCGTTTTTTTACAAATCTGAAAAAAAGCAGCCGAAGATTTTTGTCTTCTATCAGAAAGCAAACATTGGATGGGTTTTACATTTCACTTTAAATTTATTGGCACTAAGGGAACGTCCACACTTACGTCGGAGGAATTTGAAAACGCAGCTTTATTTCTACGGTTAAACCTACAATAATCCGTCACGCAAACAGAGCTTTTCGAAAACGCGCATCAAACAGGAGGAATTTGAAAAACGCCAGCTTTTCGTTTTTGCGTGGACGGAAAACATTTTGAAAACGGAGCTTTGCGAAAACAATGGCGTCACGATAATCACGTGATTTCCCTGACCGAGTTTTCGTCAAACACAAATCCAAAATGACTGATTATTGTTGAGTTTTTAAATTCCTCCGGCGCAGTGTGGACGGAAAACATTTGATGCGTTTTCAGAGTGAAACCTCCGTTTTCAAATTCCTCCTGTGTAGTGTGGACGGGGCTTAAATGGGAACATTTTGCGCCTCTTTATTTAAGGCTGTACGTAATTGATTGCATAAGATTATCAAAGAACTCAAACAAAACCCTCTGAACATAACTAGGCGGTATGACATAAAAAATCAAGTCCAGAGCTCTTTATCATCCTACTTACTGATGTCATGCTCAAAATATAAATTCTCCCTACTTATTCCATACATTTCTGTTAGTTTTGGTTCTGAGAGTTTGGTGTTTTATCAGGAAAATGTCAATTACTTGACGAGTTTCTCTCTTGTCATCACCTGTGTGCTTGACAATGTGTTAATACTGTAGGGAGAAACTAGACGTTTATCACACTTGCGAAGATGAAAAGCTTCTGTTTTACAAACAGTTTTCTTAGGCCCAGACCAAACGTCGAACTTCACATGAAACGAACTAAACTCAGCGAATTAAGTTAATGCATGATAAGTTCGACGCTTGACTCAACTGAGTTCGTCCGTCTGCTTCAGACGGATCGAACGATTGACCCAGCGGTCAAGTTTAACCCGTTTGGATCGACTCAAATTCCAAATTAGTTCTTCTCATGTGAAGTTCGTCTTGTGGCCTGGGCCTAAGAGCCAATCACAGAACCTTCGAGAGAAGATTCCAGTTATTAGTAAATTAAGTGCTGCTTGGAAGCCTTATGGCCTGCAGAAGGTGCCTTCCTGAGGGCACCAGTCATGGTTTGCCAGCGAGACCCATATCACAGGGTACCTTTTGTCATGTGTTTACTTCTACTTGTGTTTGTTGATTGGCCAGGTCCATCGTGGGCCCATTCTCTGCGGGTCTACCTCGAGCACTTCCGGCTGCACTCGACGCGACACTAGCTGTTTCAAGGTCCTTAGATTCCTGTAAAATAAGGAACAGCTGGTAAGACTGTGGAATACGCGGTATAAATGTGACTTAGGGATTATGGAAATGACAGTATAAATCAATTTACACACGTTCCATTCCATTACTCTACTCGAAGTCGCGACAGCGAAGAGGTTGGCGACCCACCCTCTCCCCCCCCCCCCAACAAGTGAGACGGGCTTGACCTAGCTGTCCGCTTCCATTTTCGCCTGATCTTAGCCTTGTCCCAGGCCAGAGTGATTCCCCATAACTCATTACCATGTCATGAATAACAATACCCAGGGTAGAATACTACACTATGCCAAGCTTAGATTTGCTCATACGACAAAGCTGTGATACGCAAGATTCCTAGTATTAAATTAAAGACTGCGGTATTCTCGGTAAGCTTGTGCTCTGCTAAGCTATAAGAATGTCTAGTGCACTGACTGCAACGATTTCACTTTGCTTATCAGTTGTATTTTGCGCGCCTTAAAGCTTCCTCGGCTATTGTACCCAGGCGTGACTCTTAAGCAAGAGGGGAAGTGATGCAACCGTGCAGGTAAAAGGAAAGTATTTCCTGAGATCAAGCGGAATATAAACCTGTTTGCGCTCAATGTTTCTTCTTACCTTCCATTTCATTCCGTCTGACACAGAAAAGGTCAGCTCACTCTTGGACTGACCATGCGCAGAAGGGAGCAATAGTGGAAGCGTGATGGCCTTGGTAACCGCGGGATATTTCAGGAACTCCGCATAACGCTTCTGAAGGAGTTTCTCTTGCTTGGTAGCTGGGTGGGGAAAAATTACTTGTGAGGCTTCCTACACTGGCGAGACTGACACGACTGACAATGAGAGAATGAAAGGTAATCCCCAAGGGAGGGTGACTCCAATATAGAAAGGACGGGGGTGTCTCGTCCTACCTTTTAAGGGTTAAAAGAGCGGTTTTGGTACCTCTCAGAGTGTTCAGCCTCAAAAGGTTCACAGCAGGAGCTTTTGCGGTAACTTTTAGGGTATTCGGCCAAAAAATATATGACGGGAACTCGAGATAAGCTTTTTTTTTTTGAATTGGCACCTCCTAGGAGTGAAAAATATTTCAAGACACGCACACAAAACAGCATCTTGGTACCTCTTGGGGTCCTTTTCGATATTTCCGAGGAGCATCCCTGTCCTTTTTATATGAGTCTCCTTCCCGCGGTAATCCCCCTATAAGCTTTATTCAAAACGTGTTTCCCTCAGGTTCCTCCCTTAGAGGGTCCACAATAGGGTTCTCAGATCCCGCTTTCCCGCCCATTTTTTCCTGTTAATCCCGCTATCCCGACCCTTTTTGCCTGGAAATCCCGATCCCGCCCACTTTTCAAAGACGTTATTATTAATTTGTTAAATTAATAATTTAATTATTGACACAGAAACTTTTTAAAAATAGATATCGTATAAAAGATCACAAAAGAATTCAGTGGGTAGCAGATAAGTAAGCACAAATGATTATAACGTTTCTTTCCGTAAAACGTTTACTGCTTTGTTTTCTTTTGTCCACGTATCAGTGAAAAAAAAGATTGTTCATTCCCATATTTAAGAGATGGCCCGTAAATACACTTGACAGTTTCTTTTAAAGCTTTCAGCGTCTTCACTTTCCTTGAAATCTGGGCTCAGAACTTTTCTTTCCTAATGAAGGCATTCCTGCTCGCGCATCCTTTTCGTAATATATGGCGAGGCAATTCGTAATGTCGCATACTTCGTACGGTAAGTCACTATCACTGTCATCCGGTGTGGCCATCCTGGCCCAGACAAACCAAGCGCTCTGGAAAAGGTCGAAAGACTAGAAAAACTAGAAAGGATCGGGGGACCAAGATTACAGACACAAGCGTCAACTGAAAATGTCGGTAATGCACAGATGTCATTGATGTCAGAGTTCAACACAAATGATCGCAATCAGTAGGACTAGGATTCAAAGACCTCATAGGTCCTCATTCAGTCTCATGATGCTAACGTAGTCAAGCGATAATGGATACGTTTGACAGAACCTGACAGGATACAGAGCTGTTGCTATTCATTATCTATTACTTGAAACCCGACACAACCATACGCGCGTTTCTGCCGGTTTTTGCGCTGGTCAATGACAATTTATAAGGTCATGTAAGAATTGAAATCTCGTATCCCGCTCTGTTCTCCTTATGAATCCCGCATCCCAACCATATAAAAACACGAAATCCCGCTCCCGCTCCTAACTGTAATTCCCGCTTCCCCCCGCGCTGTTTTCAGCTCAAATCCCAAATATCACGGCGAAAAAAAGCCAAATCCCGCATCCCGCCAAACCTACTGGGGACCCTCTCCCTTACATATCGTTCTAATTTCTAATATCCATGAAATTTCGCTCTTTAAGGATATAAACCTGCAAATTTGCATGTAAGCTTATTTGTAAATGTTCGTTCTATCTCTGATAACATTATGCATTACCAATGACTAATGCGTTCTTGGAAAGCACGTCACGTGACCACCTGTTGCAAAAGGCCTATTCCAGTGGGATTACGAGTACTTACGTGGTAGTTTCACTTTTCCCTCGTCTGCAGGTTGAGTGTACTGTTTGCAGAATCCCGCCCAATAAGGAAGCATCTCTTTGAAGAGAATACTCTGTGCTTCCTCAAAGAGTCCCGGGTCCTTCTGTTCCCTTGGGATTTTCTTTCCTGACGAGAACACTTGAGCTTTGTGGATTATCCGGGAGGCGAGTTCGGGTCCGATATCAATCTATAGATAACAAAAGAACTGAGTTTTAAAATACTGGGGGAGTACTCGTATGTTAAACACCGGGGCTGGGGGGGAGGGGGGGGGAAAGGGGTGGAAGCTTCGTGGGTTATCCAGGAGGCAAGTTCGGGCCCGATATGATGTATAGATAACAAAAGAACTGAGTTTTAAAATACTGGGGGAGTACTCGTATGTTAAACACCGGGTGTGTGTGTGTGTGGGGGGGGGGGGGGGGAGGGGAAGGGGAAGCTTCGTGGGTTATCCAGGAGGCAACTTCGGGCCCGATATGATCTATAGATAACAAAAGAACTGAGTTTTAAAAGACCGGGGGATACTCGTATGTTAAACAGCGGGGGAGGCTTTGTCGATTAACCGGGAGGCGAGTTCGGGTCCGATATCCAAAGAACTGGGTTTTAAAAGACCGGGGGAGTACTCGTATGTTAAAGGAGAGGGGAGGGGGTGGAGGAAGCTTGTCATTTTCTTTAGGAGAGTTAAATTTCTGAAATTTGATGTCATAAAAAGAAGATGAAGGGTTAGTGTACAATTCAGCAATTTCATAAAAATACAGGGAAAACTGGAAAACTGGAAACTTCGATTCAACGCGATCAAAAAATCAAAACAATAATCTATTAATGAAAACATTGGTCGTCATTTTAGGCAAAACACTTCCGGTGTTTTAACAATAAACTTGTCACAGTGGTTGTTAGAGGGAAAACCTGAAAGTCCTTTCACAATTCACAAAATTCGTTAAATAGGCCATGTTTGATATTTGAATATTCTAACATGGCTCCGACGCTTTCGGGTCAAAATGCAAACTTTTTAAGTCTCTTTTGTCCCTCAATTTCCAAAAGATACTTGGATACAAAGAAAACAACACCAAACATAGAAGTTTGTCCTGAAGGCATCGTAGCCACGCTAAATGTAAAACAATAAAAATGCAAGCAAGATATAAATTCCCAACCATATTTATTCGTTGTAATAATGAGTAAAAAGTTAATGGTAATGTTTTAAGAAATAGGTGTTGGGTCATTCGAAATATAATATTGGAACATTTTAGGTGTTTAAAAAATGTTGCCTTTCTTATCGTTGTTGATGTGTACGCAGGTGCTGCGTTTCCTAGGAACTAGTTCTTCAGCGAAATATGTGTAAATTACTTGACCGTTGTTACACTGGAAATAGTGCCATGTAATCTAACTATTTTGAATGTAGTATCTACTTAAATAATTTGTTAGCCGATTCTTGGTAGGATGCCTTGATACATTCATGTTCTGCGAGCACCGTTGCGGCACTACATGTTTTCGGTTCAGCTGCGTTGTCCAGCAACTCGTTTGTTTGTTTACTCGCGGGTGTCGATCGAGAAAATGAAATAAAAATTGAAATCTAGATCTTGGAAGCGCTCTTTTTGGAATTAGTCGCGTTAGACTCCTTAACTTATTTTCAGTCTCCTGTCCAATTTTTCAGTCAAACCTTGCCCTTTTTACTGACCTTTTCGAGGAGTGTGACAGCGATGTTTAATTAATTTATTCCTAGTTCACACTTCGACCCAAATAAAGAAAAGATTCCTTACAATAGCAGCGGCACCTCGTTAGAGTATGTTTGTACCAAGAGCACGTCCAGTTGATGAGATGGATAGTTTTAACTGGAAATCCCGCCCACGAAGCTTGGAGTTTGCAAACCCATTCCTTGTAACACTTATGTTGCATGAAATATTTGACAACAACTTTTATCTCTTAACTTGGTGTTATCCTAAACTTTTAATCGGTAAGAACGAAGATTGTAACTTTTCAGGAGCCCATGACCCATGGGCTCCTGAACTTTTATATTGCTCACGTTACCTTATTTAGGTCAACCACTTAAGAATAGTCGGTTAAAATCAAGGTAGAAAATGTTTTAGTCAACCTCGATAACCACGAAGGAAAATATGCTAAGTAGCTTGGTGCGCAGTCGCAATAGAACCTTATTCGAACTGCGCATGACATTACGTTAGCCTAATTGACGGATTGACATTGATTTGATGGATGACGTGTTGTCCCTTTAAAAGGAACGTGACGAGTTAGCTCCTTGTAGTCGTAGTAATTGCTGTAACCAGTCAAGAGTAGCAGTAAGAGAACTTTGTGAGTATTGTACCGAAGTCATCAATAGTGGAAATAAAAAGAGAAGCAACCAAACAAAGAGTGTTGAAGTGATCGGCTAATTTCCCCAAAGGTCGTTTCAACATAGAATATTAGGGAGTTTAACTAACCACGACGGCAACGCCGAGGACAAGGTCGATTAAAAAATGAATTTATATTTTACCTACGAATCTCGCGATACTCTAAAGTCATTTACTTTATTTATCACTGCCAAAACTATCGCAAAACTAAATCCGGAACACAGCGATAAATTTGAAATAAGAATTTTAAAAAATTAGCCGTCGTGCCGGGTTCAAGTTCTCCAGACAACGCAGAATTTGGTCAGTTCACGTCGTTATTTTGAAGAGGAAGGCAAAGAAATGTACCAAGAATTATAACGCTCGTGCACAACCATTGGTCTGCTCATTAAATCTTTTGTTCAGTGACGTTCCCGTTGCCGTTGCCGTCATGGCTTTTTAAGCTCGCGAATGATATGTTGAATGTGGCTTTTGGGCGTATGCATTCACGTTGTTTCAGCAGCCATGCAAATTTATTGGAAAAAAGAAAGTGTTTACATAAGGAAAGAGTTGAACTCCCACAGGATTGGTTTGGTACACCAACATGGCCGCCGTTTTTCATTGTTTTGGAACACAAATATCATGGGCTGCCATGACGTCAAGCGCATGCGCTCCGCTCCATTGCTTCGGGACAAAACTATCTTGCCGACACGTCACGTGAAAACACTCCGCGACGAGAGTTTGGCAGCTTTCGTGCAAATGTAAATTTGCTCACAGTTAACAAAAGATACAGTTGACTACATGTTTGTCATTCGTTAATTATCGTCCCGGGATTATCGTCAACCCAAACAGAATAGGTTTGACACTAAATCAATAGTAAGTTGTACAACCCAAACAGCTGATGAAACTCAAGAAAGCATAGCTGGCCATTTCTCGGCAGTATTCCATTCGCTGGGTAGGTGTTTTGCTAATACAAGAGCCTTAACATGATCTTGAAAAGAACATTGCTAACAATTCACAGAAACAAAGTTATTTTGTGAATTGAAGGTACGATTAAATTGTTACAAATAACTCAGTGGCGGATCCAGACCTTAAGCTAGGGGGGCGGGGGTGCTTGCTTGCCCTGCCGGCTTTTCTTCCTTCTGCGAATTTTTTTACCCACAATAAAGGGGGGGGGGGGGGGCTCCCCTAGATGCGCCACTGTAACTAGCTGAACGTGCGACTTTAAGCTTCTTTTAGGGCTGCTGTATGTTCAATGATGTGGTTCGCCCGTTAGCCTGAAATGTGAGTCATCTCCCGACTGTAGTGAGGGTAGGAGATGACTGAAATTTCAGGCTAATTACTCTCGCTCTACAGCGGATTTCAGTTGCGTGTCGTAAAGCCAAAACCAAACCTATTGCTTACCAATTAGACTACTCAGCCAATTTGTTTTTGATCAGGACTGGAATATCGAGGTTGACGTTTTCGGAATTTTAAGAATATTTAATTTTAAGAATAAACTCGAGGCTAAGATTTTGAAAAGAATATATATTAATTTCGGTGTGTTGAAAATATGTGAATACAATTCAATTCTATAACTTCTATGTTATGTGACACCTAGCTGTCACGAAAGAGATAGGTGGAGGCCGTGAACAAAAGCGTATAAACTTCTTCCTTTCTCTAAACTGCAAAACTAGCCAAAAAGCCAAGAAGCCCCCCCCCCCCAAAAAAAAGAACCGTACGTTCGATGCTAATAACATTCTTCAAGAAGTTATGTGCGTGATATTAGGTTTTAACGCCGGCAGGCTGGCTTCAAAATTACATTCGAAAACAGAAATGCTATGTGCTATAATCTAAGAATATTCTCAATAATATTTTCAGCGTAAATTCAGCAGAAAAATAAGTTCATGACAGGTTACGCAACAGTCGAAATACAAGGATTTGTATGAGAAAAACGGTTATATTCTTAAGCTAATATTCTCATGCGAAGGGGTATGAATAAAGATAAACCTACCTTGTCGCGGGTGTGTTTTTCCTTGGTTTTCTGTGAGGTTTCTAGGCCGATTTATAGCAATTTAGGTGGTGTTAAGCTTCAATTCTTAGTCCTCTATAAGCTTCTATACCCCTTCCTCTATATATTCTATCCTCTTTAATACATCGTTTCCTTTTATAGAAGCAAGATAGGTTTATCTTTATTCATACTTTCAACTAAATGCGATTTTGAGACGGCATTACCGCATTATTTTTAGAGTATATTTTCTCTTATTCGAAATCGCGGAAGCCTTTGATCGACTTTTCGACTTGCGATCCAATTTGTAACGAAAGGAAAGCCTCTCTTTTCTTTGAACAACACAACCAAAGATGATGATAAATACTGTGGTATGGGAGCCAAATTTATGCACACCATAACTGCTGGGAACCGAAATGCTTCATGCAAATAGCGTGCTTATGTGTAAAGCATTTTATATTAAGCTTTGGGAATATCATGTTTTAAGGGTTTATGAAAACGGAATCTCTTTGGTACAAAGAGCAGTATAACTTATTTTCGTTGCAAAAAAGGAGTTCATAAGTAACTTGCACGTCCGGCTTTTGAGTTTCTTGTTTAAGAAAAACCGCGTTGCGCCATTCCAAGTTTTCCATGACCATTCCAAGTTTTTCATGACCATTCCGAGTTTTTCATGACCGTTTTTTTATCCTATGGCCATTTTATTCCCAGAGAGCATATTGCTTTTCCATGACTTTCCATGACCCTCACTTAAATTTCAGGATTTTCCAGGCCTGCAAATTGAAATAATAAATTCCATGATCTTCCAGGTTTTACATGATCCGTACAAACCCTGAAAAAATATGAACCGTACGATTTGACCTGTTAACGCGCGTGTCCGCGCCATATCGAATTTTCTTGTCTTAATATAATGGTGATCGTGTTACTACGATTATCAGTTGAGTAAGGCGAGACGAAAGTTTGGTCACCAAGTTTTAACGTAAAAATCGTGTTGTTGTCACGAGCAACTGGCTCCGTATCCGTTGGCAACTTGTCCGCCTTTGACGTCAATTGGCAGCAAAGCGCGCGAAATTGTAGGCGACGCGACAGGCGACCAACGGCTGTTGATATTGTTACCAACGGAAACGAGGTAAGTTGCCCGTGACAACAACACGATTTTTACGTTAAAACTTGGCGACCAAACTTTCGTCCCGCCTTACTCAACTGATAATCGTAGTATCTTTCGCTTCTTCCAAAACTCTTATTCTCCCGGGCTGCTTTTAAAATACGGCCGACAACAAAAAGTCTTAAACGGTCACGCCGCAATAATTTGATAACACTGAGAATGAATTAGCCCCCCACGCAGAGGCTCTTAGGGTTCGTCACGCGTGACGAACCCTAAGAGCGGTCAGGCATGAATTTGACATCACCGACATTTCCTTGACAGATGTGAGACGGGCTGTGAGATGGGCTGTGACACGCACTGTTAGCCCCGACAGAGCAAACCGGAAGTTCTTTGATTCTTGCGAATCGAGGAATTTGAGCGTCATGAACAGCTTTTGGCAATGGACGGGTCTTCGTTCAGTTCACCGTAACAGGAAGAACACTACCTTTTTGGCAGCAATTTTTGTGCTGGTTATTTGGATTTTCGCGATGAAAAAACTTTTAATGGCGTCTCACGATTACGTGCAAGAAATTGACTTACACCCGACTGTTTACACAACGATAGCTCAGTGCGATCGCAAAGAAAATGGCGAGTTTAACTGTCCGGATATACGTAAAAAAGGGCCAACATTGCTTCGCCGCTGCCAGTTAGTATTGACAAGAATGACCAGAGTCTTTGATCTCATTGCTAAAAAGCACGGTATAAGGTATTGGTTGTACAGAGGAAGTCTTCTCGGCGCAGTGAGACACAACGGACACAATCCGTTTGATAATGATGTCGACATAGCCATTCCTAAAGCAGACTTTGAAAAGTTTATCAAATATGGTGTGGATGAACTTCCCGACGATATTTTCTTCCAAACCGAAAAGACAGACCCTTATTACAAAGTTCCAACTCTGACCGGCATTCTTGGGAAACTGCGAGACAAGAACAGTTGCTACAAGACTTGTTTGACCTGTAAACAAGCGGACGGCCTACAATTAGATATGTTTGTACTCGAAAGCGACACCGACGGAAATTTCCTCGAGTTGTACGATGGAAATTGGTTTTGGCGACACACTTTCGGGCCGACTGTAAGAAAAAAAAGTGAGATCTTCCCTCTGACGGAGGTGAATTTTGATGGCTTCCCCTTGCCTGCTCCGCGTGAATGGCGGAAAATGTTGAAGTCAACGTATGGTGATTTTATGAAAGTTCCATATAGCAACCCACCAGGGCATATCATAACAGATGTGTTACGGAGTTGTGAAGAGATCAAGGAACAAACCTCACGTTGAGAACGTGTGTTTGTCAGGCATTTCATGCCAAATTTCCACTATTTTCAATCCGAGCAAAATGGCGCGAGAACTCAGGAAGCTTCTTCTATGCGGGTGTTGAATGGATTAATTCCGGATATTCAATAGTATCTGTGTTTGATCTGTGAAAATGTATGAACTGGGTAAAAATTTCCGATAAAATCCCAATTTTAGAACTCGAGGGCGAGTACAATCGCATTTTCATGTTTATTACAATGAATATGGTCTCTTGGTTTTCGTCAATTCATTGATGTGTGAAAATTTAAATCGCAATTGACGGCCTGTTCGTGACAACTTGTAAACCTAATTATCTCTGTTGTGCCTTTCATGTTGTAGCAGGTGCTGTAGGTGTATTCTTGTATTTCATTAAAAAATTTGGGGTTAGGTGCACTTTAAAAACGACGGTCTTGTTTTAGCGATTATCTTAGCTCAATATGTCTGATTCCCCTTTAATAACACCTTTTAAAGCGCTTTGTAAGACATAGCGAAAAACTGTGACCTCGGACTTTGCCTGTCCTCGGCCTGCGCTGCGGCTTCAGGCAGCATTTTCAAGACCTCATTCACAGTTTCTTCTGGACCTCCCAGCGGGCAAATGACAGATGCTAATGTACTCGCGAGTTAAATTTGACTTAGAAATATGTGTGTCTTTAAAATAAGGAAATGAATCATCACCCTCCTACAATTTGGCGCAACTAGCATTTGCGAGGAGTGCGTGACAAGCCGAAAGTGATATCAGCAATGGGACTGTGACAGAATTTTTTACCTTTCTTTGTACACTCTACACCACACTTCAGATCTTTCTGGAGAGATTCTGAACCACATGTACAATTCTAAACCAGGTAAACCTTAGTTTGAAGTCATTCATTTATAACTTGCCCTTATTGCAGGAGTGCGGACTACAGACCCTACAGACTAGGCCATCCCCCTTTTCTTCTTCGTTTAGTGTCGAATGCGTTTTCTGAGTTTGGGTCGGTCGGTAGGAAAAGAGAAAATAAAATAAAATAAAATTAAAAAAAAAAAAAATAAAATAAATAAAATAAATAAATAAATAAATAAATAAATAAATAAATAAAATTGGAAAAGGAGTCTGGAGCTAGGAGGCCCGGTACCTCAGCATAATATCCGTGGAGCCTGGAAACAACAAGGTATGGTTACAAAGTCAACATGGCGGCAATGGAGGAAGGAAAAATCGACGTCGTTGTTAAAATCAAACGAGAACAGGGAAAAAAAACTAAAAATCTGTAAGGCAAAAATTGCTTATGTTTCAGATTAAAGTGACAATTGTTTGAAATAATGTGTCATGGCCTTCATTGCCTTCTGCATAGCTTTTCTTTTTTTTCTTTTTTTTCTTTTTTTGAAAACGCGAAAATCTGGGTCGGTCGGACGACGCTAAACAGAGAGAGAGAAAAAAAAAGGGATGGCCCTACACCAAAAAAAATTCTGACCAATTTTTTTGCGAGTTTGAGCAAAATGTGGACCTGAAACACTGTTTGACCACCAGATTTACCAGAAGAGTTAATTTCTTACCTGAAGCCAGGGAGGGGTGGCTGAGTCCAAGAAACACTCAATGATTGCTTCTACTTTTCGATTCAAAGAAACCTAAACGAGAGAATCAATAATTATTATTTACTGAAACGCGGTGCGCTAATGACGAAAACTGACAAAGAAATTTCAAGCTTGGACTTACATCATCCATGTAGTTGAATAGCTCCTGTTGAAAAGAAAAACAGTTTCAAATGGCCGGCTCAAAATGTTCGATACACTTAAATGCTGTGTTCGGCCCTACCCACCTACCCCCTTCTAGTGGGCAAGGGCGCATCCGGTCCGAATTCTAGTAGAAGAGTCGTAGTCAGATATCTACAATCCCGGACAAAAAAGTTGACACAACAAGCAGGTTCTCCCCTCCCCCGACTTACAATGTTGATGATCAGGTGATTTATTCCCTTTTTGTTGAAACAACGCGACTGACATTTTTCAACATTGATTAGGCGGGATGGGGGATAGGTGATCCCGAGCTCAAGTGTCCCAACTACTTTTGTCCGGGATTGTAGCTAGCGTAGCTAACACGTACACTAGTCTGACCCTAAGAGAAGAGACCGGCTACCAGCACTCTGTATTCCAAAAAAGAAATCTCTTGTAAGAATTCGCAAACTGCGGATGTTGGCTGGGCAAGCGCTTTTCAACGAGTATCTTAAAAGCCTCTTAAAAGGTCCTTAGCGGGAGTGGTTAAATGAAGATGATAAATGTTCCTTACCTTGAACTTCTGAACCTCTAAGTAGAAGACAAGATCGTTCTCGAGGCGAGGGAATCCATCCGGCTCACTGTGCGTTTGCAGATAGCGTCTAAAATATTCCATTTTAACAGAAAGCCGTCCATGCATCGATTGAAGAACTTTCTTGAAGTTGTCTTTGTCGTCTTTCGTGGGGGCAGATCGGCCAGTGCTCTAACGAAATTAAAAAAAATATATAAGTAATTAATGAAAATTTAGCCTCCATGTCGTCTCTTTTTCTGCCGTTTTGCTGAGTTGTCAACGGCAGGTATATTTTGCAGGTTGCAGGTTGCAGGCTGAAATTTAATTATAACTGGAAAACTGCTGGCACCTAAAAGAAGCGTACAGGTGGTAGACTTACCGTGACTGTTACATGACACCGTTTACAATCGCTCCGTAAGGTGGCTTCCGCCTAAGTGCCAAACCGGCCGAAGCGATGGGAGGAGAGTATATTCCTATTATTTTAAGCCTCCAATGAATTATCGTTTTTGAAGAAACATCTGAAATATCATCTGAAATAACTGCTGAAGTTGGTTTCTTCCCTGTGAGTACCAAAATGAACGCACACTGACCTTGTGCTGGTATATTCCGTCGGTTAAAATCTTAAGACTTATATTATTTCATTTCTTTATTTATTTGCTTCATTTGTGATGGCAATCTTCTGTTGTTGAGGGAAGACCCGAGCCAAATCTGGAATCGATGGAAACATCTGTGGAGCGGCCATCCAGATGGCTTTGAAGAGATTTCACTGGTCTCATGCGATCAGCGTGTCGATCGATAAGTACTTATAGCGGATCGATCGTGTTTTCACTATGTGCAAGACGCGAACTAGTGTATGTAAGAACCTCTGACGAGTATATAGGTTATTAATTATCTTTAGTACCAGCGGGTTTCCAGTTATAATTAAATTTCAGCCTGCAACCTGCAACCTGCAACCTGCAAAATATACCTGCCGAGTTGTCAAGCGAGGAGCATAATGTTGTGTGACGACCCAAACAATGGCGTGACAAAACGCATGCAGCTCACTAACAATACAGGTATTTCTTGGCTGTTCAACTCACCTTAGTTTTTCTTGCTCTTCTTCTGTACAGCTGCAAGAAGCTCTGTGAGCTCTCAAACGTATCTCCTTTATTGAAACTCCCTGGCGTGTTAGGGGTGCCCTCACGCCGGCCAGCGGCATCTTGTGCGTGCTAAAATGAACATCATATATGTATCACTCAGTTTTCGTGGCCTACTTTTGAATACTTGATAATGCAAAAGTACAGTTTCCATCGGCGCGATTCACTCTACCAACTCTCTCTTGGCCTCATCCAGGCTCTCGGTCAGTGGGGACGATCAAAATAGCGGGCGGGCGACGGGCGGGGTCTGGGAGAGGAAAGGAGATCCCACTGACCGAGAGCCTGGAACAGGCTAACTCTCTCTACGGTTGATACTCGTCAAATGAATTGTATTACATGAAGTCCGCCAAAAGATTTTACCACGACTACCACGGAAATTCACCTTGCAAAAAAACTCCAAATACATTTAGAAAATCATCTGGAAATTATAAACCTTTAAAGTACATATCAAGATTTAACTTGTCAGTAAGAACTCTTATATTTGAATATCGTTACAAGATCTCATCTTGACAAGACATATTGAAGTATGTTACAAGATTTCAACTTCGAAAAACTCTTTAAATACGTTACATTACCGGATTTTACCTTGAAGAAACTTTTGAAGTATGTTTGAACATCACTGAGTACAAATTGCTGTGCCTCCGTGAAGACTGGGGAGGTGGGTCTCTCTCCGTTGACTTGGTGAAATAGGGACTGGGGAAGACCTACCGACCTGAGTGTAGTACAAGTGCGAATCAAGTGAGAATCAGAAATATATTGTTACAAAAGATTTTGTTCATGCATAAGTTAAATGTAAGGCAGTGTCCACATTACGTAAGAGAAATTTGAAGACGCAGCTTTATTCCTACGATTAGGCCTACCGTCCACACTAATCCGTCACGAAAACGGAACTTTTCGAAAACACTCTTCCAATCGAAGGCACTCGAAAACGTCGGGTTTTCGATTTCGTGTGGACGGAAAACAAATTTGAAAAAGAAGCTTTTTGAAAACGATGGCGTCACTATTATCATGTGACTTTCCGGACCGAGTTTTGCTCAAACACAAAATCCAAAATGACCAGTGATTGTTGCGTTTTTAAATTTCTCCGGCGTAGTGTGGACACGGCTAAAGTGAGAATTAGAAATATCTTTTGTTAAAAAAATCATGGTCATACATGAGGTAAGTGTAAGAATTAGGATCAAACGACCCCACAAGCTTCTTAAAGTTAAATCTCATCGTTTTAAAATATACTCTATCTGTCTGTCTGTCTGTCCATTTATCATTTAGGCTATGTTTACCTTCTGGACGTGGGGTCAAAGTAAGTTCTGCGAAAAAAAAAGAGAAAAAAATAGTTCAATTAGAAATGGAACCAACCATTAAAATATAAAAACAGCTCTCTCATCCGATATGCCTTACCTGTAAATATGTGTAGCTTGTTGTGTTTTCTGCATCTTTTTTGCTGGCAAAATGACGTTGTATTGTTCGATTTCTAAGTACATCAATAGCTGGTTCAACGATTGCCTTCCCTCCATGTTCTGCACATATTGCTTGAAGGCCGACATAGTTCTGAAAAAGGAAATTTAAACTACGAGTTAAACGTTAAAGGAACTACGACACTGTTTTGCATCTTGAAAAGTTTATCCTAAATTTTTTCAAGTTCGTCGTTTGTGATCTTCTCCATCCTTGTTACTTTATGGTTTATTATTATCTCTTTGATGTTTTTCTGCCGTAGCAAACTACTATTTTCAGGTTTCCTTCCCCTTAAAGGAGCTCAGTCACGGTATTTTCAGTTATTTTGGCCACGTACAAAATTACCTTTAAATGGTAGGAAACCTGAAAATAACAGTTTAATAAGATAGAAGAACACCAAAGAGATAATGATAAACCATAAAGGAACAAGGATGGCTAACGATGGAGAGGATTGACTCGGATTACAAACGACGAATTTGAAAAGTTGAGGCTAAACTTTTCAATATGCGCAAACCGTGACTGAGCTCCTGTAAAGGTAATTATGTAAATGGCCAAAATAACTCAAAATGTCGTGACGATCTCTTATATTACCCTTTATTCTCCAGTACGTCCACAAAATCCGGTACAACAGGCTTAGCTGGTTCATCCTGTTTCTTCTTGTCATTCTCCGATCCTTCGTCCTCGGAGTCCGCCGCTTTCTTTTTATTGGAGTCAAATGATACGTTCTTGGATGGCTTAGCTTTCTTTTTGGCTTTTGCTTTAGCTTTCTTCACCTATAATTGCAGGATATAGCAAGTATTGCATTAATTGTCCTATACTGAGAAGAAATGTAAGTAGACAAAATAAACTGTATTTCCGCGTTGGTTTTTTTAGGATACCGTTAAGTAGTGTGAAAAAGGCTTCTATTAGAATTTGCTTAAGTATTCAGGCTTAAAAACACAGGTTTGATGAGCTTAGGAAACCAGAGAAAACACGTTTTTCGGCACACACTCAATTAAAAATATGCGACTAAAAGACTATTGAAAAAAGGCCTCTCGCACAAACGTTTGACAACCCTAAAAAAAAAGACTCGTTCACGTTAGAATTGAAATGAGAAATATTGGCTTGCATGTAAATCCCTCGCTTCATCGCTAACAAATTCTCGAACGCGACGGAAATACTTTAGGATGTTTAAAGACTAAATCGGATTCGGGTCTAAAGTGATGCCTTCTCTGCGCAAAGTTGTATGTTAATGAGAAAAAATTTAAATAATGACGTCAGCGAAGATTCGCCTATACCTTGCTGGGGGCTGGAAGTACGGGTCTTGTTGGCGATTCCGTCCGAGGTGATGAACGGCTGGCGTCAATTTCCTCAGCCATGGTCAATGACGTGTATAGTCGACGCTGTCTCTGTGAAGGCGTGGAACCCGGATGTCTACAAACAAGACAACATAAAATTTTGATAAATTGGGCATTGCATATTTTTCATGTTAGCCAGAGCAAACGTATACGCTTCTCAATTCGTCTCCCATTTGCAGTCGATCGAGAGAGTCTGGCATTCCACCCCAAGATTTCCGTCTACTGTCTTTGATTACTTGTTACTTGCGCGCAAACATTTAGAATCGAAGACCTTTCCTTCTCGATTTCTATGAGCGAGGGTCAACTCCGCTGCAATTGTCCTTCCAGCTGCGAATCGTCTGACTGTTAGTTAAGAGAGTGTGTGCTAGAGAACGAACGTTACATTGCCTGCTTTCAGTGAAGCCGGGCTGCAGCAGTCATCAACTAAATGAGGTTCTGGATGACGTTTAAAAGCTGGAAATGACCAATTCCCTCTACGAGACGCGCCCGCTGGCAATCATGGTAGTTGTTTTCATCAAAGCAACATCCAGTCCAAGATGATGAATACATCTACCATGATTCCCTGAAGGGACATCTCATGAAGGGAATCGGGCAATGGTCAAAATTGTCACTGTCAGTTGAGAAATGACACGTCTTTAAACTGATAGCTAACTGAAATATGAGATCTATGAAATTTATTCTGAAGCCGAGAAATGGGCTCCAATTTGAACAGAGAGCTAATAACCGCCGAAAATTTGACTGAAAACTTAAATTGTAGCACCCCACCCACACCCAGAAGAAACAATGCCTGGAAAATGAGGGGTTAGATTCTTTCTTTCACTTCTAAACAAGTTTATTTCGGTGGAATTACCTTTTCACCCAGCGTCCCGATGAGGGCGAGAAATATCGACTCTTGACCTCGGCCTTCTCACTTGAGACCATGGACGAGCGGTCAAAAGATGTTTTAGGAGGCCTGGAAATAGAAGAGTGCAGGTAGGTTGAACCAATGGTACAGTGGAACCTCGATTTAACGAACCTCTATTTAACGAAGTCCTTGATATAACGAACGATATTCTATGTCCCGGCCAAAGTTACAGTAAAATGTATGGAATAGAACCTCGATATAACGAAATCTTCGATATAACGAACATAATCCGGAAGCCCAAACGTAAAATCTACCTCGATATAACGAATTACAATGTCAACACGCGACAGAGGATAAACGCTGAACAGATCAACAGTCAACAAATCCTTGTAATCCTTATGGTAAACAGACAGCAGTTTTTCAGTCAACGGCTTATTATATGTCATAGAGATTGGCACTATAGTATTTCGACATCAATTAACTTCTGCTCTATCTTCTCTGAAGTCCGGAAATGTTGGGTAGTGCAGCATAACAACACTAAAGCCCGTTTCCTTGTTTACATAGACAATTTTGTGTATAACCTCTATATTGCAACAGTTTTAAATCTCTACTCTGAAAGTGTTGTTCTTTTGTAAACAAAAGCTGCGCGTCTGGTCAAAAGTGAAAATAATTGATACTGAAAGCCACCATGCTTAACTCAAAACGCGGCACTTCTGGGTGACGAAAATTGCATTGAATTGCGTGACAATCACCTATGTTACAAGTCAATCATTAACTATGACCTCGATATAACGAACACTTTGGTCGTTTCCCCTCAAATTCGTTATATCGAGGTTTTCGATATAACGAACCCTCGATTTAACGAACAAATTTGGCCGGTCCCCACCGACTTCGTTAAATCGAGGTTCCACTGTACTTGTCATTTAACAATAGTAATACAAAATGCTCAAGATGCATTTTCCGGTACACAGCTCCTTTAAATACACTGACAAATTTCGAGATGGACAACTACAATCAAATTCCAAACTATAACTAAGGAGAAAACGGAGAACTAGAATCGTAAGAATCTATGCAAATTACGATCAGAAATCCAAACACCGTCACGGTCATAATTTCCTTTGTTTAAACTTGATGAATTATTTATGAGGTTGTGAAGAGAAGTTTGAGAATGGAACGTACTTCAGAAATGTTTCCTCTTCGTATTGCTTGAAGGCTTCCCAGCTTGGCTCGAGTCGTTTGATAGCATGGTCCTATTACAGATGACAGGAGACGTTAGAAATCATTATGGGCAAGAGGGAAGAGAGGAGTATTCTATAAACTTCCTAAAAGCTCCAGGTTAACATTTTTCAAAAGGCTTTACCATGGAAAAATAGGCGTTCGTGTAATCAATGAGTTCAAAAAATTTACGAGCCACAAATTAAGAGAATAGAAATTTCCTAAAGAAACACATATTTGCAATGAGCTTTTTTCCGAAATTTTTGGCAAAGCAATACCTGAGGTGAAAATTCCTCTGTGCAGATTGTATATTTTAGGAGGCAAAATTCCGTGCAAAAGTCAGAAATAGCCTAGGTTTATTCTTAGAAGTTCATGGTTTGTATCTGATCAAATGTGACAGAATAGATGACAATTCAAAGATCCATGGGGCTAAAATAGCGAGCATGAAGCGACGATAATGATCGTCGACAAATTTTCAATTTCAGTTGTTAATTTTCACACTCACCTGAGCTGGCTTGAAAAAGGCCAGCGGTAAATCGCTAGTCGAGTGGAGAGCGCGCTCTAGTTTCTGTCTTTCTCCTTGAGGAAGTCCAATACTCATGAGAGAATCTAAGTATTGTGAGAGAGACCGAGGAATTTCATCAATTAAGGGAGGTTACTGTCAGCTGCTATGGCAACCAAGTGAATTGCATACTAAAGCGTAGAACACCCTTAAAGTCACAATATTCTTTTTCTATTTAATTTGCCAGCTTCAATAAACGCGCAGGCAATGGAATTTTAAAGGATCCAAAGGGACAACCTGCACATTGGTTAGGAACTGACACTGGCAACATGTTTTCCCGCGCTTTCAAAAAATTAAATGTTTTTCCGCGCTTTCTAACAGTTACATGCTTTCCCGCGCTTTCCTCCTGTTACATGTTTACCGGCTCGTGTTACTAGTTGCGTCATGTCCCACCCTATATAACACATGCTAAATGTGTTTGTTGACCTTTTTCTTAATGAGCTCCGATTGTTTGAACACGTGACATTTTGTCATGTTACAGACGTTAAAAACGTTAAAAAAAAGAGAACAGTAAAGAAAGAAAGCAAGGAACTAAATTAATTAACAAATAAAAAGAAAAACAATCCCGCGCCAAAACCTTTCAAGAAAACGACTGATCGACATGACTCTCACTTATGAAAATTAACTTTTTGAACACACTAGAAAGAAAAAAAAATAACACAAACAGATCAAAACATAGCAAGCAAATAAACGTTAAAAAAAAAAAGATTTTCTACTTACCGTTAGCAATATATTTGTTAAATATTGCCCAGGCGTTGACCAGTCTGAGATACCTGTCACCAGACCTCTTCTCCGCCGCGTTAAAGTCGATCACATCCAACCAGAAGAGTAGAGAAGACAACAAAGATTTGTTGTCCTTGGAATTACTACAGATTCAAGAATAATTGTAAAGTTAAATGAAACTATTTAGGAAGTAACGTTTAATAACAATTAATTTCTGCGTTAATATCATAGGAGACAAATAACTCCCAAATTTGGCGCAAAATTTCAGCCTTAATTTATAATTTTTTAGGTGTGAAATTACAAATTTCTATAGCAACGTTTGGCTTAAAATTTCTCGATTCAATAAACAAATCAAAAACCCAAGATTGTGAGCATAATTTGTCACCCATGACATGAAAAGGTAATGAAATGGTATACTCGTTAAATTACGAGATAATTTCACTTGCGTTTTGTCAAAATTCTAATAATTTTCCGAGCCTTCACCAATACGAGCAAGATACGGTAAGACAGACCGTTCTTAAGTTCTTTTAAAGGTCTTTTAAAGGAGAAGGTCACTCCAAAAAACGTATACTATTTTGTCAACGCAAATAGAAATCTCGCACTAAATTTAGCTACTCACCGAAGTTTTAGCTTCTAAAGTGCAGGTAAAACACATTAAACATATTTTGAAACTTACTTTTCTAAGTAGCGCTTGAAAGGACATCCTGCTTCCTTCTCGACCCGAAGAGCTGAAGTAAATTGCTCTTCATTCCTAAGGACAAAAGCAGAAAAACCTGTCACGGTTACATTAGTGAATTAAGAAAGGAAAACACAGCGATGTTGCCTTTTCCTGATATGTTCTGTTTAGTTCCTGTTCGGTTTTAAACGAAAGTCGCTAAGTGTAAAGCATCTATAGTGTTCCAGAATTTGCCTCATTTATCCGCCCTTGACCAACGCTTCACCTCTAGAGCCTAGTTCACGCTAGCGACATAACGACGTAACGACAAAGTAGCTTATGTCAGTAATGTGATCATCGACATGAAGACATAAGAAAAACATTAGATTTTTTTCCTTGTGTCGTTATGTTCATGCTGTTATGTTGCTACTATGTCGTTATGTCAGGATGTCCGCACTACAAACATAACGACATAACGCCCTCCTTATGCCGTTATGTTATTATGTCGCTAGTGTGAAGTGTGAACTAAACTTAAGATATTGCAGGCACAGTGACACATATTGTTATAAGCACGTCTGGTGTTGTCTCGCTCAAAAGTATTCTTCAACAGGCTTTTCTACCCTAGAATAAATTCTACATGCGATTTGTTCTTTCCATTATTGTATGGAGAATTTGCTAGAAGTCTATTTCATACTCATATTTAAAATTGCGATGATGAAATATAGAGAAGTTTCAATTTGGTCACCCTCAACACTCACACTTCAGGTATTCGACTTAATCTTCTCCGCGCCGACTTGTTCCTATTCTCCTTCACCATGATGTCACGGTCCCACTGGCGTGACCGAACAACCTCTCGGCACCATTCCCCCAGCGGCGGCAATGAATGAGCAAACGAGAGTGTGGGAAAGAAACTCAAGCCTGACGGCGGGCGATTCAAGTCATTAAAGCCCATGTACTGTTCTCTGAACAAAAGTATAAAAAGAGAGAATGTTAAAGCAGGCAAAGTTGACTACCACAGTTTGAACAAACAGAAAATGAACAACCGACCATCCACTCGACCAAACAAACTAAGAACCTCCCCAGGGAAGATTTTCCCGTCCGGTTCTCCCACCCAGTCAGTGAATACATTTATACACATCTCGTTTAAAGTTCCTTACCCAAAGTCACTGTTTCTCTCCACGTGAACAAGGAACCTTGGGATCCAGTAGGAGCGTAATCTTCGCAGCATATCGTATTGGGTTCTTGCAAAGAGGTCCTGTGTCAGGCCCCCGTGATATAGTGCCCTCTCGATCTGTTCCTGAAATAACAAAAATTAAATTCCATTAAACTACTTCTTCTGAAATAAAGCGGAGTTTCTTCAAAAATTTTCAGAGATACACCAAAAATATAAGGCACCGCATAATACATGTAGGTTAAAAAAGTTGAAGAAGCTCCAAAAACTAAATGAATTGAAAATGCCGGATAAAAACCCACAGATGTAAAACTGATATAAGCTTCACCTTTGCATCGACTGTCAGAGAGTTCTTGTACTTGTCCTGAATTTCCCTGTTGAAAAACAAGTTGTATTTCCGTTATTCATACGCTTTGTGACTTAACCGTATCTATAACAAAATTCTCGAAAGAAAAAAAAAATTAACATTCATGCACTGACTCCGTAGTCATACCCACCTGAACAATCTCGTCATTTGTTCTCGTAACGTGTCCTCTGGTTCAGACTCCAAACTTTCTTTGTAGCGCTCAGCATCCAGCCAGAAATTAAATAAATGTTTACCCGAAGTGTCCTCTAAAAACGTCTTGAAGAGTTCCATACCTTGCAGCTAAAAAAATAAGTAACAGCAAAAAAGGTTTCACGATGTAAACGAAAACACGATACAAAACCCTAACTACTTGATACAATGCAGGCTGAGATTTTAGCTCTATTTGCTGTATTAATTTCATCTATTTCAGTCCTTTATTGATTGAAGGTCCCCCTTCCGTTAAGTCCTTTCTGTTAGCAACCCTCCCACCCCACCTTCAGCATGAATATTGTGTTTGGAAATGCGTGGAATTATGTAATGGCGGCCATAGTTCACAACCTCTCTATTTTTCAACGCACACGAAAGGAAAAGCAAGCGAAGCGCGCGAGCGCCAAGCACAAGGGGGTGGGGCAGGGTGGCGAGCGAAAAGACTCGGTCTCCACCCCCTACCCCATTTAGTCTCCCGTTTTGCGCTGGCGTTCAGTTCTCTCGCGATTCTATCTTGGCGTTTAACGATCGAATAAAAATACGAAAAAAATGGGCTGTGAACAGTCTATGGCGGCCACAACTGTTATCTCACAATGCCGAACTACGAGAAATAGATATAAACGAACAAGTTGACAAAGTAAAAAAGAGCAAAACAAGTCGACATTGATGAGCAACTATGAAAACGCTTATGCAGGTAATTAAAGCATGGCATTTGCAACTTGGAAATCCTGAATCTAATAAGCCACTTCTCCCTTGCGTGTGAAACCAAAAGCCAAAAAATTAAGTACTGGGGAAGGGGAAATAAAGAACAAATCTACAGTTGACCCGGCCTTATAGAGTCTTATGTCGTGTTCTATAGGGATTAACCGTTTCTGGTTAGTTGGGTTTTTTCGTGATCTAGCTATTGGGGAAAACCGGTTTCGGTTGGTTTGATTGATCAACTTTTTCAACCGGCCTTAAACCAGGTTGAAACGGGTGAAACAAACACTTTCATGATTATATCGCGTGATCGTAGCTCACGTAAGGAATATTCCCAGGAGTTTAACGCGTTTCAATCGAAAACGGTCGGAAAAGTGTTCTATTGAGAAACAACCGCATAAACCTAAACCGGTTGCGGTTATAGGGTTGATCCCAACAGAACACGACCTTATGAAGAAAACGCTTTTTTTTACCGAGCCCAGTACTTCTCTCTTTAATTCCTCGATTGTGATTTGATGTTTAGTTGTGATGTTTTTAACATCAGCCTCGGTCTGAGCTTCATCAAGTTCATCCTCATCAAACTCCACCACGGCACCAAGCTCATTATCCGGGACATCTGATAAGTCATCTTCCGCTTCCGGTTCCTCTGTCTCTCTCGGTTTGGTTTCTACATTCTCGTGCAGTCCGGGATCTTTGCAAGGAAAAAGAAAATATAAACTGAAAAAAAACATTGAAAATGAATCCTGCGTTAATTCCAAAAATATTTTGGAGAGGTTTCGTTATAAAGAGATTGTATTTTAAGTTTTTCCTAGCAACCTATAATGTTATGTGATCACAACATCCTCCTTCAGATCTGAATTGAACCATTTATAATATATATTAAAAAAAACCAAGACGGAAAAATGTGTGAACATGGAAGTTAAACAACTGACCTGAATTACTACGGGTCAGAGCTTCATCTTTAAGCGTGACACTTTTAGCTCTTGACTTGCGCTTTTCGTTCTTTGATTCGTCTGTGTCAGTTTCGTCATTTGCGTGAGTCACGCCGTCACCGGCGTTTGTTTCTTCAATGGTCACGTTTCCTTCAGAGAGATAAAATGGACCAATAAACGCTGGGCCTTTGAGGCTTTTTTTGATTGTAACTTCTGTACAATTTGGCCTTTACTGATAGCCGTCTGGATTTCATTTTGAAGTGTTACCCGGATTACAGTGATTATTTTACAATTTTAAGGATCAGAAGAACCAAGATGGCGCATCAGCGACTCTGGTTCCTGTGAACCATTTAGCCAGCTCTTCTTCTTCAAAAACCGTACAACTTACAAACGTACGTACAACGTACATTTCGGATGAGCGCCCTTAACGCCGACGCTCTTTGGGATCTTCACGCGTTTGGAGGCAAGATTGCGTGACGAGAAAATGAGGTCAATACTTTTTTGGAAAAGGAAACCCATGAATGGATTTTCTCATGGTTATCATGGCTAGCGGCATTGGCAATCCCTTACCTTCCATCTTGACTTCCCGTTCCTTGTTATTTTCACTTCCGGTCTCCTGGCCTCCTTCGACTTTCTGTCCCAGGCCTAAATTCATCATAGCAGGCAAGCTAGTCGCACTACCTAATGGCCTCCTTCCAAAATGCCGCGTGAAAATTCCTGGCCATGACTGGTTTGAAGTACGACTGGATGGACGAGCTCCATTGCCAACAGGACTAAATACTGTATAACTTGTGGCACGGCTGTAGCCTCGAAGACCTCGACTACTGACACGGGCGGTTCGATTGTCAAGCGTGCGAAGAAGGAGACGGCAGAGTTTGTATTCGAGGTAAAGATGGGTCCTAGAGAAAAAAAATTGAATTAAAATAGTTAAAGAGACGTTTTTCAGGTGAAAGGAGCAGCAGCTGAATTAAAAATCTGGAATACAAAACCAGAAAAATAAAGAGCGATCTTTTACAGTAGTCGAACACTCGAGCAAACTCGGCCGTTTTCCCGCCGAAAAAAACTTGTGGTCGACAAACGGTTTTTAGAAGGCCACAAGCAGCAAGCAAATCTTTTTACCGTAAAAAATGCAATGTTACGAGAGATAAATTCTTCAAACTTCAGTCGTAGCGAATTCTGGCCTAAATGGCTGAAATGAAAATAGTGACAACGCGGCAGCTATTTACATTTAAGTTTCCCGCCAAAAACTTGACGATGAAGCACTCACGTTCCCCGCACAGAATTCCTTTCCACGTAAATAAAACGTCCTTTTCAAAAATAAGAAATATACATTTAGATAATTTCTATTCATTAACATTGTGCTCGAGCAAGGAATCAACGTGAATCAAGAAATTTTGAAGGAAAATATAATAAACAGTGTGGCATACAATGCTGCCAATTTTCCCGCCAAAATAACACCAACGTCTTCCACTCGCACCAACCTTCGTTCAGCTTAAGACGATTACTTAATGGACGTAAAGAACGGCTTGGCTGGATTTCTGAGTTTTATCGTAAAGGTGAGACAATTATCTTTCTTTCAGACGGTAGCATTAAGCCGATTACCTTGTTAGACTCGTATTTAGGACAAATAAACTAAGCTCAACACTAAATTAAGCTGAAATTCACAGAGGTTTATACACTGTTGAATTTTATGTAAACTCTCGTTTCAGTCCGATTTCTTGTAGAAATAAAATTTTATTAGAAAAAACTGTTGCCAATCTAACGTCCAGAAAACGATCAATCTTAAAGATAATTGGCGGACATTTTGAAACAGTTTCATCTTATAACAGAAGTCATAATTAAGCGCAGATTAAGCTTACTAAATTTAGACCACGCACGTGCACCGAGTTTTCAAATTTCGATCAATCTCTTGAACAGAAAACCGTTACCATTGCTAGGGTAATGCTTATATATGGTAGACAATGCAAGAAGATAAGGGTAATAAAAATGGACATTTTCATAGCCTTGACCAAACATAAAATCTTGTATACTGGTCATGACCGGTCAAGCAAGAACTAATTTAACCTAAATTACAATATTTAGAGAGGAAGTCACATCAGAGAACCCAGAGAAAAACCCGTGGGTCAAGGCAAGAACCAACAACAAACTTAACCCACATATGGCACTGGGCAGAATTGAGCGTTCTCACCACTGCATCATCCCTGCTCTTATCAACTGTACTAAGAATATGGACAATTTATTTTCATTGATACTTATATTTTGATTCTTACTTTAAGAACAAGGGCAGTCTCTCTCTTTTCACCCAAGCAATGACTTTTTCTCTTTGTTTTGCATCAGCCTCTGCATCTTGACTTGGTTGCAGTTGTTGGAAATCAAAGTCTGTCTTTCCAGTGAAATCCTTGAAAGTACCTGATAAGGAGTCGTACTGCAAACGCTTGATGAAAGCCTGATTGGAAAATATTGAATTACAGGTATGTAAGAGACTTAACTTAAGGACAGCTACATGTAAAAGGGGCCTGCAAAGTGTGACATAAACAACAACAACAACAACAAACCAACAAGGAAAACAGCCAAGGGTAATTATTGCAATCTGATGAAACACTGGGAATGACACTGTTCTTGACATTGCTGATCATAAGTATCATGCAATCTAGTGTCTGTTCAAATTGTAAGGAAAAGTCCACACACAAGCCAAGTGGCCCATCAAACTTGTGCTTATCTCCGGTTTCGGTAGCATGAAGTTACTAAGAATAATTGTACTCCTCCCACCCTAGATGGGATGCTAATTCATCATGGGGTTACCCCCTAGCATTAAATTCACTGGTACCCGTTTATACACACAGTACAATGTCCCTGACCAAGGCTTGAACCCAGACTGCTTGATTCACACACTCACCACGAGGCTACCACAACTTCACAAAGTATGCTATCTAAATTGTATCATAGTAGACGTAAGCCAGAATGCTAAAAATTCAGTGTGTACAGGATATCACTCCAGGAAAATGGAATTAGTACATGTACCAGTTCTAGTTCAAGTTCATTTATTCACTCTTATTTAACAGTGACTCACTGGTAGTGCCAAAAAGGCATTGAAGTACTCCACAAAAATCTCATCATAGGCCAGTCTATCTTCAAGAGTTTCATCAGTTATTTTAAGCCCTGCAAAGAATTCCAGGTAAACACGATGCTAAGTTCAATTAAAAGACAACTTACATTGTACAACTAATACCGTCACTCACTTGAGCCATCTTCATCATGCCAAATGGCAACTTAGAATTAAAATAGCCTGCGTAGCAAGCGTTTCTGTGCAGTTCGGGAGCAAAGAATTACAGCCCGAAAAATGGAGCGAGTAAAAGAGGGGGCAGGGGGAGGGGAAGGAAGAAAGGAAGGAAGAAAATCTTTTCCTTCCCCTCTCCCACCCCCCTCTTTCTTTTTTTTTTTTGGCTCTCGTCCCATTTTCTGCACAGACAAAACACCGAAAATCCTGTTCCTCAGTCTTTCTTTGCTTCCAAACCCCACGGAAACGCTTGCTACGCAGGCTAGAATTAAAACGATTCAGTGTACTTTCAAGTGCTATACCTGGGGGGAAGGGGCTACTCCCTTATATGGGCTACATAGGTATGTGCAGACCCAAAAAGTATGGATTGTTAGCGGTCTGAAAAAGGGTATAGGTTATTTTGGTCTGAAATATGGTGTGTTTTTCACTCTGGCTTGGCATTAGGTGTTTTGTTTACAAGGAAACATTTTTTCTATGTCAACATTGGGAAATTTGTAGTCCTTCACATTACGTTTACATAAATTGAAGCCAATAATTGGCTGGAACTAGCTGCAGTCATATATTAGTGCACTGTACTAATTTTAGAGGCCTGAAATGGGATATTGATTGTTGGCTCAGGTCTAAAATGGGGTACGGAAAATCACAGATTTTGGTCTGAAATAGGGTACAGGTTTTAAGGTTCTGGCTGCACTCCCCCAACAAAAACTTAGTAGTAGCAGTAGTAGGGAAACTTTAGGGAGTACCTCCCCTGGGGCACTTAAGTAACATCCAGTAGGTGCTTATCTTTGGCTTCATTAGCATAATGGTACATGCAATATTTCCCATCCCCCCTGGATGAGCCTCTGTCCACAAATTATGGTGCTCTCCTATCATGAGTAGAGAGAGGCAATCTGCGACTGAAGTGCTTTTCCCAAGGAAAGCAACACAAATATTCAGACCAATATGCCAAATTTGAGTTGCAAAAAGCAGTTATATAATTTCAATAAAACCCAATTGTGAATAACTCTACAACAAGTTGCTGCAATTATTTGTGAGAAGGAGCTTCCTATTTATTCTTTATTGTTGTTCAAAAAGAAAATCATTTGGCTCAAGAGACAAAAATAAAGAAATGTGATGTGACTGTGAAATTCACATGACTGTCTGATACGAGGATATATTTATATGTGTGTCAGACTGCTATATACGCGACAAGTGTCAGGTTTGAGACAAGGAAATCAGTTGGTAGCATGTCTGTCTACCACTATTTCAGTGATAGAAGCTCAGATGATGCAGTGTACCCACTACATCCTCTGCCTTTTGTTGTATCTGTCGATCTCCCTCATTATGGGAAATCAAAGTGTACATGTTGCACCGCACAGATGACCCCAAGAATCAAGGAAATACCCATGATAGCAATGGTATTTCCAAAGAACGAGCTCTCGGACTTTCTGTCCAATATAAATATGCATCACACAATTCTTTCCTCCTTTCATGAGAAATCAACGTCAAAGGACAATATAAACAAAGTATTCACTTCATATTACTAGATATAAACTTGCATTAAGACGGTCCTTCGACCAGTGGCCATATTTTTGACCGAGTCGGAAGTCAGTTCGAAATAATATCTTAGCTTGGCGGGGGAAATATCGAACGGTTGATATCAAATCAAAATAATGAAAACCCAAAAGCAAAATGATATCGACATTATTACTAATTAAATTTCTAGCTTGACGCAAGAGAATAGTGTGTTTATGTAAATACACATTACTGATAGATTGTCTATGAGTATTATGATAAGCTATTAGTATATAAATGAATACTGCTCAAGATCGCTTAAAATCATGGTATTCTATCAATGATTCACAGCAGTGGTACCTCAAGTCACGAAAATTCAACAAAAGCACTTTTCAGCCGCAAAATCGCGATAGATTCCGTGAAATCAAAAAGTTCATTCACTAGACTTGATACGGGACCAGCTCGATCTTTAACCGCCCGCCTACAGTTTGACACGAACGGGCTCACCTTTCATAATTTACTCTTTGTTTACTGGGATGCTTCTGTGTCAGATCTCTCTCATACTCCATCTGTTTCAGCCACGCTATCTCGTCCAATACATGACTCTAGATTCGAAGTTAACTTCTCAGATGCAGTCCACGGGAGTCTGCCACTTCGCATTTGTGGGAAAGGTCTGTTGCCAAGGTGACGGGAAGCTTTATATTGTCTTGCCGCACGGAATAATTAATCGCTTGAGTTGATTTATAAAGCTACTATTAATAATTAACCTTCTCTTTGTTTCTTGAAAATACGCTTGTTAACCTAACCTGCGAGTGTCCCCCCTCCCTCGCTACACCTCATCGCAGGGAAGAAAAAAAAAATGCCCGACCGCAGTTAGCTTTTTGACGGATTTTATTTCCGTCAGCGGGAGGGGAAAAAACATAAAGTGCTCAGCGCCTCAGTTACTTTACAAGTGTAAAATTGTGTGACGCCTGATTGGGGCAAAAACTGAAAGCGTAACGCAATACGTGAAAAAGTGGTACCACACAATACGTGAAATAAAATTTGTGAAGGGTTTTCTACGTGACGAAAGTGGTAACCGCTTGAAATGTCAATGTTTCCTTGCGTAGCTTGCGGGGAGAGATAGGAGGAAGAGGGAGGGGAGGGAGGGGAGGGAAAGAACAAAATTGCATAACCTCAATGATCTTTATTTTGGCTTAGGAATATTATTCACAGAGAGTGTTACATTGTGTATGTCTCATGAGGAGTAGGAGCCCTCAACAAACAAACTCTTCCTAACACTGTAGAAAGGTCAACAATTTCGTTAAACACCCCGAAACTGAACCAATACTGAGATGAGCGCTTTGTACTCCTCATTTTCCCCTCTCCCTTCCCATTGGACTCCTGCCAAGCAGGCTAGCTACTGTAAACCCTGACGACACCAATCAATAATCAACATAATTAATAATAATTAATAGGAATCAAATTAATTAATTGATTGATTTAAGAAATCAATAAAAAAAATCAAAGCTTCGATTTTCATTGATTTCTCAGTTGACTGTCATTGACTTATTGATTTCTATTGAAAATGTTTTGGTTTGTTTTAGACTTGACATCTCACGATTTACAAAATGTTTTCAACAGAGTTTCAGTTTTCTGATCTATGACTGAGGAAAAGTAAAGTTCAAACAGAAACAACAGGTATAATAACAGCATTTTATCATCAGGGTTTGCTGTATTGGCAATAGGCATAAGAACCGCTTAAACATATATAGTAGATTTGGTAGCAAATCTTTGTTTTCGGTCATTAAATACTGGCAGTCACGCCGCAAGGTTATAGAACTTAAAACAAATACAATATTCTTGCTGAGCGTCATTTGAAGATGCTTGCAAGAATTACAGTGCATTGTCTGTAAACGCCGAGCAGCAATTTTTCGACTTTTACGCACAATTGATTGCGAAAGTGACGTTTCTTCGGCCCGCGCACTGACCTCATCAAATCTTTAGCATTTAGAGAAGATGAAAACTTTATTTAAGTGTCAAATGTATTTAGCACTATTAAATGTCCTAATTGGGGACACTGTAAATGAATAAACAGATAATTTAAATATAACATAAACTATTAAGAATCCCAACTGGCTGGAGGCTGACCAGTGGCACAGATCTTGCGCCTTTTCCCTTTTCTGGTACATTTTGTATAGCATTCGTCGAATATTTAGATCTCAGTAAGATCAGAAGAAACAGGGTCGACCGCGCGAGACTTGGAGAAGGACTGTCGAAAGGGAGCTGGAAAAGGAAGATTTAAGAACATGGGCAGCAGCAGCATCGGCTGCAGAGGACAGAACAGCCTGGAGGCAGAGAGCTTACGGCCCAATTCTCCACTTGGAGAACGGATAAATGATGAAGATCAGAAGAGTGAATTTGTGTTTCACAGAGCGAAAATGTTTGTTTTCTCAGTTTTAGTGACTAAGCAGGAGAAAAATAAAAAAAACAACTCATCAACTTATCTTGGTCCCCCCTTGACTGATTTCGCAAGTCATGCATAACATCCAAGATCCAACTCTATCGCTACTTATGTATGCATAAGAAGTGAATTCTAGCGGCAACGCAAACTGAACTCGATTGCAAGGGGCATTTTAAAACAATTTAAAAACCCCAAGAGAGAAAAAACAATCTGTGAGTGTAGAAGATGTTGAAAACTAGCCAAAACTAGTTGCTTTAAGGAAAGACAAGAAAAAACGAAATTCAAACAAATAGTTAGCACGTTTAAACATTTGCTCTGTTTAGTGTTTGCCTTTCTTTACCCCCAGTGTCATCCTGCGCTTTTCGTGCCTCAAACAGACCCAAACGGACATACCTTGTTTAGTCGAGAGCGTCGAGTGGAGAGGCAATTAAGGAAGTATATGTGCTTGAAATAATGACATTAGTACTTTAATCATCAAAAGCGCTGACTCATGTCAGATCTTACAATTCTGTTCATTTTGCTTCCTTTAGCAACAGTTCCGCCTTGTCATCTCCTTAATAAAACGTTCACAAATCGTGGCTTTGTGATGGGCCTCAGTTTAGCATACTTTCAGGAGGCGTGCCTACGCGGGTGGCACGCGGTCTGCGTGGTGCTCACGTGTGCTATTTTCTTTGTTCTACGCGGAAAAGGGAAGTCGTTCTTTTCCGCAGTGAAGCCAAAGAAAAATACGCCCACACAATGACTACGGTGGCGTGACTGAGAACGTTGATTTCTACATGGTCGTCAAAGCTGGTGGAGGAAATGTTGGAAGTCACGGACAAAACCAATGATAAACTTTGAAACCCTGGGATCCTTCATTCTACTCTGTCCTTTCTTTCACTGGTTCCGTGCATGTATTTTATTCTTTGTCTGCTGGAGTTTCCTTCGTGTTTCCTTTGTTCTCACAAAGGAGCCGTTAGGGTAGGACACTACTAACATGCTTGAACATGGCAGTTGTCTCAGTTCGATGTAACACTGCACCATTTCGGGCGCGCAAGCTTGTTACGATACACTGAGGAAAATGGGATGTAGACGGTAACCTGAGAACGCCAAGAGAACAAATATCTCTACGGCTTAGTGTTTTGCTCTTCAGAGGAGAAACGTACACACTGAAAAGACACTGAATCAGTTGTGTTTGGGAGAGAGATTGATACCCCGAAACAATCAGACTTCGGAAAACTGAGACAAACTGGAGACCCCGTCCACGCAACGGTTATGCCTACCGTCCACATTTAAACGGAGCTTTTCGAAGACGCTCCTCAAACCGGAAGAATTTGAAAACGCCGGCTTTTCGTGGTTGTGTACACGGAAAACATTATGGAAACGGAACTTTTCGAAAATGATGGCGTCACGAGATTTCCTCAAATACAAATTCAAAATGATCGGTGATTGTTGCGTTTTCATATTCGTGTTGACGGAAAACATTTGACGCGATTTCAGAGTGAAACGTCCGTTTTCAAATTTCTTCGGCGTGGCGTGGACGCGGACGGGACCTAAGCCACTGGGAGATGGCGTGAAACATTGCAGAAATGTTGTTTTTTTTGTCCGGGTTGTTGATGATCACACCACTTGACGCCGACCAGTTTACTCGAGGCTGTTTTTTCCTTATTGTTAATATCGTTGTTTAAAACAGCGTGTGACATTTTCTTGTATTCTCTGGCTTGTAACCTGTATTCAGCGTGTCTCAGTTCTTGTAAATAAACTTGATTATCGCTGGCGGCTTCCTCCACTATTTGTTGTACTGTTTGTCTCCTCCACTTGTAATAGAAATGTTTTCTATTCGACTGAGCGTAGCGAAATAGAATAGAGCTATTATTTTCAGGTTCCCTTCAATTTAAAGGTAATGCTGTAGGTGCCCAAAATAACTCAAAATACCGTGACTAGGCTGTTTTTTAAACTGTGAGGCTACTGCGCCCAGACTCTTAACTCTTAGAGGTTTGAGAGACATTCAAATGGGGTGTCACAGAAAACTAGCTAGTGATGATTACGGCTAGAACTGGTCGCTTACAAGAGCAGTCTCACGGAGAGCCTGTACTGTTTATTGCTGGGAGTGCAAACAGGTTCAGTCCCGAATTTCCGTTCACCATGTTATTGTTTCTGAATTTGTCAGTGGATGTTTTAAGTTTACATTTTGCAGGCCAATCTTTTACAGAAATTATTGATTGACATCGAGTTATTCGGTCTTTTTTTCATGTGAAAAACAGCAGCAATAAACAGGACCTTTCCAGGCCTTACTTCTTCCCCGACAAGATAACGAAAATAAGAAAGAAAGAAAGACAGAAAAAAAAGCAACTTGAAGGACCAGCTTGAAGGGTGTAATTTCATGCCTGTGGAGGATAATGTACAAGAGCTCTTGCTGGGCTGTTATTTTTAACCAAAAATAAAATCTCTATGCATGAAAGCGGTTTTTTATACTTCCAACGGTTTCTCGACCTTTTCCAGCACGCGAAGGTTACGCTCATAAGTCTCGCTATTGTGACGCAAATTACGATTTTCCATGCAGCATCCGATTCTCGTTTTAGTACAAGGACCGTAAAGCTAACACGGAACGACAACGTCAAATATGTCTCCGCAAACACCACACGGCAATGGAAGTCCATCTATCAATTACTCAAAAGAGGAAATTGAATGACACTTCATAAATTAAATCGCAATTGGCAAACTTCTCGAAACAATCCTTTTGTGAAAGCAGCTCTTCGAGGTTTTTGTTTCATGGTGCGTTTTTTCTTTTCTTGAGTAAATTAATTTCGTGACTAAGGGATTAAGAAGTTTCTATTTTCATCCTTTGTACGTGATACAAGTTTCCCTTTGATAAAACCATAACGACGTCAGTTTATTTCTCAGTCACGCTAAAATATCACAGTTGGCCTTCAATGAGCGAACGAACATGAAGTGTTTACTTATTAAATGGATTTGGCGTTGAACACCTGCTGATTTCCCGAGTAGTTATCTTTTAAAGACATTAATTTCACTTTTGACCATTTTCAGCCATTTTAACTTCGTTTAGCCAGAGGTCAACCGACAATTTGATGATCTTTCAGACATTTGATGATTTTTAGAGCATAATATTGCCGCTTGCACGACCTCTGCGTCAAAAATCCCACGAAACGATTTATGTGGATTGAAAGAACAATAAGAACACCAAAATTCGGTCTTTGTTAATTATTTGAGTTGCAAATTTTTTTATTCACAATGGCGCGTCATTAGCTACGAATTACCCAATCACGACCAATGTGATTAGAGGCTAGACTTAAAAAAGAAATTTGCAAGCCATTTCCTACGCACAACAGTTCAGAAGCTAATGACACAGCGTTCACTTCGCGCCATCTCATCGACCATTCACCGGCGCGCGTTTCTCGACTAGCTGAAAAACAGTTACAGTTTGTAAATTCGTTCTGACGTTCTTAACAGTTCATTGTGTCTTTTGTGATCCACGCAACCCCGGAGGCTTTAAAGGCACAGGCTCCACTGAACTGAATCGATATTGACAATATTCGCAATCACGATGTATTTGATATTTGCATGTGAGCGCCGCTTAAGCGATATGAAGTCATCACCATCACCTTGGTAGTCCAAAGAGTCAACAACGTGCACGGTTTGTCCAAACGATTTGCTTTTCTTATCGAGAAGTTTCCTGAACGTCACGTAAACTAAAGGAACTGCAATTTGAACCTGTTTTGAACGTGTGACCTTCAGAGCGCGGATTATATCTGTCGATGTACATGACAAAGTCATCTACGCCTTAGACTGCTCTCATATTTCAACGGCCGGGTAAGACACCACGCGTATAAAGTGTGAATTTTTGCTCAGTCATCAAATAAATACACGTGGACCCAAGGAAAGCAAAACAAAACCGTCAACGTTAGCAGAAATCATAGTTCCCGAGAGATGGCCGTCTCAAGCAATGATACAAGCGACAATCACGAACGTGCAGATCTCGAAATCCACGACAAAGGATTCAAGATTGGGATCATTGTGTGTCTCAGCATCGCAGCGGTGGTGGGTTTTCTCGGCAATGGTTTAGTCATTGCTGTTATATTACGAGCGAAGAAACTGCGATCTGTAATGAACCGTTTTATTCTTCATCTCGCTATCAGCGACTTGATCGTTAGTGTTCTCGCTATTCCATTGTTTCTTTCAATCAACTTCAAAAACGATATCGCCTCTCATAGCTACAGCTTGCCGCTATGCAAGATCACTAGATTCTTTCAGTATCTGTCACCTGAAGCATCCATGACCCTGCTGATTACAATCGGATGGAACCGACACCAGGCTGTCGTGCACCCATTGAATATCATGTCGTATGGCACGGCAAATAAGCTGATTCTTTCCGCTTGGATCTACGCCCTAGTTGTGGTGGCCCCGAGCTTGTATTTGACCGAGTTGAAAGAGACACCAGTGGATCCCTACACGAACCTAACCTACTGCGCTACCATCCCTGCCACCACCCTCTCTGGCTTAGTCTACGTGATGTTCCTTGGGCTGTTCGGGTACTTGATTCCTTTAGCTTCCTTGATCATCTTGTACGCAAAAATCTACCGGACAGTTTGGAGGAGAAAAAGCGGCCAGCTCGGAGATTCACGACCCGTGGAAGCGTTCATCCGGAGCCGAAAGAAGGTGCTGAAAATGTTCCTAACGGTGATCTTTGTTTTTCTTGTGACCTGGTTGCCGCTGCTGATTTACGTCAGCGCGATCGAGTGGACAGTCAAGCAGACCGATACCCATGTGGACTATGTGAGACTGATCACATATTCTTTAGGACTGTGCAACAGTATTTGCAATCCGTTTATTTACGCGCTGTTTAACGCCAAGTTTCGAGCAGGTTGCAAAGAAATGTGCAGAATGAGTATCAGGGCGTTGAGGAGAAAACCCCAAACGCCTCGCGGAGGCGGAAACGTCGCGGCGTCCAAACCCGGAGAGGAAGAACCACAGAAAATGTTGGGAAGAAGGGGAGGATTCCACGGGACAAAGGGAGGAGACGAAAAGAAAAAACAAAGCAAGGAATCACAGAAGAAAGAAGACACTAAAAGCACTTCGGTCTCAGTGGGACAACTTATCGGTAGACGCCTTAGATCGCTAACGGATGGGGACGCTCATAAAAATGGCTCGACAGAATCTGTTCAGTTAGTGGGTTTTCAAAAAATCGCAGATCCCGACCAAGTCGTGGTGCATTTTGCCAATTCGTCGCTGGAAAAATCGCGCCCATTATCAAACAGCACCGATAACTGCGTGAAATTTGCAGGCGATCTCTCTTGTCAATCGTCTGATGTGGACTCGCAGGAAATTGTATACGCGGCGGACAGAGCAAACTGCAAAGCAGAGAAATCACGAGATGGCTACAGTATTTTAAACGAAGAAACTTCCACTCCTGTTGTGAAAAGAAGAACCAGAAGTGACGGATCATACGCTCAAAATAGAAAATCGACTAAGCAGAACTTTCCGGAATCTCGGAATCGCAGTGTACCTGCTGTGCGTTGAATTGTTTTGATTGCACTATGAATCAACTTCCACTGAATCGGGTAAACAGATCACCTTTAAGGTGGAGATAAACAATTTCAGTCAAACAAGAACATGTAAATGCGACCAGAAAGAACATAAATTATTTTTGTCCATAGCAAAACAATATAAGTCACACTTGGTCCATTATTTAATGCCCCGATGGGACATCAGTTTGAAGTCGCTTTTGTTCGCAGCTGTTATTTACAGATGTACGGACGTATTCGAAGATTTTTTTTATTAAATTCGCCAAAGATTAGATCAGGGCTTTTCATTTATGTCACAGAGAATAATATGGAGGGATCACTGAATCTCGGATGGCTGATTCAAATTTCCATATTTGCCCAGCTGTGTGAGAATATTTAGTCATTCTAACGCGAAAAGAAATTGCTCGCACTTGTCTTCTACAGATTTTTCAAGTTGAGTTTAAGTGTTTTGTTGTGAGATATTTTGTCGTGCCTTAAAAATAAAAGTTGTTTTATTCCGATCTCGAATTATAAATAAGTAGGATCAGTTGTTAAACAATAGCTTAGTTTATGCATTATTTGATTTACTGAAAAGCTGACTGACTTGTTTGAGACTCAAAAAAATCCCGAAAAATTATTAAAAACCGGGCTATTGAACAGTTAATACTACACTATGTTTGCAGCGACTTTAAACAGGTAAATGACGAGTATTAGATAGCTCAGTGAGTTACAAATTAGTCCCTGAAATTAAAGTAGATAAGAATTATACCTTCTTTCTGGAAGTTTAATTTAAATCCTTCATAATGGACACCGAACTAGCAACTTGAGTATTCATCCCTGAAATTTTAATCACCGATAACATTCGATGGTTATACAAAATCTTTCCTTCCTGCGACTGATTGCGGTATAGCTTATTTAAATTTCTTTTTATTTATGTCTGATGACTGACTATTAAAATTTCTTGTCCTGAAATTTGAACTTTCTATCTGGGGTACTTTTCACCAAAAGACAAAAGAAAAACTGGTTATGTTAATACCTATCTCGGAAGTGTAATACAGTAGTCTCAAGGTTAACCGGTAGCTAAAAGTCTACATTTTATTTAACAGTGTAAATAGAAGAGAAAAAACGGTATTTTAACATAGTAAAGCAGTTTACCTCTGTGCGAATATTAAGAATCAAAATAAATAAAAATGTTTAGCGCTAATTTATGTTACTATGCCAACGTTATTGTAAAAATAAAACACTGAAAAAAGCAATTAAGACTGGCCAAGGTGACATGAATAAAGAAGTAAAATTGTAAATGCTATAAAAAATGTTGTAGAAACTAAGATGATACTTCATGGTTCCTTTGTTGCTGTACTATCCAATCTTGAGTCGGTAGAATAAAAGCAACTCAAATATTAGCTCGGCGTTTGTTTGTTTTGGTTATTAGACGTGACTCGAAGTCGCTCGAGCAGAACCAAATTGTCTCACGAATCTCACGATCACGTCATACATTACGCGTTTTTCCCATAACGAAACGTTCACGAGTTATGTGAGAACTATTCTAGGAATATCGAATGGCTTTCAAGTGAAGGAACTAGAGCCCTGGGTCAATACTGCAATCGACTCCTGGTAGTTTGAAGGCTCGGAAACTCGAATCTCGCGCTAACTCGAAATAAAATTGATTATTATTTTTTTTAATGTAATTTTACCTTCGGTAACTCGACCCCTCGAATGGCTTTCAAGTTAAGAAACTGTCCTGGGTCAATACTACAGTCGAGTCCTCAGTGATAGTGTAAAGGCTCCGTAACTTGAATCTCGCGCTAATTGATCATGAAAATAAAATTTAATTATTTGGCTGTAATTTTACTGTCGGTAACTCGAACCTCACGCCCAAAGCAAAATGATTCTGTTCTGCTTTGTTTTTTCATCCCTTTAGGTCATTTTCTTTATGAATTTTCCCTCGATAACTCGGACGTCATTATTCAAAGTCTATAGAGTAAAAGCTTTTCAGCTTATCTTATGGATGGATGCAGATTGGCTGTGAAGCTGCGAGGGCTTCTTAACAGACTATTTTCTGAAAAGAGTAGGAACTCTTTGCACCTTATATGGGCTTCAGTATCTAACCATACTATTCTTCCCCTGTTTCGGTGTTGTCTTATACCATTCAGATCTGATCTGATTTGGTATATTGGCAAACTATCGTTCCAGGTTTAATCTCTCTCTGTTATCATGGCAATAACCCTTATTTCGCCGGGGTCCTTTGTTACAAATTTTCTAATAAACCCGAAATTTCGAAAATAATTCGAAAATTACATATGAACGCTTTGCAAAAACGCTATTTTCTACTCTTGTCCAAATCTAGTCGTACAACCCAAACTTGTCTTCACTGTCTGGTTTGTCTGGTTTGACAGGGACGTGATCACAGTTGCTTATAGGCTCACGTACAAGCATTTTTCTCGCCGTAGAAACTTCGCTTAGAAACCAACAAGAGTATTTTACAGACTATTAAATTCGTAGCCAGTTCCCAGGCTACACGTAAAGTTTACGTGTAGTGGTTGCATTCCGAGGCGTGCACAATTTAGTCTAACGTTTTAACGCCGAAAGAAATGTCATTTGTTTTCTAATCACTCTGCCGTGGAGCGAAAACAAGATAATTTTTAACTTATTACAAGTAAGAAACCACCAGTCGTATAAAGGGGGGGGGGGGGGGGGAGGGGGAGGGAGGTCATCTCGTTTATTGATCAGACATAAACAGCCTTAGCATAGTTCATTGTAACAAAGGTAAGCGGCCCTAGGATACTCAGTAATACAACGAACGTACTAAACAACAAGCACGGAAATTTTACTATAACAAAATTTCCAGAATGAATTGATCAAAAGCGGAGATGCCGTCGAGTGACAACTGAACTCCTGCATGCTAACGAATCTTCATACCGGCACACCACTATATTACACTAACAACGTGAAAAATTATATATATTCTCTGTCTACGAAAATGGCCTGTATACAATCAAAAACATCTTGAAAAGTTAAGCTTAAAGTTTTCAAGTTCGTCGTTTGTTATCCGTGTCAGTCTTCTCCATCCTTAAATGTTATACTTTTTACCATAAAAGTCTTCATACTATTAGGAGGGATGGTCTCGGCTGCATGCATGCAATTACTGCCGACTGGTTTTATCGCCCAGCTAGTCGGGCTACAAAGGGAAAACTAGCCCTAAGTGACTCTTGATCTCATACCAAATTCTCCTTTTTTGTACAAGGAAGCAAAAAGCAGTTTACTTGGAGAATCTTGCAGTCTATCAGATGTCACTTAAAGGTCTTTTCCCATGACCCCCTTTAGTTGATCATCATCCAACGTTGTGGAACATCAACAAGAATATGCATATCTGAGATGATATAAACGCAGATATTTATATTGATTGGTGTTCTTCTTTGTGGAAATGACACTGTGAATCCTCAAATGTAAATTAATCCATATAAAGGCAAGAAATGACAGCTGCTGTGATCAGTTTTCAATATTTTTTTTTATTTATCGAGGTAGACTCAGGTTGCTTTTTTACAATATTTTACAGATTCGGCGTGGATATACCTTGCGAGCAGTAGGTTTCTCTTCGTTCGGCTAAAGAGAAACCAACTGCTCGCAGGGAAAGACTTCACAACGCGACTAAATATTGCCTCAATATCTTGCGCTGTCAATGAAATACAAAAAGAAAAAAATAAATTTAAAGACTATCAATTGCAGCTGTATTAGGCGACTCCTGGATGTCTTTGTTTAATTAGTTTTAATTCCAAAATTAAACATGAAAATGACCCATGCATTTGATGACACAACACGCACGCACACAAAACTCACCACACATCACACATCTCACACCACACATCGCACAACACACATCTCACACCACACATCACACATCTCACGCCACACATTTCAAACCACACATCTCACATCACACATATCACAACACGTACCGTTAACTTTACCTTGAGCCAATTTTCACCAATTTTTAGTTTTCTATCATTTCAATCCATTATCGAGGTACCATCAGGTTTTGGTGATATTACGTGACCATGTCACTAATACTCGACACTTATTTTATCATGAAACACGTATAACGACTAAGAGGGTTTGATAAGAATGCCAAATGCATAATCGACAGCTTCATCTTGACGAACAGAACAAGAAAAATTTATTTGCTGCGTCAAGATTCTGCCGATCACCAATTTCGGCAACGTGCATGAGGTGAAAAAACGAATGGAGGACTAAAAGGAGTGGAAAATCCGTCTCTAAAATTGCTCACATCTTAGGGGTGCTGAATGGTCCTTTAAAAATCATGGGTCTTGCCGTGTCGTTTTTCTTAGCAGTTGTGTGCGTCTCGCAGTCTCGATTATTTTTTGCAAGGCTAAAAAAGTCTCGAAGTACCGATTTTTCTTTTTAATATATAAAGCAGGTCTTAACGTCTAAGAACCTGAACGTCTGGAGCTCGCATTTAAAACACTTTGTTTCTCGGTCTCGAAATTGAAGAACAGTCAAAATGTTTCCGGCTCACTAGTCTCGCCCTCTCGTTCCATTCAAAACAGTGTTTGTTCTGACGACTATAGAAACGGATAAGTCATTAAAAAATATCCATGTATTTGTATTTTCTTACAAAAAAAAAATAAATAAATAAATAAACATGCGCGATGTCAGCTACTTCCACTTGAGCCTTCGTCATTTAAAGCTTCCAACGATTGGTCCATTTGAAAATACTCAGGGGGGACTCCAGAGGACGAAACACTGGATGTGGGAGAGGAGGGTAGAGCAACATCTGGTACTGGGCCCATGATGTAGTCAGGTATCTGTGAACATAATTACAAGATGAGTAGTTAAGTTCCCAGCTCTCTGGAATAACTGTGTTTTTCTATTGCTTTTTTTTTGTTGAGGTGCGGTGGCCTCATGGTTAGTGCGCTTGCCCCCAGATCGAGCGGTGCTGGTGCGAGCCCTGTCAGGGGACACGTTGTTGTCTTCTTGAACAAGACACTTTACTCTCACAGTGCCTCTCTCCACCGAGGTGTACAAATGGTTACCGGTGAATTTAATGCTGTGGGGGTAACCCTGCGATGGACCGGCATCCCATCCAGGGGGGAGTAGAAATACTCCTAGTCCCTTCATGCTACAGAAACCGGGATTAGCTCCGGCGTAGTGAGCTCATATGCAGACTTAACATTATTACTTACCTCCACGCCGAAAGGATGCGCGCTTGAAGGCCCGGGTCCCCTGTCCCAATAATCACTCGGGAAATGCGACGGCAGTTCCATGGCAACGTCTGGTAAAGCCAACTCCCGCTCCGCTCTCCGGTCAGCGCCAACTGATTCTCTCTCACCTTAAAAAATAGGAAGAAAAATAACTGTTTGTATCTCATGAATTCGTCCAAAGATCTAGTAGGGTAGCTCTTAAGACCGATTAACAGTAGAAGAACAACGAATACAAGGAACTTGCCCTGAATGAAGCCTTGAATGAAAGCTGCCGTAAAAACCTCAGTGTATCTTCCAGTGGCAGTGGAAAAAAGGAAGGGGGGTGGTGAGTGGGTGAGAGAAACCTTTCTTCCTAACTTCTCTTTTCTCTCTGTTTGTTTTCTTTCAACAATCTCATCTTTAGTCTTGAACTATACGAACGAATTTGTTGAATGTATGAATTACGCAATTTTTTCGTAGAGCCTCAACGTTCTTTTCAATGACTTTTTTTAACTCCAAGTTAAAATTCTCCTTTAAAATCCCAGATACTGTACATAATATCTGGCCTCAGATGATAATGCGCAACCAATTTCACAGAACTTTCGTTTCCACAACAGTCAATTCAGGAGTTCCACCATGTCTGTCGATTTTACGGTGTCTTAAAATATGTAGAACTTTACGATTCTGAGTCAAATGTGTGAGACTGTTAGAACTTCCGAAAATTTTCTGGGGCATGAAATATTCTTCTCACCTTTAGGTTGGGCGTGTTTTTTTTGGGTGGGCAATAGCTTATGCAAGAATATTTTTTAAAGTCAAACGCGGAACCTGGACAGTAAAAAGCAATTGCTCGAAATATTTTCCCATGGCTCCCCTAGCACGATTGTTTTTTCAGCAGTATTTGCTGTGCAGGATTTTTTTGTTTGGAAACTGTGCAACCACCCTTGCACTAAAAAAAAGAGGTTACCTGCACCCTCTAAATGTCCATCAACATACCTGTATTTACTTCACTAGTGCGCCTGTTCCTCACATATCTGTCCAGTTCATTATCACTCTTGTTGGAGCTCTGGGCTGTAGAAGGTCTGTCATCTTGTTCCAGTCTACCCGCAGCTGCAGCTTGAAAAAAGAGGGCTGGTGCTGTGTTGCTACGCTTTTGCGAGCCCACCATGTACAGAGTATCGGGCATGTTATGACTGACACGTGACATCCGGTGTCTGATAAGCTCGACTTCCGCTTCTTTGTGTTCTTCAAGGATGGCCTGTGACACAAAGAATGTCAAGACTTTAGTAGTGACCAACTATCAAATTCTCGTGATCATTTCAGAGTTTTGCGAATTTTAACGAGTTGTGAGATAAGCGTTACACCCTACATGATTTATGACGCCATTTTGGTGCAGCCAGGAAGGAGACTGCTAACCTGCATTGTTTCGAATTTGACTTTCCCTAAATTACATTTAGCCAGGTTACATTACATGCAGTAATTTAATTTCTTAATGGACTTAGTGGGTTGCAAATAGCAATTTTTTTACCGGTTACACTGCCCTGTTTGATTGGTCATGACATATTTTGCATGTGAAACCAAAGCAAAGTGTTCCCAACTTTTGGATTGGTATAGTAACTGTGAGGAAATTGAAGGTACATAAAAAGCTTCACCTTTGCTTCCTCAAAGTAAGGCAAGAAGAGTCTCGGTCTGATAAAGTCCTTCTCTTCCCTTCGCCGCATCCAGGGCAAATTGGGGTAAAAACTGCCTTCCCCTATATCTAGGGGCATCCCTCTATCAGCAAGACCCCGGCGGAACACACCCTGTAGGAGTTCACTGTGCGGAGGTAGCACATGACCAATGCGCACATGTTCTATCACGCCTGAGAGCACCTTCTTGAGCTGTTTGTTGTCGACTTCACGCCGTTTAGTGTTCTTCTTGTTGTCCTGTACTGGGTCTAAGGTGACAAAAAAGTTTAAACCATGAAATGGAGAAATGATGAAATGGCACATAACAAAGTGGGACATGGTTAACCCATATAGGTTATTAACCAAGAGTGAGGTCAAGATGGCTAGATATTAGCCAACTTCTTTTTTTGCGTGTTTATGAATTGAGGCCAATATCTAGCCATCTTGACCAAACAAGCTCGGTCAATAAAAGATTTATTATATGGAAAAAGAACACTATCTTCTTCCAGGATCCTGAGCGGGCATGATAGCGCCATCTTGCCTGCTTGGGTAGCCAATCACAGCACTGGATTTGGTTCATCTTGCCTGCTCATGAAGCTAGCCATATAATGCCATACATGAGATATATATGCTTATGACAAGTTGTAGTGGAAAGTTCTGAACGAAAAAAATTGAAAACCTGTAGCTGGAGGAGGAGGTATTAAAACAAGGGGGAGTTAGTGGCTTAAAGGAAAGTGGACAGCATATTTCATAGACTCTTATTACATCAGTCTCTGACATAGTATAGCACTGTAAATACACAATTTTAATATAGTTAAATGAAATTTAACATAGTTAACGATTAGGAGCTAGTCTGGTCAGTAGCGTTTTTATAGGCGGTTGTCAGTGTCTTGGCCGTCTGTGAGCGTTTGGTTAGCGTTTGGTGCGTTTTGTAGCGTTTGATATAGTTCAATGAAATTTTACATAGTTTATGACCAGGAGCGAGTCTGGTCAGTAGCGTTTTTTGTAGGCGTTTGTTAGTGCCTTGGCCATCTGTTAGCGTTTGCTTAGCGTTTGGTGCGTTTCTGTAGCGTTTGCAACAATCATATGGTCGTGAGAACCCAGGGGCTGACATTGTCCAGCGGTATATTTGGTTAGTGTATGTGCATGTGTTGTCGTCCCATGTGCTAGCAGTGTGTTCATCGCTCTGTTAGTGTGGCGTTGTGGATTGAATTAGAGTTTAGCGGTTCTCGGCGTTCCCTCCCTATCCCCCCCCCCCTTTCTTTTCAGCATTTCATTTTATTTTATTCATTTTTTTTTTTTTCCACCAATGCCGTCTGGCTTGAGTGTGACGGGTGCCTGTAGGGGGCTTGGCGCGGGGTCTCGTGGCTTGGTTGCGGGTTGGGTAGGCCAGTCGGGTGTTCTAGCGCCTTGCGGATGTGACTGCGGTTGCAGCCCCCGGGCTTCGTAGGCACCTTCCCTCCACTAGCGACTTGGGCGTTAATGGGCCTCAATCTACAGTGTTGCAGTCTCCTTTTTTCAAAAGAGATAGACGTACCAGTTGTAACTAAACATCTTTAGTTATTAATTTTGGTCTGTTCTTTAAGAAAAAGATCCTTTTTGTTTTTCTTTCTTTAATGTTTTTCTGGTCAATTCATGTTGCACTTGGCCGATAAATCGACAGAGAAAATAACTGTGTCCATATCATACAGCATGCACCTTGAACTCTTTGAGTTACACACCTTGTTCATTCATTCTGCGAATAACCTGTGCTTCTCCCCATCTGATAACCGACAGCAAAACATCATGTTCACAAGCCTACGAAGGAATAAAAGAATAACCACAGTAATACTTAACATAATACATAAAAATAGCCTCCATTTGGTGCAAAAATATGCTCGGATATTTGCCTGCAGACATCAGTTCTGAAAAGCAAACAGTTTACGCTCGAGGAAAACTGTGAACTTTGAGGAACAGATAATGTCCAAGGACAAATATCTGTGCATAGTTTTGCACCACATAGAGGTTATTGTCTCTATACCATCAAATATTTTTCTTAACACACCCAGTTTTGAAAATTGGGGAATATCGCTTGGATGTTCTCCAGTCTTGGCCAGGGCATATTCAGTCACCAAACACATTTAGACCAATTGCACAAGATCACCAATATTTGATGAACTTAAATTTGCATTGATAATAATGTGTATGGGTTATTGACCAAGTGTGAGGTCAAGATGGCTGGATATTGGCCAAGTTCTTTTTTTGCGTGTTTATGGACTGAGATGGAGTCGAGGTCCATAAACTCGCAAAAAAAGAACGAGGCCAATATCCAGCCATCTTGACTGAACAAGTTTGGTCAATAAAGGATTTATTATATGGCTTTCAGGGAAATTTTTCTTGTGGGACACAGTGGGAAGTCCCGAGCAGGCAAGATAGCTCCATCTTGCCCGCTTGGGCAGCCAATCACAGCACAGGATTTGATTCATCTTGCCCGCTCACAGAGCTAGCCATATAATAATATTAGTTATAAAACAAAATGCAGCTAAATCTGAAAGAGATTTGAAATGTACTGAACTTTCATTTTTGGGTGACAACAGACTATCCTGACCCAAAACTGCAACAATAATTATTATACAAACTGGCAAAATTTAATTTGAAATAGTAATTGGACCGAGTGGAGCACAATTCAGGGAGTAATGGTGCAAGTAATTTCAAAGTCATTCGAGTGCAAAGCACGAGGCATACCCACGTGATCGTGCACCAATTACGTGACAAAATAGGCACACAGAGAACCAATCACGATCAAGAATTTTGTTTTAGATACGATTAATTATATAATAGGTAACCAGTAAATAAACAACTTTACAAGTAGTAGTAAAGGTGGCAAAGTGGATATCAGACGGTCGTACAGGGGTATTCTTGTGATGCCTGATTAGCTGATTTCATTTACCATGAATTTAGGAAATTATTCTTCATGATCCATGACCTGAAGGTTTTGCGTGACCAGTGAAGAACTTGAAATATTAACTAATATTCGTGATTTCATCACTCTATTCTAGGTTATTTTGAGACACAAGTCCTCTGAATGGTTAGAGTGGTCTACTGAGAGTGACTTAGGTATGCGGTTTGCAATATGGAGCCTTGAATTAGCCTTTCAGGATTTTGTTTTCTAGTGTAAGAACAAGTAATTAAAAAGAATATCTTACTTGCTTATTTTTGTAATCTGGGAAAACAGAATTTTTATATCTGCGATCCATTATCCTCTATTTTTCCTGTTTATGAACTGTGCCAGAGACCCCCCTGCACGACACTCAAATAAGTGAGACATTAGAAATTATGGAAATTATTTTAACCTGATTCTCTGTTATTGATAGAATATCAAATACCTGCAGAAAATCAGATTTTAATGCTTCTGCCAAATACATTTTAGGTATAAAGGAAAAAGCATCCGTCTGAGCGATGTTGACAAATTCATCCTGTAAGAACTGCATGGCTTGTCTGTAGACCCAGTCTGACCCATGAGGAAGTGAGCTCCATTCCAGGGTGGGCAGGAGGGTAGAGGGAGACAGCTCTTCTAGAATGATGTCTTCACAGCCTGGTCAAACAGATAAATTATTTGAAAACAGGTACTCAATACACGTACTCTTGCACTTTATTGTACTTCTTAGCTACTGGTCAATTATGCCAGCTGTATTCTCCTGAACAGCCTGCCAAAATTTGAAACTGTTCCCAAACCCGTCAAACACAAGTAGTTCGATGTAAGTATCTTACTAGCTTCTTCTTCTCTTTTCACACTGCAGGTAATGAATCCCTGCTTTTCCGTTTGATATATTGCTAGTGCACTTCAAGCTTAGCCATAAATCAGAAGGGAAAAACTTGGTCCATAACTTACAATATGGACCTTGCACTTGGTTAGTACGAAACAATCTAGGAAAGCCTGTTCAAGCATAGTGGCCCATCATGCTGGTGCTTATTTCTGGTTTTCACAGCATAAAGCAACAAGGAGCATTTCAAATCCCCCTTTCCCCCCTGGGTAGGATGCTTGTCCTCTATAGGTTATATCCAACCTATATCTCACCAAAACCCTGGAACACCGTTAACACGGTCTCTAACAGGCCACAAAAATTTGCCCATTTTAACAGGGTAGGGCTAAATTTTATGGTTGATCTAAATTGAGTGATCACGATTGCATTTATTAATAGCTATACAACAGTCTGTTCTTTGAAAGACAGTTTGTCTACATAATGAAAAGAAATTACTTGGTGGCTTGAAGATTTGAATTTTATTTACTTGTGTTAAAGATATTTTACTCACTTGCTGCGATGGTTCATAAAATATCGTCTTTACCACTCAAAAGTAAAATTTACATCTCTGAGTGTGTAGCCTATAATATTCTCTATGTGTGCATAAAGTGACAGATGTCTTAATGGTGCTGGCATCTTTCTAGCCCTCATCATCAGCCCTCTTTTTTTCAAGCAAATTATACCACAAGTATAATATGTAGCTTACCTTGAATTAGCACAGGCAAATCAATGAAGCTTGCTACCTCAAATACTTCCATGGCGATCTCTGCTGATGTCAATAATTTGTGAGTCCCAGAAGCATAATATCTCTTGTCCTCCGAGCTCCATTTAACAACAGACGACAAATCCACAGAGTCAGTGTACATACACTGTAAAACAATGCGTGTGTACTGCCTCGTCATAACTGATTCATCTAAAACAAGTCTTGTTACACTTGAGGTTGACCTGTCTTCAGGTAAATTCACGTCTTTCTTGAGAAATAGCGATCTAAAATACGGCGACCTAGCACAAAGTATAGCTTTGTGGCAAAAAATTTCATAAGTATGGTCAGAAATGGTGCTCCCATCTGCTGATGTGAATGCATCTGAAGAGTCTTGTGCAGGAAACACAAATGCAACATCTGCATAATCACCACTGTTAAAAAGCAGTTTTAAATCCTGCTCTAAGACATTTGGTGTACCAAATTCCTCGCCTAGATTGATTAAAACATCAATGTACTCTAGCCCAGACCTTTTAGGAGTAAAGTCACCAGTGTACAAGTAACAGAGTAATGCTGAAAAAATTTCTGTGGTCATTCCTTCAGTCTTGAACTCCATGTGAATAACTGGGTCTGGTTCAGAGTGTTGTGAAAAAAGGTCTTTAAAATACGGACATCTAGATGAAAGAATAGCCTTGTGAACGTGGAAATGGGTATTCTCAAACACAAGTGTCATGTCAGCACAAATTCCCTCTTCAAACAGCCTTAGGAGGTCTTTCTTCAAACTTGGTGCAGACTGTCTTACAAGATTGGTCTGACTCTTCAACTCCTTAACATTCAACATTGCTTCATACTCTTCAACTAAAGCATTGATTTCTTGTGTCGTCCATGTCTGTGTTAAATCTCGCAGCATTTTTCCATGATCATGGCTCTTAAATCCACCTTTACTCCTTGAAAGTTTCTTCTTAAGCGTGTTTAATTTGGAATGCTTTTTTCTTTTCTCCTCCAAGGTGTATCGCGGTACACGGACTAACGTTGAATCAGGCGAATTCTGCTCCGCAGAAGATGTACCAATCCCCATTTCAATCACAAGTTTTATTAATGACTAGTGAAAGAACCATATATTTCCAATAGGTCTTGTTCATCAAGAGGACATGTAGATGTTATATCTTCTTGTTGATGCAACTAAGAAATGTTGTATTGTCAGCTACATGCCAGATGAGACAGATACAATTTAATTCCAGCTTCAGTTACTCATGGTTTATGTTGACTTTAGCTGAAGAGAAATATCTGCTTCTTCTGATGACAAAAACTGTACACAACAACTAAAAAATAAAACAATTGAAAATCGATTTAAAGTCAGTGAACTTGCCTATTAGATTTTGACAGATTGATGTGGAAAATGACTTTTTTTTCGCAGAGACTACTCGCTTGTGAAACAAATGAAACTGAAAGATGTCAACTGATGTGATCTAGAGGCCGTTTTACGGTTTTATGTGACAACTCTTTAGTTATCGACTGGGCATCAATATCAGCTGGTATTGAATCATTCGATCTTTTTGATTGAATACCACCAAAAAATATACAACAGCCATTGATCGAGATCCATAAAATTCAGATATCATGTGAGTGTTTAGCAGTGAGGATATCATGCTTGCCAGTCTTTTCATTTTATTCCATTTATTCAGGAATTTATATTACGATAATTGCTAAGATAAGGGCAATTTTCGATATGGTGCAGACTTTACATTGTAAAATTAACCAGGTTTTATTGATAGACTCTTGAGTTAATGGGCGAAACGTTCACAAAATACCAACAGAAAACAAATAATAAAGAGTAAAACAGCATTGAAAGGAAAGAGAATCCAACAAGCTTTCAGAAAGCTTTAACTTACACACGGAAATGAGAAATCAAAATATAGGAGGAATACATTTGCTGATTATTGATTTGAATGACCGCTTTATTTTATTTAGGACATAACATATGTTTACAAAGAATAACTTATATTCTTAACGTACCTTAGACAGCAAATCGGCAGAAAATCTTTTCCATTTTCTTTTAACATCTCCAGAAAGTCGCTGTGTTGTTGTTGTTGTTGAATGAAACCAGCATCAGGCTGAAACATTGTTCGGTATGAGCTTTGTAACCTCGCTTCGTACAGCCGCGTATCGTCGGAAAATTGTCGGCTAACTTCGTTGTCTTCCGGTGAAGGTTTCGAAAAGAAACAAATACAGCACCCTCGGCAGGGGAAACGGAGCAAAATTGACCATTCATTTAATGGGTGAAGACTCGTCTCTAGCGAAAAAACTGTGAAAGCCCAGATCAGTTATTTTTTCAACGGTCGCCCTCGACCTTGGAACTTTTTGTGTTACAGTCATGACCTGTGTTCCTGTTCAGTCGCGAATTGTCTATTTTTCCGGAAGAATTGATGCCCCCGGTGCAAGGAAGAATGCCACAATTCACGTACTTTGTAACATCAAACTCGTTTTTTGCTTTATGTAAACTCAGCTTTCTCGCTGGGGTTTCTAGACGTAAATAACACTTTTTAAAGTAAAATTATCAGTCTCCAGCTTGTTGGTATCTAATGAAATTTTATTTGTCATTGATTCCCGCACGACTTGTAAAAAGAAAAATCAAACATTTTAAATGCTGAGGAAAATTTAGTTTATGAACGAATAGCCAAGAAAGAGTTAGGCAGAATCACGCAGGAATTGAACAAATGAAATTAGAAACAATCTCCCCAAGAAAAATTACTTAAAAATTCGCATTTACTGATGAAAAAAAAATCTTGATAATCCAATTGATCAAAAGTGAGTATTTCTGTGTCGCTGCCAAAAGAATTATATGCGATGAATTGTCTGAGTAATGGAAGTACTTCTAGAATTGCCTCTAAAGAGTCCCTAGCTAATAAGTGATTAATTATGTTATTAATTGCATAGAAGTTATCCAGTAATCACCGTGTAAACATTAACCCCGTTGTCCGACCCATTGACGTAAAATAACGCAATAATCTTCGAAATTCCCGAGTTGCTAACATCAATGCATCGAAATTCCCAAGTGGTCCGCGCTTCTGTTATCGTGCGCTTAAGTCTTTTTGTTCCTCTTCTACAGAATGAACTCGCAATTGTGTTCAGCAATTTCTTGAATTGACTGTTCTGTAACAGATAGGGCCCGAAGGAATCGAGTTTGGAGGCATTCTATTTGATCAGCCGCAAGCGAAGTTTCAAGAATCGAGAAGATGAAGTGTAGTTTATTGCTCACGCTGATGCAAGTTACTTGGATTATTGAAGGTAAGAGCACGAAGCAGTTTGATAAAAAATATTGCTGTTTATACTCTCTGTAGAAACAAGATTGGATCAAAGTCGGTTATATTTGATTAATTAAAATATGAATCATTTCTGATTTGATCCGGTCAAAAAACTAACTCTCAGAATAATTTGTGCGAATTCACTGATAGTACAACCAGATTTTAAAGCTTGTATATTGCCATAGGGAGACCCAAGCATAATATAAGCCAAAAATAAGTATGGAATTTCATACTGTGAATTCTTAGCCACAAATAATATTTAGCTCACGCCACAAAGTCTGCATACGAGTCAAGTGGCCCATATCTGGCCGGAGTTTATCTCCGGTTTCTGTAGCATGAAGAGACTAAGAGTATTTTTACTCCCCCCTGGATGGGATGCTAGTCCATCGCAGCATTAGTTCGCCGGTACCCATTTATACACCTGGGTGGAGAGAGGCACCGTGAGAGTGATGTGTTGCCCAAGGACAACACAATGAGCCTGCACAAAGCTCGAACCCGGACCGCTCGATCCGGAGACAAGTCCACTAACCATGAGGCCACCGCGCTACAAAGTTGATAACATAATTGTAAGCAGAAATAGCAACAGCAGCAGCAGTTGAGCGATTTTGGTTCAACCGTTTCTCCTGTGAATCTTGGGACCTAAAATCAATTAATTCGCGTAGAGACACATTAAAGGTTAAAAAAAAAATACAACTAGTTTTCGGATATCAGTTTGATATCAATTTCATTTCGGTGTAAGAGTATTCAGTTCGAAATTTTGAACTAGCTCTTTACCTGCATGCTTGGGTTTCCTGTGACAATGGTGGGTATTGTCTTGACGTAAAATTCCTGTTCTCAGCTCTAAAATCTGTCTCGCTGACAGGCTCTGTCTTGCTAGTAGACAGTCACCTTGGTTCAAATCGCCTTCGATAGAAAAATTGGCAAAGTAAACCCAAATGTTTCAGTAAAGATGGAAGACAAACTCAGCTTAAGGCCTGATAAAACTAGACCTGGGGTATAGGGTACCGGAGCCGGCCAAATTAGCCCATGATTTTATTTTCGCCGTTTCTTTCACATCAGCCGAAATCGCAAACTTCAATGTCAGGTTTTGCTTTTTCATCATCATATGGTGTCAAAAAAGTGACATTGATATGTTGACAAAGCAACTCATTCTTATTTTCAGTCTATCTTTGAATATCTCTTCCTTAGCGTTTCCTATTCGTGGCATCTTCCTCCGGTCATTTACTTTTTCATCACCATAATGGTGTCAAAAAAGTGACATTAATATGCTGACACTTTGAATATCTCTTCCTTGGCGTTCCCTATTCGTGTCATCTTCCTCCGGTCCGGGCTCAAGAAATTCCCATTGGAAACGCAAATTTACCGGTAACACCGTTTTTCCGTCGAAATGTTTGTCTTCCGACGCAGAGGTTTGACGCCCCTGACTTTACATCCCCCGTAAAAATAGCGGAAAGTACCTACATACTAATTGGGCGTATGGATACTGACGCTACAGGATTAGGTTTAAAAAACAATGTTTTCTGCGCTTGAAACCAAGAAAAAAGCAAATTGATATATCATTGCTGTAACTTGTCTTAAAGGAGCTCAGTCACGGTATTTTGAGTTATTTTGGTCACGCACAAAACTACTTTTAAATTGAAGGAAACCTGAAATTAGTAGTTTACTAAGAAAGAAAAACACCAAAGAGATAACAATAAATCATAAAGGAATAAGGATGGTTGAGGATGGAGGAGATTAACACGGATTACTAACGACGAACTTGAAAAATTTAGGCTAAACTTTTCAAGATGTACAAACGGTTAACCTTGACATACTCCTATAAAGAGCTCTCTTCACGCAAATTTCACGTTGAAATTTGACCGAAGAGAGCTCTTTCGGCAAGTCTCAAGCATATTTCACGCAGATTCGATGCATATTTCACGCAAAAACTGCTCTCATGCCTGATTCTGTTGTGTTCTTCTTCGCAGCTGAGGAAGTGATCTCAATCAACAAGAAACTTATCAAGAAGAAGAGGGGAGAATGTGTTACATTCGACGGAGAACATTACTACAACACCAACGACACATTCCAATGGAAAAAGCGAGAAACAACCACCATGGAGTCTGGCGGTCGTATCCGTATCTCAGGTGATCGCGGCAAAACGGTTGAAATAAGCCGACTGGAGGAGTCCGATACGGCATTGTATTCCGCCATGATACACACCGCTGGGGGACTGGAAATTACTCGGCACTGGCTGGTAGTTCGAGGTAGGTATTGGCAAAGAAGCATCCATTCTCGTGCCCAGAGCCACTCGATCTTTTTAGCCGGTGCAAAACATGGGTGGATGTACCAAATCCAGGGATCTCCCGCGCAACACGTGCGAACAGCCATGTAAACCTTAAAAAAGCTAATGCTTACCAGAAATCACTAACTACTATACTTAATTTTAACCCTAAACTCAGCTGATGGTTTGTGCTGCTTTGGTGCTCCGCCATGTTTTGTGTGCGTGATGTTATATTGAATTCCATAAATGAGGCCTAAACCTTGTTTTTGGCGTTCTTTTTTAGTTGCTGGCTTGCAAAATAATAGATACAAAGTCAACCACACAAATAATGTCTCCAGGATTGAAAGTTAAAAAGTTAAACAACATCGACTATTAGACAACTTATGCTAATATTTTAAAAACGATTGCCGCGGATCTCCAGCCATTTTGCTATATTCTATCCCTTGGCACGTTGTCCTTGCTCTTGTACATATTCCAAAGCGCTCGCTCAGAAAAGTCTCGCAACTCGCGTAAAAAAAAATCCTCGTTCCAGAAAATCAAAGCGATAGGTTTAGAGACAGGTTTATCCCAGAGGTAACTGTGTTTTAACCTTAGAGTGATCGTTTGTGCATTCTCAATCGTTGTTGATTGTGTTACTTTTTTGCTTCAGGCTGTGATGTCAATGAAAGAGAGATTGACTTCAACGATTGCGAGACAGCTTGTGAAGGTAAATGTAGAAGCAGTTTCGTATTGCACATCACTTAAAGTAGCAGTTTACTTTTACATAAAACGTATCTCCCCTCCCCCTCTATCCCTTTTCTCATCTACTTTCCCCCTCTAGCTGTTTCTCCTATCTCCTCTCCCTACCTATTTTATCAACTCTCCTCCCTGCCTCCATCCCTATTTTCTCTCCTCTTTTGTCAGCCCTCCCTTCGCCCCTGTGTCTTTCCTTTTTTCTCCCATCCTTACACTTTGCATGCGTAGTGCTTAATGGCAGTGTTTGGTTGGTGGTCTGGTCTAAGCACCCAGTGATAGAGCTTTGTGTACACAATTCAGTTTGGTTTTCGCTTCACAGGAATGTGTCTGGAAGGTTGGCATCATTTCGATGACAAATGCTACCGTTACTTTTCTCAACCGAGGACATGGCTCAGTGCTTACTACTACTGTCAGGGACAATTTGGAGCCAAGCTTGCTACAATTGACAGTAGCGAGGAAAACGAGTAAGAAAACGCCTAAACTAATGCTTAACTAGTCATTTGTTCATTAATGTGAATCTTAAGTTAAACCCTAGTGTAAAAGCTATCGAGCAATATTGTAATTTCATGTGGTCTGTTTAGTTTGCTGTACAAGGTGGTTCTAACTTTTAAGTCTGTGGATGAAACCCTAGTGTGACCATTTAAATGAAAGCTATTGAGCAGTACTTTCATGTAGTACTATTTGTTCTACTGCGCAAGGTGGTTCTAACATTTCAGACTGTGCATGAAACCCTAGTGTGTGACCATTCAAATGAAAACTACTGAACAGTAGTTTCATGTGTTTCTGTTTATAATGCCGAACAATGTTGTCCTAACCTTCACTGTTTGCGCATAGAACTTTGTAAAAAAGAAATGAGTCGATTTTTCTCATTTCATGAATTTTATTATGCATGCAAGAAAGAAATTAATATTTACAAGAGTGTATCCCAAATCGATTTTTTTGGCAGTACCTTCCTTCATTCTATTTTCCTCCATTAGTTCTTGACGTTCACTTTCGCACATGGTTTTAATACAAACTGCGTAACCTCAGCTTTCAGTGGAGAAACGACTGCGAGGAACAGATTTCGAGCTGTCTTCAGTGGAGTAGCGACTGCGAGGAACAGATTAAGGCGTTTTGTGCTTTCAAAGCGCCCTATGCTGTTCCTCGCAGTCGTCTCCATTACTCCTTTGTTTTCACTAACCCCTAGTGGAAGAAGCCTTGACTGTTCTGCTAGCTGTCAACATGTGTACATGTTAGTTTAAATTTGTTCCTTAACTACCTTCTCCTGAAGCCTCCAGTCGAAGAATGCTTCGACTGGAAGCGCATAGCGCCTTGACTGTTCTGCTAGTTGTCAACATGTGTACATGTTAGTTTGAATTTGTCCCTTAACTACCTTCTTCTTAAGCCTCCAGTCGAAGAATGCTTCGACTGGAAGCGCAAAGCGCCTTGAATGACTGTTCTGCTAGCATTCAACATGTGCACATGTTAGTTTAACAGTTGTTCCCTAACTACCTTCTTCGTAAGTCTCGAAGAATTCTTTGACTGGAAGCGCGAAGCGCCTTGACTGTTCCGCTAGCTGGTTAGATTCACAGCCTTCATCTCATCGTTAACCTCCAGTCGAAGAATGCTTTGACTGGAAGCGCAAAGCGTCTTGACTATTGCGCTAGCTGGTTAGATTCACTTACAACTTAACAGCCTTCATCTCAAATTAAACCTCCAGTGGAACAATGCTCCCGCTGGAAGCGTAAAGCGCCTTGATCTGTCCCTCGCAGTCGTTTCCATCTGTTCCTTGGCTTTCATTAGCTTTTCCTGTGCAATGTCACAGACTTTGAGACAGTCTGTGAAGCTACACGTGAACAGCTTATGAAAGCAAAGGAACAGACGATGTTTGAAGAGGTCTTAGCATTTCAAGGAGCCTTTCAAAGTTCTTCTACTAAAAGCAAAAGGATCAAAACGCCTTCGTTAGGCGATTTTTCTATACATCTGTTTGTTCTTTTTTTCGCAGTTGTTTCCGTCTGTTGCGATTCCTTCAAGAACTGTTCATATAACTTATATGTTCTGCCATTCCTTACTGCCTTCCGCAAAGCGTCCAATGGAAGCTTAATGGCCTCTATTTAGTTTTCTTTTTCTTTTTTTTTTTATCTTTTAGCGTTTTTTTTATGCATGCATGAAACTTAAATATATACAGTATGTACAAAAATATTTAGAAGCATTTTAGAATGCTTCTAGTGCATGCGCAATGGCTTCAATTTGTGGTTCTGCGCCTTCCACTAGCTCCTCGATGACCGGCATGTCCTCCTCTAATACGTCCATTTCCGGTTCAACTAATGGTATTTGTTCTTCAAATTCCTGCACTTGCTCCGCTTGCAAGGCGTATTCCTGTACCGGGTTTCCGTGGCGTCGAAACAGGGAGGTGAAACAGGCAAACAACCCTCTTGGTTGTGCTTCATCGTCCATCTCGTCACCGTCTTCATGCGGTATCATGGGCACGCCAACAAGTGCAGGAGCCTCCTCCAGACCAACTGGTGTTCGCTCCTCCCTCGGCGCTCCTGGTACGTACATTGGAACTGGATTTTGATTCCTACTCAGTTTTCGCCTCACGTATCGAGCCGCTGCCCTCAGTCTGTTGAGCGGTCCTGTGGCTTGGGCCTGCTGCTGAGGCGGGTTCCCTTGTTGAGGATGCTCTCCTCCTTGTGGAAGCACTGGCTGTGCCATGGCGGGTATTTCAGGTCCGTCGAGTGGACCTCCGTCATGGTCTTCGCCATTTGCGTTCATGCCAGCCCCGTTGACTGGCAGCTCATTTTGGGCCTCACCGTTTCCGTTCACTGCCACGGGTTGGTCTTGTGCATCATGAAGTGGCAAATGGTGAGGATCAGCTCCCGCGGGAGCTTCTTCTGGTGGCCCTGGATCGGGTTGGTCACCTTGTGGATTCATCGCGGCATGCGCGTGCAAGATGTAACCAGGTAACCAGTGCGGCATTAGATCATAATGAGGTTGGTTGACTGGATGATCTTGTCCATCTCCTTGCAGCAACTCCATAAAGTAGTCTTCTTCAGCCTGGTCCAGGTCTGATTCATTATCACTCTGGTACACAGAGTCATTTTCTGAATCGCTTCCGTACATCCCGTCATGGTCAGATTCGCTGTCGCACTGAGAATTGTTTTGTGCTTCACTATCACACAGCCAAGAGTAATCTTCATCCTCTGAGTCAGAGACGAGGCAACCGTCGGTAAGATTTTTCGTATGATTATTCAAATCACAATTTTCGTCGCCGCTCGCATAGCCAGTCGCATTTCCCTGAGCATTTTCTGGCCTATTGCTCTTTGACCGGCCCTTTTCGTAGACGTTCTTTGTGGCAACCCGCTCGAGCTCTATACAACCACACTTTAAAGCAGCAGCATCCGGTTGGACACTCGCGCTCCACTGAGCAACGATTCTTTCCATTCCACCACGGTTGCCTACCAAGGCATCCTGGAAGGGTTCTTGCGAGTTGTGCTTATTTTGGCCGTTTTTCCCTGATTGAATATCAAAGGGATTTATATGCCCTTTCTCTATCAAGGCCATCTTGCTTTCGGAATTCTTCCTGTCAAGATCACTCGGGCAGAACGTCTCTGGCTCAGCCATGTTCAACGACTGGCTACTATTTGAAGATAAGCTCACGGAATAGCAATGGCGAGTGACACGATTCTTTCGAGATGATCCAAATATATCTTGACCGGGAATGGCGCAGCTCCTCTGGCAATGAAAGAGAGCCGAGGCTCTGGAAGCCCCATTCACAATTTCTCGAAGAACACCCAAACAATCAGGGATACAAACTCTTCTTTCAAATGATACGGTTGAAGCTACTTCTTGTCCAAGCATGGCGCAGATTGGCTCGCTGTATTGGAGAGTGGGCCATATCGAAGACATGTTCGCAATCTCTCGAAGGCTGCCGAGAATACCAAAGACACCAACCCCTCGATTGACTGACATGACTGAAGACATGTTTTGCCCTGGTGACGCGCAGATTTCTATGTTGTGTACGAAAGTGGGTGATATCGAAGCCATGTTCGCAATCTCTCGAACCATGCCGAGAGTTCTAAACACATCAACCTCTCGATTGAATGATATGCCTAAAGACATATCTTGCCTTGGTGACGCGCAGATTTCTAGGCTATGTAGGAGAGTTGGCGATATCGAAGCCACTTTCGCTATCTCTCGAAACACACCGAGAAATCCAGAGACATCAACCCTTCGATTGAATGATATGCCTGAAGACATGTCTTGCCCAGGCATGGTGCAGCCTTCCTGGTAGGGTAGGAGGACGGCTGCTCTTGAATATCTTTGAAGATTCTCTTGGAGATTGACGACAAGACCAATTATATTTACTCTTCGAGTGAATATGACCGAAGATGTGCCCTGTCCAGGCCTGGCGAGACTGTCCTCGCTGTACCTCTCCCGGAGCATGGTGACGAGATTAATAACATAGACGTCTCGACGGGATGTTATTATCGAAGCTATGTCCTGTCCAA